>NC_041409.2:71407959-72075459 GCF_900747795.2 Erpetoichthys calabaricus | reverse complement strand
TCAATGCCCTGCAGGATGGTGAACCCTTGGTCCAGCCAGCCTTAAGTCCTGAACTCCCTTATCCTTATAATTAAGGATATCTCTGTACTTTGCTCTGGTCAGCTTTCCCTTGAATCTATGAAGTCTCCCAGTCCCTGCAGCTGAAAGCCCACCACACAGCATGATACTGTCACCACTATGCTTCATCACTGGAATGGTACTGTGCAGGTGATGAGCGGTGGCTGGTTTCCTCCAGACATGAGGCTAATCTTAATTTCATTAGACTAGAGTATCATGTTTTTCACAGTCTAAGAGTTCTTTAGTTATTTTTTTGCAAAATCCAAATGGGCTATGTGCCTATTAATGAGGAGAGGCCTCTCTGGCAACCCTGAGTGTTGCAGTGATGACTGTCCTTCTGGAAGTTTCTGCCATCTCCTTACAGGTGGTTTGGAGCTCAATGAGGGAAACCATCAAGTTCTGGGTCACCTTGTTTACCATGGCACTTCTCCCACAACTACTCAGCTTGGCTGGGTGGCCAGCTCTAGGAACAGTTATGGTTGTTTCAGTTTTATTCCATTTAAGAACGACAGAGGCCTCTGTGTTCTTGAGACCCTTCAATGCTGCAGGAATTTTTGTAGTCTTCTCCAGATCTGTGCCTTGACACAATCCTGTCTCTAAAATCCGCAGACAATTTATTCAACCTAATTGCTTGGTTTTTGCTCTGTTACACATTGTCAGCTGTGAAACCTTCTATAGACAGGTATATGCCTTTCCTTATCAGGTAAAATTAATTGAACTGACCACAGGTGGACTCTAAAAAGGGAGCAGAATGGGATGCACCCAAGTCATATTTCAAGTGTCATTGCAAAGGGTCTGAATAGTTTTGTCAATGTGAT
Source organism: Erpetoichthys calabaricus (assembly GCF_900747795.2). NCBI lineage: Eukaryota > Metazoa > Chordata > Cladistia > Polypteriformes > Polypteridae > Erpetoichthys > Erpetoichthys calabaricus. The sequence continues at coordinate 72,074,584 of NC_041409.2, read as the reverse complement.
AGATACAAAAATTTCTAAAATCATGTTCATGTTGTCATTCTGGAGTAAAGAGTGTTGTATGGAGTGGGGAAAAAGTAATTTAGGGAAGCGCACTGTATAAAACAAGGATTAACTAAAAAAATGCTTGATGATAAAAATTATTATAAATATTATAAAAATGAAGATTGGTTCTTATGGTTTTCAATTAAATTATGAGTCTAGTAAATCTAAATTGGCTACGAATAAATAAACATGTGTATGTGACAGCCTGTGATGATAGATTGGCATGCTGACCTTTGCCAATTCCTACTTTTCTATGTTCACTGTCCCTGAAGTGAAAGAGGATGGTTCAGAAAAGCCATATGTGGATTGAATTATACTAAGATTTTGTTGTGATATTATGATATACCAAAATCCTGACCAAGCCAGTGTTTAGTAATTGCAATTACTATGGAAGATGGAAACATCTTAGGGTAATGCAGTGGATCTCCAGGAATTAAGATGCAACATGGTCACCATCTTTGTGTAGTTTTTGTGTTCTTCTCGAATCTGTCTAGGTTTTATTTGGTCAGTATGGGGAAAGAGGTGGTTGGTACACTTGCCAGCAACAAAATACCCTGAGCCACTTCTTCCAGGTTTCATTTTTACTTTCCTTTTCCTGGATTTTTCCTGTCTGTAGGAAAGACTTCTACCTCATTCAAGTAACAGTGCCTTACTAACAACACCTTTCACTCTATCTTGATTTTAAGTTGTAGGATAAACATGGGTTCACCGTATTGTTCCTATAAAATCTTATGTCTACTAGACTACAATGCTGTTTGTTGAGCAGTTTTTCCTTTTAACCGATCGCTCATTTTTACATTTAAAGGCTGAAGCATCCGCAACTTCCCATTTACATGTATATCATCACTAACAGTATAAATCTTTCCTCACCCATTTGATAAGAACAATTTTGCCATGGGAAGTTCATGTAGAGCATCTTATGCCAGGCAGGAACCGCTCCTGGACAGGGCACATTTACTGTATACACACAGTCTCCCATACAGAGTCTATTTTGAGTTTCCAGCTAACCTGATATGCACATCATTAGCATGTGGGAAGAATCTGCAGACATTGAACATGGACATGAGAAGAATAGGCAAAATCCAAACAGACTGCAACCAGGCCAGAAATCAAGCCAGGGTCCCTGGGCCTATCAGTGCTGTGTACTGTGTCACTTGACTATCAGCCATCCCCTCTCTTCATATCTAATGAGTACTACTGAGGCTACTTCACTCTACTAGTAAATGACACGTACAGTAGTTATCCAAACTAGCTTCTGAATGGTTTCTCTTGTCATCAGAACTGTTATTGCAAACAGGCTCTAATGACATTTTCCGGGTCTTTTGCCTTCCCTGGCAATCAATCAAATTATGTGCCAAAACTTTCTTGAATGCATACAAAAAGCCTCCTCCATTAGTGCTATGGTGCCAGGCTTCAGAGGAACTTACAGAAGGATTTTTTTTTTGGAGTGGGAGAGAGTAAATGGGAGTATAGCATGGCAGGTACAGTATCATGTCTCCGCACGAGAAAAGGTCAAGTTACCCCCTTTCATGATGACAAAAAGAAATCTTTCTGTTAGCAAATTAGCTTTAAACTGGAGGGAAAAGAGCAGGAAGATATGTGATGTATATTTAATGATGGAAAATGGAGATGAGAGTTTGGAAAGAAATAAGAGACTCCACTCAATAATTGAAAGGTTTGCATTTTCATTCAGAGTCTCTATTCAAACTCTAGAGCAAACTCATTACTGCTTATAATGTTTGTTCAGTAAAGGTTTAATTATCTTATATAATATATGAAAAACAGCATTATTTGTTAAATATATTGCTGTTTACTTCCTACACTTCATGGCTGCTCATTCTTTTAAACATTTATGTTTTGAGACTTACTTTGATAAAATGAATGTATCATCTGATCAGGCATTAATATTACTAATTAATTTATTTGTGCACAGTTTGTATATACCTATATTGAATGTGGGCTGTAAACTTAAATAATAACCAAATACACATCTCTTCCATATGGTGAATTAAAAGTTGTTTTCTCGTAAGAGGCCATTAGTCTTGTCTCTCTGCTGAAAATATAAAAGGTGTACCCAAAATGCATTACGCAACATGGAAACAATAGGTAAATTGACTTGCAGCAATTTACAAAAGGCAAATGAAATGAAAAATGTGTTGAAAGACAAGTTTTAGTAGCAGCTCAGCACAACACTGAAGGGCAAATGCTAAATCTAATTTATAGATGTGTATGAAACAAAGCCTTAGTAACTTAAAAGGTTATTGTTCTGCCTACTTTTCAAAAGTACACATAAATCAGAGATCAGAATGGTGCTAAGCACTTTTTTTTCAAGTGAAACATTAAGTAAACAAAAGTCTGCGCTTCGAAATCCATATAAATAGTTGCAATAATGGCTATAAATTTGCATTTAACATCATGTAGGTGCAGATGACTTGGAGGCAGCTGAATCAACACAGATGAGCCAAGATAGAATTCAAGCACATCATAAGATAACTGAGAATCCACTGGGATACAGGACTGGATTTGCAGGACTGGCAGAGTAAATGGATTATTCGGATTTTACCAGTGAATCATAAGTGGGATTTAAACCAATAACATTGTGCTTTACAGTCCATAATCTTAGCCATTTGGCCACACTGCCTGATAAGGAAAGAATTCAAAATATGAAAAACTTGGGAACAACTAATAAACAATACACAGAAATTTTCATTCACATGTATTGGCTTCCTCCGGGTGCTCCAGTTTCCTCCCACAGTCCAAACACATGCAGGTTAAGTGTATAGACAATGACAATGCTAAACTGGCCTCTCTGTATGCATGTTCACCCTGCAATGTACTGATGTCCAGACCAGGGAATGTTCCAGCCTTGTGCCCTATGCTTCCTTGGGTAGGCTCTGTCTTTCCTGCAGTAATACTCAGGATAAATCAAGTTTAGAAAATGGTTTCAAGGATGATTAGAAGCAAACAAAAAACGCAGGAGAACCAAACTTGTAAGGTTATGTTTAATTATAAAATATAATGCACTTACTTGCTTCGAATCTATACTGTACATACTGTTATTGGTTCACTTTTAACTAGAGTAAATAATGACATTAGAGAATTACACATTAGAATTACCAATTTTATTCCTAACTAAAGAGTATGAGTTACAAAGAAAAACTAATCAAGAAAGCACACCATCACCAACGACCAAATTACTTCAAGATGCACCAGCTATGGAAGTATGCTAAACTACTGTATATTAGTATATTACTGGTAATGTAAAGTGATTTGGATGCCATATAGCATTAGTAGTAGTAAGTGTTTAACATAATGAATTGAAAAAAAAAACAGCCATCACCAGTTTTTATGCTTTCACTGGGACATGGAAGCAACTTTTCAAAATACAGTTCTAGAAAACACCCTTTCATGAACTCTTTGCTTAAAATGTGGAGCAAGAAAAAAAAACTGAAAGGTAAAATGTTAGACAGATAAGTCTAATGTGTTATCTTTGAAACATTAAGTGAACAGAAGCTGAGGAGCCTTGTTAGACTGTACTTGACCAGGCATGTCCTTGTCAAAGGTTTGCTTACATTTCCTGTACTGTTAGATGTATTACCTTGATTTATTCAAGTCTTTCTCTGTTCTACAGTAAAATGTCTTCCTTTCCATTGTGAAATGTATTCCTCCTTGCTGAGACATCTGTTTTTAGGCTCCTCTTTCTCTGCAATCAAAATAAGACCCAAAATATTACAAAATATATTTTGTTATAACAAAGGAATGTAATTGTACCACTGCATACCTTTAATCGGCTTTACAAATTAATGTCAAGATTTTCGAGAATGTACATGGCTGCAGCTACAGCATTAGATAGATAGATAGATAGATAGATAGATAGATAGATAGATAGATAGATAGATAGATAGATAGAAAACTTTTTCAGAACCTGGTGGGATCTAATCAATAACATTTTAGGATAACCATTTTAATTGAGGAAACAGATTCTCTCCCCTCTTTTTTTACTCTATTTATTTTTATTCATTTATTAATTTATCTATTTACTTATTTTTACTACTTTCTCATGGGTGGGAGTTGATTTGTTGTAAACCTAGTTTTGTAAACATTGACATATTTGTATGGATTGTTATTTGATTTTAATAAAATCAATAAAATAATAAAAAGATAGAACTTTATTTGTTACAAGGGGAAATTGTTTTTTTAAAGTAGTTCTTTAAATACATACATAAACAGATTATATACATACATATATATGGTTGAAATAGTTTTACTGTCAAATAATGCAAAGAGTACGCGACACGTGTTTCGCCCTAATTCTGGGCTCATCAGGCGTACAAACAACCACAAGCGTTACCTGGTAGGTAACCACCCATACAATCAGATTGTGACACAGACTACGAATGCAATGAATACATATACATATATATATATATTTACTATGGTCTGAACATACGCCAGAATAATTAAAAAGGAATACACTTTTTAAATGAAAGAAAACTTCTGACTTGGCAGTCACAGTCTACCTTAAAAAATGTGACTGCGTTAAAAATGTATAGCTTTTTATTAAATCAAAAAAATCTTTTTCCAACAAATTATTTTTCTAATTATTTAAAGTATTTACTTCATAATAGCATTGGTAATAGCAACAACTGAAAATATTTAAGAAATACGGTCACTTTACTTTTAAAAATCACTTTTTAAAACCATTTTCCCTGTACAGTATAAGTTCATCTTGTATTCCTGGCAGGGGCCAGCCCTGGCCGGGAAGGGAGTCTATCGCGGTACACACTCCATGCCTGCGTACTGCAGATAGTGTACCAAAACAGTGTATCTTTTTTTTTAATCTATGTGGAAAGCCACACCAACACCCAGTGAGCATGCGAACTCCACGTATAGGACACATCAGCCCTCACTGAATCCGATCTCATTCGCTGCAACGCTACCCGCGATATTCCTAATTACAAGCACAAACAATGAGAAATAATTCGACCCGGCAGCACGTAAAAGTTGGAAGTCAGTGACGGTAAGTTACTCGAGAAATGCGGGGTTGGGCTTTGGCGCGGACGGGTGGGTGCGTGCGCGCTCTTGGGGACTGAAAAGCGTCGACGAGGCGCGCGCTGTAGCAGTCGACTGAGCGTCTCCCCTCCGAAAGTATGTTTAGTGTGGAGGGGAGAGGTCTTATGTTAGTTGAAATGGTAAAATAATAATAAAAAAAATGTTTGGTGTGTTGAATAGTGATTAAAATTACTCGGAGGCTAGGGAATTTTACATTTGAAAAGGAAAGCAGGAAACAAAAAGGAACATTTGTCAAATCTGGATGGAAGAATTTTAAGCAGCTCTCGTCCCTTTGGAAATTGAGCAGGTCAGCTTCGTGCTTTATTATTGTTATTTTAGTCATTACCGTGTGTCGGTTTACCGTAGTTGAATTATACTCAGTATATGTGTTATGTAGGTGTTTCTGCTCTCTCTGTGTTTTGCATTGGGCGTTTATTAACCCCCCCTCCAGTCCAAAACGTTGGAATGCCGAAGTAAGTTAGTACCAGCTGTGTGTGTGTGTGTATGTGTATGTGTGTGTAGCTTACCGTTTTTCTCTTGTGGTGAAAATGAGCACATATTTATGAGATAGGAAGAAAACTTATGTATGATTATACTTGGCAAATTAATTTAATGTAATTTTCTTGTCTAGAAAAATAACGCTTGTTCGTTGGGCCTCAACCACGGACTTTCCCGGATGATGCGGTTCGTTTATAGTCGATTTTGAGGCTTGCTGATGGCCTTGATGAAACGTTTCATACGCTAGGAGTGCTTAACATCCGTCCTATCTATTACAGTGGCTGACCGTAATTCCTACGCATTTTAAGTATTTCTGTAATATGCCTTTGAATTTATCTGCCCATTTATATAATAGTTCTTACCATTTTAACAATCAAGAATTTTAACCTGAACTTCTCACGTGAAAACTACAGTATTTTATAATAAGGGAGATTTTTTTTCCAGCGTAGTAAATGACATTATACTTATTTTTGGTGTCGTCCTAACGGTTTTCAAATTTAGTTGTCAGTTTTTTCATGGTGTCCATTTTATTACATTATAATATATGAATAAGCTGGTACTTGATACAGTATCTTGGTTGAGTTGTCATGCTTTTTAAAGACCGGTCATTTTTTTGTTTTATATTTGAAGTGCAAGTAAAGCCGAAGTATATTTTCTAATGAACTGCGAAAAACTGAACCATATACTAATTGTGACATGTTTGATCATGTATAATTCGTAGATCGGCACAGTAGGTAACATTATCTTGTAATATTAAATGTAAGTATCTTAAAACACATCTGAGATTCTGAAATAAATAATTCTGATACCAACTTCACAAAGGGCAATTTCACTTAGTTTGAGAAGTCTACTGTGTATGTGGAAAAAAACTGTGAACTAGTAAACTTAAAATTAAGAGTGTTTTTTTTTTTCTTACTTAAATTAATACTTTCTTTACCTTAACATTGCTGGGGCAGCTTTATCTAATAGCATTAACAGGGGCACACCTTGAAAGTAAACTTCAGGTTAATGATTTATGGTACACATTTCACATTCACATTTCTGAGGATGTTGCACAAAAGAGACCCAGAGTAATTTTATATATTTCTGACTTGCACTAGTGTAGATATCAATATTTTTTTTTATATTCTTATTTTCATAAGAAATATTGGATATTGCAAGAACTCTCCAAAAAGGCATAGCAGGGCATTTAATTATTTTTGTATGCGTCATTGCTGTGGATATAATAGAACACTAGGTTCTAGGATGAGGCTTGTTAAATTTGCTTATTTTCATAATTTAAATAAATGAATGACACAATCGTGCATAAGTTATGGAGAGTTAAATTAGACAGATGCATTCCTATCTGTTGTATGCAGTTTGAGTCAGCATACAAAATGCATTTAATCATGATTGTAGAGTCTAATTGATACTCTTTAATGGTATATGCCATTATCTCAAAATATGAAGTGGAACTGAGAAACTGGTATCCTGCTTTACTTCTAAAGAGTTGTACCCCCCACCCCTTTCTATCCGCAAATTATTTTGAACTAGAGTAAATCAGCACTCTTAATGGTTTTGGTGGAGTGCCCATGACTGTTGATTAATTTATTCTTCTGCTTGTCACTATATTATTACTGAAATTTGGTATTTTCATATTTAAATGTATTGTTCGAAGTTTGTAAATATGATTTGTTGATTTCCCAATTCGCTAGTTTTGAGCACAGTGATATTTAGTTGTTTTTATTTTGTATCTGGTCTTTTTTTGAAACTAGAATATGATGCTCGACAATCCTTGTAAATCATCAATTTGATAACAGTACTGTATATTTATAAATGCACAAACCCCTAAATAATTACACAGCAAAAAGCAAGTTATGGCAAGCTGAGCAGCGGGTACCTAACACATCTTGTAGCCTCGGGACACAAAGATCTTTAACATTCATGTAGTTAACAAGTAAAGTTCCTACTACTTGTTATAAATGTATATTACATAAATTAGAAATAATATTTAATTGGAGAAAGTAAGTATTGTAGGAACAGTTAATTCAATATGCCGGTACTTACGTATGTTACATGTTGTTTAACATAGGATTTTTTTTTTTTTTTGCCCCGAGGCTTAAGATTGTGCATGAGTATTCATCCATCAGGGCTGCTTTGAAACATTATCTTCAGGTTCAGTGTGGAAAAATTCAGTGTAACTTAGAGCTGAATTATTGCCATATTTTCTTTCATATTACCTGTTTGTCCATATGTCTGACCCAGATTTTTATTTTTAATTTAATATGTAATGTTTTTGAACAAACCTTTTATGGATTGTTAGTTTGTGTCTGAGGTTATTACAGTGGTGTTGTGGTTGTCTTTTGCTGCTGTTTAAAATTGGTGTTTTTTTTTTTTTGTTTTTTTTTCTTTAACAGTGTAGTCCAGAATGTATGGATCTTACACTTTTGTTAGGGTATGGATGTAGTTGGGCATACTATGAGTGAAGAATGTAAGTCAATAAGCATACTCGCTAACTGCAGCATTTCAAATTTGTATCATGTAGGTCAATTTCATAACTGTTCATTGTCTAAACTTTTCTCCTATCTTGTACACTGCTTTGAACCAAGCATGATATTTAGATGGTGTTGGCACAGAGAAGAGGTATTACACATATTTGGGGAAAAAATGCTGTAACTGTTTGTATTGATCTTGTGATTCCTTTTTTGTATTATGTGTGTTTCTTGAGGGAGGACTTTTCTAATCAAGGAGGTTGCACAGATCAATTTACAATATCGGCTGATTTTGATCTCCTTGTGGCAGTAATCCTTTTTTTATCAATTTATTTCTTGCAATATTTTATTTTTTTAAGATTTGTTTCACTGTAGTTTTCAAAACCATCAGTTCAGCCTAATACTTCCATCTTATTGTATAAAAACTAAGCACTTGGTTTTTGTAATTTCCATTATTATTACAAATCAGTAGGTGTATTATTTGATGGGTATTTTGTACTATAGTAGTAATCTTTTTGGTAATGTTTAGAGGAGTATTTATTTATTTTTAATAAACCTAAATCTTTTGGTATCCATGTAGATTTCAAGGAAAAACGTAACATGAAGGATACCCAGAAACACTTCATGCTGGGGTTCTTTTGTCGGTGTACTTTTAATTATTAATAATATTGTAGGGATTGGGAACAGTAGTGATTCTTTAGATATAAAAGCACCCCAGAGACAGAGAGAAGATGAACTGTTTCTCAAAGGATTGTGTGTAGTACACAACAGCCACTTTTTTCAGGTCGCACAATATTATGTCTCTCTGAAAAGGTTCTGGTTGTAAGTAAAAGTGAAGCAGTAAATTATTTGTTATTTTGATATGTTTTAAGTTGAAGGCCCATTCCAATTTTTTATTCTACAATTGTCTTATATCTGTGTTTTTAGAGTATACTGTAGCTGATTGTAAGATGGTAGACATGTCAAGTGTCATGCAAATTAATGCTTTTAAATGGATATTCAGAGACATTAGACATAGCTTTAAGATCTTGAAGATCCAGGGATAGATGCCACAAATTTACCATTCATAAATAACTGCAAGTCTTCCACTCTTGGACATATAATAGGTTGTCACAGATTTAAGGCAGGTTTTGCTACAAAATTATTTATTTTATATAAATCTTTTAAGTTTATATGTTACATGTATTGTTGTCACTACAACTAAGATTTCTCATATTGTGTATCTGAGCTAAAGTCTGGTTTATTTTTCAATTCTACTGCATCATATTAAGCTAAAGAGCAACCTGGAACTAGCACCTGTATAGGTGCGTTTCTTATTGAGCCTTCTAGAATACTATTCAGTATTTAAACGAAGTAAGCCACTGTCTTGCATCTGCTGCTGCTGTTAAGAGGCTGAATATATTTAAACTGTATGTACAGATTTGTTTTCTCTAATTACTAATAATAAAAAAAATAGAATTGTGAGCTGATCATATTGATACATTTGTGTGTGTTGTGGAAGTATATCAAACACTAGGATATATTTTTGTCATATCACCCACCCCTAATTAAACTTATGTGTTTAATTAGATAAGTATTTGATGAAACCCAGTTTTGTTTATGTACAGGTATGGTCTATGGTAAACTGGTACTTTCTCCAGAATTGATACATACCTAATGAAGTGTGAGATGCTGCTCTGGTCTTACCAGACCTGACCCTGAATTGAATTTTCATTTCTCTTGAATGTACTTAATCCAAGGTATAACCATGTTCAATTTTTGTTTTTTAATGTTTGGGAAAATCATTCATACACTTGAGCTTCTAAAGCCAATTTTTTCCATAGAAAATTTAGCATTACAAATTGGTTAGTCAGTTCTGTATCATTTATAATTGTATGTTGCATTCAGCCACGGTTTGGAATATTGTACTTCTAAGATGACACATCAGTTGACCGAGTGCCCTTTCAAGTTTCGAGGACTGCTTTTTTCCTTTATTTACAAATTAATCCGAAGTATATTCAGTATCTTGCATCTAATACTACCTATGTGGTTATTAATTCTCAGGATATCATTAAATAAGTAATGGAAGACAGTGAGCATTCTTAGTGGAAGGCTCAGAATCCACATTACTAACCGAGAATGCTAAACCGGATGGACGCAGGAACATCCGGCCATGGGCCGTAGCCGCAAAAAGACGTACTGTGCAGGCGCCGCGAGAGGCGGCCGCGACCACAGAAAAAAGGAGTCAAACGCAGGCGACGCACACAGCACCGCACGAAAGCCATTGCACACGAAACTAGCACACAAAAAAAAAGCCGCTCGCGCCCCACAAATCCCACACCCACCTCCAAGCACCCCCCCCCCCCCCCCCCAAAGCAGCGGACGGGACACACACAAAGAGGAGGATTCAACAAGCCCCTGGCACACAAAAAGAAAGAAGTTGCTCGCGCCCCACCAATCCCACCACACCCTCCAAGCAACATCCCCCCCAGACGCCGGCAAAGCACACAGCGCCGCACGAATCCCATTGCACACGAAACGGGACGCACACAAAGAGGAGGATTCAACAAGCTCCTACCACACCAAAAAAAAGAAGCCGTGACCGCCACACCAAGACCATTAGAGACGAAACGGGACAGACTACGGACATGGCACACGAAACGTTCACAACAACGACGATTCACACCCACAAACACTAACATCAATAAGAAGTGACACCCAAAGCCCCATTTCTAAAGGAACTGTCCGCAGACACCTGCTAAACGATTGCGCCAATTAGCTGACAACGCGTTCAATAATGAGTCCACTATTGAGGAAAATTCATTGGGATTAATGAATGTCATTTGCAATCATTGTCATTCACTTAACTTCCCTGAAGAAACAACTGGCAATACAAGTAATGAATTTACACGTTGTTGTCAAAAGGGTCAGATTAGACTGCCTCCTTTACATTCATATCCTGAATATCTACAGAAGCTTCTAACTAACGATGTACCTGAAAGTAAAAACTTTATGAACTGCATTAGATCCTACAATAGTTCATTTGCTTTTGCATCTACCGCAGTAAATATCAGGCCACCAAAAGGCAATGGCCCATACTGCTTTCGCATATATGGACAAATATTGCATCGCATTGGAACGGTGCACCCTGAAACAAATCAACAACGCAAATATGCACAAATCTACACACAAAGCCCCATTTCTAAATGAACCGTCCGTATTAAACATACGTCATCTCAACACGTTCACACTATGCAGCATAGGTGGATCTCATTACAATAAGGCACTATTAACCGTTCAACTGCAGTAAAGGCTCCATACTAACAGTGAATGCGATCCTCCTTATTACTTATCCATATTTATCACGCTCAAGAACAAACAAGTCGTAAATTCACGATCACGGGTACAAAACGATACGGCTCAGATAACGGGACCAAACACAATTCACACTATGCAGTATAGGTGGATCTCATTACAATGAGGCACTGTTAACCGTTCAACTGCAGAAAAGGCTCCATATTAACAGTGCGTGCGATCCTCCTTATTACTTATCCATATTTCTCACGCTGAAGAACTAACAAGTCATAAATACACGATCACAGGTACAAAACGATACAGCTTGGTTAACGGGACCAAACACACGAACCCGCATGAAAAAACAAAATACACGGCGGCGCTTACAATGCGCTTCTGAACCTCCGGAAGAAAAAATGTCTCGGCTCCAAAAACGCAAAGCTCAACTAACACATTATCAGAAACGAGCGCATATGGACAGACACACTGAACGTAGACGCATACAGCACGCGTCTCAAAGTGCTACATCGAAACAGGCACGGATTCAAAACGAAACACCTCCCGCCTCAGACATACAGAAACGGCAGCGAAGGGACAAAATAAATAAAGGTGGCTGACAACACGTTCAATAATGAGTCCACTATTCAGGAAAATTCATTGGGATTAATGAATGTCATTTGCAATAATTGTCATTCACTTAACTTCCCTGAAGAAACAACTGGCAATACAAGTAATGAATTTACACGTTGTTATCAAAACGGTCAAATTAGACTGCCTCCTTTAAATTCATATCCTGAATATCTACAGAAGCTTCTAACTAACGATGTACCTGAAAGTGAAATCTTTATGAACTGCATTAGATCCTACAAATCGATATCCACTATGAACATTAACAGTGGCACTGCACATGACATCCGTCTTGCAAAACTGTTAATTATTGATGAATGTACAATGGCATCCACTCACTTACTCAACACCATTCATAAACTTCTACAAACGTTTATGAATAATAATCTTCCCTTTGGAGGAAAGGTACTTTTATTACGAGGAGATTTTAGACAGTGCTTAGCTATTGTTCCACATTCCATGCGCTCAGCTATTGTTCAGTGCAGCTTAAAATACGCAATTAGCATTGCTTTCAAAAGATAGTTAGTACAAAACATGCGATGTCCACATCCAGATCATAACAATTGGTTATTACAACTGGGAGATGGTACACTCACCAATACAGATAGACTTCTCCCAGATATTATTACAATTCCTCAAGCCTTTATCTGCGCCGACTTAGTTACAGACAGATTTGGAACAGCAATCTCATTAGACCAAATGCCCCTTTTAACACAACGCACTATATTATGTCCAAAAAATATTAATGTGGAAACATAAATACCCAAGTCATTGCATTACTTCCTGGAGAGACACAACTCTTTCTAAGCTCTGACAAACTTGACTCTGATCACGACAATAACCATCTTCATTGACCTTACAAGTTCTGACCTGGAATTACCTTTTACACTTAAACGGCGTGTGCAAAGAAATTTTCCAGTAAACCTTTACACTGTGCCACACACTTTATTGTTTGCTTTCTATTTGCATCATCTACACTTTCACACTATTCTATATCTCATTCATACATCACGCTCTTTCTCATTCCCAACACCAGGGGTTGGCGAGCGAAGCGAGCAGGGGGCGGAGCCCCCTAGTTGAGTACTATGACACATTCATATTTTGCAGCAGGCATGCCCTTATGAGTATTCGTTGTATTTAACAACCATCAACATTGCAAATTTAGTCATTTGCATTTGATTAATTATTTTCATGTGAGGTTGTAGCAGGCTGTATGATTTGCTATAGATGGCAGAAGATACATTTTCTATAGAGTTAGTGTTGTATCTTTAAAATGCTGCCCACCTAATGCAGGACAAATGCTTTTTTTAAATAACCAGTTTTTCTAATTATAACCAGACTTCTTTTGGGTGCAATCAGTTGCTAGCAGTGTGGGTAACCTGCTTTTCTAGTACTTCTTTTGGGTTTGAGGGAAAAAAATATAGTTAAGGTACTGTGTGTTTTGGTTTGTTCTACTACTGCTTGTTTCCTGTTAATACAGAAAAGAGAAACTGGAAAACTGTAGATGTTATACTATCACAGTCCTTTTGAAATTTCCACCCTTGCAAATGCAGAGCTAAACAACACACAATTATAAATACTTAAAATGATTCTTATATATTTATAAATGATTCTTATATATTTATTAGCTTCATATGGTCCTTGAATGCACAAGAGTATACAGTGCATCCGGAAAGTATTCACAGCGCATCACTTTTTCCACATTTTGTTATGTTACAGCCTTATTCCAAAATGGATTAAATTCATTTTTTTTCTCGGAATTCTACACACAACACCCCATAATGACAACGTGAAAAAAGTTTACTTGAGGTTTTTGCAAATTTATTAAAAATTGAGAAAGCACATGTACATAAGTATTCACAGCCTTTGCCATGAAGCTCAAAATTGAGCTCAGGTGCATCCTGTTTCCCCTGATCATCCTTGAGATGTTTCTGCAGCTTAATTGGAGTTCACCTGTGGTAAATTCAGTTGATTGGACATGATTTGGAAAGGCACACACCTGTCTATATAAGGTCCCACAGTTGACCGTTCATGTCAGAGCACAAACCAAGCATGAAGTCAAAGGAATTGTCCGTAGACCTACGAGACAGGATTGTCTCGAGGCACAAATCTGGGGAAGGTTACAGAAACATTTCTGCTGCTTTGAAGGTTCCAATGAGCACAGTGGCCTCCGTCATCCGTAAGTGGAGGAAGTTCGAAACCACCAGGACTCTTCCTGGAGCTGGCCGGCCATCTAAACTGAGCGATCGGGGAAGAAGGGCCTTAGTCAGGGAGGTGACCAAGAACCCGATGGTCACTCTGTCAGAGCTCCAGAGGTCCTCTGTGGAGAGAGGAGAACCTTCCAGAAGGACAACCATCTCTGCAGCAATCCACCGATCAGGCCTGTATGGTAGAATGGCCAGACAGAAGCCACTCCTTAGTAAAAGGCACATGGCAGCCTGCCTAGAGTTTGCCAAAAGGCACCTGAAGGACTCTCGGACCATGAGAAAGAAAATTCTCTGGTCTGATGAGACAAAGATTGAACTCTTTGGTGTGAATGCCAGGCGTCAGTTTTGGAGGAAATCAGGCACTGCTCATCACTAGGCCAATAACCATCCCTACAGTGAAGCATGGTGGTGGCAGCATCATGCTGTGGGGATGTTTTTCAGCGGCAGGGACTGGGAGACTTGTCAGGATAAAGGGAAAGATGACTGCAGCAATGTACAGAGACATCTGGGATGAAAACCTGCTCCAGAGCACTCTTGACCTCAGACTGGGATGACGGTTCATCTTTCAGCAGGACAACTACCCTAAGCACACAGCCGAGATATCAAAGGAGTGGCTTCAGGACAACTCTGTGAATGTCCTTGAGTGGCCCAGCCAGAGCCCAGACTTGAATCCGATTGAACATCTCTGGAGAGATCTTAAAATGGCTGTGCACCGATGCTTCCCATCCAACCTGATGGAGCTTGAGAGGTGCTGCAAAGAGGAATGGGCGAAACTGGCCAAGGATAGGTGTGCCAAGCTTGCGGCATCATATTTAAAAAGACTTGAGGCTGTAACTGCTGCCAAAGGCGCATCAACAAAATATTGAGCAAAGGCTGTGAATACTTATGTACATGTACATTTAACTCTTTTAGGGCGGATGTCGACTTTTGTCGACAGGAGGGGTTGAAGGCGAATGTCGACAAAAGTCGACATCCAGGGATAAAGGGCGACAATCAGCTGTTAATGGCGACAAATCTCACTGTCATGTCACAGGCATTCCCTCTGTGCTTGGAGGAATGCTAGACTCGTTGACTCGGCAAATAAACATTGCGTGTGCGTGAGTTGCGAAATGTAAACAAAGGCAAGATGGCACCGACATGTGAAAAGGCAGCGAAGCAAGTGCAGAAAAGAAAACACTTGGCAGACGTTGTTTTGCGCATTACCGCGGAGTCGGACTCTTGATTTTTCAGAATCGGACTTTATTGGCAGTGATCAGGAGATCGAGCAAGAGAGTTAGAAGCAGGCATCAGCTGATCAGACACCAGCCGATGCCGCGCGAGCGGATCTGCTGCCAGTTGAGTGCCTTCGCGCAGCCGATGCATCTACGGCAAGGTTCGCATGGGATAAATACACATACAGTGAACCGTTGAGAGCCGATCTGGCTACCGGAGTTTACAAGACGGCATGGCTTGCTTTTGGACACGACAGATCACCAGCTGCTGTACTTCAGGCTGCTGTCTCCTGATGCTGCTTTTCAGCTACTGTCAGACGAGACAAACAGGTAGGCAGAGATTTTTTTTGAATCGCGGGCTGCGTTTGCATCGCATTCTCGTTTTTCAAAGTGGAAACCCACAACGAAAGACGAGATGAAGCGCGCTGTGGCATTACAAATAGAGATGGGACAGAACTGGTGATATAACTTCAGGGAGCATTGGTCCAAACGTGTTTTGTCCCCTGGTGGCTTAGGTACGTGCTGCTGCAAAGTTTTATTCACTTCTGTAATAAACAGAAGCAAATCCCATGGGGTGAGCCAGGCTATAATGCCATACATAAAGTTCATAAAGTTTCAGAAGATGAAAAGAGGTGACAATACGGTTTTCATGCAGGCAGAAAACTTGGTGGCAGTGGCATGGCACGATGGCAAATGGGTGACTTGTCTCTCTACAGTACACACTAACAATATATGTTAGAAAATGCAGCAACAGACAATTGAAAAATAGGCATCAAAACAACACATATTGTAAGGAGTGCAATGTGGCAATGACTGAAATTGGCTGCTTTGAGCGAGATCAGACTTTGCTGTGTAAAATGTATGTGATATGTATGTGAAATCATAGAGAATTCAGGCTCATACAACATGCAAGACAGTAACATTTGTCAAAAGTAAATATTTTTTGTTGATTTGATATGTTAAACAATTGCTTTGTGTTCTTTTTTAAAAAATGTTAGTTTTTGGAAAAATATTCAGCCCTGGGAGAAAAGAAACAAAAAAAAAATTAGCCCTAAAAGAGTTAATAAATTTGCAAAAGCCTCAAGTAAACTTTTTTCACGTTGTCATTATGGGGTGTTGTGTGTAGAATTCTGAGGAAAAAAATGAATTTAATCCACTTTGGAATAAGGCTGTAACATAAAATGTGGAAAAAGTGATGCGCTGTGAATACTTTACAGATGCACTGTACAAAAGATGTTTAATTCCATATTAATCATTTAAAAACTTATTTCAGTAATTTCTGCTGAATTCCAGATGAACAAGCACTTCTGATTGTCAAACAGATACATTTTCTTGGAATCAGTTAAAGAGGTGTTTTTTTTTTTTTGTTTGTTTTTTTTTGTTTGTTTATAGAGGACTTTTTTTTTTTTCCAGGTACCGTATTTTTAATGCATTTGCTTTATCCAGAGTTCAGCTGTATGCATTGACTGTTTCATGGCATGGCATTTGTGTTGACAGAGTAATTTTGCTGATTCACATTTTGGGCCATCTCTCCTGCTGGTTTGGTTTCTGTGGGTGGAGTTGTGAAACTATAATTGACATGCTGGGATTGTATACAACTACCAGTTTTAAGGTAATGATTTGTTCTGCCTTATATAGGCATGTTAAAATACTCTCCACTTATTGGCTATTTAAGTTTGTTTTAGGGTGCAATACATGTGTCTTAACAGTACAGCTGAGCCTGTTTGTCTACCCACTATTCTTTCATTAGGTTAACATTCAGTGTGTTTCTAGAGGCAGCCCTTTTAGCATATATATATATATATATATATATATATATATATATATAAATGCATACCTGTGTATTGTGGAAGTATATCAAATGCTGTGATATATTTTTGTCATATTGCCCCCACTCCAAATAAATTTGTGTTTAATTAGATAAGTATATATATTTGCTGTCCAGATCTGGCTGCAACCTTACTGGAAAGAGAGCTTGATTTGTTTGGTATAGTAATAGATTGTAATATTTAGAAAGGAATTCTTGAAAGTTGTACTTTTACTTCTTGCAACAATTCTTTGAACCAAATAATAAACCAGTCTCTCTGGTCTCATTTTGTGTAGTTTGTCTGTTGTACATAGTATTGTTAATCTATAGGTTTTTATTATATATTTCTTTACAGTGTTTTTGTATCATACAGTATTTATATAAAATATCTATTGATAAACACACTCTGTGGTAGCAAAATGCATAAATGGTGCATATTTTCAATTGGATTCAAAACCAACGTTTTTGGTCAGAAGGCACCCAGAATAGAAACGCACATTTTACAATGAAAATGTTTTGCTTAGTTAAGTAAGACAGATCAATACCTCACTCTTTACTTTTTTTCTCCACTAGTCATGTATCTGTTGCAAATATGACTTGGTTTGTTCCGTATTCCAGTAATCTTTTGTACAAAGAGATGCATTCTGCCTTTTCTCTTTAAAATATGTCCTTTATTTCCAACAGTGTAATCAACAATTCTGTTTTGGCACAGACATTGACAGAAGTGAAATTAACCTCTTTGAATCCATTCATTCATTTACAGTATATCCTTTGCTTTGTTTCTTTTGTGAAGATTACTACTAAGAAATGTAATTCTACACAGTAAAATTTCATTTTAAAGTTAATATCAGTAATACAAACCTTATCTGCTGTATGTTTACCATTTTGTGGTGTGTATGTATATCTGTGTATATAATATATATATAAAATCCCTATGTGCGTCCAGGTGTCCGTGTGTGGGTGTCTTCTGGTGAAGTGCGCATGCGCGGGGCACGGTGCGGCGCGCGATATTACTGTCAGAGAAAGTTAGAGGTGTTTTACGGAAATACAAACCAGTATTACTGTGAGAGGAAATTAAAGGTACACAATACAGTGACGCATATTACAGCAACATACAAGCCAGTATTACTGTCAGAGGAGATGAAAGGCATATTACCGACACGCACGCCTGTATTACCGCCAGAGAAAATTAAAGGTATATTACGGACGTACAAGATGGTATCCTTCAATAAGGGCGCGCACAGGCATCCTTCAGTAAAGGCGCGCACAAAAAGGCGAGCCTCAAAAGGATGACTTCAGTTGGGCGCAGTGAATAAAGGCGCGCGTAAATAAAGATCTGCACCTGTTGTTCTTCACATATTCCAGAGCCATTTGAACTAAATTATCTACCCGCCCTTATTGAATAGAGCTGTACAAGACAGTATTACTGTCACAGAAAATTAAAGACACACAATACACGGCGGCAGCCCACGAAGAACGGTCAGCTCAGCAAGTAAACATCAACAAAAGAAAGGCTGAAAGAAAAAAAAATACGACCAACAAAAAGAATGAGGTCAAAGTCCCTTGCCATTTAATATAGACTGTTCCTACTAATGTTTATGCACTACTGTTCTAGCGCCCGTTATTGTAACGGGCTAAATGACTAGTGTGTATATAAGTTTTGTGTATTTATCCATACAGGATTTTTATGACAACATACTTTTTGATCCATTCTCATCTGTTTCCCTTAGACAAATAAATACACAATTCTCAAAAGGCCTATTTATAAGTTTTTAAGTGTAGTCTGAATCTGCCCTGTTTTCTTCAAATATTGCTTAAATCAAACAAACACACTACAGTGGCTCTGAAATGCAAGTAGGAGACTATTAAGAGTTTGCAGAATATGAGGGTGGCAGCATTAACAACTGACTCTGTGTAGTAGCAAAACAAGTGTGTACTGAAAGGGTCGATAGAAATGGAAATTGAAAGAACTTATTTGTGGAATTTATTTTTCCTTTCAGGTGCTACTGTATGTAGTGTTTTTCTGTATAGTATGGTAAAGGTGTTTTTCTTGAACTGTAACTATATAGTGACTACATATAGTATTACCTGTTTTCATTTGTGTGTGTCCATTAGTTTAGTTGTTGACAGTTCTGTGTGTGTACCAGAAGTGTAAAATAGTGTGCTGTTCCTTTTAATGGCAAAGGTTTTGCCATATTCGCTATAGGATCATGGGTCTTCATATTGGAAACAACAATTAAAAACACATCCATTTAGTGTCATTTAAAAATAAGACCGGTTTAGGTTGGTTTGGACAGTGCTGTCACTATACAGATACAATATTTAATTTCGGCTACTTTAACCTCTTCATTTCTGAAGTGTTTGTAAACAGTGTGTATTATTTTCTTTGTTAAAAGGGAGAAACAAGTGCTATTTGTGTATTTGCTATTTGTAATTTTCGTATGTATGTGTGTGTGTATATGTATGTATGTGTGAGTGTGTGTATGTGTGTGTGTGTGTGTGTGTGTGTGTGTGTATATATATATATATATATATATATATATATATATATATATATATATATATATATATATATATATATATATATATATATATATATATAACATATAACTCTAGAATTGCCTTTCTAGTCTTTGTTCCCTTTATCTTTTGCTATAGTGCTTTCTGTCTTCTTTTAGAGTTTTTAGCATTTTTTTCTCCTTTTTTATTATTGTATAATGTGACATACATGTAGGGCATCCTTGTTCACAACACCTGTACCAAGGCTAAAGTAGAATTTATATGTTGTAAGTGAGCACTTATGGTTGTGTGTTTTTGTGTCTCCAGCACAATGTTTTGTG
The DNA here is from genome assembly GCF_900747795.2 of Erpetoichthys calabaricus. Taxonomy (NCBI): domain Eukaryota; kingdom Metazoa; phylum Chordata; class Cladistia; order Polypteriformes; family Polypteridae; genus Erpetoichthys; species Erpetoichthys calabaricus. The sequence goes on along the minus strand of NC_041409.2, from coordinate 72,054,556 downwards.
TCATGTTTTGGACATGGGCGATTCACAGCTAGATTGTTGTTGGTATAATGCTATACCTGATATGCACACATGCATGCTGTGCTTATGTACTAGTGTTGATTCATCTCTATGGAGTTTGTATGTGCATTGTGGATTTGAAACTTTTCTGGTGTAACAGAGTATGTTTGTGTATAATAGGGTGGTTTTCTTTCTTGCTTCAGCTCACTCTTGTCTGTAAAGTTCTGGAACCAGGATTAAGAGAAAGTGTGTTTTGAAATTGACAAATAAAGCTCAAAGAGCACAAATTTTGGTAACTGGTGATGAAAACCGCGGATCTCCCAGCTATGGTTGAGAATGCCATGATCTTGAGTACTGCACCATGTAGTTATGCTGTAATCCATTGAATGTCAATCTAATTCACTACAGTTAACTTGATCAGTGATTGGTAAACTGGCTGATCACAAAAACTTTAACTGTAATTTAGTTGTTGTGCTCCTTTACATAAAGTTTTATGGTAGTTTAGGTAGCATATGGTTTTTATTGCTGCAGATGTCCTGTAAATAGAACAAAAAGGTGGATCTAACCAAAGAGAGAGAGGGCCGTAATATTATCCTTAACATTAAAGAAAATGGAGTAATAAACTGAGAAAACAGAATTGGACCTTTTTATTTTGTCCTTTAATTAAAATGGGCATTGCTTGTCTGAGTTTGAACAGTGAGCGAGCTTATGTTTAGTACAGTAGCTCACATTTTCAATTAGAAGAAGAAAAGAAAGCTTTGAAATTCTGCATTGTAAGCAATAGACTTCTTAGCTTAAAAGCAAAATTTGTCTGTATTAATGTTTTAGCTTTATATTTTCTTGATAAACCTCTTACGAACATTTGATTACCACCTTTTTTTTTTTTTTTTTTTTTAATGAAATAAAATGGTTTATACAGTGACTGAGTGAGGAGTCTTGAGTGTCTGAGCTATGTCATGAGATCCCTGGAAAGGGGTGTGTGGAGCTCCTGATATCTTTGCAAAAGGATGAAGGGTAATCGGGCTCTCGGATCTTCATGGTTAAGATCCTGAGCGGCTGGACCAGGTCAAGGAGTCGCCCACATAACACCTGGCTGCAGCAGATAGATGGTCATTTCCGGAGGGTGAGACTAGACAGTGTGCCTGCCTTTGGTGTTGCCAGCCGGGATCTTAAGCTGTTTCGTTGTGTGGTGGGTATGGCAACGTGCTGTACCAGTGCATGCTCCCTGACCTGACCTGACTGTGCATTTTATTGTGTGGGCCATACGGTAGTTTTGGTATGAGTACTGCATAATTAAAATTATAATTTTATAATTGCACCTTAAGAATTGGGAATGAATGGCTGGCACACTTTACGGTTTAAAGGTATAAATATAGTAAATGAATATTCTTAAGCTGTGGCAACCCCTAAGAGGAGCTCCCGAAAGAAGATATTTTAACAGCATTTAAGCAGTGTTTAACTTCCAATATTAATTAATTGAATCAATGTGAGAGAAATATACATATTTCTTTCTTAGACAAATTGTTTCAGACAAGTACATTTCCGACGAATTTAAACAAAATGACAGATTGTAATGAGAAGCATTTTTTTCTTTTTCTTTTTTTTATAAAAAAATTTCTACATTAAATTTATTTTTAGTATTTTTATTCACCCTGAACAATAATAAGCCTACTGAATTTCATTTTCTCAATTAAAAAATAAACTGGTAACACCTATGGTATGTAGTTTAATGATAGAAATTCCAAAGTTTTAATACTTTAATATAGAACATAAAGCTCTTACATTTCTGGTTATACAAGAGTTTCGTGTAAAATGTTTTTAAAGGGATAAAAAAAAAATCTTCCAATTCAGTAACATGAAAGTGGTGATCAATATTGGCCTTAAAGAAACCTGATCAGAGCATCCCTAGCATCTTGCAGAAATTCCCCTTCCAAAATAAGAATACACTGGAAATTGAAGGACTACCACAGTTGCTTAGTTCTGGGTTAAAGCAGCTGATATTAGTTTGCCATACTTGTAACCACCATTGCCAAATGGAGGATGATGTTTGAATTCCAGTTGACTCCACCATAGTTATGAGCTGCTTTCTGTGTATTAGAGCAAACCAACACAGATTTCATTGTTGAAAACATTAGAGAATGGTCTAGTCAATCATAGAAAATGTCATCTAATTTTTTATGGTTTAGTCCCATAGGAAAAGCGGTCTCTTCTTAAATGTCTAAAAAAGAATGTGCTTTTGAGCTTTCTAACCAATGTGGGTGGTAATGTGAGACAATGAGGGATTTACTGTGACATGGACTACTAAGAATTTTAAAGCAGATTTTTTTTCCTATAGGACCACCAGGAGCTACTGATCAATTTCTTTGTTTTGCTCATAGTTTAACTTCTTTCTTGTAATACGTCTGCTACGCTTAGTTCTTCTGCAAACCTGACTAACAGAGTTTGTGTTCAGCTTGCCAACTCAATCATGAATAAACTAGCAAAATTGGCAAATACTGGGATGCTGCAATGTTCAAAGTGAGACTATTCTGTGAATTCCACAAGTTTGGCAACCTTTAGTCTATAACTTTGACAATTCTGTAACCAGTGCAAGGTGTGGTGTTCTGTCTAAAGGCTGAGATTTTTTGTTTTAAAAAAAAAAAAAAAAAAAAAAAACTGAAGCAGATTTTTATGAACAAGGAATGGTAGTAGAAACATCATTGTGCAACTTTTAAAGTTAATTTACCAAAAATCAATCTGTCCTCAAGTCAAAAAGTAGTTCCATGAATCAATCAACAGGATGTCAACAAGGAAAGTGATTTTGAAAAACTAGCTAGCACCAGTACATAACCAAGCCCAAAATGGTGATGCCCACGTAAAAAGAAAATGGTGGTGTGTAAAAGACATTACAGTATTGAAGGTCTTTTTAATTTTTTTTTTCTTTTTCTCATAAAACTGTTATAACATTAAGATTCGGTAACCTTCAAAACCCTTAAAGGAATGATTAAGCTATTTTAGTCTGAATACCCATATACTTTATTACATGCTCTGTGAGGTGTTGCCAAACCAGTATTCTATCTGTATTTTGTGTTTGTTCTTTGCAGTTTCTATTCCAAATTTGAAATTGTCCCTGGGTGGTGTCAGTGGTGCCAAATTTAAATGCCATGAGCAGGGAACTCTTCATCCTTGCTTTCTGATGATGTAATATCCTTATTTTGTTGGTGGTTTCAGCATCAAAATATTTCCAGATTTATCCAGTTATTTATAATACATATTCTTCAATGTTCGTGCGAGTTCCCTTAATGGCACTTACTAGAATTAATAATGTCCCATTTTGCCACACTTTAACTGTTTTTGCTGCCCTGCTGTCTTATTTCAAGCACAAAAACATAGATGTGTTTTTTCTCAATGTTTTGTGTTTGATGGGTTTTCTTTTAGTGCACATTAATGAACATAGGTTTATGCGTTTTCATGTGAGATTCCAATTTTGCTGTTTGTAAATTTTGTATTTAAGTTTCTCTCAACTGAAGAAAAAAAAATACAGAAGTTATTTCCTGATATGTACAGAAATCTCCTTGACCTCTGTGACATGGATGTTTGTTCTTTTAGTGCAATGTACCTTTTGTGAATTATAATGGCAGTCATGGTGCTAGTAGCCTTGAGACAGTACTGCAATTTCCTCCTTAACGATTGGAATGTGCATGTGATCAGCCTTATCTACAGGAAATGGGATCCAGGCATAGGTGGTTAGTACTGAATGCCTAGGGACAGGCTAACAGTATTGCATGTTTTCCTGCATAAAAGATGCACTAATGTGCACAGTGGTGCGTTTTCATGTTGAAAATATATAGCATGTCACTTAAAATATATATTTATACTTGGTCAAACTTGAATCATAAAACTCCAGCCTTCTGCTTCATGAGTTGAGCCTTTGCTATTCACCTGCTATTCTCCCAACATCTGTAATCCCTCTATTACACATGTACTTTTGAAATCTTCATTATTGCGAATGATTTTTTTCCCTTATTTGGTAATCAGTATCTTATTGTCTACTAGAAAAGATTTTTGCCTTGATGGGCTATTTTTCTAGCATTACCTTTTCTTGACTAGCTAATGAGCTATATTCTGTTTTTAAACACTTGGTATAAATCATGTAAAAAATAAAAATCTTGCATATCCTAAGAAAGCATTAGTCATAGTAATTCTAGAATTTATGTGAAATTTTACTGTTTTGAGGGAGGTGTTAGGTATATGTATTGGGAGTAAATACAGTGTAAGCAAAGCATTAAACAAGCAGGAAGGTTAGCTATGTTGCAAAAACCACTTGTTTTAAAGAAATTACTGTTCAGAAGTGATGTAGGAATTAGTGGGACTGGTCAAAGAAAAAACAGTAATAGTGCCATAAACTGTTCTTGTTAATCTGCTGAGTCATTGTCATCTAATGTGACAATGTACAAAATTGTGCATGATAGGCTATGCTGAATTTTTTTGTAAATTCAGATTTTTTTTTTCTGACAGCTGTTGTTAGCTATCCCTTAAGTGAAGTTCAAATTAGCTAGTTGAAAGGCCATTTAAGCCTGCTTGGAAAAGTAATATACTATAATATCAGATATTGAGCATAACATAGTTCTGGATGCAAGAAATAACAGATAAGAAGTAAAAAAGGTGTCCTATTGTTAATTACTAATGAATTTTATGAGGTTGAAAAGGCCATTTGTTATGGGTAGATGGTCATATGTGTGTCCCAATTTTATGTGCCCCACCCCCCTTCTCTGAAATGCCTTTCCAAATTAGGTCAGAGTGTTTGTCCTGTGTCCGTAGCAGCTGCAGATTGAGTACCTTATATGAACTTCTCACTTGAAGGGCTTTGGATTTGTAAGGTGTTGGTATCTCTGTAGAAGGTGCACTGGTCAAGCGTTTCTCATTAAGTCGTGTTGGTTCAAAAACATTTTAAATGGCCCAGCTACATTTGTGCTGCACTGCACAGTTTCAGTGCAGAATTGCAAAGGTAAGACTAAGGTTTTATCTTTATTTCAATTTTGTGCATGTAATTCATAAATTCATAGGCGTTCAAAACTGATTTAAAAGGCTAATATACAATATATATAACATGTTGAGTTTCAGTATTTATTGTTTTATTATTGTGGAGTTTTAAAAGGCCAAGTGCTGCCAGTATTATTGTATAACTTGTCTAACCAAGTGGCATTTTTGCCTCACACTGCAGACTTTTCTGATCTTTACTTAAGTATTCAAGTGAATACCAGCAAAATAAATCTGACTTATGAGAAGTGGCAGTGTGTTTTTTTTCACTTTTTTTCCAGGAAATTAAGTAATTGCTAGAACATTATTGAAGTAAGAAACTACAGCTGTTGTAAATATCCAAAATAGAAAATGATGGCGTTGATAACCAAATGTCTACTCTTACTACTAAATGTTATTGTCTTATTGTGAATTTGTTCCCCGCCTAGTAATGAGCTAAGTTTGTGGGTGGTGTTTTTAATTTCTGTATGCATTGTTCCTGAGAAGTCTGCAGATATTAACTGTTTAATAATTTGTGTTTGTTTGAAATGGTGAGTAGTTAAATATTTTGTACATAATACTTATATACAGTATAGAATTCAGACTGGATCATGGTGACACAATTGATTTTTATTAATTTTGTAACAGAATCGTTGCTATAATTCTATTGCCTACCCATGTCAGATTATCTTAATATTATATTGCATGATACACAGACCAATAATGCAGCAATTTGAAAGCTGAACTTGGGTAACTGATCTTTCTCCAATATAAAAATGAGCTTTTTGAATGATATGAACACATGGACTTTCATTTTTTAAATCTTGTATAATTCGATAAGTCTGTATGGAATTATTTTAATAATCAATGTAATATGTAAGTGGTTCCCATACTTGTCCAGGGGAGCCCCAGTGGCTGCAGGGTTTTGTTCCAACCAGATTCACAATCACTGATAATTGATCTCCTTTTAGTTAGCTGTATTTTTTTTCTTTGGTGTTCAGAAAAGCACAGCAGTATGATTTGTACATTATAAGACATTTAGAAATATTTTTTGCTATAGTTTTAAATGCTTAACTTTGTTGTTTTCCTATTTTATATTGTTCTGTGTAGTCTGCTCCCTTCATTGTGTCCTAATAGTGACAATTAGAAACAAACAAAGCAGACCCCCCAGGATGATCAACGCTGAATGGTGAAAGGCTGCAACTGCTTCAGTATCGGACCCACTGATTAGTCAAAAAAAAAAAAAACAATTTATAACTGCTTAATTCTTATTAAAATATATTAACATGCTTGCTTTTGTAATTTCTTAATTGAGCCCACATATAGAAACCTGAGACATAACCGCTCATTTAATTATGCCAGGAGTCCAATTAAGAACAGAAGTTGGTTGGAGCAAAAACTTGCAGCTCCAGGGGGTCTCCAGGATATTGTTTGTTTGTGAACCACTGTAATAGGCTATTTATTTTGTGTACAATTGGTGTACATTATGTTTCTTGTTTTCAGTTAAAGACCTAACCCTTTTGCAGGTGTCAATCTTGGTTCAAAATGAACTTCTTGCAACATGTTTTAGAATAAAGTATTTTGAGTAATGATTAAAACGTATCTTTTGAGCACTCCTAAATTATCAGTGAAATTGACAACTGCATTTGTATTGTGTAAACTTGATTTATTCATATATTTTGCACAATCTTATATGAAGGTTACCTAGAGCATTGGTACTTTTTAATTTGATTGCTGGGTAGGAACAATTTTGGTGATTACCTCAGTGTATTTTACAGTTTGCCAAAACTAGTCTTCATGGTATCTATTCACAGTGGTGTTCTTAGGAAAAGCTAAGGTATGCTCAAGTAATTGACTTTTGCATTACATAATAGATGTATGAGATACATATTACGGTGCAGAGGTGTAATGGGTGCCCAAAATTTGTTTTCTATATGCATTTTGTCTTGGATGTGTATGATTTGTTTGCATTAGTGTGTCAGTATAAAAGAGCAAATTCCAGATTTACAATTTTCCAATAAATGTTACATGGTTTAAAAAAAACAAAAAACACATGTTAAGCTATAAACCACTTTTTAAATACAAACTTGATTTGTTGGTATATTGCTCAGTGCATGATTACATAAAGATGATAAAAGAGGTTATAATTATCAATGACATAATTAGATGATTGAACCAAAATGATTACCTAAAACAGAAATGGATGTAGAAGGAATGAAACTGGTTTGGAGGAAACCAGACTAAAATGTGAGGTTGTAGCAGAGGTTGAAAGATAACTTTCAAATTTATTAGTTTTTACAATATGGCAAAAATGAGCATAGCAACAAAACGAGAGGGTGGTCATCTTGCATCAGTAAAATTCTCCTGAACAAAAATTTTGCAGCTGATGGGTGTTTCAAGATGTACTGTTCAAGGCCTTCTGTAGAAGCCCAAGACAAGGCTGACAACCAAAAAAACCAGAGGCCGGTCCTTAAAACTGATTGCAGCACATCCCCTCAAATCCATCCAGGACCCCTATAAGTTTCTGAGAGTTTAGCACCACTGGTACCAGAGTACACCTCTGTATGGTCCAGAGAACCTTTGACAGAGGTGGTCACAAGAAAGGAGGAGGAAATAAGACAAAATTGCAGCAGCTGTGGACAGTAAATGTTTTTTCTTATTTGTTTTAATTTCACATTTTTAAAGTAATTTTTGCAGTTATTTCAAAGATCACAAAAGAAATGTATTGCAAACCTATAGTTGTGTATCCATAATCAGACGTGTCGTTTATTCCAAAGGTAAAGTACTGTGGAGCAGTGAAATTCAAAAGGTCCTTGCTTCTTTGATTGCACCTTACATAGCATAAGTTGTTAATAGAATGGATAGTAGAGAGCACAAGTCTGGAGAAAGAGAAGTCTTTTTCTTTTTCTAAAATAAGGCAGACCCAAAGGATTCTGCCTTGAAGTTTAGTTGGAATTCTTTAGGGAGGACCTTCTAAGGGTATCGCGTGCACAGAGCAACTAGATAATTAAACAGACAAATTTTGAAGCAAACATTGGTATAAAGGAAGAATATAGGTTTGATAAGAGAAGAGGGTAGAGAGGTAAGGGAGGGGAAAAATAGTGATATTTAGCACTGGAATGTACTATAGAAAATAAACACACAAAATATACAGCTCATTGTAAATAAAACCCATACTGGCATACAAGCTACTCAGCTCCACTACCATTTTAAAAAGGCTATTTTTGAAAGTATAACTAAACACTTGCATGTAATTTTTACTTTGTTTTGTAGTTGGTGTGGGTGATGTTGCCAGAAATATTTATGAAGTAATTTTAGATGGGAACAATAATTATCATAATACATAGTTGCAAATGCTTTATGTATGCCGATTTTAAAGATGGTTTTCAGTGATCTTATTCTTCCATCTTAGTAGTAGTATTTAACCTAATTTTACCTGTGAATAGCTTGCATGCTTTGTGGTGAAAATTAGCTATAAAAAGACATTATTAAATGTATTTAGAACTTCCTCATCATGTATTTTCCACGACTCTTCCTGAGAGGCTTGTCAAACCCGTATTAATCAGCTTGCCTGCTAATTAGCCACTCCTCTCTAGTACTTAACCTTCAGTTGTTGCTAACAAATACTCTAGTTAACAAAAGACTGCAACATGCCACCCAGTGGTTGAGAAACACAGCCTTACATGGGATGACTGGTTTGAGCTTCTTCGTACCAGCAGTTCTAGTATGCGTACCACTGACCCACACCAGACCGACAAAGCCTCAATTGCAATGACCTGTACTCTATGACTGACATATGGCCAAGTGGCCAGTCCCATATGGAGTTGTAAGTTGGCATATGACTGTATATGATTGTGGACTTAAGTTGAGACCTGCATTCTCTAGGTAACAAACTACAGTGCATCCAGAAAGTATTCAGAGCGCATCACTTTTTCCACATTTTGCTATGTTACAGCCTTATTCCAAAATGGATTAAATTCATTTTTTTCCTCAGAATTCTACACACAACACCCCATAATGACGTGAAAAAAGTTTACTTGAGGCTTTTGCAAATTTATTAAAAATAAAAAAAACTGAGAAATCATATGTACATAAGTATTCACAGCCTTTTCCCAATACTTTGTCGATGCACCTTTTGGCAGCAATTACAGTTTAAAGTCTTTTTGAATATGATGCCACAAACTTGGTACACCTATCCTTGGCCAGTTTCTCCCATTCCTCTTTGCAGCACCTCTCAAGCTCCATCAGGTTGGATGGGAAGCGTCGGTGCACAGCCATTTTAAGATCTCTCCAGAGATGTTCAATCAGATTCGAGTCTGGGCTCTGGCTGGGCCACTCAAGGACATTCACAGAGTTGTCCTGAAGCCACTCCTTTGATATCTTGGCTGTGTGCTTAGGGTCGTTGTCCTGCTGAAAGATGAACCGTCAACCCAGTCTGAGGTCAAGAGCTCTCTGGAAGCAGGTTTTCATCCAGGATGTCTCTGTACATTGCTGCAGTCATCTTTCCCTTTATCCTGACTAGTCTCCCAGTCCTTGCCGCTGAAAAACATCCCCACAGCATGATGCTGCCACCACCATGCTTCACTGTAGGGATGGTATTGGCCTGGTGATGAGCGGTGCCTGGTTTCCTCCAAACGTGACGCCTGGCATTCACACCAAAGAGTTCAATCTTTGTCTCATCAGACCAGAGAATTGTCTTTCTCGTGGTCTGAGAGTCCTTCAGGTGCCTTTTACTAAGGAGGGGCTTCCGTCTGGCCACTCTACCATACAGGCCTGATTGGTGGATTGCTGCAGAGATGGTTGTACTTCTGGAAGGTTCTCCTTTCCACAGAGGACCTCTGGAGCTCTGACAGAGTGACCATCGGGTTCTTGGTCACCTCCCTGACTAAGGCCCTTCTCCCCCGATCGCTCAGTTTAGATGGCTGGCCAGCTCTAGGAAGAATTCTGGTGGTTTCGAACTTCTTCCACTTACGGATGATGGAGGCCACTGTGCTCATTGGGACCTTCAAAGCAGCAGAAATTTTTCTGTAACCTTCCCCAGATTTGTGCCTCGAGACTATCCTGTCTCGGAGGTCTACAGACAATTCCTTTGACTTCATGCTTGATTTGTGCTCTGACATGAGCTGTCAACTGTGGGACCTTATATAGACAGGTGTGTGCCTTTCCAAATCATGTCCAGTCAACTGAATTTACCACAGGTGGACTCCAATTAAGCTGCAGAAACCTCTCAAGGATGATCAGGGGAAACAGGATGCACCTGAGCTCAATTTTGAGCGTCATGGCAAAGGCTGTTAATACTTATGTACATGTGCTTTCTCAATTTTTTTATTTTTAATAAATTTGCAAAAATCTCAAACTTTTTTCACGTTGTCATTATGGGGTGTTGTGTGTAGAATTCTGAGGAAAAAAATGAAATTTTATCCATTTTGGAATAAGGCTGTAACATAACAAAATGTGAAAAAAGTGATGCGCTGTGAATACTTTCCGGAAGCACTGTATATTCTTTAAAGCATAGGGCACAGTGTTAATGCTGCATAATAGGGTAATTGATTTTGAGAAACAAGTTGTGGGAGTAAAATGGTTTAAAAGGTTTTTGCTGTTTTTGTCAGTTGCTACATAAACCTTAGCCATTTGCTTTTAAGCTACAGCTTGTATTGTTGTTGGTCTGTCAGTACAGCAGCCAGTAAGAATTTGAACAGCTGAATATACTGAAAGCTGTACTGATAGTATTGTTGGAGGCAGCTGAAAATGTCACTAATGCCAAAAAGTTTCTCAAAAATCACAATTTTAATCCCACTGAAGTAATATAAAGAAAATTAGTCTTTTATAATAGTTAAGTAAAACATCCTTGCCAGAAAACGATAGTTTTTTTTTTTTTAATTTAATTTGAATTTGTAATAAAGGATTAGGTAGGCACATTACTGATGCACCACTGTAAAAGTACAAGTTGACATTCAGAACAAAGGTGCACAGTAACCTAAAAAAAGCACAACATAAATAATGGGGATTTTATTTGTCCACCATATGTTAAAAATCCCAGTAGACTGAAGATTAAAAGACTATCAAAACAGACCCATTAGAGTAGTGTTGATTTATTTTATAAACATCTTTATTGTCTTATCACCCAGTACTGCATTTTAGAGTTCTATTACTTGTCAAACCACTAAAATATAATTTAGAAATAAGAGGAGAAACTGGATAATTTTGCATTAGAGTTGCATTACTGCTGTGACCAGGCATCATTCATAGTTTGCCTTTGTATTCCAAACATATACCATACTGCCTCTGGCACATTGCATATTAATAGACTATGAATAGTGAATTTTAAACTCATTACATTGTTTACTTAAGGAGGTTTCACTGAGACGATGGGCGAAATTAAAAAGTAATTGAAACAAATGGAAAGAAGAGACAACAGTAGGCAGCAGTCTATACAAACCCTGTGTGGCTTTTGCTCATGGAAACCTGAACTTCTCTTCTTCCTTATCAAGAGTAGTATAACTTTTCATTTACACATGAATTGTAAGGGACCAACTCCACCCCACACAAAGGGATAGTTTCAAGATGCTTGAATCATATGATACTATGGTATTCATGTTCATTTCAGCAGTACATTGCTACATTTTTGTCCCTTTTTTATTTGACATGAAAATTAGTGATTTTCCTAAGAACAGAAACTAATTAAACATCTAGTTAAAGAACTGAGACTATTTTTTTTGTGTGTGTGAAACGGTGATAATTTCAAGTATCTTGTCAGTTGCTGTTATTTCCACAAGACTAGGAATATCTGGATATGGTGACTAACACAAATCCGTAATAGCACTTAATTTAAGCTTTTGGTAATACTGTACCATGTAAAATTAACCTTTATGTTTATAATAGATATTTACCCAGAATGTGATTTCTAAAATGTGTATTCATTTAAATGCAAGTTAAACATTCTGGTAGATTCTGTACATATAGGTTGTCACGATATGTCTTTTGACCATTTAATGTTTTACTTTTGTCTCCGTGGTGCCTGTTGCCATTCTTTTTGAGAAGAAAAGCTTTCTAAGAAGTATGTGAGATTTACCAGCTTCTGTCTCCATGTTCTACACATTATCTCCTTTTACTACCTTTTTGGTTAAACTGAGAAGTTCAGTTTCTTCAATCTTCGTCATTGCTGATTACCTGGAATCATAGAATTCCCATTCTGGACTTGTCTTGTGCTCTTACGTTTTAATATGATGACTAGTTGTGGTCTCACATAGTGCTGGGCGGTATACTGGTTCTTACGGAAAACCGTTTTTTATTTTTGTTATGATATGGATTTTTGTTATACCGCAACACCAGTTTAAATTGCCTAAACGACGTTCGGAACGTGACGCAGCGGGAAACTGTTCACGTGGGGACCTTTTTCACTGCTACACCGCTAATCACAGCAGTGTTGCACGGGGGCTCTTTTTCACTGCTACACCGCTAAATAGGTAGTGGTAGTGTAGGTATTGCACTCTGAAAATGGACAGAGAACATTCCGAAACTGAAACTGAAGCTGAAGCTGTAGCAGACGATAAAGTTGAACATGATGACACAGAATAACTTTTGCCGAAATAAAGGAGTCGCGTCCGTTATCTGGAGATGCTTTTGGTTTTAAAAGGTCAGATGTGGACCATTATGTTCATATGTGTAAATACTGTTTCTATACTACTGAATAATACTGCAAGCCAAGTTGTACTTGTTTTATTTGTTTTCAATACTGTGTAATGTACCTGGGTACTGTGTAATAGTGTGACGACATGTTGACTTTAATCTTTATTCTCGCCGTTTATATCAAGTAGAAATGTCGAGAATAAAGTCGACATGTTGACTTTATTCTCGTAATTTGCCATTTAAAGTAGAACATCGTAAAATGAATATTTAATTTACTAGATTTTCTCAAACCCTGTCCTAAGTTATATAGCACATTAAATGCTTTGTGTTAAGTGTTCAGCCGAGCCATGTTAAATCGAGTATGTGCTTCTTAAACTGACTTCCTCTTGTACTGAGGAGGCACCTGCAGCGATCGCTGCACAGAACACATTCACTTCATGATATTCCTGCTCTCAGAACATTTAGAATGCTAAGATAAATACTTGATATTTTCATGATGAAATGCATTAAAGCATGTATTAATCATGGAGGTTACTCTGCTGCCTCGCAGCAAAGGGGTCCTGGGTATTCCCTGCTTTGAATTTGCATTCGTTTCTGGTGGGTTTACTCGGCGTGCTTCAGTTTCCTTTCAAAGTCATGTAGGATGTGGGATTTTGTTATGCTATATTGACCCTGCTAGTGTATGTGTTGCTCGTATTCACCCTGCGATGTGCTGGCGACCCGTTCAGGATTTTCTCCTGCCTTGCACACAATGTTTGCTGGGATGGGCGCAACTCTGAATAGATGGCATAATTAAACATGTATAGCGAAGATATTTTTAAAGTTCTGAACACTCCGTGGGCTAAGTTTTTATAACTAGTTTCAATTTTACAAAGACATTTATCGTGTGGTGATTGGTTATGTGGAGAAAGTAAAAGGAAGGATATGAACTGGGGTTTTGGTACGTCAGGCAGATGGCACGCGTGCAATAAAATCCGCTCAGAAGAACATGCATTGAATTCTGTGTTTGTGTCTCCGACCACCAGATCACAAACCCAACATTTACACAATATTTAAGTTAAACCTGTGCGATAGCTATTCATACATCCAGTTTTTTGGAGCCTCGTCACACCTGCCATAAAGGTCTCTACACTGAACGTACACCTGGGGACCCCTCACTGCGAGGGAGCAGCACTACCGCCTCACTACCATGCTTGTTTAATACCAGCTTTAATGCATTTCATCATGAAAAGGATATCAAGTATTTATCTTAGCATTCTAAATTTTTAGAGAGCAGGAATACCAAGAAATGAATGGATTCTGTGCGGTGATTGCTGCCTCCTCTTAGTGTGGAGGAAGTCAGTTTAAGAAGCATAGTGATTAACAACTGGGTCGGGGAACACAACACAAAGCATTTAATGTGCTGCATTAACTTATGACGGGGTTTGAGAAAATCGAGTAAATTAAACATTGATTTTAGGATGAAGTTTAGTTTATGACATTCTACTTTAATTATGAAGTAAACTATGAGAATAAAGTCAGCATGTCGACTTTATTCTTGACGTATACCGGTAGTTTGTTTTTTTTTCTTCCCTCTGTATTTTTTTTTTTCTTCACTGTGGCCCTAATGCACTTCTGTAGGGCTATACCACAAATAGCATTATACAGTAAATTCAAGTTGCAGTTTTATTATTTATGTATATAGCTTAGCTTGAAGCAAGGTCCATATTAATGTAGTTTGCCTAAATGATGGTTCAGCTGGTAAAGATGTCATCACAAAGTTGCACTTGTTGTATTTTATTTTAATTTGGTGAATACTGTGTAATGCACCTGGGCTTGAAGTCTTGAAGTAATAGTGCAGCTATCAGTAATAATACTGTTATTTATATTATTATTTATTAGTTTAAATATTATGCAGTTTATTGATGGTAAAGTTGTTGAAAAAGTCACTTTAACATGTCAGTGGACAGAGATGGTTAACATTAACAGAAAGTGTAGTTGGTTCACAAAAAATATTTACTATTTATTCCTTTTCTAAGACCTGTTCAGTGCAATACAACTTTTGACAAGCACGTCTGGATATTTTACTAAGTCTAAATGCCTCTTTGGATGGTTGAAAATATGTTGTAAAAATCATAGTTTAAGTTTTTGCAAAATCTGTTCAATAAAAAGGTTCAATATTTTGACTGCAACTGTCATGCAATGTGATTCCTTCTCTTCATTAGTGTCACCCCCTTGAAAACTATCACTTTATGGGGCCATGCAAACCTGTATTAATACTTGTGTGCACATTAAAATGTTTTTTTGTACAATGTACAATTCTCATAACAGTGGAATAGGTTATTCTTAGCCAGTCTACTGCAGTAATTGCAGTGGAAAATGTGGTTAACATTCACTCATGCATGGGGAAAAAAATACCGTTGAATACCGTGAAACCGGGATAATTTAGAAAAATACCGTGATATAGAAATTTGGTCATACCGCCCACCCCTAGTCTCACACTTGAGAGTCGGCGCTATACAACCCCAGTAAATTGTCTCATTTGCTGATAATAAGATGTCATTAGTGCTCATTTTGTCACCAGACAACTAATATTTTCACTTTATATATTAATGAATTTACATGTATTTACATTAATTTTTAATTGTCTCCTCCAAGTGTGAATTTTGTTATTGTCCATGGTGTGTGTTTTGCTGATTTGTGCATTTTAGAAATGTATAACTCTTGCTGCTACATAGTAAGGTTTCACATTCACTTTTAAAGTTAATAATGTAAGTCAATCCTTAAGCCTGACTTAATTTCAAATGCTTTAATTCTCAGTTGTAAGCAAGAGGCTAGTTAAAATTATTACCAAAAACAATGAAAATATCAGTTTTTACAAGCCCTTGGCTGTTTGGTGCTTTTTAAATTCTAAATGTGCATGCCAGTTTCCCAAACACAAAATATTATTAGTTTCAACTTCTTAAAGTTCACATTTGTTTTCCATAGACATATTTGTGTGGTATCATTTTGCCACTTGTACACAGTTTGTGTTCAGAACAATATTTATTGGAGAGTGGCAAAACCTTTATTACTTATGAGTGAACTTTAGCCCTGCCATTATGTTTTGAAATGTTGTTAATGAAGACTGTGACCCAACATATAGCTTGAAGTAAAGCATGAAGTAAATCATGTGATTCAACAAATTTTCCAATATGCCCTGCTTTCTTAAATTTTGTTTTCTTTTTCTTCTGCAGGCCCTCAACAATGCACCTTAAACCATACCCAGTGTTTCAGAAGAAAGAGCTGTTGTTGGAGGCAAGCCAAGACAACTTAAGGGGCATTCACACAAGTCAGCACAGAGTCTTGAGATCAGATCGATTTCCATCAACTTGTTTCACTCATCAGCATTGTTCAGCTGGGTGTGTCTCTGGTAGTGGAGCATCCTGCCGATGCCAGTTAGCAGTTATTTCTACTAATTCCATGTGTAAAAGCTCCTTGGGCACTAAATCCAGTTGTGATGGTACCAGCATACGGGGGAAAAAAAGCAAAGTAACGTGTTTGAATTCTTCAGCGAAGTCTTTGTTAGTTCTTGCATCTGAAAATGAAGATTTTGTCTCGGTGCCTCAGGAGGAGGAAGCAGATGGTCCTCTTGACATATGGGCAGTGATCAAACCTGGAAACACCAAGGAAAAAATTGCTATATTTGCTTCCCACCAGTGTAACAACAGTGCTGACATGAGCAAGAGTAGTAGCGTCACGAGTTGCAGCAGTCGAACGATATCGATGAAAATCAAAGGATGCTGGGATGTTGAAGGATCTGTAGCCAAGCGAAGAAAGCGGTCTCCAGAAGAGAACAAACTCCAAGAAACTAACCAAGTGAAGGACAGTAAAATATCCGTAGTCAACCGTTTACCATGTCGTAATACTAGAGATCCATCTTTTTGCTTAGGCAGCAGTGGAGAAGGCTCACTTGTGTTGGAGGGAGAGGAAGGCGGGAAGTCAATGTCTGTAGTGGAAATGGTTGCTTACCTTGAACAAAGAGCTAGGGCTCTTCTCTCGGATTGCAACAAACATTGTTCTGTACGATCTAGTTGTATTGGTCAAACAAAAGAGCAATCTGGAGCTCCTTTCCAGGGTCCTGCTGATGGGTGCTCTGAAGAATCCTCTGGAGAGTGTGTTAGAGTGCTGGAAATGGTGGCTAAGTTGGAATCCAAGTGCCTAAATAGAAGGTGTGAAAGAGAATCTGGAGGACTTTCACGAAACAATAGCCTGCGACGCAATGTAGGACGGGTGCTATTAGCAGGCAGCCCTTGTCCTGCTTTTCCTGTGCATCAGCAAGTTTCTGAATTAGAGTCTTCAAGATCTCATAAGGAAAGCTCTCCGGATTGCTGCTCTGTGTCCGATCCAGTGAAGAAGGCTGAAGTTGCAGTCCACTGTGAAATGGGTGGTACAGAAAACCCCAACATGCTCTTCAGGAAAAAAGAGTGTTCTCTGGTTATAAGTAGAACAGTCCATGCGAATTTAGAATCAAGGCGAGAAAAAAGGGAAGAGGCTACTCAGATAGGAGATCCACCTGAAAAAGAGGACCTGCCACTGGACAAAATTGTAGGGAGTGAGACCCACGTCGGCTATCGTGAGGAGCCACTTCCTGGTATGCTGTTTTTCAAATTGACATCACAGTCGGTTCCTGGGCAACTATCTGAGTCACTAGCAAATATCAAATCTCCTTTGGACAATAATGTTCCACTGCTCAATTTAGTCACAGACAGCTCCAAGTTAAACATTTTGTCAGAGGCTGACCCTGAAGAAGAAAAGGAGAACTGGGGTTCGGTTCCAGTGCGGGAGCCTTTTCCTTTAAGGAGGCTGGTGTCACATGAATTCTTAGAAATGCGTTTTAAGATTCAGCAACTTTTGGAGCCTCAGCAATACATGGCTTTTCTGCCCCATCACATTATGGTAAAAATCTTTTGCTTTCTGCCTACAAAGACATTGGCTGCACTCAAGTGTACCTGCCATTACTTTAAGTTTATCATTGAGAATTATAACGTGCGCCCAGCTGACTCTCGCTGGGTTTGTGACCCCCGCTATAAGGATGATCCCTGCAAGCAGTGCAAAAAGCGTTATGGACGTGGTGATGTTTCTCTTTGCCGTTGGCACCCAAAGCCCTATTGCCAAGCCCTGCCATATGGTCCTGGTTACTGGATGTGCTGTCATGGCTCACAGAAGGATGCACCAGGATGCAATGTGGGTCTTCATGACAATCGCTGGGTGCCTGCTTTCCACAGCTTTAATATGCCAATTTACAAGAAAGTGAAAGAAGTGGAGGAAGAAGTGTCGTCTTGAGATTTACTGCAGTGCTATAGTGTGTCTGTGTTTGTGTGTGACAGAAGTTCGCAACATTAAAAAGAAATCACTGGGGGGGGGGGGGGGGGTTAAAAAAAAAAAAATCACTGGGAGAGAAAAAAAACCTTTTATACCTGGAAGGTGATGTCTGTGCTGTAGCCAATTGGTGTTCTAATCTATCATTGTATTAAGAGATAAAGATGGGGCTTGGAGTATACATTTGATTTCTGAAATTTAAAAATCATGTTTATCTGAGAATACCATAAGTAATGTGACAACTACCAGCATCCAATAGATAACATAGTGATCTGCTGCGGCTAGCAAGAGTAAAAATATATATATTTTATAGACTTACCCCTTTATTTAATTATGAGCGAATGGAACCCCTTTATTTTGCCCACTACTGTTTACAATGTATATAATAATGGGCAAGGAGTGGTGTAAATGCTGGTTTGAGAGTCTCCCATGAGTGAGTTGTGCACAGGATTTTACTCAGTCATGTAAATGTTATAAACATTATAGAATTCAAGTTGTACATTGAAATATATTTGGCAAAGCCGTTAACCAGTACAGCAAAGAAATTTTCCTATTATAGCTGCTGTTTTACCTTATTTGTTTTCTCTTATTTGCAAACTGTTTCAGAAATGAAACATTAAAAATGTAATGTTGGGTTATAAACTCAGTTTTGGGCTTTATGTTGGCTGAAATGTGCAAAATTGGGAGCTACGAACAAAAGAAAGAAAGCAAGCAATCACCTTTGTATTAAAGCGTGTCACATAAAACTTGTTTTTGCCCCGTTGGGCATTTTACTTCAGTAAAATGAACTCCAAGGCCAATTAGCTGCTCCTTTGAAACGTTGTACTTTCTTGGATCCTGAAGAACTCTGCAGCTGTAAATTTCTGAGATTTTCTTTGAGTAAGCGTAAGTCATCAAGGGCTAAACAGTCACTTTAGTTTGTTTCTGGCTAGGGGGAAAAATGCAATTACTAGACAAACTTTTTATACGAATGTATATTAGGTATGACAAATCAGCACAGGAGGTTTAGCTTAGCATTCAAGCAGAGTGCGTCTCCTTTTTTTTTTTTTTTTTCCAGCCATTTTATTTTACATTGGATGAGGTATTTTTTTCTGAAAGATAAAGCTGATCATTTCCTGAAAGCTTTGTCACAGTCAGGTAAGTGATGTCCCTTTTATGCCATTGTTGTTTATAAAGTGGGCTAATCAGTAACTGCAAAGCTTTAGCTTTTCTGTGATATACTTGAAAATGTGACATTTACTACTACAAACAAACTGGGGTTTTCACTCCGTTGCATGACATAGGTTGTGATCGTTTTGAACAGCAGCCCATTTAACTGTTGCAGGTACACTCTATTCGCCTGATGCTCGCATTACTGGTACAGATTTCACATACTAATTTCCTTCCTTGTCACTTCAGCTGCCATTTTGTCAAGCTGAATTTGGTAAGAAAGGAAGTGTATGGTCCTTTGTAGCATTTTCATGGTGGAGATAACCTGTTCACATACCCAAGTGCAGAAATTGGCTTCTAGTGAACTCTAGTTTCAGCTTATTTTTACTTCTGTTTGTGTAAAAGTTTTATTTGACCTTTTCTTGTATTATGTTTACTGCAGAGGGTTTGCACAATTCAGGAATCCTTGTATATGCAGTTTGTGGATTAACATGTACAGTATTCAGTTTGTATTTTAATGTGTTTTTGTTCTGTTTGGGTGAAAAATAAACTGTATAAATAAACAAAACACTACACCCTGGAATAAATGTCTTGCATATGTTAACTTTGTTTATTCCCCATACCATTCAATTTGTTGTCGCTTGACAGAGGTGGTTCATTAGAGTAGTGGTGGTGAATTCCTTTGGTGCTATCTCATCACGTTTTAACTTTTATTCCACACCTTTTTGAAAAAATATGTAATATGGTGCACATCAGTCACAGAAGGTTGCTATTTTGTCCTAATGTTATGTTTTTGGGGCCTGTCTTGGCCAACTTTGTTCTTCCCCCATCACTTTTTTTTCATTATGCCAAGATTAAAAAGATTGTCACTTAAGTTATATTATTCACTAGTAGAGTGCTAGCAACAGTGGCGGTGTGGTGATCGTATCGTTATCACGTATTATCACGTTTCTCTTTGACACATACTCACACTTTCTAAGAAGCCTTTCTTTAGTTAGTTTTTGAGTCTGCAGGTAGCCTTTGTCCATATTTTACAGTAGTTGTTGAACCAAGGAGGGTACACTTTATTTTAGTATCATCATGTAGACTATATAATACCTATAAGATACAGTAGCTGGGAACAGTGTACAGTATTTACAGTTCTTAGGATTTTTTACACAATATAAATCTTGTGAAATATTTTGTGCAATAGATTTGTGGTCTTTGGAGGAGCAGGATGGGGAAACTGCTACTTTAACTGCAGCTCATGATGTACTTTCCCAAAGCTACCTATGTGTGCTCACACCTGTTGTGATATTGTTGTATTATTAAAGATGTTTTAAGTTGGCTGGTAACCATTTTCTGCCAAAATTTTAATGCTGCTGTTTTTCTTTCTGATCACTGCGTTTACAAATACTATCATGACCCTAAACCAGCACTTGACACGTCTAAAATGTTTTACATTATACTGCTAAATTGTAGAATAAGGTTTGAATGCTTGGCACTGGGTGTGTACCGTGAGGCAGAACTGGTTTAACACCCTCTGCAGTGAAAGGTGGAACTTTGTATGTTGCCTTGCAGCAGTGATTATGCAGGTTTACTCTTCACACCCAATAAAGTGAAAACAATTAAATGGTCTGTAAATATTTCTGATGACGTGCCAGCCTTCATCAGTGTATTAATGGATTTGGTACTTTCAGAGGCAAAACTTGTTTTTCTTTTCCCCACTGGTCTCCTTAAAAGAATACAACTTCAATTTATTGAGATGCAAGGAAAGAATAGAAATTGTAGAAGCAAAAATAAATGTGGTGATGTACTACTTTTCTGAATCAACAGTTCTGCTTCCCTTAACACTATACTGCTAAACAGCTGTTCTAGACATGCTCACATCTTTAACAGAGGATAGTCCTTCACAGCTTGGGACTCTTACAGATGGAGAGGCAACATGCAAGTTTGCACACCAAGATTTTTTTTTGTTTTAAACATGTACACACATACAGTACACTACAATGCAGTGCCACTCAAGGCATTTGCATGCGTAACTACATTTTGTATCAGGCCTGGATCCCTAGGAGTCTAGCTAGTGTTTATACACTGTGTGCACGATTAGGCAAGTTGTATTTTTGAGGATTAATTTTAATATGGAACAAATACAGTGCTATCATCCATCCATTATCCAACCCGCTACATCCTAACTACCGGGTCACGGGGGTCTGCTGGAGCCAATCCCAGCCAACACAGGGTGCTAATCCAAAATGTTAATAAACTTGAATGTTTTACAAAGGAAATGCGAGTGTGAACATCATCAGGGGAATACATGTGTGCAGAATTATTCTGCAACTAAAGGAAAAATGAAAATTTTTCCGTCTCACTTGTTTTAATCTGTTACCATGAGATTAAGAACTCAAAATTTACAAACATTTCTGACATTTAAGAAAAAAAAAATTCAGTGACCAATACAGCCACCCTTCTTTTCAATTATAGTCATAAGCCTTCCATTCATGGAGTCTGTCAGTTTCTTGATCTGTTGACGATCAACTTTTTGTGGAGCAGTGACTACAGCCTCCCAGACACTGTTCAGAGAGAGATGTTTTTCTTCCCCATAAACCTCATGTTTAAGAAGGGCCCACAAATTCTCAATAGGGTTTAGGCCAGATGATGGATGGTATGGGATGCCGGCGGCAGCACGTCATTATTCTTTCATCTTTAAGGCCTTTACGGGCTAGCCATGCAGTGGAGTACTTCGATGCAAGTGATGGAGCATTGGCCTGCATAAAAATCATGGTCTTCTTGAAAGATATATACTTTTTCCTGTATCACTGTTTGAAGAAAGTGTCTTTTAAAAACTGGCAGTAGGATGAGGAGTTGATTTTGAGTTCATCAAAAGTGGAGCTATGTGCCCATTACTGATCCACAGGCCTGTCCATCAACAGTCACTCTCATCAGTCCATAAAGCCTTTGAAAAAAAATCTGTCTACAGATATCGCTTGGCCCAGTCTTGACATTTCAACTTCTGTTTCTTATTCAGTGGTGGTCAGGTTTCAGCCTTCCTTACCTTGGCCATGTCTCTGAACACCTTGTAGTTCTCAGCACTCCTGGTTGGTTGCAGTTCTGGAAGATGACGGCACTGGAGGATAATGGGTTCCTGGTAGCTTCACTTTTGATTCTTCTAAAATATTTGGCAGCTAATTTGCATCTTTTTTTCTCGACACATTTCTTGCAACCCTGTTGACTATTTGCAACAAAATGTTTGATGGTTCTGTGATCACAACCCAATATCTTAGCAGTTTCAAGAGTGCTGCATTCCCTCTGAAAGACTTTTTACAATTTTTGACTTTTCAGAGTCGGTTAAATCAGTTTTTTGGACCATTTTGCCTGATGAATACTAGCTGCCTAATAATTATGCACTCCTTGAGATAAGGTGTTGATCTCCTTAGGCCACACCCTCCCTCATTACACATCACCTGACATGCTTAAATCCAATAAGCATTCAAGTTTATACAGGTTGCAGTTTGAACATACATGTAAAAATGAGGATATGGTCAAAATACTCACTTGCCTAATTGTGCACACAGTATATACAGAAGTATTTAAAAAACACACACTTTGGCTGTTCTGGTTATAAAAGTCTACTATAAAAGGATCCATTAGAGTTCAGTGATAGTTTTCTTTTGCCTTTTTTTTAGGCTGTTCTAAATATACAGCCAAGTAATGGCACATGTGCTAGTGCAGTGAGTGGTGTCAGTTGTTTAATCAAACAATACTGGGATTGGTGCCAGAACACTGGTAATAAGACAGTCCAGTTCACCGAGGATTCAGACCATGATGATTTTTTTCAGCGCTGCCCAGTGTAAGCTCTGAACCATGATGTGACAGAAGCAGCGGCTGAAGAGATCATGCCACCTGTGACAGTACTAGCAACTGGTTGTGATGTCTGCATGGCAGCACTCTGTGACATATCCATTGCTTGTGAGGGGATATCACAGAATCGAGGACTTGGCACTGTCTCCCAGTCTGTTCCCAGGTCAGTTTCCTCATCTGTCACTGGATCCTCCCCACTTTCATCAGTCTGACCAGCTCCACTGGTTTCTACAAACTCCATTGAATCTTCCAAGTCTGCACTAATTTCATAAGGGCCAGTCCTACAGTAGGGTAAGAAAAAGAGACCGTGTTATGTAATGAAATGTGTCAACACTTAATATCAAAAGTTTGAAGAACAAAAACAAAACTTTATCCTGGTTGCTTCTTATTTGTGCCAACTGTACTTTTATTAATGTAATATTGGTGTACTCTTCTTCAGCTTTAGTCTTTCTACCCTTTGATACACAGCTATCAGCTACTCCGCCCAACAGCTTTGCTCCTGAAGTCAGTGTAGCAATTATTACCATGTTGTACATTTTGCACATTAAATGTCTTTACTTTTTGAACCTTTCAAAATAAAATTAACTTTTGGAAGATGTCCAGTGCAAACTACATTTGTCTGTTTTTATTTAAAAAGTGTACCAAAATTTTTCTTTTCTTAATCCATCTAAACACATGTTGTACGCAAATAAAAAAAAGTATTTAATGTAGTAAGTGAAATTAGTTTTCTACTAGAAGCTCACTGGTCATTCCTCCAAAGTATCTAGTGGTTGTTGACTTACCGTCCCAGCTCCTTGTTGTCCGAGCTGATTAGAAACATGATGTTTCGCAACGTGTGCTGAGGATGTAAAAGCTCTGGTGCTACATGCTGTCAAGTAAAAAAAACACCATTTGTAGTCACGAAATCATCCATTACTGTAAAGTAATTTAAAAGGCTAAGCACTGCAATGTAAACAGACCAAAACCAAATGTCCCAGCCCTCACCACATATTCAAAAGACATGGTGTCCCTAAATTGTGTTGCTGTTACATTTGTCCCAAGATGAGCTGCTGTTCAGTTTGGTTTGAATTCTGGACATGGACATCAGGTTGCTCTTTGATCTATACAGCTACACTTCCGCACAAAAGGTTTCATAAAATTGTATAAAATATACGTGTTAGTGCATCACCATTCCTTTACAAATTTTCATCACTTCTACCATTTCACCACTGAATCTTGACTTGAAGAAGACATGAAGGTTTGGGTCCTTCTGTTTTTTCCTTGTGGGTGACAGCCACTTTTGTGTCACCAGGTGGTAACTCAGGTCAGTTTTACAGCTTCAGGCCCCTCAACTTGTACCCTGATAAAGTAACGGAGGGGTTTGTTGTTTTTTTGTTTTTAAATTACCTCTGGACACTAATGTGTAGGGACAAGTCCACTGGGACTAACCAAACTCTCACACAAATTGCACTTTCTAGCTCCAAACCTCATTATGACTGCACTAACTTATTTAATAAGAACTCTTCTTTGTAAATGTTCATTTTCCATGCATCCATCTTTAGTGAAGTGCATATCTGCCCTATGCAGGTCAACTTGTGACACATTCATGGAGCACCCAAACTGGTTAAATTGAAGAGGGGAAAAATAAGCCATATTGCTAGACGCAGCAACGTCGATTTATTTCTCATTCTAGTTTCAAGGTGGAGGAATGGCCATAAGAGAATGGAAGTCCGACTCTTGTTAGAGGTTTGAATCTTTACAAGTGCTGAAGATGTAGACTACTCTTGTTAATTCTCCAAACATTCTGCCCCTGCTTTTTCAATTGAACTGGCTTCCCAAGGTTTACTTATTTTTTTTTTTATTTAATTTAAAAACAAACACACAAAGTCTTGTTTAAAAAGGCATCAGCAATGTTTGAATCCCTGAAATATCCAATGATGAGCATAGGCCAGTACAAAATTAGAACAAGCATGTTGTGGACACAAGAGTGGACCGTTATTACTAATGTAATGTTTTAGGTAACAACTCAAGAACACAAGAAAATTGACAGCAGACAACGAGGCCATTTTGTCCATCAAGCTTGTTTGTAATACAGTAGCTAAGCCGTCCCTCCATCTCATCCAGACAAAAGTGGCTACTTTAACAGCACTAGTGCCAGACTGTTTTGTAAAAGGTAGAAAAATACGTCAAGTCATTTGTTGTTTCTGTTCTTTTAACAAAATAACCACCTTGTACTAAAATCTACATGTTAACCAAAATCAACTGTAAACAGTTACTCCAATACTGTCAAAATACAGTTCTGTACTGACTGGTAACAAACCAGTTATTCTGAAATAAATCACAGTGACATTCACCAAAACTAGCTTTTAAAAGTCTGGTATACTTCATCCATCTAAATAGTGCAAAAATGTACAATATAAAAACAAAACCACCATACGTACATTCATACATAACACGTGTGTGCGCGTGCATTTGTTTGTTCCTGACGAGCAATCGGATTAGTTAGTTTGGCTTTAGTGGATCAGATGTAGAGATCATGACAATACTTTAGGGGTACAAAGTTCAATTGCTGAAAAGGTTAAAATCGAGCATTTCTATGACAGCAAAGCACAGGACTACAGAGCAATGTTGGGTCACTAAATACTAAAGAGGCGCAACCCGGGTTGCCTTCACAGACTGAAAGTATTCACAAAGTTGCATTTGACGTTTACACAACGGGTAATGGGGGCCTGTCTACCATTGTTGGTAGTCTAAAAGCAGACAGGAGTCGAGCAAGGCACCTCGAAATGACAAGAGGCCAAGAACCAGGCTTTAAGACATGCTTGGACAGGAGGAACACTTGGGGTGCACTTGGGGCAAGAGGGAACATTTTTAAATGTATTCCGGCTTCAACGGGAAAAAAAAAAAAGAGATTGAGCCTAGAAGGCCATGTCTGGAGTGTATAATACAAGAAATTTCAGAAACCTGTGATTTGACTTACCACCTCCACAAGCCAACAGCCATTCTACTTCCAGTTTTGACTTGTGGAGGTTTTATCAGCTTGTGTGTGTTGATTAAACTGAGTTAGTAAAGCAGCAGATTCAGCACTTGGCAAAGCTCTACAGTCTTACTACTGTGCACAGACACCACAGACTACATACATCAGAATGTTAAGTAAACCCCATTTAAATTGTAATAAGTACAGATGATTTTGCTGCAAATTTGGTTCTGTATTTGAAGAATTTGGTCATAATTACTATCTGAATGTTCTGCTTTACAGTCCACAGCAGAAGAAACCCCTCATAGAAAAATATAAAAAACCTGAGGCTAGAAAATAAGGAAGTGAATCAGAATCCCAACAAGTGAGATGGTCAACACCATGCAAGTCAAACACAATTTAGGCTCCTTCATCCACAATGGCACAGCTCTAAAAGTGCATTTTTGTAATAACTCACAAGAATACCTGGGAGAAGCACAGGTGAAGGATGTTGGTGTTCAGTTTGTTGACTGCACGAGTAAACTTGCATCGACTTAGATTTTCACAGCAGAATTCACTAAGAAGGAGTAAAGAATAAAAATTGCCTTTATGAGAAAATATTTTTTTTTACCAAGTAGTATCCATTTAAGTGATCTTAAGGCCATGCTCAATAAAAGTTGGACAGATAAAATGAACAATGGAGGAAAGGAAGAGAATTAGAAACTGTTCTAGTGTCACAAATCAAAACCAGTTAAACACAAAAGAGTTCTATAAATGATGCCCAGTATCCCAGATATAATCTTACTCCGGAAACCGGTCTCCCGAATCTAAGGATCTTGTTAAATGTTTCCAGCAAATTCCCAGTGAAACTTTACTAAAGCATTTGCAAAGTCATTACAAAATAACCAAGCCCAGCTCATACCCCCATTTGGCTAAGAAATGAGCCTTAAACATGTAAGCAGCGCCACATCCATGAGGCAATGACGCCCTCCTAATGTCATATTGACAGTCTGGCCTACTAATGAAGACGCTACTGAAAAAAGACAAGTCAGAAATTCAGGTGCTTTGCCTGGATACACTCACCCTGTGGACCTGAATAACAATTTATGCAGATCAAACAGTAACTGTACACTTAAATCAAATCAAAATACAATGGAAGTTACTTTAAATTACATAATGCTGTATTGAAAAAGCCCACCAAAGAACAAGAATCTCCAGTAGGATCAACTTCATCCAGTTTTGGATACTTGCCTGTTGCAGAGTTTCTTCGGAAGGTTGACGTCCAGTATGTGTGATAAGATGTTGACCAGCTGAGTTGCATAGCAGAGAGCAGCACTGATGGTGTGAGCAGGGTTAATGTGATCCATATCTGAAAGACATCATCATCATCATCATCATCATTTTACTACTTCCCTCCTGGTAAGAGATTAGATTCTTAGAGCAAACACGAACTCAAAACCACCTGCTCCTCAGACTCATTAAACACAAGAAATAAAAACTAACATTAATGCACTGCATTATATAATATATTCAACATGTAATTAACAAAGAGGGCAAACCTAAAACACTCGTCTAAATAACGTGCGCTTTGTAAATTGTCCGAGTACCAGCAGAGTCCTGCACAAACACACATTTATAAATAAAGTTTTATTTCCTATCACCATTGGTTATTCCTACTAGAAAATTAGCCTCAGTTAAAGGCGCCTTTTAACAACAATGTAAGAAATAAAGAATTAGATCTTGAAAATGCAATACTAGATCTTTCTATTGCTTATAACCTAAAGAATGTTTTCATCAAAATATCCAAGTTACAATGCAGATAAATCCAAACTCCAATTTTTGGAAACTAATCAGAACTAATCAAGTTTTTAAACAAGTCCTTATTTGCATTCAGATTTACAATTGCACTGCACACATTGTTACAAACATTTCAGTATTCACCTGGATGAAGGCCTTCCACCTTACAATCCAATACTGTATTTTGAATCCTCCATCTCACCACCACGGAGTCAAACCAGGGTACAGTATGGTGGCCTGGGGCTATGAATATGTGGACTGTTGCAATGTGTTGTTTGTAGAAATCCATCATACAATTAAGACAAGAATCGCCTTGTACAGATGGGTGTTAGAACTGTGCAGCACTGGCAACATGTTTGTTGGCATGAAACAAGCAAAGCCTACTAAACGCTGGCACTGCTGCACTGTATTAATGTCATTCAAGTGGGCCGTTTGATTTTCACCATGTTACAGCAAAGAAAGAACTTTAATATGACGATGCTTGGGGAAATTGCATGTTTCAGATTAAGTTCTCCAGCTGCCACGAATGCAAGAAGGTGTATTTATTAAACTCGATTTAGGAGTACAGAAATTCATGCAATTAACTCTTTCAGGGCAGATGTCAACTTTTGTTTGAAATTCAGGAGTAGAGGACGGTGATCAGTTGTAAACTATGACAAAACTCACTCTTATGCTCTAGTTTGACTCTCTTTGCTAGAAGGAAAGTTAGCTTCATTGATGTAACCTCGATTCCCGGCATGTGCACGAGAAGTGAACAGCATAACAACCTCGAAAATGGCAGGAGACCAAAGCGAATGCACAAAGTAAAACACCCCTTGAGCAACGTTCTGCGTATTATCACCGAATCACACGGACTTGTCGAGCTCTGATTTTGATACAAGTGATCGAAACGGAAAAGGAGATATCAGCATCCACTGATCGGTCTCCAGCCGATTGTGGATCTGAACATGTTCATGTACCGGATGGGCCTACAGCAGCGTTCGTCTGGGAGGGCCACCGCTTACGATGACAAGGAGGTACAAACCAGATTGTGTCGCACTGTGACTGCCACCACTGCATTCCCTCTGGCCATCAAGCCACCCCCGCCAGAGATGGAGAACAGGCAAACAGCCGTGTTTTATGTCCGGTTATGTGTGAGACCATTCCGTTGTGTGCTTTTTAGTTAACTTTTGTTTTTGAGAAAAAATATTTAACTCTGATGACTGAAAACAAAGATAAGCGGACAGTGCAAGTCACAGGCAGGCTCTCCAGCGACTTCATTTGCTTTTGTTTGAAGTGGCCCAAGTTCATCTTTGCCCGAGGACAGCTGAAGGTGGCTTTCTCAATAAAGTCTTTTATAATTTAAACACACACAATGTGGATGTGAAGGATCATGTTGTATTTACCCCATTCCAATGGTAACTGCCACAGACTCTTTATCAGGATCTGAAAATGCAATAGTGGTTCCAGTTGGCTTCTGTATAAAAGTTTAAAGAGGTATTGAGAGAACAGCAGTAGTCCACACCTTCTCAGGATAACGTAAATTAACGTATGTAAACCCCAAAAATTGTCAAGATAGAATATCAAATCGTTTGAGGATAAACCTAATTTGGTTGACAGCCCAAGCAGAAACAGAAGGACTCGCCCAGAGTAAAGGTCAGCTTTTGTGTTTTACAAGCTGTAGCTGAATACTCCCAGTGTTTCATGGGAAGTGACAAGGTACTTTCACTCAATTTCTGCAACAAATAAAAGTTGCATTGATGGAGTCATGGGTTTCTCTGCTTTGGTTTAATATCTTGATACTTTTGCCCGTAGGAAAAACGTTCACTTAAGTCAAAGAGACACAGGGACAAATTGCAAAATAATGCCATATTGAATCACAAAAACTAAATGTATATCAAAACACAAAATGGTTACAATATCATGGCCCAAGACTTGCATTAATATTATATTATGTGGCAATTCCCACCATTGCCGTATGCCAAGCTACGAAGCCGTCACTGGAGAAGGAGACGTGGTCTTTTTTTCTTCCTTTAAACTTGTGTAGTCTTTTTCCACCCGTTTTTTATTATGCATCACCTATATTAATTCTTACTGTATGTTGCTTTGAATTTTCTACTCAGGCCCACATGAGCACAAGCATTTTTTGTGGTTACGACATTTTTGGTTGAAAAACACCTGCCATTATAATAAAAGTCTTATCACTCAAACACCAACAAAAAACACTGCGATAGTTACAAAGAACTCTCTGCCACCATGTACCTGGTCCTTCACTGGTCCTCTTCTCCTCCACCCAGTTGTAATATGCCGAGTAGTCCCCATTGCTAGGCAGGCATATCCATGGCCCAGTGATGCTAACGCTGGTCTCTCCATTTTGATCATCCCAGATCCAGCGACCCGACAGGTAGGTAGTGCGACGAGCCTCGGCAAGCTCACTGACTGTGCTGGAGGTCAAAGCCAAGTCACACTCTGCCACCAGGTCAGTAGGGTCTCTAAGCGTACAAAAAAAAAAAAAAAAAATGCAGATCTGAAATGGGATTAAATATTCACTTACCATCTAAACCTTGAACACCATTACATTCCAATCTATCCAGCCTTTGACTGCTCTTAAGAACTATAATGGCTCCTGTGCATATTAGGACTGTCGTAACATGATCACCACATCAGGTGTCATTGCCGACTACAGACTATTCCGGAAAACCTCCACCATTCTCCTGCCAATCCTAAACTGCTGCTCCTTACCCACAACTCAAAACTGAGAACCTTCAGGAGATGCTTTATGTTCCACCGTCTTAAACTGATAAAACTTGGCCTGCCTTGAATCAGTGCACAGATATCTTGCAAGCTGTCATCCATCTACATTTCAAAACTCCTTTTTGCCCCCACATGATCATAATATGGACTCCCTACCAGCAAGGCAACAGGTTGGGTGGTAGGGTGCAAGGCGAGTGAATGGGGCAGAACCAGACATACTGGGATCGAGCTCTTAAAACAAGGAATGCAACTTTTCTGCAAGAAAAAGAAGGTCTTATAATAAGGGAGGATGGAAAAATGGACTTTATCTAGTTGCCAACTTGTCTCTATGCACAGCACTGGGTACAGAGCCAGACTTCTTCATCAACCATGGGTCTCACCTACCCTGTAGTTATGATTCACAGGATGGCTCCCAAGTGGAGACAGAAATACTCGCAGGTCCCCAGGTGAGTGTCGGACACTCGCACTTGTAGATGACAAGGCTCTAAAATGCAGTGGCAGTAAGGAAAAGTATCGTTTGTATTTATTTATACACTTAAATGCCTTAGTACCAGTGGATTCTGGGTTAATATTAGTATCCACCGCAGCAACATACTGCGGCAAGTACACTAGTGAAGTGAACTACTCAACATGTCGTATGATGGACCCTTCACTCCAGGAATCCAATTCAACAAACTGTTTGACTAAACAGCGCTCACCAACTATGGAAAAACCTCGTATGTCGCATCATCCAAGTTTTTGGCAAATTGAGAAAATAATGTCGCCCCTAAAATTAATGATCTCTAGATTTAAATTTTTCCTGAGCTTCATGTACACAGTATTGTTTTTTTCATGAATCAGCAACACCCACCATTTAAATCACGCAGTCGCTGCATTTAAAACACATAATAATAATAATAATTCATTACATTTATATAGCGCTTTTCTCAGTACTCAAAGAGCTATCCACACAGGGAGGAACCGGGAAGCGAACCCACAATCTTCCACAGTCTCCTTACTGCAAAGCAGCAGCACTACCACTGCACCACCTGTGAGGACAATGGTCATTACCCGAGGTTTTCACTGGTAGGTGGTCTTTCCTCATTGGTCAGTGCAGTTGCTAGGCATTTGTTTTGCCGTATGTAAAATACTGTGTACATACTAGCTTCTTCCATTGTGCTATGACCGGAATGAAGACATATTTGGCCACCACTGCTACCTCATGAGATCAGGAAAGATCTAGTAACTCCAAAAACTCAGTTACTGGCTTTTCCATTGCAAGCGAGAGCTCCCCATGACAAGAGTGTGCCTTACATACTGGCACTCCAGCCTGAAACTCATGATAAAGCAGGCCTTGCTGAATAATGATTGTGACGTAATTATGAAATGTGTAAGATCTCCAGGTCTTTTCAATTTGGCAAACCTGGTAATTCCACACCAAAGTGGCCATCTTTAAATCAGAGCCCAACTAGAAAAGCATTATGGTGCCAAATGTTTACTCTTTAAAGGACAAATCGTGTCCCTGATCTTAATAGAATAATGAGAGCAGTTAGTCAATATGCAGCATTAACTGACACAGTATGTTCTAGCTAGTTTTGAATATTTTAAAACTCAAAAGAATCATAAAATCTGTTAATTTTAGGTTACACCACAGTTTTAACAAAGAGAAGATGAACTTTAATATGGCATACAACAGCATCATTAAACCTGCTTAGTTTTTCAGTATGCATCATCATCATAATCATCATCACCAAAACACAGCTATAGAGCTTACACAAGCAGATTGTTTTTGCTCTTGTCTGACTAGAACATTTTCTTGTCTAAAACGTTTATTTTGCTGTGAAATAAACTGAACTGCTAAGGAAATTCTAATAAAATGTACTTTAAATATTGTCTAGTATATAAAGACCTCTACAGCACACCAACTATGAATTATCACTCCCAAATGTCAGTGGGGTCACCTGGAACTGCTACATGAGGTGTTGTCCTGCACAGGAGGGTATTAGAGGATATAACAAAAAGTCTTGGGAGGGTTTGGGCTAGTGCTGCAGGATGTTTAGGAAAAGAAGCTGTGCCATTATTAAAACAGATATGTTTATTTTATTTAACACTGGCCTTTTGTCTGCGTAACTCTTAGAAAATACTTGGGACAAATCTGCTTCTCCCAGGAGCTGGGATGTTGACGTTTGTACTGCAATACACTGGCATAACATTGATATAAAGCAGTGGTGCTCAAACCTGGTCCCAGAGCCACAAAGGATGTACTTTTTCATGCCTCTAATGTCCTCCTGTTTGTTTATATCTTTGTTTTCTCAATCAAAAGCCTCCCACTCTCCTGGAATTTAAAGTATGGTTGGACTTGTTTTCAAATCCCTCATCATCAATGCATTTGCTTGCATGCAACATATTTGCACCAACTAAAATTTTGGTTCCATTCATCAGTTTTAAGAATAAGTTACAATTAGTATGATGCAGACTAACTAGCCATACAATCCATCTATATTATTTTATATCTCTCTCTCTCTATATAAAAAAGTCAATGTGTGTATGTATGTATGTTTCAGCATCACTTCCAAATGGCTGGAGTGATTTTTGCGAAACTTGGTACACGTGTTTCTTATTGGTCGACTAACAATACTGTAGGGTGAAATCAACCCTAAACCACCCCCTTCTGGGTAGGGTGGGGGTCAACTTGTGGTCTTGCATACATGTTATCAGCCAGTTGACACTGAATGACCACCAGAGGGCGAACTGGAGGAGACTGCCAGCGTTCTTTATGTTTGAGCAGCACTGCACCCCTGCTGCTTTTGACATTAAATAAAGTTGGCCGATTCCGAGTGTCAATTGGATGATAACACACATACAAGACCACAAGGCAAGCACATTAGGGAGTCTTTATTGTTTGTTAATTTTTATTTTTAAAGATGTTGGGTTTTTTAAATTATTTTTCTCAAACAATTAAAACACTATTTTCCTCCCAGTGCAATGCTGGTTATTTCAGCTAGTAACACAATATTTAATTAAATTCAGCTCTGACACCATCTCCAGTCCATCTGGAAAGCTATGGATATGCAGTTTTCACTCCAAGATACTCAAGTGGCTAAGCATTATGAGAGGCCCTGCATGCTTAATTGAGGACCACATCAAACTTCTGCTGAACAGTCGCCTCCCTACACAGTAATATTATACTACCCAGTGATACAAGTGGATTAGGAGCGATGGCTGTTCCAATACTGTCTGATAGGCAGGAAAAGTTTTGTTTTTCTTTCCTCCCCTCGAGTACAATTTCTGACTGTCCCACACTTTGCCTGTATGACTGAGCAAAACCGCGTCACTCGCAGCTGGGGTTCTGGCCTGGGTATAGTTTACACAGCCTGAGTCAGCTGCATGCACCTAATTAGTTTAATGACATAATGCATTGTACATTTTGATCACTGTATCTGTTCAGCGACTGGTTTTTAGTATTTATCTGAAATTTTGTCATCCTAGCTTTTTGTTTCCTGTGTAGAAATACAAATCGCCCATTTTCATTACTGTACGACAATGCAGTTTCTACCTCCAATATTAAAGAATATGGAAGCCTGGCAAGTACTCTGCCCTTTAACAAATTTTATAAACTTGAATATAATAGAAGAAATAGGCTGCTAAAAGAATGAATTTGATGTCTACACTAATTTGAAAACACCAAATGTTACCTTGCTTGTTACTACAAATCACCTGATCTATCGGTGCATCAGAAGTGTAATATATATGCAAACAACTGCTATGCACGCTGATCTTGTATGTCACATTATATATAAACATTAACCAAATAGGATTTAATACCCAATAATAAACAAGGTTTAACTTTAAAGCTCCACTCCCCTTACATTTACCTTCTAGACACTCATTTTCAAA
Organism: Erpetoichthys calabaricus; assembly: GCF_900747795.2. Classification (NCBI taxonomy): domain Eukaryota; kingdom Metazoa; phylum Chordata; class Cladistia; order Polypteriformes; family Polypteridae; genus Erpetoichthys; species Erpetoichthys calabaricus. The sequence goes on along the minus strand of NC_041409.2, from coordinate 72,020,262 downwards.
GGTGTCAAACTGTTACCTCAGACTATAGAAAACCAACACGGATTCTGTCAGCCATCTGCAGACCAGCACTCTCGGGGCCCTAACTGCAACGCTTTTATTAAAGGGAGAACATTTAGAGTCCTAAAACTGTGTTTATATTTAATGTAACTAGTACACCGGAATAGGAGTTTTCATGTGGACTTTAACCATCAATGGACAGGACTCTTAGTATGCAGGGTGTTCCCTTTACTATTAGGTAATCTTTGCCTGTAGGCCATGGGCTCAGCAGCATCCAACTCATTCTTTAGATACCCCCTTCTATTTTGCACCAGCACATTGCAAACTTTATTAAACCTGTGATGCTTAAGTTCAAAATTCCATTAGTTCAATTATTTTTATAATTTTTCTCTCCCGTTAGTTTGGTCCAAACCTCTCCAATATTATTAGTACTTGCATTTTTTTTTTAATCATTAGGCTTTCCACTTGTGATATACACACAAAATACGTTTTGATACAAAATATTAAAATCGAACAAGAGCCGACAGCCGATTCTTCTGTTTAATGCCTGTAGAAGAATGCTGTACAAGACAATGAGCGATTATTCAAAGCACAGCTTTACTACAAATTATCATTCAGTGTAAATGATGGCTACACTCAAACTCTAAAAACCAAAGGTTTGTGTCAAGACAGAGATTCTGCAAAAGGTAATAATGAGGTGAACCTGTTTCCCTGCTTCTCTTCTTGCATTGGAAAAATGCAGGACGTCAGTTCTGAAATGTGCTCTCGGCGAAGTGCAGCCAGCTGTTCAAGCCTTGCCTGCAGTTCCTTGCCCTTCTTTTCTAACAGGTCACCTAAACGACGATTGTGTCGCTCAATTTTTTCCTTCTTCTCCTGATGCCTTTGGGCCCGCCGGTATAGGCGTCCAGTCTCATCCTGACATTTTAATACAAGATCTTTATCTGGAAAGAGAAAGCATAAAAACAAAGAATGTCAGGTCAAATTGGGGAGCACCCACCAATACAGTGCACTGCCGCATCCCACCATACAACGAAACAACTCAGGATGTTGGATGGCAATCCCCCAGGCAGACAGGTGGTCCAATCCCACTCTCCATAAAATGACCATCTGCCACAGCTAGGTGTTTCGTGGGCATCCCCCTTGGCCTTGTCACAGCTGCTTGGGTCCTCAACAATGACAAGTGCCGTAACTGATGCTCTCTCACAATGCAGGTGACGAGGGTCATTTGGGACTCCGCACGCAACCGCTTGTGTAACACAGTCAACCCAGCAGCACCCAAGGATTTTCGAAAGAGACAGTACTGAAGGAGCGAGACAAAAATATCTTACTTTTTGAAAAGAACACATTAATTTGGAATACACGGTTCTACAATCTACTACAACAGATAAAGTCTACTTAGTTTCAGTAAATTAGAAGGAATAATAATAATAATAAATAATTCATTAAGTACTTCTTAAACAGTGTCAAGTATGCACTAGTGATACCAGTGCTCTTGCCTATTTTATAAATGCGACTTATTAGTTATTACAAGATGGCTCGAGTTGATTTTCTAGTGTTTCTCTTTGTCTAAGCAAGGAATCATTGTGGAGACTCGCAAAAAGCTACTTTCACCATTCTTGTGTTGGTAATTTACATATGCGAGATTACTCTATACATATTCTAGGGTTTTTTATGCTGGTAGTGATGTTGTAGTTATGTTTTAGTTACTAGTGACTTATGTATTACAGTCATCCCTTGCCTATCACGGGGGTTACGTTCCAGAGCCCCCCCGCAATAGGTGAAAATCCGAAGCAAAAACCATTTGTTTCTATGGTTATTTTTAAATTGTCACGCGTGGGTCACAGATTTGCACAGAAACACAGGAGGTCGTAGAGCGACAGGAACGTTATTCAAACACTGCAAACAAACATTTGTCTCTTTTTCAAAAGTTTAAACGTGCTCCTTGACAAGGCAGAGATGACAGTTCCGTCTCACAATTGAAAGAATGCAAACATATCTTCCTCTTCAAAGGAGTGCGCGTCAGGAGCAGAGAATGTCAGAGAGAGAGAGAGAGAGAGAGAGAGAAAGAAAAGCAAAATCAAAAATCAATAGGTGCTGTTCGAACTTTTAAGTATGCGAAGCACCGTGCGGGAAGCATATCGCGCAACAAAGCAGCCACAAGTAAGCCCAGCAAGGAAGAGAGCAATGTGAAGGTAGTCTTTCAGCATTCTTTGAGGACCATCCGTATCCTCTAGGGGTGTGAACAGCCCCCCTGCTCACAATATATTTGAGTTTAATACGTAATACGTGCTCTGATTGGGTAGCTTCTCAGCCATCTGCCAATAGCGTCCCTTGGATGAAATCAACTGGGCAAACCAACTGAGGAAGCATGTACCAGAAATTAAAAGACCCATTGTCCACTGAAACCCACGAACCAGCGGAAAATCCGCGATAGAGTGAAGCCGCGAAAGTTGAAGTGTGATATAGCGAGATTACTGTATATACAAAGTTTTACTTGACTAAAAGTAGTAGACCAATGTAGTTTACTGTACCTCAAAAAATTATTCACCCCCTTTGTTACACAACATTGAGTCACAGTGCATTTTTTTTTTATTTTAAATAAAGGGTCTTTAATATCAAATTGAAAACAGATCTTGGCAAAGTGGTCTAAATTAATTCCAAATATGAAACACAAGACAACTGAATGCATGTAGTAAAAGCAGTTTTGGCAGCTGTAACATCCTCGAGTCTGTGTGTGCAGGTCTCCATCAGCTTTGGACATCTGGACATTGTCAATTTTCTCCATTCTTTTCAGCAAGACTGCTGGGACTTCGTCAGGTATCATGAGGGGATTGTAAGTGAAGCGTCATTTTCAAGTCCAGCCACTCCTGGAAATTAACACTGCCATTTTTAAGCCATTCCTATGTAGTTTTGTCTTTATGTTTGGGGTTGGTGTTTTGCTTGAAAACAAATCTTCACCTAAGACTGTCTTCTTGCCGATTTCAACAGGTTTTCCTCCAGGATTACCCTGTATTAATTTTACGTTCTACCCTCATATGTCTTCCAGTGCCCACTACAGTGGGGATGTTGCATTCTGATAATGTGCAGTGTTCAAATATGCCATTTTATCTGATGGCCAAAATGCTCAATTTGTCCTCTGCAGACCACAAGAACCTTCGTCCAGCTGATTTCAGAGCCCCCTAGCAAACTCTAGCCGAGATGTCACTATCCCATAAAGCTGCCACTGGTGAAACACATTGGAAAGACTACGGAGAACAATTTTTGTCAATCTTATCCTCCGTAGCTTGCAACTCCTCCAAAGTTCTCAGAGATCTCTTGGTGGCCTCCTCTCAGTAGTCAACTTCTTGCATGATCATTCAGTTTGTGTGGACTACCAGCCCAATGCAGACGTACAGCTGTGCCATCAGCACATGCTCCCGTACTCTGTTTCCTAATGACCAATTTAACTGGACTCCAAGGGATACTCTGACTTGGATATTTTCTGTGTATCCATCGCCTGACATATGGATGACTATAGATAAATGCAGAGACCAACCAAACACAACCACAAAATTAAAATGCAGTAAACACTGACATGTACTTTGTACCTGACCTTTTGAAACCAAGCAAGACCTTGGCTGTCTTATCCAATATACAATATTACAAAAAATGTTAAAATAAAAAAGGCAATGACAAAAGAGGCTCTTACAATCGAGTAGGATACGCTGCGAGTTTCAAACTTTGCAAATAAAAATGTCCACCTGTAACAGCAATGGGTGTGATGCAAGAACATTATCTTACTCAGAGGGCAAATGAGTGCTCCCCAGTATCCATCAACACAATAAATAAAAACCACACGTTGTGTCTATCAATAACTATGCCGGCCTTTAGAAATTGGATTTTAGGATAAAAGACTAAATGAAAGACTCTAAACACTGTATAGAAAAGCTAAGCCCTATATCCACTTCTGCCTGCAGTGGCATGCCCCGGTCTCTGAACCAGAAGGAGACGCAGACAGCCCAAGGCTATGTCTGGATGAATAGAAAGAAGGAAAATAAATCCACAAAAACAAAATGGAGATGGCCAGCTTCCATGCTAATATTAACCACTAGATAAGGCAAGAGAAGAATAAGTAACAGATTTTAATAACCAAAGATTAAATATAAGGAGGGATGATGTTAGCAAGTTAGTAATCCCTGATCCAGACTCATCATATCAGGTGACCATATAGAGTCCACAAGTACATCGAATTGGAAGAGACAGGACCATCTGGCATGAAGGAATTTAGATAAAACACAGAGAACCAAAGGCTGTGGAGTTGTGGGGATCTAATTTACAATCGGCTTCCTTTGTGGCAAGAGAAGAAAATAAGGTGTTAAATTACTGAACACAAAGCATAAATACTGACAGATTATCTATCCTTCTAATAACGAGGTTCTTTCCATATGTTTCTATTAATCAATTAATTATTCATTTTTATTAATGTACTCTGGTTCTCTTACCGTGTTTTACTTCTTCACTTCCACTGCAGATTGCTTCCTTTAGTTGTTGTATTCTCATTTTACAAGACATTATTTTCCACTTCTGAAAAGCAAGTGACCAAATGATTAGATTGGAGCACAAGCTGTTAGCAAATATTAGTTAATTGACATTCAACCCTAGAATAAGGTTTCCAGCAGTTTTCGTAAATTTTAGTAAGTATTAAAAAAAAAAATAAAAAAAAATAAAAAAAACACACACACACACACACACTTAAAATGCTTGGATCAAGTAGGTGCACTTAAAATAAATAAATAACATGCTGGCAGTATTGTATCTTACCATTCATCTTCCATAGCTATATTGTTGTGTAGTGAGCTCCAATATTGGCAGCACCAGAAGCAAGGCAAGAGGCATTCCTGAGTGGACCACCAGTCTATTACAAGGCACAACCACAGACTCCCCCTCTCTCCCTCCCTTATACCATGTCAGATCAGTGGGATGCGAGGGGAACATTCAATGATGGGTGAGGAGTGTTTGGTGGGGTCCCCGCCCACAACTTACAAGTCCAAACAGGCAGTACCCAGGTCATAATCTGAACGTGGTATTGTGGGCTGTGAAGTGGCAGGGCTAACCACTAAATCATCATGCTACCTCGATACAGTGTTATTTTTATAACTATTATGTAGTCTTTTACACTTAATTTGTGTTACCTTAGAATGGAACGCTACTTTAAGAAACAAAAATTGCTGAATGCCAATCTAGCATGTTTTCCCCTTTCACAGCCAATTACATTTAAAAAAAGATATTGTGCCTGTTCTTTCAGTTTAAAAAGGCATTTATGGAACATCAGCATATTCCTGAAAAAAGCTTTATATTTATTTTCAAGCCCAGAATGTTTCCATGTATTGATTTATGTCTTTAAAATTACACACATATTGTAAACATAGCCATATCATTGGAGTGGGTGTTAGACGGCGGTGAGGATCTCCTATTTTGTCATAAAATATACATCAGAAACACCAGAAGGTATGTCTACAACAGTAGACAGACAGTCTCCACCATTAAAATGCTATGGAAAACTGTTGTATAGTGGCAAATAAATACAATAAAATGAAACAGATGTAATTGTTTTTTTTTTTTTTTTTTTTGCACATGCCCAATGTGATGATACCGCTCTCCTACTGCACACTGATGTGGAAAGAGAGGACTGATTAGCTGGAATTCAAAAGCATATATTCATTCAATCAACATGAACTCTATCCTTCACCAAGTACTTTTATTTCAGCTTTGAATCTTATGAATGGTTGTTATAACATTAGTTTACAAGCTTTGGATGCTGTAGCTTGCTTCCTTCCTCTGTCTGTGTGGTTTACAGTGTCAATTTTTCATTTTTATATTTCTCACCACTCAAAATTCTTGAGATATCTGCAATTCATTTCTGACTAGCAAGTTCCTTCTACAGTGTTTTCAAATTGGATATTTCCAATTACATTTTGACTACTCAAAGTAAGACTTTTAGATATGTATTTAATGCAAACAGACATATCTAAAACTTAAAATGTGAATAGCAAAAGTGTAATTAGTGATCTCTCTAATTAGAGTTCTACCAAGTGAAATCAACTGAGGATAACAGGAAGAGGCATTAAACTTTAAATGCTAAAATGGCCTTGTCATACATGTTCCCATGTGGCTTTAACTTTAAAGATGTTGAACCAGTTCAAGAAACTGGTGCACAAATTTACTGAAAAAAATCCTTTGGTGATTCTAAGGTCTGCTTGCACGATGCAAACTATAAATTTTGTTCATCTTCATATCTGCGACACATTTTGGGGAAAGAACAGTAAACATTTTTCAGGACAAGTACGTTCTTAATCTATCAATCCTTTAGGCTACCAAAAAATGTTTCAAATTCTATCCCCAATTATGGATACTATCACAGATAACCACCACCTCGCCTTCACCCGGAGCAGCTCCAAAGTGAGCCCAGTTTCCCGACAGTTCCTCCAGTAAATCATCAGAAAGACCTGCCAGCAGTCTCAACACTGCTCCTTGCCAAATGCACCAGTCATCACTTGTTTGTCAAATACAGCTCCCTGCTGGCAGACTCCCAGTGCAAAGTTTAGAATGCAGCAGCCTGCCTGGCTTTAAAGTGTAACATGAAATCACTTTTGATTAAATGTCACTAGCTACCTTTTGCATCCTGAATTAGGAGTCAAAACCCTGGTCACAACTCAGTAAGCTAACCAGAGTTGTGATCCAGTATACACCATGTGTACCACTAAGGATTCTGTGGTAACTTCTGATCGTAGCATTGGCACTAACAGTTTACTGTGGAAAAAAGCTCTAGGATCTGTATTGGCACTTGTACAATTCAAAAAAAGTCTTATGACAAAAACAAACACACGCACAACATTTGAGACAGGCATGCCTGTAGAGCACTTAGTGTCCTTACCAAATGGTCAGTTCTCAATTTCCCATCCATAGCTTTGATAACTCTAGAAAGAGATAGGAAAACAAGGGTTAGTTCAGATATCTGGCGGTAACTGAGCAAACTAGCTCTCTAAGGCAGCGTCAAACTACACCTTTTCCAGCGATTTCTCAATTGTATCCTTCATTTACAGAATGTTAGCAAGTCGGAGGTTGTTGGTGATTTCCAGTCAAGTACGCTGGAGAGACTTAAGGGCAGGGAGTGACCACATTTAAATTTCATGGTATTAACATCTCTGAGGATGTCACTTGGACCTAACACGTCACAGACCTGGCAGAGAAAGCTCAACAGCATTTGTATTTTCTGAGAAAGCCGAGGAAGTTTGGCATGCCAAGCACTATCCTCAGGATGTCTAAAGATGCACAATTGAGAGTATCCTCACCTACTTCATCACAGTCTGGTTTGGGTACAGTACAGCATGGGACCGCAACGCTCTACAGAAGTTTATAAAAATCAGTACAAAATATCATAGGAACAGCACTCCCTGCACTAGAGGATATCTAGAACAGAGTTCTCAGGAGTGCCCAGAACTTTAAGGACACAATCCACCCACAACATGAACTGTTCATACTGCCACCATCAAGGAGATGCTATAAAAGAGCATAGCAGCTAGAACATCAAGCTTAAAAAATGACAGTTTTCTCCCTTACACCATCAGGCTTGCTAATAATACCCATCCACTGCCCCTCCCATCAGCAATGCAGGCTAGCTTGTGGCTGGAAGGCCATCTTGAGACCATACACCTGCAGAGGTTACACTGAATTGTTTATCGGCACATGCATGCTTACTTCTGCTTATTTTAAAATTTCTTTTGCATCGGAGTGTTTTTTTTTGATTGTTGTGTATTCTTGTTTATTGCTGGAAAACTCGCAGAAAAAGATTTTCATTGTAAGGAGTACATAAGACAATAAAGTTGAAATGTTGTAAGACATACCCACAAATAAAACAATGGTCTGCAGTCTGCCACGACAAAAAAAAAAAAAAAAAAAAAATCAGACAGATGTGATTTTGTCTTAAGTTGTAGGGGTAAGCTCTTGTGGGTGTGAGAGCGGACAATCAATGAGCACACAGCCAGAGATATAGTACATACAAGCAGCTGCAACAAAAGGAGGAAAAGGGGCATTTAGGACTATGCAACTAGAAAGGTGGGTCGACAGTTCAACATGTCCAAATGGTTTGAAAGACAGGGTAAGATTGCAGCTGAACTCAACATATCGTGGATGCTTCCTAGGTATCATTAGTGCTATCAGGGTAACAATTTAAACGGCTATCAAAATGGCAACCTCATAAAACTCTGGAAACGTGAAGCTGTGCTAATACACTGTGAGGATAGGAGATAAGCAAAGAAGCATTTCACTGTATATAGTACTGTATGTATAATTTGTAAGTGACAAATCAAATTGAAATCAGTCCTCCCCTGTGATTCCTAGTCAAGTAACCAGAGATCCTAAAGGTGAGGAGACCTGGCAACAAAGCTGTAGAGTTCGACATGCTGTCTTGTGTAGTGTGCCACCAGTCTAAGTCAGGCTCATTCCAGAGTGACTTAAAATTTCTTCTACAACAAATTGTGCAGAGAAAGAAAGCTATAAAAGAAAAAGTTCCTTCTTGTATTATACAGTTTCTTTGTATGCAGTAAAAGGTGTGTTCCATTCTACTACATTTAAAAAGTTGCATCTATTTTCTTTTGCATTCTCTCTTAGATGGGGCCTGAATGTTGTTTTGCTTTCTTCCCAGTTTATTTCTATTTTTCTTTTGCTTTCTCTGTATTGATTTTGAACTAAATGGTTGTATCCATTATGCTATTATTTATTTGATTCAGAAGCATGCCACTATAATTTTTTTTTTTTTTTTTAATAATAATTAAAAAGAGATGTCTTCTTGTTACACTAATAGCCCACCTGATAAAAAGTTACCCTTTAAAATCTGAAATAAAAAGACAAATTAAGCTAATTCATGGAGCAATACCCTGTAAGTTTAAGGTTACGGATAACGGCCATCTTTTTAAATGCATCATTACCTCTGCTGCAAGTCTTCCATGTTCTTCTTCTGAAGTTTAAGCCGCTCGGTTTTATCTTCATACCTGGAAAAAAGTTAATAAAAGCCATTTACAGTGTGGGAAATAATTCTAGTTTTTTTTATCCATCCATCGTCCAACCCGCTGAATCCGAACACAGGGTCACGGGGGTCTGCTGGAGCCAATCCCAGCCAACACAGGGCACAAGGCAGGAACCAATCCCGGGCAGGGTGCCAACCCACCGCAGGGGACACACAAACACACCCACACACCAAGCACACACTAGGGCCAATTTAGAATCGCCAATCCACCTAACCTGCATGTCTTTGGACTTGTGGGAGGAAACCGGAGCGCCCGGAGGAAACCCACGCAGACACGGGGAGAACATGCAAACTCCACGCAGGGAGGACCCGGGAAGCGAACCCAGGTCCCCAGATCACACAACTGCGAGGCAGCAGCGCTACCCACTGCGCCACCGTGCCGCACAGTTTTTTTTATAATTAGTATATTAATTATGAGTAAACATGTAAAGAATTTAAAGTAGTTGACTGCATAATTAGTGAAAAATGATAAACATGAAAACTTCATCTGGAAACAATGAAGGTGCAGACTGAACTACACATAACTGATGAGCTACGAGTCATGGAAAGCGTTTAACAAATCAAACTTGAACCACCTGGTTACATAAAGATAGCGAGGAAACTTGCAAGATTTAAAACAAATGTTTTAATAATAGATATGGGAATTGCACAGCAAACACATGCAGCATTGTGTCCACCATTAATTAATTAAATGTGTGTGGAGCCTGCCAAGGTCTCCTGCAAAGAACAACGCCAATGCTTTTTCACGCCTGGGAATGAGCAACGCAATCTCAAATTCTTTTTCTCTAAAGCATTTCTAGAAGAAAATGTGTCACAGCGGATGGGGAAATGCAATTTGATTCCAGCGACAGTTTCTGTCACACTAAAGACATTAAGCAACCCATCGTTCACAGGAATGCATCACAAAGTAAGAGAAAGATGAAGGGGAGATTAAAAGACAACAAGGTAAATATTTACCATGTGAGAACTTTGCTCAACGACAACCTTATCTAATAGTATAGAAGTAAACGTGAAATCGGATAAGCAAAATATTAATGAGAGACGGACGCTGCTTTAGCAACAAGACTCACGTCCTAAATTTAGTAACAAAATTGTCACCGACGCCTCACGGGCAGCCCACTTTGTGCACAGCTCACCTCTCTGGGTCCCTCCCGTCAAAGTAGACGAAGTCGCCTGCCTGAATACAACGGGCACACGTGAGCCTGCGGCGGGCGGTGTTACACAAAGGGCAGCGCTCTACAGCTACGTACAGTCCTTCGGCATCGTCCACCGACTCCACCATCAGGGTCCCTGGCGAGGCCCCAGCGCAGGTAGTGGGGCAATTCGGGGCCCGGAGTCCCTGGCGTTCTACAGAGCCAGGATAACTCATTTGGACTCGTCTCCCTACGGAGGATGTCGCGAAAGACTCTCCCAAACTTGCTCTCTACAGCAACCCCCAATAACAGGAGACGCAGTGTCCTTAAATTGTGGGGCAGCCAAAGCCAAACGCCGAACGAACCAAAACAACGTTCCGCATCACGTGTGTGGTTAGTCGCAGGGTCACGTGATTGGACAGCTCGCTTCGGGTCACGTGATGAACTGCGCAGCTGCGCAGTACTTAACAGCCCTGAAAGTGGTAGTGTGTTTAGTATATGGGTGAAATGAGCGGTGTAGGTCAGTTTGTTTGAAATAAGCTGAGATTTTAAGTCCTAGAAAACTAATAGAAAGACCGATATCTAAAATAAGTAGATCTGTGGTGGAGACGTCGACCATTTGGGCTGCCACCTACTCGTACGTTCTAGCGCGTGTTGATTTAACTTAAGGTTCGAGAACAGATCTCGGAGCTGGAGTGGTTTGCGAAGAATACATCTCCGCCAGTATTTATATTACTGACTATTCGCTTTCACTGGTTCAAGAGTGAACGGGAGGTTTTGCACTACATGTCATCGCCTAAGCGTTTCCCGGACAGTGTGGTTTAATTGTAGAGCATCCATGAGGAGTCCTGGAAAGGTATTCTCTAGGGAAAGTCACTATATAAGATCATTTTGCCTGTAAAATCGTGAGGTATGCTGGCTAAACTAGACCGTGATCATCGGGGAGTAAAATATTAGAAATGAAAGATTAAAAAGTTATTTCCACACTGAAACGGAAAGAAGGTTAAAGACAACATTTCGGCTGTATAGCCATCATCAGGTGTGCAGCTGAAAAGAAAAATGCAGGTAACAAGTACTTGGAGGGGGAACAAAGCCAGGACAGATGAAAGGAATGTGTGAAAAAGCTGTTATTAGAAAAGATGAAGGTAGAGATTAAATTCAAGTCATTGGGTCATCAAGACCTGAAGAAATGTGTTATCCCAGGCCGAGAATAACCTTGTTTTTTTTTTTAATGTGTCGGATACCCCGTGAAAAACCGAAATAGATCAGTGTGGCAACAATCAAGGGATGTGAAGTTTGCCACAGCAGCCATTACAAGGTCTTTGATCTTTAACAGTTCAAATGTATTCCCTCAAATGATCTGCGAGTTGTCTACCTAGGTAGAGGTCTGGATGATTCCTACAAGAAATATGCTAATTAAGATTTTTAGACTGACAAGAGGCCCATTACTTGATACAGAATTTACCAGAGGGACCAGATGTGATGATACTGCTGGTGACAAGTGACACAGTGGCTCCTGTTACAATTCAAAATGCCTAGTGAGGAAATGTGGCCCTCCTCAGTTAAGAGATGGTCAATGGAAGGAGATTCAAGAGGGAGATTAGGGGGGAAAAAAGGCATCTGTGGAAGGATCAGTCTACAAAATGAAGAACATTTGCTTGATGACCTGTGAGAGATAGAGACAGAGAGTTAGAGTGCAATGAGACAACAAGCAGTATGTGTGTTTTGTTAATGGGGTTCCACATAGAGTGGATATAACAAGGCCTGCTCCTGGCTTGGTTGAGAGGATTTTCCACAATATGAGAAAGGCACTGTCTGTCAATGAAGAAACTCCTCATTCCAAGAATTTCATTACAGAAGGTGACCTCATCACTGCAGAGGCAGCAGAGTCTAAGGAACTGTGAACGAGGAAGAGAGTTTTTAGCATGCCAGGGATGTAAGTAGCTGTCAAGAAGGTAACTGTATTAGAAGATTTTGTTTTAAGTCCTGGAAAGCGGTTAGACTGATATCTGAAAAATAGTACAAAAACATTGACTGTAAACCTGCCAGCCAGATGGACAGAAACTAGTATAATCATTAATGAATTCATGTAGCAAGAGGTGGCACCACCAGAAGTGTTAATACATCTTTCATACAGGTCTGTTACAAAGCTTAAGTAGGAAGACACCCCCCCCAGTTGGTGGAATATTGGTATGTCTGTGTCACTCTAGCGACTACTGCTACTCTACTGACCTGATGAAAAAGGCTGTTTTGAGGCTAAGAACCATTTCTGCCAGTCTGATGAGGGTGTTCATAGGAGCTTCCTGGCCTGGACGTCTGTTGAACGTCTGGCTTGAGGGCAATGAGTCCTTCATCGCAAGAAATGACTATGTACAAACAGTCCAGTCCATGCTAAAGATAAAGCAGTCAGGACCTTGAAACCTAAAAGCTGTCAAACAACTGGAGAGCATAGTTAATATGTTAAGTTTGAAAAAAGACCTTCAACCACTGGTCTTAAGACTTTTGAGAAAAACTGAAACAGGAGTTGTGGGACAGCTGCATGCAGATTAAGCAGGACATCCAGGATTGTCCAGTTTGTGGATTTGGCGAGAAGGTAAAAGAGAGATGTCTGTAGGTTTTCAACAACGAAACAGCACTGGAAGAAAAATTGTTTCTGCTGATGAGAAGATAGACCATACTCTTGCTCATAGTCATGTGTTGGATCCTGTGTGAGGAGAAGATAGGCGGCTGTATTAGAGTTATTTTGAAGCTTCTGGAGTATAAAACATCCTTCTGCCAGCCTATCTCCACACCCCCCTAATCTACAGATTTGATGACATCATCTTGATGGTGCAGAATGACTAGTGCCATTGAGATGAGTAGTATTGAAAAAATTGTTTTGTCATTGACCAGATTGGACAGGCCACCTTCAAGCATTTATATGGACTAACTAACTTTTCAGTGAAACCTATTCAGAATATGATGAGAATTTAATTAATTTTGGTGTAACTGTTCATCAAAAAGTGTAAAAACCACTAATCTGACACAGGTGCTGTCCTTAATGTGAAGGCAGTTGATTTCCACTTCTGGCTCCCAAGCAGTTTATGGATCAAGTGCGAGTGAAAAGTGGCAGCCGTCCAGCCATGCAAAGACATCTTTTCTACTATGTCAGTGTGGCGGAATTTCTTAATCCTAACAAAGCATATCTTCATTTTGATTAACAACAAAGAATTAGCACACTAGAAAACTATTATAAAGCGTATAAAGCATTTCTAAACATGCATTATTTTTTCTGATTATGAAAAACATAGCTGTAGCTCAGAAGTACAAAAAAAATTTAACATATTTCTTTATTTGGAAAAAAAAAGAAACACTGCTATACTCTCTCTAAATGTAGATTATGGTATTAGATCTTTAAATATATTACTTTGCACAGATGATTCATCAATTTGGTTCTTCAGTAGGTCACACTTTTTTGAACCCTTTTAGAATTGGGTAGATGTTTTCAAAGGCTTCATATATTTCAGAGCGCTCTTTAGCCCCTAAAGGAATACAAACAGAGAGATGGGATTGCTTCTCTTAAAAAAACACACACACACACACACACACACACACACACACACACACACACACACACACACAGAGAGAGAGAGATGAGCAGCATTTGGGTCACCTGCTTCCTCTTTACCTCCTTCTAGTGAATTTGTGAATTTCCCCTTGGGATTAATAAAGTATCTATCTATCTAGATACAAGATGAAGTTACATGACCATACTAAATCAAGACCAGAGTATGCCCTGGTCCTTTAAAGCTGCAGTATCTGCTTGTTTTTGATGTGACTAACCATTTAATCCATCAATTATGCCCACAATGAAAAACAGTACCTGGCACTGGATATTGTGACAAGGCAGATGTATGAAGTCTTTTAGCTGATGTACAATTTTAGAAGACAACAATCTTAAACAAGAATTAGATTTGTACTTTGCAAACTCCTCATATTAATTAGTTACATTATTAGGTAATGTTGATGTATTTATTTGCAGACTCCTGCATGTTAAGCAGTTTCTTACCATTTTTCTCCAAAGAAACAGCAGTTGGTGCCCCACAACTCCAATGTCCGTGGTTGCATTCCAGCCTGGGCTCAGTCTGCAGTTTTCCTGTTTTTCTTATAGCTGCATTTTTTGCTTTTTTAGGTACTCTGGCTTTCCTCCCACATACTCAAGCTGTACATGTTAAGTAAATTGTGCCTGTATGAGTGAGTGCGGGAGTGCTTGTGCAAGACTGTGCTCAGTAAAAGGACTGGTGCCCCCAAAGGGTTGGTTTGCACCTTCAGGCCAGTGCTGCTGGGATAGGCACAGACTGACTGCCTGTACCCTTGAATTGGATCAATGTGTAGATAATGGGTGGACAGAGTAGTCATTATTGGCCTGTGTAAACCTCGACATTTACTTGTCCCTCTGCAGCAGTACAATGCTACGTTTAAGCAGGCAACACAGGTACAACATGTTATGGTTTGCTTTATAATTTTAACAGTGGAAGTAGCTTGCACTTATTGAGAACATCATATGTCTCTCTAAATTAGCAGATACCTTAACTAAATGAAATTTGCAAAAAATCAATTTGTTTGCTATTAGGCATGTAAAGAAAAAACAAGCACTCTTAACAAAATAGAGCACACAAGGCTTTACCTTCCGCAGCACCAAATTCCTGACCATGCTGGTTTCTAGGGGGATCCCAGTTGCAATATAAAATCCATACTTGTGTGAATAAAGGACTCCAGTGTGTCATAGGACCACCTCCCAGTGATCTGTGCCAAGTACACTTCATGGGGCTGTGCCAAAAAAATAATCCACAAACATACTGTGCTACCTTATTCACCCCAGCATGAGCAAAAACAGCAGCACTTTTACTTTCCCTACCTGTCAGCACCACTTTACCAGAAACAAAAATAAGCAACACAATGCGTGGCTTTACCATGCGGTAAATGAGCCCAGGAAACAGTTCTGGTTCATAGCTGGAAAAAACAAAAAAGGTGTCTGTGAGGAGCAATCCAGTCAAATACTATTGTAATCCACTTCTTTACAAACTACAGTGAGTACCCTGATCAGCATTTAAGAGGTCAACACGATTCATTATACTGGATGCACAGCTGCAGTCAAGCAAATATACAGAGATGCTCCTGCATTTGGGAGAACATTTAAAACCATTTGTGATTTTTCTCTTCCTCACAACCTGTGTTTGTTTGCATGGTAAAAATCAGTCAAATTAATAGTGACCTTTACCCCTCCTTTGCAGAAAGTGCATGGCCTAGTTTGCCAACCCAGCCTATTACACCCTGTGATCAATAATGAAATGGCTGCATCAGTCAGGGGTTTAAAATTTGTATTTTCTCAATTAGGACATGGTAGCATGTGCTAAGGTTTCCAGTCACATCCAAAAGGATATGCTGGCTAAGGATGCTTGAGGCCTTCAAACTGCTATGGCTTTAACGATAGCCTACAATCCCATCAGGGAATGATTCTTGCTGTAAACTCAATGCTAATAACTCCCAGGTACCCTACAGCAGAAAGGCTGGACTAGATTTGGGAAAAGGGATGTATTGAAAAAAGGTCGAAAATATAGTAGTGACTTGAGTGTACGCAGGCTCATCAAGGCTGGCATTTATCCTTTTAAAGAGGACAAGAGAGAAATCAGGATTTCTCTGAATAATAAACCATCAATGATCATAAAATCACATTAACAGTTTTTATTAAACTTTTGCCTGGACTTTTGTTTAACATTTATATGTTATCACTGTCTAAAGGATTTCTCTTCACAAACCTCTTCCACTCAGTAAGACATTATGCTTTCTGGTGTCCATTGCAGCCCTGCTGTTAGGCACAGAGCACTGCACACAATGGTACTGCTTGGGGTAGGTGGGTGTTGAAGGAATTTATATTACACTGGTCACACTGCTCACCCACATCCTCCCAAGATGCTCAAATTGTGAGCAGGATATACTACAGTTACACTTATCCGAACATTTGCAAACTGTTGTAATCATTTAATATATTGTGTGGAGCCATACAAATTGCATTTAGTTTTTTTGTTAGCATACCCTACAAGGCTAAAAATACCACTTTAAAATAAAATCAAAAGTACATCTCAACTGAAAACTGTGCCAGAATGTGTCATTAATCATCAACCGGAGAGACTGGGGCACATAAATCCATGCTATTTATTAATCAAAACTGCTCTGATGCATCTATTTTGAAAATAATACATATTGGAAGAAAATCAGTTCCACAATCATATGCTTCAAAAAAGGGACAATATTTTATATAAAGGCATTAAATCTTGTTTCCTTTATTGCAAGATTTAATGACTTATCAAGAAATTGGTGTAACATTACTTGGCTAATTTTAAGAAATTTTGTCAAGTAAATTTTGCTCATGTCAGTGGAAGATTTTTTGGCCAAATAAAAGCAAAACTCTTACTCTAAATTTTGCATATGCATGTCTGCAGGGTAGACTGTTAAATGCAGTAAAAGAAAATATTGCATAAGTAATGCCCTCTGGTGGATGAACAGACAATAGGTACCTGCTGAACTGTTGGTGAGTAAGGACCAGTCCTTCCAGCCGGATGGGAAACCTGACATCACAGCTTCCAACCATGTTCTGGATTTTGAAGTCTAAAAATTTAGCTGGGAAACCCAGTTTCTGCACAACACGGGCATATTTGCGGGCCGCAAGCCGGGACTGTTCTTCACTGTGGTGGAAAAAATGTTTGGGGAAAAAAAAACAAAAAAAAAAACAAAGGCATAGGTACCTTGTTTTAGTTTGACCTTCACTGTCTCCCTCTTTGAAATATGTCTTAAACATACTACACTTGTAAAAGTGGTGACTAGTATGGTTTGCTGTGTGTATAATCAGCTGTACTTGTATAAATAAAGAGCAACTTCAACCCAAACCCTAAGTCCGTTCAGTGAACTCTTACGAATACACACTCCGAGTAAAGAGTCAAGCACTCCTGTGCCTTTTTTTTTTGGGAGGGTGGATAGTTAAACTATGATACTTCACCTCTTGGCTCCAGTGCAAACCATTTTGCCTGAGCTGAAGATCAAGGCTGTTGTTCTTGGCTCCCGGATTCTCATGATGACTGCAGCAAAGCGCTAAGGAAAAAAAAAAAAATTATAAAGTGAGCTTTTGGGATCCCTATACATTTTTCCCCACAGAGGTTTACAACCTAGAAACACTAAACTCATGTATAGAGTAACATCACAATAAATTTTGTATAGTACTGTTGGAGGAAATATGGGAAAAGACGACAAATATGACTTAACACACCACTAACTCAATTTCTTCTTTTTCTTCTTTCAGCTGCTCCTGCTAGGGGTTGCCACAGCGGATCATCTTCTTCCATATCTTTCTGTCCTCTGCATCTTGCTCTGTTACACCCATCACCTGCATGTCCTCTCTCACCACATCCATAAACCTTCGCTTAGGCCTTCCTCTTTTCCTGTTGCCTGGCAGCTCTATCCTTAGCATCCTTTTCCCAATATACTCAGCATCTCTCCTCTGCACATGTCGAAACCAACGCAATCTCGCCTCTCTGACTTTGTCTCACAACTGTCCAACCTGAGCTGACCCTCTAATGTACTCATTTCTAATCCTATCCATCCTCGTCACACCCAATGCAAATCTTAGCATCTTTAACTTTGCCACCTCCAGCTCTGTCTCCTGCTTTCTGGTCAGTGCCACCATCTCCAACCCATATAACATAGCTGGTCTCACTACCGTCTTGTAGATCTTCCCTTTCACTCTTGCTGATACCCGTCTGTCACAAATCACTCCTGACATTCTTCTCCACCCATTCCACCCTGCCTGCACTCTTTTTCACCTCTCTTCCACAATCCCCATTACTCTGTATTGTTGATCCCAAGTATTTAAACTCCTCCACCTTCGCCAACTCTACTCCTTGCATCCTCACAATTCCACGGACCTCCCTCCCACGGACACATGTATTCTGTCTTGTTCCTACTGACCTTCATTCCTCTCCTCTCTAGAGCATATCTCCACCTCTCCAGGGTCTCCTCAGCCTGCTCCCTACTATCGCTACAGATCACAATGTCATCAGCAAACATCATAGTCCACGGGGACTTCTGTCTAATCTCATCGGTCAACCTGCCCATCATCATTGCAAATAAGAAAGGGCTCTGAGCCGATCCCTGATGTAATCCCACCTCCACCTTGAATGCATCTGTCAATCCTACCGCAGACCTCACCACTGTCACACTTCCCTCGTACATATCCTGTACAACTCATATACTTCTCTGCCACTCCCAACTTCCTCATACAATACCACAGCTCCTCTCGAGGCACCCCGTCATATGCTTTCTCCAGGTCCACAAAGACGCAATGCAACTCCTTCTGGCCTTCTCTATACTTCATCAACATCCTCAGAGCAAACATTGCATCTAAGGTGCTCTTTCTTGGCATGAAACCATACTGCTGCTCGCTAATCATCACCTCACTTCTTAACCTAGCTTCCATTACCCTTTTCCATAACTTCATGCTGTGGCTCCTCCATTTTATCCCCCTGTAGTTACTACAGTCCTGCACATCCTCCTTACTCTTAAATAATCGGCACCAGTACACTTCTCCACTCCTCAGGTATCCTCTCACTTTCCAAGATTCCATTAAACAGTCTGGTTAAAAACTCCACTGCCATCTCTCCTAAACACCTCCATGCTTCCACAGGTATGTCATCTGGACCAACGGCCTTTCCATTTTTCATCCTCTTCATAGCTGTCCTTACTTCCTCCTTGCTAATCCATTGCACTTCCTGATTCACTATCTCCACATCATCCAACCTTCTCTCTCTCTCGTTCTCTTCATTCATTAACCTCTCAAAGTACTCTTTCAATCTGTTCAACACACTCTCCTCGCTTGTTTGTACGTTTCCATCTTTATGCTTTACCACCCTAACCTGCTGCACATCTTTCCCAGCTAGTCAATCAGTACAGGTCCATTTCTCCCTCCTTAGTGTCCAGCCTCTCATACAACTCATCATACGCCTTTTCTTTAGCCTTTGCTACCTCTCTCTTCACCTTGCGCCTTATCTCCTTGTACTCTTGTCTACTTTCTGCATCTCTCTGACTATCCCACTTCTTTGCCATCCTCTTCCTCTGCATACTCTCCTGTACTTCCCCATTCCAAACATCAAAACACATTACAGCCTATCCGAAAAGTTTCAGTCTGGCTATTGCATTGATAACATTACTGAAACAGCCTACAATAGTATATCATGCAGTCAATGACGTACTACAATGTTTCAGCTGATGAATTCTACCGTTATAATACAAGTTGATTTTCCATATAAGAACATATCTGACCACACAACCCAATTACAAAGGTTTAAAAATTATATAGGTTTATTGAGCACTATTTGTGGATAGTTTTAGCTTGTACTGTATGTATCAAAGATTCTACAGTAGGTGCAGTAATGTGCTCACTGCATATTATGTGCTGATGTTTTATCTGGGGTCACTCAAGACTCAGTACCAAGATCTTAACTAACTCTGTATTAAAAACACAACCTCTAAGGGTTACAGCTTTAAATCATAACATTCAGTTTCATCTTTATGCAGAGGACACTCAGCTATATTTATCAATCTAACCAAAACTGTTTTTTTCACATTTTGTCTTGAATGACTTCAATGGCTTGATCAACTACGGTTCGTCTTTAAAACACTGACATTCTATTACTTGGGTGCTGCTGCAGAAAAGAGTAGCTCCAGAGTCTGGGGTTCAAACTGCAACCCAAACACTGCCTGCTTTATTTGCTGTCAATGTGTCTGTGGCTCTCTCAGGCTTTTCCAGTTTCTTCCCACATCCAAATTATGAGCGTTACATTGATTAAGGCCTGTAAACTGACTCTGTAGTGTGCTATGATGAGAGAACCAAATCATCACAGCTTATACACACACCCATATTTGGCCAACAATCTCATTTGACTGTGGCAACAACAAGAAGTCCAAGGTGAAAATTCAAGTTAGAATAGAAAACAGAATACTTTCCTGACTGAAATAAAATTAGGGTCCAAACTCTGCAACCTAGCATTTCTACCTGCTTCACCTGCCAACCTGTATATAAAAAATAAACATTTGTTTTGTATACAATATGTAACCTTATATTATCTGTCAACAACTGCTTTTTTAAAAATTTATTATACTTTTATGTAATGTGAATTTATAGACACATACAGCACTGCCAATAACGATCTCTCTTTATGAAAAGGGATATTCAAATGAGTAATTTCATACACTGATTATTCAACACATTTTCTGGGGCCTAAAATAGAACACGGATCAAATTAATTTTTGGTACATCCACTGTATCTATTTATGTTTGCGCTACTTGTAATCTGGAACAGAGATGTTCTCAAACATATAGAGAGCAGAACATTCTCCAATTCTGCTTAATCCAATTTGGGGTCACTGGAGTGGAGAACCTATCCCTGAAGTACCAGGCCCAAGGCAGATATCAGTCCTTAACACTGTGCAAGTCCATCACAGGGTACACTCATACACCAAGCCACACTCCAACAGGGCTATTTTCACATAAACAATTCATCTTAATGCCTACATCATTTGGAACGTAGGAGAAAAACTGGAGTATTGCAGACATGGGGAGAATGTGCAAACTTGACATTGTCAGTGCAGGATTTGAACCAGGATACTGAATCTGTGAGACAGAAGCACTACCAAAATGTGCCACATGCCGCCTATATATAAAACACCTTTGCTGGTAGATTCTTACATGGCTCATAGCCAACCCTTACACAAATGGACACTAGAAATGTACATACTCAAATTTTGTTAAAATGCGAACCATAAACAGGATTTCTGCCTAGCACCATTTATTTCTCCTCATAGAAACACTTCTGCTTCTCTTCCATTTAGGTCTCTCAATACTTGTGTCATTTACCATAAATCTGACTTGTCGCTTTACTGGAACAAGGCATAGTTAAACTTCACACTGTATGTGCTTTGGTGGCAGTGTCAAGACGGTTTAACATGTACAGGTTCCACTACAGCGTTTTAAATTAAGCCTTATATACACTAATGTTTTTGATTCACTTCAAGAGAATATGTTAAGGAGTGATAAGCCCAAAGGGTTAGTATTTTCATTCCACCAACACCAATACATTCTGCTTTACTGGGATTAGCTGGTAGAATGCAAGGTGTAATAACACTCTTTCAGTACAAACCTGCGTATACAAATTCAGGACCTGATGCGAGGTGTGATCATACCGTAAAAAATAAAAACCCACCTTTGGATTGTACTCTGCATTTCGAGCTCGAAGGGCAATCGACTTAAGATCCAGACTGCAGGCTAGATTTACAGTGGAGACAATATTCCTGATGGGAAAGAAGATCAAATCAGTGCCCTTTCAAATTGTACTTCATACCCCCTTAATTCTGGTTCCATGTCACATTACAAACATTTACAATGAAAAAAACTTTCGATTATTTCATGGGATTTTTATTTGTTCTTTTGGGCACTGAATTCATTAATGAAAAACATTTCTCCATCATGTGACGCTTTTTTCAGAAAACATTTAACCATTTTTGCACTATATTATCAGGATTTTAATGATAATTTGAATTTTGTATTTTCTAATATTAAAATATATAAATATTATTTACAGGTTTTTAAGTGCAATGAGCACCATTTATATGCAAGGACCTGAAAGTTCTGTGCTTCTTACTGGGTCAGCAGTCAGAGCATACACAATTTCCACGTTTTCTCTGCGAGTGGGACACCAGATCCAAAAATTGACACTGGGTACAGCAGGACTGGACCAGGCAAGAGCAAAGCTACAGCTTGGAGCCGAAAACATCATCAGACCTAGCTTGGTGGATCCAGGTAAAGTGCAGCTACCATTGCTACATATTAAGCTTGGTTTAATGAAGTATTTTGTCAAAGCCCTATCAAAAAATGGCACCTCTTGATTTATTTATGCTACAAGTTTCAGGGAATCGTCAGAGTTTGAATTGTAAGAGAGTATTTTTGCCAGATACAATATTAGAATTTGATGGTGTAATGAATGACAGGGAACAAGGGGCTTTGGTATCATTCAGAGAAGTAATTTTCTATATTTTTAGGGAACCGTAATGATCCAGATTATGAAGAAATGATGAAAAAAGTAACCTTAAGGGACCGAGTTACAACATGAGTCTCAAAGTTCACTTTTTGGATTTGCATTTGGAAGTTTTCCCTGAACATCTTGGAGTGGCAAGTGAAGAGCACAGTAAAAAAAATAACATCAGGATATCAAGGACATGGAAAGAAGGTACCAGGGACGTTTGGATGTCAGTCTGATGGTGGACTACGCCAGAAAATGTGTACACTACAAATGAGGTTTTGGGTCACGTAAGCCAATAAATATATATTGTTGTTTTCTTAAGATATGTTTAAAAAATATTAGGTTGACTAAATATTTTCATGTTAATTCATTTGGAAAAATATCGTATACAAGAATTGTGTAATTTAAATACATTTCTTTTCAATTATGTACATAAAATGTGACATGACGGAAACATTTTTTATTTGTGTTCATTAATGAAAAAAGAAAAACAAAACCTATTCATGATTAAAAATTTTTTATGAGTTTAATTTTTATAAAACTGTGTATTATCCCCAGCAAAAGTGAAATGAAAACCCTGAAACCATAGAAAAACAATTTGTTTCAGCCATGTGTCATTTGTGAACAACTTTGCAAGATCAATGACAACACACTTCAGTCTGCAGTGTGAAGACAAATCTAAAGGAGTTAACTGGTCATACAGACTGTTCAATCAAAATGTGTACAGCAGGGGTACAACAGACGCTGAAACTCATCAACACAGTCCTATGTTGAAAAATATAAATTCTAAATCATCACCACTTACTGAAGCTGAGGGACAATGCCGGAACTTTCAGAAACAGGTGTCATAGGAGTCATGGGAGTCATGGGTGTCATGGGCAGTGGGCAGAATGGAGAGGCCCCAGGAAGAGCCATGCTGCTCTCAGATGGTATTTGTTCCCCTGGGGTTGCCATACCTACAAAGCCACTGTCCCGCACATCACTCTCCTGCTCTTGCTGCTCTGCCCCATCATGTAGGAGTTCATCCTGAACACTGAGCTCATCTGGTAGAAAGCTGAGGTCCACTACAGAAAAATCTTCTGTCAAGGCCTTGTTCTGCTCCACTGGAGCAGAGATGAAGGTGGAGGAGTGAAGGGGAGACCGGATGGAGAGGTCTCCTTCGAAATCGATGGCAGGTGTGTAAAGGCATTGAGAATTCTCCTGAAATTAAGAAATCAAAAAGGTTAGGAATTAGATATTTTGGAGGCTACTGGGCACACATATTCAGATCTAGTGTGCAATCATTTCAACTACATGACAAATTCCAGTAAAATTCTGAACAGTAAACAAAGTTAAAGTATAATCATCTACTTCTCTTGCTGTTATTCCATAGAATGCCTTTCTAATTCTGAACTTGGTCACTTTAAATACACTGGGTTCAGGCATAAAGCTACCAAGAGATGCAGTACTTGATGTGAAACTGTAGCAGGCATGGAATTAATCCACGTCAGGGATTCACCACAACTTGAAAATTCTGCAGAAGATCTGCTACTAAATGCCAAAAGGGAAAAAATCATATATATAAAAAAATACTTTTTTAAAAACCACGCTTCTATTAAGTTAATGGGCGGAGTGGTGGTTCTGAGGCTAAGGATTTGTGCTGGTATCCCAAAGGTTGCCGGTTCGAATCCCCGTCACTGCCAAAAGAGATGCTACTCTGCTGGACCCTTGAGCAAGGCCCTTAACCTTCAATTGCTCCAGGGGCGCTGTACAATGGCTGACCCTGCGCTCTGACCCCAAGGGGTATGTGAAAAAAAACAAGTAATTTCCTTCTCTCATACATCAGTCTTAAAATAAAAACGTGGGTGCTTTTGCTAAGATTTTAAGAAGTGTGTTTTTGAATTGATTGATGGTGCCCACACTTATTTTACGAGTGATGTATGAGAGACTTATTTTTTACTTTTTAGTACTCTTATTAACTTAATAGAAGCATGGTTTTTAAAAAGTTTTTTTTTTTTTTATTACATATAGCAATCGTAGTCTGAGTCTGGACATGTTGCGTACTCTTTGCTTTATTTGACAGTAATATATATATATATATATATATATATATATATATATATATATATATTTCAACTTTTTAGCCTTGGGTTTGTTTTAGTATAATTTTGTAATCAATATTTTAACGCTTCCTTTAATATTTCTATCCGTTACTAGCGCCATCTATTGGTGAAATCTTTATTCTTAATATGAAAATTTCATTTCTTGATTAACATGGATTTATTGATCAATTAGTGAAACTGATTGATTCATGTATTGTCATCGGAAGTGAGTAAGTGTGCAAAATTTTAAGTCATTTGAATAATAAGAAGTGGGTTAAATATCGATTACAAGATTTGTACCAGACAACAAACAGGTGAAGTTAAAATAAGCGTGGTAATAATAAATAATACAAAAAAGCTGTGCGCTGAATAACACTACCCGGCATAGAGAACAGGGGGGTATTTTTCGTACGTGGATTACTCGTTTAGCCGGATGTAATTGTTGACGATTTGGCCTGATCCTGGATCTGTCGGTTTTCCAAAACTCTTGCTGGATGTGTTGTCATAGCAGCACATTCAAATCCTCAAACTTGCTCGGAGCAGGTTTGTTCGATGTAAACAAGGATTAGCTCACACACTTAATCAGTGTTCGTGCATGGAATTCATTCAGTCATGGCTTCACCATTCATGAATGAGCAATCACTTGATATCGGTGCGCATATTATAAGAACATAATTTCATATAGAGGGGGTTTTGTGCGATCGGCAAGATCCTTTATTGCCCCCGGAGGAAATTCTTTTCGAAATATACCGCTTTGGCCGAGGGGGGATATTGTACCTCAAAAGGTTTATTACCATCTTATATTCGAAGTCAAACTCGGCAAAGTCGGGCTCTCACAACCACACAGACAGTATGCATTTTTTATATACTGTAGGCGATGTGGAAAATCTATCTAAAAGTGCAGTTTTGCCAGGCAATTCGTAAAGTCTGTTTGGCTCTGAAATATTTCCTTCGGGTTTTCATAGTGTTTCCTGGACACCGGTGTGTGCAGACAATAAAAGAGGCGTTTCATTTCATTGCAGGTATGGGGAATACAGGTAAAAACACCCACAGTTCCATGAAGAATCTCACAATCAGCCTAACCTTCTCATTACCCAGGGTTTCCAAATGGAATTGGGGCACATGGGACTGATCAGAGTGGAGTTTGATCAAACATTATTTGGAAAATGTACCTCTCCTCCTGATGAATAATCAGACACAGTGTCTTCCATCAAATATTTGACTTTTGTCAATAACTCGTTGGTCAGACACAGGATCAAGGGATATGACATTCCCTGCAACTGACCCAACAAAAAAAGAGGGCTATATGGAACATACCTATGGCACACATTGAGGACAAATATATGCAATGACCATCCTTTACCTGAAATGAAGTGACCACTGCATCCTGCCACTGGTTCTGAGGAGGAGCTTCCCCCGGGAATGCCCTCAGAAACAGGACGATAGGCATTTTGCTGGAGAGCCAACTCTTCTGCAGGGGTTAGGTCTGGACCGCATGGACCTCCACCTGTTTTTTGCTTGTCTGACTTCTTATTAGCATTAATGTTTATATTATGATTCTTTATGTCAAGAATTCTTTAAATAGTTATATACACCAATATTTACCAGTTTGAAGTATATTCTTGTACTTCACTTTAAGTTGTTCCCATGTTTTCCTTGTGCTCATGTTTGATCTGGAATTATGACATATTAAATAATAATTAATCTGACACATAGGAAATGAAACACTGCATTCAGTAAGTACAATGCACACTACTTACGCGTTTAATTTGTCGGCCACTTTTTGCCAGCCGTCTTTTCTGGTTTGGGCTGCTTTTGCAGTGTTACCCCTTGTGCATATTAAATCTTGAAATTCTTCATATCCTACGAATAAAAGGTCCTGCTCCGCTTGTGTGAAAAAATGTGCCCGTTCTTTCATCATTTTGTTGCAGCCTATCAAAGACTTGCTGATCATGTTTTCTAGACTCAATATATATGGGCCTTTCAATTGGCGCGCGCATTCATCTCGGATGATTAGATCCAGCTAGAGTAATCTACTACACGGCTGCGTTTGAAAAACCGACTTATCCTGGATGAGTTTCACCGGCATTAACTCTTCCAAGATGAGGCACCTGATCTCGGACGATTTAAGCAATGTACGGAAAATACCCCCCTGGTCAAAAGTCAAATGCAACTCTAAACGAAACGCACAAAAAGCATTCTGATGAAACAGCTAATTGTACCAAAACTTCAGAAACCCATATAAAGACCAAGGGAGATGAAGGACCTGCGTTGTAAATGCACCATTAACCAAAGGGAGGGAGGCAAGAACACATTGCAAAGTGCTGTAGCTTTTAGCTTTTTTTTTTTTTTTATTAATTTTTATTGTAATCATTCCATACAAACAGATCAATTTATAACCAAACAAATTAACCCCTTCACCGCCCTCTGCCGGATATATCCGGCACCGCTGTTTTAATGCTAACGCCTTACTGCCGGAATTATCCGGCACATTTGCCTGTGGTTATATGAATGCCTGGCAAGTAGTATAACTGACGGTTTGGCGTGGGTATTATTACTACGTTGTATTTCGACAAGTCTGTGGTTGTTTTGGCCGGTCATGTGACGTGATTCGCATGTAACAGCTGTGAATATGGCGAAACGTAAACTGACTTCAAGTGAGGCTTTGCAGGAGATTTTGGACAGTTCTGATCATGATTGTAGCAGTTCTGAAGAAGATTTTAGTGACAGTGATGAGCAGCAACGTGCGCTGCATGATATTGTGAATGAAGACGCATCGGATGACGGCGCTGAGTGGGTGTATCCCCAGCATCTCAGCTGGGCTGCTGCCCGAGGTGAACTACCTTTTCTGCATTCGTTTGAGGGAACGTGTGGCTTTATTTTTGATGTAAACAATTACACTGCTGAGCAGTTTTATGAGCTGTTTGTGTCACCTGATTTGATCAGACATTTTGTTCATCAGACAAATCTGTATGCAGCACAGTTTATTGAGAAAAATCCCAATTTACCTCCACATTCCCGTGTTCGTGCTTGGTTTGACACTGATGAAAACGAAATGAAAAAATTCATTGGGATTTTGATGTTGATGGGAATAATCAGAAAACCAGATATTGAGATGTACTGGTCTACAGATCCTATGTATGCAACACCTATTTTTGCAGCTGTCATGACACATAACCGATTCTCTTTGCTGCTGAAATTCTTTCATTTGAATGACAACAGAAACGAGCCAGATAAGAAAGATCCAAACCGCGACCGCTTGTTCAAGCTACGTCCTTTGATTGATCATTTATTTGAAGCATTTCAGTTGCCCTACATGCCAGGACCGTCAGTTGCAGTTGATGAAAGTTTATTGTCGTGGAAGGGCCGTTTACAGTTTCGACAGTATCTACCATTGAAAAGGGCACGGTTTGGTATCAAGATGTTTTGCTTAGCTGAGAATTCAGGTTACATTTATAGATTTCGTGTATACACTGGCAACTTGCACAACATTTAGTGGTCAATACTGCTTGAATAAATGTAAAAAATGTAAAAAAAATGTAAAAAAGTAAAAAAACAAAAATTGTTCAGATTTCGCCTGGCTTGGGGAATATTTAGGGAGTTGGCGGTTAAAGGGTTAAAGACAAATCAGACCCCACCCCAGAGAAGGAGAGCTTAGCTAAAGGAGAATTGCTTAGGGCTTTTTAATAAGACAACAATAAGCAAAGGAAAGGGAGAAATAAATATATATGTAATTAAGAGATGGAGAAGGGAATTAAATGCGGTAATAGTTATTTCTCTTATTCTAAAATAATATTGATCAGATCCTGCCAGGTTTTGAAAAAATTTTGTACAGATCCTCTAACTGAGAATTTGATTTTTTCCAATTTCAAATAATATAAAACATCGTTTTCCCACTGACTTATCAGAGGAGAGTTAGGATTCTTCCAATTTAACAGAATAAGTCTGCATGCCAAAAGTGTAGTAAATGCAATCACAGTTTGCTTGTCCTTTTCCACTTCAAGTCCGTCTGGAAGAACCCCGAACACAGCTGTTAATGGGTTAGGAGGGATTGTGACCCCAAGGCTGTCTGAAAGGCACTTAAAAATTTTTGTCCAAAATGATGTTAATTTGGTGCAGACCCAGAACATGTGACCCAGTGAGGCAGGAGCTTGATTGCAGCACTCGCAGGTTGGATCTTGCCCTGGAAACATTTTGGACAGTTTTAAGCGAGACAGATGAGCTCGATACATAATTTTTAGTTGAATAATTCTATGCTTTGCGCATATGGAGCTCAAGTGAATTCTCTGCTTTGCTACCTTCCACTCCTTTTCTGATATATTGATTAAGAGATCTTCTTCCCAATGTCCTCTTGGATCTTTGAAAGGTAGGGACTCTAATAGAATTTTATATAATGCGGAAATGGTGTTTAATTCCTTGAAATTGAGCAGTATTTTTTCCAGCATTGTGGAGGGTGCGAGGTGGGGAAAATCGGGCAATTTCTGTTTAACAAAATTTCTAATTTGAAGATCGTGAAAGAAATGTGTAGCTGGGAGGTTGAATTTGGAATGTAACTGTTCAAAAGATGCAAATATGTTGTCTATATAAAGATCTCTGAGCATTTTAATCCCAAAACTTTTCCAGGTATTAAAAACTGGATATGTTTGCGAGGGTTGAAAGAGGTGGTTTTCTTGCAGAGGTGCCACCAATAAAAGATTTTCCATCTTAAAATGCTTTCTAATTTGGTTCCATATTCTAAGTGAGTAAAGCAAGCTTTTAGCTTGAAGTGCAATTTCCAAAAACTTGCACTTTTAGCTTGAAGTGCAATTTCCAAAAACTCCCATTAAGTAGCTTTTTAGCTTGTGTACAACTATGAGGCAGGGATAGTACAAATTAAATAAATGTGGTATACTTATTTACATGGTTAATTTCTAAACCAAATCTGATGTATTGACATTTGCCACAATGTGTAACAATGCCAAAGAAGTAAACTTTCAGGTATGACTACTTCACCTGCGGTCTTAAGTTTGCACTGCCCATAAAACCCATGATGCTTATTAAATATAAAATCAAAACTAAATACAATATGCTGGAATAACAATCCTGAAAAAAAAAAAACACATACTAATCAAATAGCTTTGTTTAAAATAATTTTCACCTTGTAACTTTCATGGTGGGATGGCATAGTGGGTAGCACCACTATCTTAAGGATTCAGCGGCCTTTGAACCCCTGTTCATTTTGTGGGTGCAGTTTGCAAGTTCTCCCTTTTTCTGTGTGCATTTCCTCCCACATCCCCAAAGACATGTAGGTTTGAAAAATTAGCAATTTTAAACTGGCCTCTATTGCAGTGCGGGTATTGCCTGAGAATGACGGATGCCACGTCAAGGACTTTTTGTTGCTTTGGACCCAGTGTTGGCAGGATAGGCTCCAGCCTCTGTGTTCAGCAGGGAGTGATCAGCAGCATGAATAGATCTCGTTTAAATGTTAGGAAGTGCACTGTGGAAGGGTAGTTGCGTTTATAGGACCATCCTGAAGCCATCATGGTAAGAGCAGGGGAAAAAAAATGTACCTCATAAATAATAAACTTCATTTCTATTAAATAATCATTCAGCATGCAATCCATATTAAGCTCTGCTGGGGAAACTAGATTTGAATACATCAGGATGGATGCAATTGCAGCGGTTAGGATGC
This sequence comes from Erpetoichthys calabaricus, assembly GCF_900747795.2. Lineage (NCBI taxonomy): Eukaryota > Metazoa > Chordata > Cladistia > Polypteriformes > Polypteridae > Erpetoichthys > Erpetoichthys calabaricus. The sequence goes on along the minus strand of NC_041409.2, from coordinate 71,990,209 downwards.
TTGCTCTCTGTCGTTGTCTGTCCTCCCAGGTCTTCTTGGTGCTCCAGACCTTGTATTATTGGGGCAGTGCTGGAGCATGCACACACTCGGAGGCCCACAACTTGAATGTTTCAGGATTGAGCAGGCCATAGCTTTTAGTGGTTTTGGGGCTCTGAGTGTTAAAGAATTGATCCAGGTTCAAGAAGAAGCAGCAGCACTAAACACAATGGCGCAATGCCAATCCATCTTTTAAATACATCTAAACTAAAAAAGCACATGCAGCAGAGGGCAGAGAAAGTAGCCTAATGACCAAAACTCCGAACTCTAAAGCACAGGGCTGCACATTCGGTATTCCATCACTGACTATATGCGAGTCCCATGCATATCTGAAGCTTGCAAGACATTTTTAAACAAGGAAAAGAAATCAGAAGTTTGAGAAAAACTCAGACAATACTGTTTACCATATATAAATCATACACACGCTCATACAAGCAGTTCCAGAAATAGACTGTAATTAATCAGTAATTATATTCAGGCTCCAGCAGACCCCTGCGACCCTGTGTTCGGATTCAGTGGGTTAGAAAATGGATGGATGGATATTCAGGTCCTTTTGTATGGGATCGCCACCATGACTATTTTTTTTACATCGCTGGTTCCCATGTTTCTGACAATAGTTGTTTTTTTCTCATTTGGCTGTAATAACAAACCTTGCTAAAATTTTAAAATAAGAGGCCAGGTCACCGTTGCATAGCTTGTAAACATTACACCAATTCATGTTTTACTGAATTCACGTGCTGACCCGTTACAACTAAAAATTTTCAGTCATCAGAGCTTCTTCAGAGAGATTTCATTTAGATCTCATTAAGTTGGTTAAATGCTGGCTTCAATACAATTTAAGATTATTTCTCATATACAAGTATTTGGCATTTCAAAATGTCCATGGCATATAATGAAATCTGACACTTTCAGTGATTGCTCTTTATGTAAAAAAAAATAAATAAATAAAAAATAAAAAAAGTGATATTCAGACTTGCCTTCCAAACAAATTTAGCATATTTTTCCTCTTAACCAGGCCAACTTCTCCAATGTCTTTAAAATTCTCATCTAGTCTTGAGAATGTTTTATCTAATGTTTGTGTAGTTATACAAATTGTGTAAATTCCAATTTCCAAAAAAAGAAAAAACACACCAAACAGTATTATGATGAGATGTGCTCAGTCCTTTAGCTACTGATCCAGTCCAAAATTCCCACTTCACCTTTCCTCCTTTAATAAACAATTTTAATAAAAAGGAAAAATGTTACCAATAACTGTTTTACTATAACATATTCATCATATAGCAATTCAATGATATCACTATAAACATCTGTTTTCATTTCTTGGTAATGACCCATCAGCCTTTACCATAATCCTTTTTCTTCCATACTTTACGATCTGTCACTCCAACTATCAACAACAGCTGAAGTTGAATTTTAAAAGTCCCTAAAGTTCTATTCTCTACCACACTACTTAATAATTGATTCCATGTGTCTATACTAATTTTTGTAAAGTAAAGCTTAACAGTTGTGTGAAATTCGACCTTAATACGTTTCCAGATGTGTCTGTGTGTTTGTGTTGAATTTACTGTAATGAACCATCTGAAATCCACTGTACTAAATGTCTTCTAAATTTGAAACCCTTCAATCATGTCACCTCCTAACCTCGGTCTGTTTAAACTAAAAAGCTTCAACTCCACCACTATCCCCTCGTAGCTCCTACCTCTCAGTCCGAGAATCCACCTAGTCACTCTTCTCTGGACTTATCAGTGCGCTGTTGTACCTTATGGACGGGTAGATTGATACTTCAATACTCAAACGGTACTCATTTAGTATCATTAATAAATAACAATTACTTTTTTTTTCCTGCAAGATATGACAGCAACATTCTTGCAAAATTCATAGAAAGTACTAACACACGTTCTGCTCTCACATACTGAAGTGAGCTGACGTGCTGCGACTCAAGAATGCCATCGACCCACACCCCTTGCACAAGAGCAGAATGCGGCCAAACGCATAGCATTGTATGCGGCTACTTTACACAGATGGAAAAGAATACAGTTAACCGATGTAATATTTGTGTGACAACAGAGTAGTACAGATGTAAATCAAGCAGCCTATTTAAAAACATTTAAAAAGCACACATGCTGACCAACAGAAAGACGTGGGAAAAAAAGAAAAAAAAAAATCAAAATGATGCAAATCTGAAGCCCGTCAATGTAACTGCAATCAGTGCCAGATAAGAGTTCAAGAGGCACGAGACGTTATCCAGGTAGCTGCTGCTAGCAGAGTTACGTAGATGAGGATTTATTAAAAACCTTTTAGCTGCGTTTAACATTTTGCCATTTACCACTCTAATACTTAAGAAATGTAAAGCCTGTTGTTAACAAAATGGAGGAGACAGAATGTAAAGAATTACTGTCACAGGTTCTGTCCTTGTCTTTTTTTTCCTAATTAGAAAGCAATGGACAATATAACCAATATCTATAAATAAGAATATTAAATAGTTTAACACTATGCAAAATGCTTAATAGCTATGTCTAATGTGAAAATTAAAACTTTCACTGAAACTTTTTTTTTAAATAGGTGCCTGAGTAAATGTTAATGCAAATATTTTGCAACTTTAGTGGATTTAAAAGTAATAATAATACTACTAAAGATTATTTATTTGTAGGCGCCTTTCTAAACACTCAAGGACACCGAACAATAGTTAATCACAGATTATAAACAAAAGTAAAATACAAAAATTAAAATCAGACAGAGCAATTGTAATCAATGAGAAAAAGCAGTCTTAAATAAGTTTTAAGTTTAGATTTGAAAAGTGAAAATGATTCAATATTTCTAAGCTCAGATGGTAGGGAGTTCCAGAGCTGGGGAGCAGAGCAACAGAATGCTCTGCTCCCCATAGTAGTAAGATGGACGAAGGGGACAGTCAAGTGGATGGAGGAAGAGGATCTAAGGGTACAGGAGGGAATGGCAACATGGAGGAAGTCAGACAGATATGGAGGAGCGAGGTTGTAGATAGCCTTAAAAGTTAACAGAAGAATTTTGAATTGAATGCGGAACTGGAAGCCAGTGAAGCTGCTGCAAAATGGGAGTGATATGGTGAATAGAGGGGGTTCTAGTAATGATGTGGGCAGCTGAATTCTGGACCAGCTGAAGCTTATAAAGAGATTTGCGAGAAAGACCAAAGAAAAGGGAATTGCAATAATCCAGACGAGAAGTGACAAGGCTATGAGCAAGGATAGCAGTGGTGTGGGGAGTGAGGGAGGGGTGAATACGATTAATGTTACGCAAGTGGAAATATGCAGACCGGGAGATGTTATTGATGTGGGACTGAAAGGATAAAGTACTGTCAAGGATGACACCCAGACTCAACCTGTGGGGAAGGGGAGACAGCAATTATCAATAACAAATGACAAGTGGTCAGTTTTGGATAATGTTGATTTTGTACCAATGAGGAAAACCTCAGTTTTGTCACTATTTAATTTAAGAAAACCAGGATTTGATTTCTGCTATGCAATCAATAAGCGAGGAGGGTGGAAATGAACCAGTAGGTTTGCTAGTGAGATAGAGCTGGGTGTCATCAGCATAACAGTAGAAGCTAATGTTATATTTACGAAAGATATTACCAAGGGGAAGGTAAATAGGAGGTAAATAATGAAATGAAGGGGCCCAAGGACAGAGCCCTAGGGCACACCTGAAGTAACAGCGGTGGGTTGGGATGTGAAAGTTTTAAGCTGAACAAACTGAGTGTGGCCTGAGAGGTAGGATCTGAACCAATCTAGTGGAGTGGGGGTAATGCCAATCGAAGATAATCTATTGAGAAGAGTAGTGTGACAAATAGTGTCAAAGGCTGCACTCAAATCGAGGAGGATGAGAATAGTAATTAAACCGGAATCTGCTGCCATAAGGAGGGTATTAGTAATTTTTATAAGTGCTGTTTCTGTACTGTGGAGGGGACAAAAAACAGACTGGAGCTGTTCACACAGATTATTTTGAGATAAATGAGAATGAAGTTGAATAGCCACTATTTGAGACTTTGGCCACGAGATTTTTTCAAGTCATGCCCTCCTCTCAATCATATTCAACCACACACACAGTCCTCTCACCTCTCAGTCGCGTGAATGCTTTGGACAGACACATTTTCTGCTCTCTCAGCTCTTATAAATTTTAAAATTTTCCTCACTTTAAGTTCCCAATTAAAGACGACATATTATGTCCAAATCTTATTTAATCACAAAGGGTTATCAACAGAAAAAATGAGTACACGGGCAATCCTAGCACCGAGAAATGATGACGTCAAACAGATCAACGCCAAAAATGTTGATCGGTTACATGGCAAACTGGTTGAATGCGTATCAATGGACTATGCTGACACGGTGGTGATCGTGCGGAAGATGAAAACATCAACTTACAATATCACGAAGAAAATCTACTACCATTAACACTGTCCGGTCTTCCAACGGCCAAATTACTATAGAAAGAAGGATGTATCTAAGAAAGATAATGTAGTACATCTTCTGCGGATAACATTAAGACACCAAAGGAGATCTTGATATGCCATTCGTATTAAAACGTTAACAGTTTCCCGTTAGATTTGTTAATTGTCTTTGCAAAAGCTATTCTCAGAGCCAAATATTCGAAAAAGTCTTATTTAATAGGGAGAAACAAAATTCTATCACAGGCAGTTATATGATGCATTGCCACGATAAAAGTCGAAAGAAAAGTCACAGAATGAAAATTCAATGCGATATTGACGAAAATTTTATTAAAAAATTAATTTTATTGAAGTTTTACAGTAAAAGTGTAAGTTTAAAAGTATTTGCATATTAATTTCAAAGCCAAACAGAATGAAATCCTATTATGCAACAAATAACTCGCAACATGAAACATAATTTACTTTCAAATTATTATGTTTTATGCTTTAATATGGTTAATTACTCGCTGTAATGTAAAATAGTTCTATTATGCATAAGTATCAATTCCCATAAAAATCTGTTTATATTGAACATCTGCATCCCCATACGCGAGCAACAGAACTGCAAAGAGGGTAGCGGGTAGCGCAGGCACAGGGGTTGGCGAGCGAAGCAAGCAGGGGGCAAAGCTCCCTAGTATACCAATATTTTTCTTTCCATTTCATCCTTTATTTTGTAAGCAACAGAATATTATATAAGGCGCAGTTTTAGAAGGTCTGTTTATGTGCCTGTTCTAAATCCAATGAATATTTAACCACATCAGGACGAGAAACAAAATACCCTTAAAGCTGAATTTCTGCCCAATCTCTGACCTGTTTGGTATATACTGTACGTTACAACCTGGTGAACTTCCTAAACTGTTTATTTTAATTCTGTGCATATTATTCCTGTTTTAAATTAATTTACATTTACTGCTTCACATTAAGCAGTGATTCTTAAACTCAGTCCTGTGGGAACTCCATGTCGCTCAAGATTTCACAAGTCATTTTACCTCAGATTGATTTAATTAGTCCATCTTTTCTTGGTCTTCTATTCTGCATTCAGACCAGCAGAGCAGTGGGTTTTTAACATTGCTAAGACATTTAGAAATACTTGTATTTTTGGCATAGCTTTAAATGCTTCTCTCTCTTTGGTTGTTTTCCTGTTAATTTGTCTCGTTCTGCTTCATTTGCTCCCTTAATTATATCCTAATAATGACAATCAAAAATGAGCAGAGTAGACACCTGGGCAAACAATGCTAAAAGGTGGAAAGCCAGCACTACTTCAGCGTTAGACCCTCTAACGTGCTGATTAGTAAATAATGGATTAAAAGATCAGAACATGTGGAAAAACAGGATGAAAACAATGTTGAAAGTCAGTTTAAAAACATTAAAGTATCCCCTTTGGCCAGCTGCCATACCCCCTTCACTTCAGACCAGATAATCTACCTTAAGCGAGGTGTGTTCAGGCCTGGTTACTACTTGGATGGTGGACACAAAGCTTAGGATTTCTGCTGGAAGAGATGTTGGCGAGGCACTTGCCCTGTGGTCTGTGTGTGGATCCTAATGCAACAGTGCAGTGAAGAACACACTGAAATGTGGCGCTGTCCTTTGGATAACATATTAAACCGAGGTCCTGACTCTCTAGGGTCATTAAAGAGCACGAGGAATCCCTTAATAAAAAGAGAGTAGTGTCTACCCAGCTGCCTTGGCTAAACTGCTCACCACAGCTTGGTCTTTCTGCCTCTTAATTGGCCATCTCTCTCGCCCCTTCACCACCTAATAGCTAACTGGGATATAACAGCTGGCTTAATGAAACTAAAAGTCAAATTTAAAAATAAATACGCTCGGAACAAAAACCTGCTGTCACTTGGAGGGAGTAGAACTGGATGCATACATGCCCTTATTAACCCTTTTCGGGAAAAGGCTTTAAATACAAAACCCAATTCGTTCGCAATGCTCAGGTAGGAAAGTAACCGATATATAATTTACTCTGTCGTAAATATTTTCGTCATTGTAAAAATAACTGAAACTTCAGCCCCTGTAGACCAGATTTACATTTATATGGTAACCGAACGGGGCGAATAGGACTAGAATGAGGGGAACCACGCCGTGTAGACAGGAGAGCACTCCATCTGTTTGGTAAGAGGAATATAATGTAAAATGCTCACAAAAAAACGTGTAAATACCCAAAACGTCACGTTACAACACGTATGCTGTGCACTCCTGCACGTTAACTCACCCAACTCGATACACGGTCTCACTCAGAACGCCACTTCCGATTCCAAATCGCGGACGACTTAACGAGGCACTCAATGATTCGACTCCGCCTGACATGACAGCGGCGCAAGCGTTTAACAAGTAAAGGCCAGTTTGGTTTAGGACTGAATTGTTTCCACTATACCGAATGGCGAACGTCGCGGCATAAATGGCCGACTTGTACTTACTCCAACGATAGACTGGTCAAAATAACTTTCCAGCGAGGACTCTCCATCCATCCGAACGTGGAATATAAAGCACTCTTGGTCTGCAGGTCCTCACGACGAAGCCAGTGGCTGTTGTGTTTTCACTCTCTTTCCGTCCTCCACTTCGCACTAATGATGTAAGCCCGGCCGGTCATTATCGCGCTCACTTGGTTTCGTTCGCTGCTCAGCACTGGTTCCTCGTCAATTTGCGCGATTGATATGGAGGCAATACCATCTTAATAAATGGAGAAGTGTTCTGTGTGTCCGTCCGGTTGCTATTACTCTGCTATTCCAAAGCATATCACAAACATTTTAGTAATCAAATGCTTTGCATTTCGCGTTTCAATAGATGGAGCATCACAAACATTGTCACTGCTTTTTACGAATCCCATACAGCAGAAACATACACGCACCAGCCCCTTTAGTAGGTACACGTTGCTAGCTCCGCGTTGGACCCCCTTTTCCCTATAGTACCACCGTAATTTTTCGTGGCATAGATTCACCCATGTGTTAGAAATACTGACATGATGACATCACGCAGTTGCTGCCAATTTGTCCGCTGCACGTCCATTATGCGAATCTCCAGTTCCACCTCAGTTGGACTGAGAGCTGATGACTGGAGGCCATGAGTGAAGACATGGTCATGTCCAAGAAACCCGCTTGAGTTGATTTGAGTTTTGTGACATGGTGTGTTACCCTGCTGGAAGTAGCCATCAGAAGAGAAGTACACTGCAGTCATAAAGGGATGGACATGGTCTGCAACAATACTCTGGTAGGCTGTGGCATTTAAATGATGCGGAGTTGGCACTAAGGAGCTCAAAGTGTGCCAAGATAATATTTTCAACACCATTACACCACCACCACCAGCCTGAACCGTTGATACAAGCAAGGATGGATCCCCACCAAATACTACCATCCCAGTGTTGCAGCAGAAATTGAGACTCATTAGACCTGGTAACATTTTTCCAATCTTCTACTGTCCAATTTTGGTGAGCCCTTGTGAATTATTGACTTGGTTGCCTGCTCTTAGCTGACAGAAGTGGCACCCGGTGTGGTCTCCTGCTTCAATGGTCAACATGTTTTGTTCAAAGATGCTCTTCTGTGTATCTCGGTTGTAATGAGTGGTTATTTGAGTTACTGTTGCCTTTCTATCAGCTTTAACAAGTCCAGCCATTCTCCTCTGACCTGAACAAGGCATTTTCACCCAGACAACTGCTGCTCACTGGCAATTTTGTCTTTTTCAGACTATTCTCTGTAAACCCTAAAGATGAGTGAATGTGAAAATCCCAGTAGATCATCAGTTTCTGAAATATTCAGACCAGCCCCTCTGGAACCAATAAGCAAGCCACATTCAAAGTCACTTAAATCAACTTTCTTCCCCATTCTGATGCTCGGTTTGAACTTTAGCAGGTCATCTTGGCAATGTCTATAGCCCTAAATATATCAAGTTTCTGCCATGTACTTTGCCGATTAGATATTTGTGTTAACAAGCAGTTGAACAGGGGTACCTAATAAAGTGGCCAATGAGTGTACAGTACTGTATACTATGCACGGTACACTGCAAACCTCAATGCTGAGGGCTATGTTGAATACTTAAATTTCAATCCATCTTTGACAGGTAGCACAGCTAGCATTATTATTCATGTAATTCAACCTTTTGTAACTTAGTTTTGAACAAAACCAGATGTAGCCTCTACTTAAAGGCCCTCAAATCTCAACATCCACAGTCTTGGCTCTACTTATAGTTGTGAGGGCGTGAAGCCTAGCCCAGCAGGATTGATGAAACTCTTAATAGGCGTATTCGATATGCATACACAATATATAAACAAGAAGTGTCAGTCAAGTACGCAATCGAAAGGCAAAGAAGTTTAGAAAGAAACTAGGTAGAGATCTGGCAGACCTAATGTCACAACCCAATACAAAGACACGTTTCTGAGGGTCACCAGCTTGTGTGATCACAGGTGCCTCATATAGCACAACACAGCTTCAAGCACAGCGTAATATAGTGGTTGAAAAAAAGCAAGTCTCAGTTTCTACTGTGAAGAGACTTTGTTCAATCTGCAGCAGTCCACAGATGGTATTTCAGGGCCCTGTTTTGTCCGTTAAGGACTGGCTTTCTTACTGCCACTCAACCTCTCAAACCTGCAGCACCAAGTCAGTAGAAACTTTACAGTAGAAACTTGACTTGCTTTTTTTCAACCTGGACTGTTGTGCTACGAGGCGTCTTTGATCACACAAGCTGGTGGCCCTCAGAAATTTGTCTTCTTATTGAATTATGACTTTGGGTCTGCCAGATCTCTTCCTATCAGAGTTTCTTCCAGTCTCCAATTTGCCTTTGGACTGAGGAGGACATCACTGGAATCACTGGCACATTTTTTTTTTCTTTTTGTAATTTCTCTAAATGAAAGACCTATACTTCTAAGGGTAATAATGCTTTGTTTCATTTAATTTGTTAATTGCTGTTTTCTTTTCATTATCACTGGAATATAGTTCAAGTAGTACCTCAGAGGCTGTAGTTACAGACTGTTCTAACACTGCTTTAAGACACAGGGTTTTTAAGTAATCAACACAAGTTGGGACACCTGTGCAAATTGTTTGCTTCAGTGTGCAAGGCTTACTTTAAATGCTGCAGAACATATGTAATTTGTAACATATTAGATGTTCCCTGAAGAAGGCCCTGATGAACATGAATTCCAGTGCACAGCTAGTAATGCTCAGGAGTAATAAAATACTAACATTGGACAGAGCAAGGTTATTATACATGAGGAGTTCTGACATATTCCAATAGATGCCAATACATTATAACCAATAACAGTTCTAGCCTTTTGTCCCAAAGGCCAGCTTGATCAAACATTTTGTGAAATCATAATTTAAAAGTAAATGGAAAAAAGACATTTTTTTAAAATTCTAATAAATTATCCAAGGCACTCATGTTGAATAAATATGAGGAAAAAAAGACACACACGAAATCTTGTAGGTGTAAAACTAAAGAATTCCTATATAAAAAATTGTCAAGTGCACAGTGCTGACCATTTTAGTCAGGTCCAAGCTTAATACAACACCATGATCAAGCAGAAAACACATGATGTACGCTGGATCTATACTGGCTGAAACCACCTCTTTTTAATAATAAAATTACTTGTTTCTTTTCATATCCACTCCTCCAATGAAACAGCTTCCTTAGTCTCTGGTGATTATTTTAGTTTAAAATATTTCTTTTTTCTGTTCTGGCTTATGTTGTTTTCAGTCATCCCCTTTAGTGCTCCATCACTGGTGAATATCATTTATGATTCAGTTGTAGCTTGAGATAGGGAATCCAGTAGCTGGAAGTAATTGTATTTGATGTCATACTCCATGTCATACCAGAAGTTCACTGGGGAAAGACATACATTTACGTTATTAAGAGTAAGTCTACTTATTACACTAACTGCATGAGATTGGAGCTGTCAGTATATACCAGTGTGCTTTGAGTCACCTGCTCAACTTATTGTTTAAATTCATTTAAAAACCAACAGTACAGTATTTTAACCTGTGAATTCCACTATCATACATTATTACACACTACTAACAAATACTTACTTTGAAATATTTTGTGCCATATACTGTTCCCAGATACCACAGCATTTTAGGTAGATAGGGTGTCACAATGGTCCTTTAACTAAATGACAGCGAAGTCCTCTTAGGGTTGATTTCCCAATAAATCATTACAATCCAGCTTTCTTAGTACCATGAAACATTTTCAATATCACATTGATAACTATTTAAGTGTTCAAGTGTAGAAAAATTAAATTACATCTATCTAAAAACATTGTTTGATTCAGTCCATAGCAATGACTTAACTGTGTGATCCTGAGCAAGACACACACACAGTCATTGGGCTAGTTTGAGAAATAATAAATTGAGAAAATAATCTGTTCTTGGTATAAAACTATCATCTAAGTAAATGAACACTATAAATGAATCTGACCTGGTAATGCTTAACAGAGTTATTAAACAAACTATTTCTAAATACTTAAGTTCTTTGATTCATTCATTCAATTTCTGAATCAATTTTATTCCAGTATACAGTCCTGCAGACTGAACTTAATCCAGGATAAAATAGGCATAGAGTAGATTTCCTAAAATGGGACATTTTGGAATACATTAAATGTGGTGTGGGGAATCATTTATGTGAACTGGATGGCTCCCCACATTCATGCAATGTAAAATGGACCAAACACAAGGTCACAAATAAAAGTTTGGGATTATGTTTATAGGCCGACATCTTTTACCAATTCTTAAGCATTTATATCAGGAATAACAAGGCAAGCAGATGCAGTCTTATTTTTGTTTTACTATCTATATCTTAGCTATGTACAATTGCATGAGCATACCCAGTTAGAATACAACAGAATAAAATGTTACAGATCAATTTCAATGAGTATAAATGCTTCACATGTGCAAATAGTTTAGAAGAATGCATCTGATTTTTGAAAACTTAACATGTAAAAATGTAAACCCAATTTTGTACAGTGTGTTGTTCTATGCAATGTGGAATATTACATAAAATAATACTTTTTATATTAAAATATTTAGAGACAAACTTTTTGCATCATAGTTATAACTTTAAAAATGCAATTTAAAAAAATATTTCTTTTTGAAGTAAAAAAAAAAGGCTTGGCTTAAGCAAGTATTTTCATTCACATTTAAAAATGTTTTTTTTTTTTTTAAATAAATAAACCTTGAACTTAGCATTTTAAATAAGCCCACACACTTGCTTTTGATTATATATTCTGCTATCTTAGCCTTTAAAGAGAAATTAAAATATTTAAACCCAGGTAGAAAAATGTGAAAGCAAATAAAATCTGCAAATTATTATTATTTTTTAACAAAATGCAACATATACCTTGTTGTCCTGTCCATGAAAATAAAAATCACAGAAGGAAAATGTAATGGGGAAATAAAAATATCAAAATCTACACCCTCATCTAACTGCACTAACAAAACCACTTATTTCTGAGGGCTCTGAATTTAATGAAGTTGTCTACATGTCACTAAATAGGATTGTCATCCTAGATCGAAACCCTGGGTAGGAAAATATGACAAACATACTTGACATATATTTAATCTGTTACTATTGCCATATTTTTGTTTAAATTACTGCTTACAAACAATTTTTAAAATGTCTTTTACCAGTATTAATTAAAAACATAATTTTCCTTATTTTTCTATTTTCAATTGTGGTCCTACATATTATTCTATTTCTGCCTATGAAGGCAGCAAAATCTGACAGGAAGTGTCCCATAGTGTGCAGTAATATTCCTCACCATCAGTGACTACATATTCATCTGTCTCAAAACTAGCTTGCTAGGTTTGTAAGTAAAAAATGGAAGTCATTAGATGAAAAATGGTTGAAATTCAATTGAAAAGACATTTTGGGGTTTCATGTGCTTTGTAGAATTGCTGTAACCAGAGTGTGCGTGTGTGTGTGTGTGTGTGTGTGTGTGTATATATATATATGTATGTAAGTAAAACAAATATATAACACAAAAAATAAAAAATCTGGTAATGAATGAATGGAACTTGAAACAACAATATTCAAACAAATAAAAATTAAAAGGAAACAATCAGAAAGGTGAATTACAATATTACTTTTATAAAAGTCTTATAGTAAGCTAGACCTCAACAAATTCTTAAGGTGTGGTAATATTTTGGATTTAAGATTTCAAAAATCTGTAATTCTCAAGGACTCAATGTGACGATCTATATGACCTCTCCTGGTAAGTTTCAAATGCTATCACATCTAACAGATTCTCAAAGAATTCCTTCTTTTTTTGAGGGGTAAAATATTTAACATACTAACAGATAAGTTGTTATCTGGTAGATATTAGCTCATTTATCAACAGCTATGGCAATGCTTGATTGCACACTGATTTTTTGCCAGTATTTCTGCTGTTCTCATTAATGTAGTGGCAGATTGTGGTATCTGCTAGTGTTTTTCCTTCAGTTTGTTTTGTTAAGTATTGAGTTTAACTCATGACCATCACTCTGGCAGTAATTTACAGTGCATCCGGAAAGTATTCGCAGTGCATCACTTTTTCCACATCCATATTACTAACCGAAGGTTGTAAACTGGATATGGGCGCTGGGCGCAGGGCGCATCGAGGCATACACGCACTGCAACAAGCCCGCCACAGAGAAAACAAATACGAGAGGATTCAGCGCATATGTGAATCACATTACGGTATTACAGTACGGAATCCCCAGATGTCCAAACTACACGGCATAAACCGGATATGGACGCAGGGCTGAACTTGCTGTGCTCCACTCTGCCAGCAGTCGGTGTCAGCAAAGGCAACGGAATCACATCTCCACAAAACGAGACCGCTTCACTACAGATATGCGTATGTAATTAAATGACAGTTCCCCAGACGCACCCACCCTCCATGATACGTCATCCATCCAGATATCGGACGGAACAGAAACTGATTGCCATTCTTGGATTTCCGATTTGCTAGTGAATCACGGGCTTACTTACTTTGTTATGTTACAGCCTTATTCCAAAATAGATTAAATTCATTTTTTTCCTCAGAATTCTACACACAACACCCCATAATGACAACGTGAAAAAAGTTTACTTGAGGTTTTTGCAAATTTTTAAAAAATAAAAAAACTGAGAAATCACATGCACATAATAAGTATTCACAGCATTTGCTCAATACTTTGTCGATGGACCTTTGGCAGCAATTACAGCCTCAAGTCTTTTTCAATATGATGCCACAAGCTTGGCACACCTATCCTTGGCCAGTTTCGCCCATTCCTCTTTGCAGCACCTCTCAAGCGCCATCAGGTTGGATGGGAAGCGTCGGTGCACAGCCATTTTAAGATCTCTCCAGAGATGTTCAATCGGATTCAAGTCTGGGCTCTGGCTGGGCCACTCAAGGACATTCACAGAGTTGTCCTGAAGCCACTCCTTTGATATCTTGGCTGTGTGCTTAGGGTCGTTGTCCTGCTGAAAGATGAACTGTCGCCCCACTCTGAGGTCAAGAGCGCTCTGGAGCAGGTTTTCATCCCGGATGTCTCTGTACATTGCTGCAGTCATCTTTCCCTTTATCCTGACTAGTCTCCCAGTTCCTGCTGCTGAAAAACATCCCCACAGCATGATGCTGCCACCACCATGCTTCGCTGTAGGGATGGTATTGGCCTGGTGATGAGCGGTGCCTGGTTTCCTCTAAACGTGATGCCTGGCATTCACACCAAAGAGTTCAATCTTTGTCTCATCAGACCAGAGAATTTTCTTTCTCATGGTCTGAGAGTACTTCAGGTGCCTTTTGGTTAACTCCAGGTGGGCTGCCATGTGCCTTTTACTAAGGAGGGGCTTCCGTCTGGCCACTCTACCATACAGGCCTGATTGGTGGATTGCTGCAGAGATGGTTGTCCTTCTGGAAGGTTCTCCTCTCTCCACAGAAGACCTCTGGAGCTCTGACAGAGTGACCATCGGGTTCTTGGTCACCTCCCTGACTAAGGCCCTTCTCCCCTGATCGCTCAGTTTAGATGGCCGGCCAGCCCTAGGAAGAGTCCTGGTGGTTTCGAACTTCTTCCACTTACGGATGATGGAGGCCACTGTGCTCATTGGGACGTTCAAAACAGCAGAAATTTTTCTGTAACCTTCCCCAGATATGTGCCTCGAGACAATCCTGTCTCGGAGGTCTACAGACAATTCCTTTGACTTCATGCTTGGTTTGTGCTCTGACATGAGCTGTCAACTGTGGGACCTTATATAGACAGGTGTGTGCCTTTCCAAATCATGTTCAATAAACTGAATTTACCACAGGTAGACTCCAATTAAGCTGCAGAAACATCTCAAGGATGATCAGGGGAAACAGGATGCACCTGAGCTCAATTTTGAGCTTCATGGCAAAGGCTGTGAATACTTATGTACATGTGCTTTCTCAATTTTTTTATTTTTAATAAATTTGCAAAAATCTCAAGTAAACTTTTTTCATGTTGTCATTATGGGGTGTTGTGTGTAGAATTCTGAGGAAAAAAAATGAATTTAATCCATTTTGGAATAAGGCTGTAACATAACAAAATGTGGAAAAAGTGATGCGCTGTGAATACTTTCCGGATGCACTGTAGATTTATGTCACTCCAAAATCCACATTACTGTCACTGAACACTCATTTGCATGTTGGCCTCAAGTTTAATAATAAATTAACCTATTGAATGAATAATACTGTGCTCAGAGTTAATTTACAGAATTGTCTGTGTTCTCATCTCAATTTTGTGAGCATATTTCCTAAAAAAGAGTGTGTTTTGTTTCATAATTTTGCTTCACACTGCCACTTTTCACAACTGCAACAGAATCTGAACATATCAGACAATTGTAATGCCCTTGACACAGGCAGAATAAAAAAATACTTATTGGGCTACCCATTTTTGAAAACGGTTTTCAGTGTCAACATTTTTCAACTTCTAAACAAGCCATTTATTTCAAATCACTTGCAAGTTTCTACCCTCTTCTCTTTCTGCCATTGTTGGGTCTGCTTGCTTGTCTACGATTTCTCTGAGACAATGAATGCCTGGCTGTGCTGCTCTAAGTGATTTATATAATGCATGCAACTGGACAAGACAACATTTGGAAGACTTCTGCAGTTAAACTATGCTGCACAAGCACAGAAAATAATAAATACTGTATATACAACAACCAGAGAAAAATATCCTTTCACCTGCGATACAGCCATGAGATTGTTGTACATGATGAAACCATAGCGATGGTAGAAACATCATCTCTCCTGCTTTTACAGTGCAAGTCAGGGGTCTTGCATTAGGATATTCTGGAAACTGCTCTAAATCAGGATTCAAAGGGTCTAGAGGAATCCAGGGAACCTAAAAATAAAAATTATAAAAAAAATAAAATAGGGGTTACATTTTCCAAAATTTTTAAAAGACACATTCATCTAGTAAAGGGAAGAAGTAAAAGCTGTTAGTTTATATTAAAATCCCTTCTTACTTTATCAACACACTCTTCTTCCACAATACTAAATGTACCATCTTCCTGCTCATGGAATGTTGCTGGATGGTACAACTCTGAATAAAATTATAAAGGCAAGAGTCAAGGAAGTGCAAAATTGCTGGACCCATCTGCTCCCATCACTGATGCAAGTTAATCTGCACAGAATCCCCTCAGAGCCCACAGTGAATCTGCAGTCGTAAACAGTAGGCAAAATGTTTAGAGTATAAATAAATATGACATTAACAACATTAGGCAAACAGATAAAAATCCATCATACAGAGATCCTGACCATAAGGAACAAATGGTCGATCCGATGGAGGAATGAGAATAAATTGCTTTTCTCCAGATATCACGCAGTACAGGTTCTCGTAGTGGTCTTTGTGCACTAAGGAAAAAATGAAATAAAACCAGCTTTATGTCAGAATCAACAGGCTTTCCTACAACCAATGCAGTTCAAATAAATTACAAGAAAATTAATCATAATTTTAACTAATAAGATTTAAAAAAGACTCATTAAACATCTGTCCTCCTTTAACCATCATAACCAGCACTTGAAGAGCCTTCTAATATTAAAAAATAGGGATGGGCAATATGGCTAAAAATTAAAACTTATATTAAAATCACTCTGCGGTGGGTTGGCACCCTGCCCGGGATTGGTTCCCTGCCTTGTGCCCTGTGTTGGCTGGGATTGGCTCCAGCAGACCCCCGTGACCCTGTGTTCGGATTCAGCGGGTTGGAAAATGGATGGATTAAAATCACTTCTAAATATTCTTGGGGGGATGGCACAAAATGAAGGTTTCTCCCAGTGTGCAAACTGAAAACACAACTTTAATTCAAAAACAAAATTTTATTGTCAGTGAGGTAAGGTGTAGAATTTTCTATTTTTTTCACATCACTTACAAGGACCTTTCCTTAAACTGTGCAGTTTTATTTGCAACTTTTTCTTTTATTGCAGCCCTCAGTGCTCTTCCCTATATGTCAATGTTTCATCAAGATACTCCACCTTTAAGGTGCACATAAAAAGAAGCTATAAAGCTTTTGCAGATGACTAAAGAATGCAATGGTACCTGTTAAGCTTCTTTCTGTATCTGCTACCAATAAATTTAAGGTGTAGGCAGCAAATCCCACAAAGAAAGTACAGGGATTTTGCAGCATCTTGGCCTGCACACCTTTGTGTTTCCTCTTCATGTTGTCACCATTGTCATACTATAGGATTGCCCGCTGCAGTCATTAAAAGGAATATTTAGTTCCTCAGGTCTGTCCAGGACAAAAGAAAACAATTTCTCCTACTGTCTCAGTTGAAAAATACACTAAAGCTATCAGATGCTGACAGGCTTTATTTTCAAAAATCGGATGTGCGTCCACTTTCAGCTACAGCTGTCTTTTTGAAAGCTTTGCATTTTACATTAGTTTGACATCCAATTTTTCATATCCAAAATAATTTCAGACAACCAGCTTTGTTGTCATTTGCAAGAGAGCCTCCATTTGTCACATCCTTTGCACTAATGTTTTGACTGTACACATTTGACCAGTTTATCAAGCTAAAGTGTTTGCTTGACTGTTTAACTGTACAATTTGGTTAAAAAAATAGATTTTTATGTCAGAACATCACTTTAAAACTTTAATTTGAATTAAACGATTGAAGAAGAAAAATTAGCCAGCCCTACTATGGAACAATAATATAAAGATATTTTCTAAATCAGCTTTGGCAATTCTTACATTGACCTGGTTAAGTCTTTAATATTGGTTTTTGCCCTTATGCTCCGTGTGGGTGAGACAGTCCTGTGACCCAAAAATGGATGGACTGATGGAAATTTGGGCTGAATATTCTGAAACTCCCCAAGTTCTTAATAAGGTGAAATGGTAAGGCAGGCAAACTTGACTAAACGGAAAATGATGTTTGTATGAATTTGCTCAAAACTTTTCTGCTACATACTAAATAAAATCTTCAAGCTTAAGTGACAAGATCAGTTCTCTCCCCCACCACCAACACATTTTTCACCCCACAATCATTGAGTACGTTATTGTATTCTGAAGTGAAATTAATACATTTAAACATAAAACATTTCTCATTTCAAAACATGAAATAAGTGCATGCACAAGAAAATGGAAAATGTGAGTTTATGTCCGTGTAATAGTGTCTTGAAGGTAATGTGTATAGAGATGTACTGTATGTGAACTGTGTGTAATGTGTGAGCTTAATCCTTTCAGATTATTATCCAAATTTATGTATGGTATATTCTGATTGGTTAGTTGATGCTACTGGCTCTGGCCCTACAGACTCTATAATGGTTTAAGCCCATCTGAGAATATATGTACAGTATGTATAAAGAAGGTGGTCTGAAAGTAGGAGAGTGTGTATGGGCCAGACAGAAAGTGTCATCAAGTCCTGTGTTTATTGCACCGAGGAGTGAGTAAGGAAGAAGCTGCTCTTTTATCAGTTCACAGTGGATGGGTAAACACCTACTCTTGAATCCATTTGAATATCAGATCATTAACAGGCATGCCTTTGTGTACAATTAATACATTTGTTACTTATATAAAAAAATTATGAAAAGTATATACCAAATACCAGTATAATGTACCTACCAAAACTATCAAAATTTTTAATTACACCATGAAATGAACTTTTAGCCATACTTCTCACTCTTGCTTTCTGTGTAATGGCATTATCCATCCATTTCATGAACAATAACTGAAGGAATAAGATTTAAATTACTTGCATGGTGGGACTTGCTGTTTGGCATATTTTTCATACAGACAATCAGAGTTAAAATACAAGATACGCCTATAGCATTGTAAAACAGCAATTAAAAAAGCACAAAAATACAATGTGGTGGGGGTTGGGTGGGTCACGAAGTAACCAGAATAGCAGGCTGCAAACTAGAGGTGGAAGCCAAAACTTGTAAGCTCTGCAAGCCTGTTCTGTTTACATCATTAATTATAAATGATTGTTCACTTTAAGAAACTTGATAGCAAGCTTTCTCTTTTTAAATTAATTTAATTGCATTCACCCTCCATTTCCCATTGTGAAAGCCAATTTTTCCAACTAATGAAATTGCTTACATTCTCTTTTATTTTTATCAGATGCTGCTTAGAATCACAAAATGAACAGTCTACTTACAGTAAGTAACTGGTACTGGTAACTGGTACTCTTACTTTCTAAATAACAGAAACTGAAGTATGTGCTGTTCCAGCTTTACTGGCTATCTTCTTCAGTGACAGAGTGCAAAATAGTGGCAATAAAAACAAGGTATTAAGTTACTGAGTCAGGTTCCAGAGCTATGACTACAACTGCTGTCCTATACCTCTATTAAATGTTTCAAAATAGCTAAAAACTCCCATCCATCACTAAATTAAACAACCTTCATTAAAGATAACGATACAATACTAACATACTTGATGTGATTGCAGCGGATTCTCCCATCCAAAAATTCACAGCATCAGGCTTCTTGCCTGCAAACAAAACAAAGAAGAAGAATTGTGGAGTTAGGTCAATTATATCAACTATGCACCAAATCCCACTTGCCACATACTTTAGTTGTACACCTGAATGCCTCTTGTAACCCCACAAGCCCTGGTATCTTGTGAAAGGAACCATAAGAGTATAGGGCTCTGGGGCCACTGCTGCATACCATTGAGAGCCTAAGGCAACCACAGTTATTGTCATTAAGCTTTGAACACCTCCAAATGTTCATCACAGACAGGCTGACAAGGACCACAGGAGCCCTGTGTTTATGGTATTCAAATATAGTTTTCAAATTTGAAAAATTTGTTTGGTGGAATTCATATCATTACTACTCTCAGTATTACTGTTATTTCCTCTTAGATTTAAAAAATACATACAAAGACTTTGTCTACTTAAGCCTTTCTTTTCACCTTTTTTGATAAGGTTTTGACCATATTTTCTTTTACTTTATATTGGGAAATTAAAAAAAGTTTTCTGTGCCATCCATAACAGAAAGGTAGTGTGTCAAGGTGTCTACAATAACATTCAACACTATATTAGAAATATAAATATATATCTCAGTATGCCTATTCCTAGCTGCCCTATGATCAAGCAGATTTATGAGAATGTACTGGAGCTTTAACTGAAATTATATTAGATTAACCAGCATGAGTGGGTTTTGTGATTGACTGGCACTTGTTCAAGGCTAGCTCCTGTCTTGCAGTCGAAGATGATGGGTTGAGCTTTGGCCTCCTTTGATCCTGAACCGAAGAAACTATGATTGAAGATGTTACGAGAATATTTAATAAGTATAAGACAGGGGACTCATTGATCAGTACATCTGATCAATGTACAAATACAAACTAACACACACACACATTATATATATATATATATATATATATATATATATATATATATATATACACACACACACACACACACAGTACATATATTTTATATATTTTTTTATATATATGCACATATATACACATGCACACTTCACATTAACACTTACATTCTATTTTGACACTAGAACTGTCACTTATTTTTCTAATTTACATATTTGATTGAAAATTACACATGAAGCTGAATTTTAATACTTTTCAAAGGCTTGTCTTTTTTTATAGCTCCACCCCCCCACCCCAACCAATTAGAAAATTAAGGTCAGTTACCTAAGGCCTTACTCATCCAGGGAATATGTGTCTCCAGGTCTCCAGCCAACTCTGGTAGCTCCTCTGTCAAATTGGAACACTGCTTTTGAATATAAAAAACTCCATTGGCACTACATTTCTGCTCAACTATGTCCAGAAATGAGGCAAAGGGCATGCGGCGCTCTTCAGGCATCACAAATCGACCCTGGAATACTGCATCTGCATAACCATTTGGTGTGACAGCAACACTAATGATCTTTGTGCCAACCTTCTCCCTGTAGTAAAACACAAAATTGCACATGAATTTTCTCATGATGGTTAACTACTCAAATGAAATGAAAACTATCCATCAAATGTATCTGAGAATAACTATGAAAAATTACTGATAAATCAGCTTTAAGGAGGTTTAATGGATCATGGCATTAAAATCCTACTAGTGGTTAACTGCAAATGAGCAAACCTTTAAACTTATCTGGTTACAAATTAAACAAATGCATCTACCAAAACTGAGTTTCACAGTCAATGCAATTTTATGTCATAGGACACTATGAGGATGATGGAGGCAGGACAACAAGTGTAGGTAGCAATGAAGTTTAATCAATATTTAAAACGTCACTGACGTCTGTGTATTTAATAATTTCTATAATATACATAACCTGTTTTTTATTTACATACAATATATAGTTTATTTCCACTAATTACTATACTACATTGCTTGCATTTCATTCTTAGATGTAATACATTTTTGCTTTCACTTTCATTTCACGTGCTCTGCCAGGAGAAAGTATGAAGCAGTTCTTTGCTTCCAGAGATTTGTAACAAAAGACAGTGAAGGTTCTAGTTAAACAAATTTGTCTTATTGTACCACTACAATCTTAAACTTTTAAAACACATTAACACACTTCAAATTACAGTACCAAAGCCTTCCATCTGCTCTCCAAACAGAATGATAAAGAGCATTCTAACCACCACAGCTGTATTCATCCTCCTAAATTCCAATGAGGTTTTCCCCAACAGAGCCTGGCAAGGACTGTATGCAAACGTATTTAATACAAATTAAGTATAAAGTTACTATTTGTGTTTGGACTTTTTTTTTGTTGCTGTTGTAGTTATTTTGACATCATTGTGACTTTGAGGCAGTATTGAAGGCAGACATACCATTTTACAGTGCATTTCCCAGAACTGGACCCAGTCCATTGGTGGATCTAATTACACCCTGCTGGACTCGCTGGTCACAGGTATCTTCCCGTGATTTATGCCATAATTTATACAATATGTATTCAGAATATTTAGATAGAGAAGGGCTTCATCAGTTTAAACCATTGCCACAATAAACTTAACCTTTGAAGAGAAATGAGAAATGTGTAGTTTCTATATCCTGTGTTTAAGCCGACACTCTAAACTCCACTGACCTGCAACTGTGTGCTCTGTGAAGCCTCACCTGAGGTATGATGGATTCCACTTGGTTAAGGCCGGCCAGTGGTTGAAAGCATTTCTTATGATGCATGGCTTATTGGGTGTGATCCAGTCTCTGTAAAACTCAAGTGGGGATGGCGGGCACTCCAAATAGGACACAGACTCATTCAGATAGAGTTCTGAGGATAAACAGAATTTAAAAAATGGAAAACAACACACCAGTGAGTGGTCATTAAACAATTTTTTTTTTTTTTTTTTAAATGGCCCCTATTAAAGTCAGAAACCATCTCTTGTGTGAAACAGAATGGGTTAGATGGCTTCCTTACTTTAAATTTCTGGAAAATTCGTTCCATTAAATATTTACTGTCCTCTTGCTTGCCTAAATTGCCTTTTCTACCACATATCAAAGATATGCACGTTAGGATAATTGCTGGCTTTAAATTGGCCCCAGATGAGTGTGACTATGTGCGTGAATGAACCCTGTGATGGCCTTTCACCACACCCATGGTTGGTTCCTGCCTTACACTCGAATCACTAAAATAAGCACTTTTGGATTGTTCTTTGCTTGGCCCTTTAATCAATTTATTGAAGGCATCCAAACCAGTCTCTCCACAACAAACCACTAAAGATCACGAGAGACGCACATCTATAAGGCTTATGACCTTAAGTGGTGGAGACTGGGTATTTGGTGTCCCGAGATCAACCAAAGCCATCCTCTTGCATTTACATGCAACTTTAGTGACTTTTTCTCTTACAAGAAAATTGGTGAGTGTATGTATGTTACCTTCCTAGTGACTGCAGGGAGAAGATCAGAATCTAAAAGAAATTTAACATGTCTGCTAACAGAAGCTAGTGTTGTAACTAGTGTTGTGAGATTTTTCAGGTAACAAGGACAGAAGTTTCAAAGCAATGTTGTTACACGTATACTTGCTAATCAGGGACTCAGAGTGGTTAACATATTGATTAGTGCATGCAAGTACGATTTTTACTGCACACGTGACAAGAATGACCTTAAAACCTATAATTCAACACTGGTTAAAAAAAAATACTACTTTACAACCAACATTCTAAACAGTGCTAAACATGAATTGGAAATGTATCATATAAATGTCCATCCATTATCAACGTCATTTACTTGTGTGCAGGATCACAGGAGACAGCTGCCTATTCTGATGCTATCAGAGGTGACGGAGGAGTACGCCATAAACATGGTGCCAGTCCACTGCAGGGCACTAGCAAACACCCTTACCCTCACTTCAGAATTGTTAATTAACCTAACTTGGGGCTTCTCAGTAAACAGATAGAAAGAACTTTACTTGTTCCCAGAGGGAAATTTGGCTTTTCACAGAAGCTTAAATATATACACACATACAAACACGGTTGTCTGAAAATCCACCAGAATTACTAAAAAGAAAAAAAATTCTGATTTGGGAATTACATTCACAGAAAGGCATATACATGCATATTGCTGCTGGTATAAAGCAGGGTTTTCAAACTCAGTTCTGGGGACCCCCTGTGGCTGCAGGTTTTTGTTCCATCCAGACTAATAATCAGTAACAACAACTGAGAACACTGAGTTCATTTAATTAGCTGGTATTTTGTCTCTTCTTATTCTACATTCAGAAAAGCTCAGCAGCATGATTTTACATTTATAAGACATTTAGAAATATTTGTATTTTTGCTATAGATTTAAATACTTAACTCTCGTTTGTTGATTTCATTATAATTTGCCCTTTCTCTGTGCAGTTTTTCTCACTTCATTGTACCTTAATAATGACAATTAAAAACTAGCAGAGCAGACACCCAGGGAAACAACACTGAATACTGAAAGGCTGCAACTACTTTAGTGTTAGACCCACTTCTTCTTTTTCTTCTTTCAGCTGCTCCCATTACGGGTCGCCACAGCGGCTTATCTTCTTCCATATCTTTCTGTCCTCTCCATCTTGTTCTGTTACACCCATCACCTGCATGTCCTCTCTCACCACATCCATAAACCTTCTCTTAGGCCTTCCTCTATTTCTCTTCCCTGGCAGCTCTATCCTTAGCATCCTTCTCCCAATATGCCCAGCATCTCTCCTCTGCACATGTCCAAACCAACGCAATCTCGCCTCTCTGACTTTGTCTCCCAACTGTCCAACTTGAGCTGACCCGATAAAGGCCTCATTTCTAATCCTGTCAATCCTTGTCACACCCAGTGCAAATCTTAGCATCTTTAACTCTGCTACCTCCAGCTCTGTCTCCTGCTTTCTGGTCAGTGCCACTGTCTTCAACCCATATAACATAATTAGACCCACTAATTAGTAAAAAAAATGGATTAAACAATTAGAACACTTAGAAAAGTAGAATGAAAATACTGTTAAAAAGAAAAAAAATACATTATTCCAATACAACTGCTTAGTACATTTTAATATTTTTTATCTTACCAAACTTAGTTTTCTAATTTCTATACTGTTCCCAAAACACAGAACCTGGGAAACAACAGTTCACTTAAATAGCCCAGGAGTCAAATTAAAAACAAGCTGGGGGGAACAAAAACCTGCAGCCACAGTGGGTCCCCAGGGCCGAGTCTGAGAACCCTAAGGATTCCCAGCAGTGTTTCTCGACACACTTCACAGTTCGTTGGCTTAATGTTCTCAATGTTAGTGTGTAAGAGAGAGGATGAGTAGGATTGTTCAAAATGGCACTCCGCTTTGCATTCGTTTCTCCTTAGCTACTACCTCCAGGGGGTC
Organism: Erpetoichthys calabaricus; assembly: GCF_900747795.2. Taxonomy (NCBI): domain Eukaryota; kingdom Metazoa; phylum Chordata; class Cladistia; order Polypteriformes; family Polypteridae; genus Erpetoichthys; species Erpetoichthys calabaricus. The sequence goes on along the minus strand of NC_041409.2, from coordinate 71,965,534 downwards.
AAGAGTGCATCCCATATCTGAGTCTGTCCTTTTAGTTAGCTTGCTGATTTGGTGGGTCCCTCTTGAAATGATGTTAACGGCTCAGCACACCACATCGTAGATATTTGTATTGGCCATCACTTAATTATAGAACATGTGAAGGTTGCGAATCCCTACATTAAAGGAGCACAGTCTCCAAAGAAGAGAGACTGCTGTGCCCCTTCGCATATAGTTCTTCTGTGTTACGAGTCCAATCCAGCCAGTCACTGATGTGGACCCCCAAGTACTTGTATCAATGCGCCACCTCTACATCCACCCCGTGACGAGTGATTGGACAAATTGGTTTTTGCTGATGTTGAGATGCACACAATTACTTCGGCACCAAGAAACAAACTTCTCCATCTGACTTCTATACCGTGTCATACGTGCAAAATCATCCGAGAATCTACAAGTGCCATGCTGTGATGTACAGGGTGAAGACATACGAAGACGCTTCCTGGACTCTGTTGGGTTTTAATTTAATTCAGATTATTTTTGTATCGCTCTACTGAGTGTAGGATCGGACCACTGAATCCCCCGCCTGGTCGCCGTACTTGAGCATTTATACCTGGCACTGTCTGCCAGGCTTTCCTCCCGATTCCCCAAAGACGGTACCTGCGCCAAGATTCGAACCTGGTGCTGTAAGGCAACTGGGCTAACTATGCCACTGCGACACTGAACGAAAACGATACATCTAAGACCATTTGCTCAAAGGTGTAATATACGCCAGCAAGTGAATAAGATAATCTATTCACTGAACTTTAAAAACTGAGAAAGTGTAAAGCTGAAATGGTCAGTGACGACGAGTAAATATGTTCGACTCCTAATGTGGCTACCCAGGTGGTAACTCACCTCTCGCTTGTTTAGCGAATTCCAGCAGACATTCACGCACCTTAGCCATGCTTCACCTGACCGTCAACGAGAACGCGCGGAGACACGTTAGTGAGCGGCTGAATGCGCTCCAGTGAAGCAAGTGGTCGCTTGCACCGACCTCTAGCGGGAGGAAGATTGACTCACTGTTTTTTTTTAGCCTTTTCCTTTGACGATCTGCGCCAATGTTTCTTTGTTTTTGATGTTTTTGAACAAATCTGTATCCTTATACATGAGAGTTCTGTATGTAATGAATGGTATAATCTATTCTTGCATTTGCCTTCAGAATTGTCGCAGCGCTCTGCATTTTCACTTGAAGAGGAGCGTTGTGCAAGAACAATGCACAGTAGCTTCTGAGGCGGCAATGACAGACACATCCAGCTCTGTGAAGAGAATTGTGTTCTGTTTTGTGCACTGTATTTACCACATTTTTGACAACCATTGCACGCCCAACTTACCTGGAAGGTGGTGTCTCTCTGACCTACCTTTCTCAAGATTTCTTCCAGTTTTTTTGTTGTCATCTTAGGGATTCAAGGCTGGGGTGCTGTCAAAAATCAGGGCCTGTTAAAGCCTATCGAGACATTCCTTGTGTGATTTTGGGCTATACAAGTAATACATTGTTGTTTCTGATGCATGCTGGTTTTCTGTGTCAGCCGGAGAAACCTACTTGTGTATGCCAAGACGACGTTCAACAGGACGTTTACAGCATAAACACAAATTCACAACCTTCTCGATTTTTTCAGTTGTTACATCTCTGTTACAATCAAATCAGTAAATGTTAACCGTGTATGTGACAAAATATCAACATACAATGAATGAAACAGTATGTAGTAGTGAAAGGACAGTCAGTCATTGTCCAACCCGCTATATCCTAACACAGGGTCACGGGGGTCTGCTGGAGCCAATCACAGCCACCACAGGGCACACACACACTAGGGACAATTTAGGATTGCCAATGCACCTAACCTGCAGGTCTTTGGACTGTGGGAGGAAACCCACGCAAACACGGGGAGAACATGCAAACTCCACACAAAGAGGACCCGGGAAGCGAACCCAGGTCTCCTTACTGCGAGGCAGCAACGCTACCACTGCGCCACCGTGGTGAAAGGACAAACTTTAAAAATCAATTTACAAACAGGTACCGTTAGCTAAGCGGAGGAAAGGTACGCTACCACACGTGGCGAGAGGTACACCGAAAAGCAGACAGACAGACAGACTTTGGATTTTATATAGAGATGTACTGTGAAAAATGAATTAGGTCCCAAACAGCACCTTCTATCCAATTAAGAAACAGTTTAGAATGAAAATGTTGACCTTCCTGGACATGAGTTTGAGATCCTTGAGTTAATTGGCCATTGCTGTTGGCTCACTTAGTGTCTCATTATCGTTTGTCTGCTGGTTAAGGACTAAATGAACAATTCTGAATCTTAAAAAGCAAGTTCATTCAAATCAATGGCTGTAACGAAAACCAGGCACCACTGCGGGCCTTCTTCGATCTGAGTTTCACGCCCTTGGTTTAAGACGTCTGTCTCTTCAGGCTTTGCACTTTTCTCCGAGTACGCCTGTTGCTTCATTGTTCTCAGAGTCGAGTGGATGTAGAACAATCTTCATAATCAGAATTTTACTATGGCAAAAATAACTATAAAATTTAAAATGAAAAAGCCAGTGTAACTGTTCCAAAGTTAATCTCTGTGTAGTATTTGTTAAGGGCAACACTTGACGTGCGAGTGTAAAGGTGGGGGTCTGCAGGATAATGTACAGTTAGTCTTCTTTTTCTGAGTTTGACAAGAGAAACCTATTTCAGTTGTAAATGCCATAAACTTGACAAGATTGTTTTTTAAATGTATGTAAAACGGGAGAGGAAATGATCATGTATTTACATGTCACACTTATTATAGAGGAATAGCCAGGTTCTGAAAAGCAATTTAAAAATGCAAATTTGAAACATTGAAAAGCAAATTAAAGCTCGCTTTTATACCAGGATCATTTTCCTCACTGCAGATGTTTCACTTGGACATCATGCAAAAACTTAGAACCTTTTAATTAGAAAAAGGGGTTCAGTGTTATCATTTTGTTAGAATATGACTTCAGTAAGAAGGGTATCTGTGTCTCTGCTTAGGAGTTTTTAAATAAATATGGACTACTCGTGTCAGAGAAAGAACAGCACATAGAGTGTAGTAAGTGGTGCAGCATGGTGTTTAGGGCCATGGTTCTTAAATTCTGCCTCAGGGACCCCTGTGGCTTCAGGTTTCCATCCCAACCAGCTTCTGCTTTTAATTGGACTCCTGCCTTAAATACTGTATGACTTCCTACCGCCTACATTTAAGTGTAAATCTCAAAACTACAAAACTAAGTCTGTTACATTTTTATTTGATTTTAATTTGATTTGCATGGAGATAATTTAGTGTTTGTTCCTTGGATTTAAAGATTTTGATCCTTGTTATGATTTTCATTCTGCTTTTCCAGGTACACTGGTTATATAAGCTGTTATTTAATAATGAGCACATTATTGGATCTTACACTGAAGGAGCTGTAGCTGTTCAGCATTCAGTGTCATTAGCCCACGTGTCTACTGTGGTCATCATTTATTGTCATTACTGGGATACAATTAAAGAAAGGTGAATTAATTGGAAAATGACAAAAGAGAGCAAAACCTTTAAAGCTATGGCAAAATACAAATCTTTGTAAATGTAATTTATTATGGAAGAGTCTGTTTTTATGTTCTGTATATTTTATGTTCTATTATCATTTTTAATTATTCTCTCTCTCTCTCTCTCTCTATACAGTGGGGCAAAAATGTATTTAGTCAGCCACCAATTGTGCAAGTTCTCCCACTTAAAAAGATGAGAGAGGCCTGTAATTTTCATCATAGGTATACCTCAACTATGAGAGACAAAATGAGAAAAAAAAAATCCAGAAAATCACATTGTCTAATTTTTAAAGAATTTATTTGCAAATTATGGTGGAAAATAAGTATTTGGTCACCTACAAACAAGCAAGATTTCTGGCTCTCACAGACCTGTAACTTCTTCTGTAAGAGGCTCCTCTGTCCTCCACTCGTTACCTGTATTAATGGCACCTGTTTGAAGTCGTTATCAATATAAAAGACACCTGTCCACAACCTCAAACAGTCACACTCCAAACTCCACTATGGCCAAGACCAAAGAGCTATCAAAGGACATCAGAAACAAAATTGTAGACCTCCACCAGGCTGGGAAGACTGAATCTGCAATAGGTAAGCAGCTTGGTGTGAAGAAATCAACTGTGGGAGCAATTATTAGAAAATGGAAGACATACAAGACCACTGATAATCTCCCTCGATCTGGGGCTCCATGCAAGATCTCACCCCGTGGGGTCAAAATGATCACAAGAACGGTGAGCAAAAATCCCAGAACCACACGGGCCTAGTGAATGACCTGCAGAGAGCTGGGACCAAAGTAACAAAGGCTACCATCAGTAACACACTACGCCGCCAGGGACTCATATCCTGCAGTGCCAGACGTGTTCCCCTGCTTAAGCCAGTACATGTGCAGGACCATCTGAAGTTTGCTAGAGAGCATTTGAATGATCCAGAAGAGGAATGAAACCAAAATAGAACTTTTTGGTAAAAACTCTACTGGTCGTGTTTGGAGGAGAAAGAATGCTGAGATGCATCCAAAGAACACCATACCTACTGTAAAGCATGGGGGGGGGGAAACATCATGCTTTGAGGCTGTTTTTCTGCAAAGGGACCAGGACGCCTGATCCTTGTAAAGGAAAGAATGAATGGGGCCATGTATCATCAGATTTTGAGTGAAAACCTCCTTCCATCAGCAAGGGCATTGAAGATGAAACGTGGCTGGGTCTTTCAGTATGACAATGATCCCAAGCACACCGCCCGGGTAACGAAGGAGTGGCTTCGTAAGAAGCATTCCAAGGTCCTGGAGTGGCCTAGCTAGTCTCCAGATCTCAACCCCATAGAAAATCTTTGGAGGGAGTTGAAAGTCCGTGCTGCCCAGCGACAGCCCCAAAACATCACTGCTCTAGAGGAGATCTGCATGGAGGAATGGGCGAAAATACCAGCAACAGTGTGTGAAAACCTTGTGAAGACTTACAGAAAACGTTTGACCTCTGTCATTGCCAACAAAGGGTATATAACAAAGTATTGGGATGAACTTTTGTTATTGATCAAATACTTTTTTTCCACCATAATTTGCAAATAAATTCTTCAAAAATCAGACAATGTGATTTTCTGGATTTTTTTTTCTCATTTTGTCTCTCATAGTTGAGGTATACCTATGGTGAAAACTACAGGCCTCTCTCATCTTTTTAAGTGGGAGAACTTGCACAATTGGTGGCTGACTAAATACTTTTTTGCCCCACTGTATATATATATATATTGTGAGCTGGGGGGCTGTTTGCACCCCTACAGGTTAAAAAATGCTGAAAGACTACCTTCACATTGCTCCCTTGCTTGCTGGGCTTACTTGCAGCCAATCTACCGCGCGGTACTTCACATACTTAAAAGTCCGAACAGCCCTTGTCAATTTTGGATTGTTTGCTTTTCTCTCTCTCTGAACTTCCTGCTCCTGTCATGCACTCCTTTGAAGAGGAAGATATGTTTGCATTCTTTCAATTGTGAGACAGAACTGTCATGTCCATCTTGTCAAGGAGCACGTTTGAACTTTTGAAAAAGAGACGTTTGTTTGCAGTGTTTGAATAAATTTCCTGTCTCTACAACTCCCTGTGTTTCTGTGCAAATCTGTGACCCAAGCGTGGCAATATATATACTGTACACTAGGAGGTTCCCCTCTGCTCGCTTCGCTCGCCAACCCCCCTGGCCTGTGCTACGTGCCAGCCACTTCACATCTCTGCCGCTCACATTGTGAAGTGGGAGGCTGAATGCACCCCAAGGAGATGCAGTCACTCTTCTGAAACTCCCTCTTAAACTGTGATAGGGAAACAAATAGTTTTTTTTTACATCCACTTTGCTGGATCAGCTGCTGGCTTACTGCTGCTACCGCGCCACGTGATCTACATCTCGCACGCGCTTCAAACATTTAAAAGCCTGTACAGCAGCTGTCCTACTCTTTGTCTTTTATTTCCGGCCCCGGGAATGGTTAAATCTTTTGGCACAAAGTCTCATCTGAAAATCTAACAACATCACATTAAAGTGTAATAAATTCTGAAAAGAATGACACCAAACATATATATGTAGGTTTTAAAATAAGCCTGATTTAAAGCATGACAAAAACGTCACATAAAATCGTTGCACAAAATTGTTGCACTTTTAGGCTTAAGATTTTATATACTGTATATAGAGTAGATATAATAATATAATATATATATATATATATATATATATATATATATATATATATATATATATATATAATAAATAAGACTTTATGACAAACACCCTCCGAACCCCCCACCAGCACATCCTCCTCCCCTCCCTTACTTATTTGCTGTATATTGCCTTGGACTCCAGTAAGTCTAATGATGATCCTCTGATGATGATTCCTGGTAGGAGTCAAAAGCTTAGGATGTGGTGGATGGCTGGCTTCATATTCCAGCCCTCACCCCCAGGCCGCCAGGAGGAGCTCTCCCGACAGCATGGACGGGCCCCGAATTCCAGCAGGGCCTCATGGACTATGTAGTTTTTATACACAGCCCTGCTGGATACCTTGGGGACCACCAGGAGTCGCTGTAGGGAGGCTCATGGACTCGTATGTGCCCTATAACCTGGAAGTACGTCCTGGTTACGTGAACAGGAGAGATGACGTACTTCCAGGTTGAAGAAAAGGACTTCTACCCTGACCCGGAAGGAATAAGGACTTGTGGGTAATGGAACAGGAACACCTCCGGGTCAGGGGGTATAAAAGACTCTGGGAAAGCCCAGTACACTGAGCTGAGCTGGGAGGCAGGGTGGCGAAGTGTCTGGCAGTGGAGGAATTGTGTTTGATTAGTGATTGATATTTATATGAGTAGTGTGGAGTGGAGGGTGCTTTGTGCACGTGATTATTATAAAATAAAAGAGTCTTGGACTTTTACCTGGTGTTTGGAGTGGTACCTGAGGGTTCAAGAGGTGGATTGATACCTCTACTGCGACAAGAAATAAAAACTATTTTAAGTTACGTGATTCATTTAATCTTTATATATAATACTCTACCATGGCTGTTCGTTTGTCTGTCCAGGATTTTAAATCACCTGTAGCTCGCAAACCGTTTGAACTATTGACGTGAAATTTGGTACACATATACTACTATATGTCTACTATCCGCTTTCGGGGTGACGATTGACCTCCAAGGTTATTCCGTTTTGTATTTTATTGTAGAATCAGCTCTCGGCAGCAGCCACCAGGGCGGCCATGCGTACGGGCACCGTTCTCATCCCTTCGCCATCACTTCCCCTACCTCTTTTTTATCTTAAATCATTCTTGAGGCAGATTGAAGACTTAAGTGCCAGCTTAAGTGAAGAATTAAAGAAAACATACTAATTGCAACAAAAACGTACTAATTGCAACACAAACATTGCCTTAATCAGTTTTAACGAGAAGAGATGCCGACAAAAGAAGGGAAGAAGCGGGCTGCTAGGTTGGAGAAAAGAAGAGCTGCTCAGGAAACAGCAAGAGCATGAACCTCTGAGCAAACGAATGCTAAATGTACAGAGAGAGTCAGAAAACTAGGAATGCTCAAGTCAAGTGTATTCGCTGGTGCGCCATTACTAGTATATAATAATAATTATATATATATCCTCTTTAATAAAATCCCTGTGTGCGTCCATGTGTCCGTGTGTGTGTGTCTTCTGGTGGAGTGCGCATGTGCGGGGCAGTCTTTAATAAAGGACATCATTGCTGGGGAGAGTGCTGATTGGGTCCTCGCGGCCGCTCGCATAAAATCCATTGCTGGGGAGACGCCACACATACGATAATCAGCTGCATGCCAGCACAGATTAAAACACTTGCTGGGGAACTGCACAGTACTTGCTGGAGAGACGCCACAGCCACGATTATCAGCTGCATGACACACATTACATCAGTTCCTGGGGAGACTCTGCTGATTGCCCACTGTTGTGACAGAAAATTAAACGCATATTACAGACAAGAGGAAGTACAGGGAAGGGCGGAATGAGTGGCAGAGTCACCGGCCTCTAGCAGATGCTTCAAAGGCTGCCTGACACGTCACACAAGACAGAGAGGGCAGAACCTATAAAATATCGCGCGGCCGATCCAATCGCATTTCGGTAAATGAGGTAACACCTAAAACATAAGGCACAAAAAATCCAATTTTTAAGTGCCTCTCAGACAGCCTTGGTATCACAATCCCTCCTAACCCATTAACAGCTGTGTTTGGTGTTCTCCCAGACGGACTTAAAGTGGAGAAGGACAAGCAAACTGTGATGGCATTCACTACACTTTAGGCATGCAGACTTATTCTGTTAAATTGGAAGAATCCTAAATCTCCTCTGATAAGTCAGTGGAAAACCAATGTTTTATATTATTTGAAATTGGAAAAAATCAAATTCTCAGTTAGAGGATCTGTACAAAATTTTTTCAAAACCTGGCAGGATTTAATCAATATTATTTTAGAATAAGAGAAATTATTATTACCGCATTTAATTTCCTTTTCCATCTCTTATTTACATATATATTTATTTCTCCCTTTCTTTTGTTTATTGTTGCCTTATTAAGAAGCCCTAAGCAATTCTCCTTCGGCTAAACTCTCCTTCTCAGGGGTGGGGTTTGATTTGTCTTCAATTTTGTTGGGTTATAAATTGATCTATTTGTATGGAATGATTACAATAAAAATTAATAAAAATTAAAAAAAAAAAAAAAATCCAATCGGGTACTGAGACGCAGAGACAAAGACGTGGAATTAGTGTTTGTTGTTGTGCAAGTGTTCACTCTGAGGATGTCAGATTTGAGATTAAGAAGCTTGGCCCGGTAAATGTCAGTCGTTAAAGGGGTTTTCCTAAATATATGAATTTTCATGATATTACAATAGGATGACTTTTAAAAGTAGATTTATTTTCACGCACATAAAATCCATTGCTGAGGAGACACCACACATACAATAATCAGCTGCACGCCAGCCCTGATTAAAATACTTGCTGGGGAACTGCACAGTACTTGCTGGAGAGACGCTACAGCAAGATAAAATAAAGAGAGGCAGGATAGGAGATCTTCAAACAGACACAAAACATCAATCAACAGCCACAGAGGAGAGGATAAATGTAATATTAATTATACTTACTGTATTGTCATATACGTTTCTATTTTATTTTTATTATTATTTTACTTTAGGCTTCTTGCAAAAATATTTTTGACAAAAAAAAATTAAGACAAGAAACAGAATGAGGTCAAGGTCCCTTGCAATTTAATATAGACTGTCCCTACTAATGTTTATTCACTACTGTTCTAGCACCCGTTATTGCAATGGGCTTAATGTCTAGTATATATATATATATATATATATATATATATATAGGCCAATGCCTGTCCTTCTGTCATGTGATTATTCATAAACTAGAACCTTGATATTGGTCTTAATTGAAAGCTTATGACCTAATATGTTCTGGAAATTCAAAAAAATGCAAGTAACAGGAACCCGGTGAGGACTTTAATTGGATGGGCAGAAAAGCTTTTTGTGATTAAAGCATGGTCTCCACAAGCCCATCTATTGACAATCCCCCAGGACACAATACATAGAAGTTCAGAATTCATAATCAAGTGTAACTTCTTATGTTTTTAAACAAAGGGCAGAGAGTTTATTGTTGTTTAAATCTAGCCTTTCGTAGTGGGATGGACTTGGCAAAACCATAGGTCTGCGTGTTTCACTGTTTTTTCATATTTTTTATGTGTTTTCTGTTGTGTAATTGTGTATTGCCCCTTTAACTGTGCTTCTATTCCTTGTGCTTTTTAGGTGAAGCCCAAAGAGCAGGGCCCCTGATGCCACTCCTTCTGTGCCATCTTGTTCACTATTTAAGGTTAGGGCTGAGTAAGTTCATATCACGAAATCATTCTGCTTGTTTTAGGATTATTTGTAAGTATTTCTATTTTTGTTTGATTTACTATTTTTTTGCAACTTTCTATCATATTTTGGACTTGCTAGCACTTGGACTGCCTTTTATGCAACTCCTTTGCTTGATTTTGCTCTTTTGGGCTTTTTCTTTGCATTTTTCTTTATTTTTTTGGTTAACAGTGAATCATTTATTTTAAAAGAGTCTTAATAGCCCTTTTGTACACAAGTAGATGGTTTATAGTACTCTATCCTCTTGTGGGACTTTTCTTACATGTTTTGGAACATTACAAGTTATTGAAACCAGCTTCCCTTTTTTGAGGCCTCCTAGGCTGAGACCAGCAGTTAGCAGTTGGATTAAGCTGGATTGGGGTGAGCCCTTTTCTGGACAGGCTGATGAAGGTCCTAACCTGCCTTTTATGGAGCATTTTGGAGGCCTCACACCATTTTTGTTATGTTTGAGTCCTACCCACATTATAGTAGTCTTCTAAAGTCAAAATAAGAGGCAGAAAATACCAGCAAATTAAATAATGAGATCAGTTTGATGGAGAAAAACTCACTGATTGAGAAACTGGCTGGAACAAAAATCTGAAGCTGCTGTGGGCCTCCAGGACGGGGATTGGAAACCTTCAATCTGAAGTAGCAGAAGTTAAGCCACAAAGTTCCCAGTTCAATCCCCACTTCTTACTCAATTAAACTACAGTTTCAAGCAAAATAATAATAAATGATGCCAGTCAAGTCGACTTAGATCAGGGGTGTCAAACTTTATTGCAATAGATATTGTAAGATGAACGCATAGGTGCAAATGGGATTAGATCAGATGTTCATCTGGTGGCCAGCTTGCCATCTCATTATTGTTTGCCTGCTGATTAAAGAAACAACTGTGCGGAATCTTTTAAAGCAAGTCAATTACAATCAAGACAAACTACTTTTCATTATAACAAGTAACTAGTTTCTAATTAAGCAGATTTCTGGAACAAAAAGCTACAGCCACTGCAGCTTTCAAGGATCAGAGTTTGACACCCCTGATCATAAACAGTAATATAGCCAATGAGAAATTACAACGACAAGTTTTGTCACATGTGTGAAATCATCGAGCAAACATGAGAAGCAGTCATTGTGCATTGTGTGATACATACATGGTTAGCTCAAAATGTACAGGCCTTAATAAATAGTCATTTTTATTTCATTTGTGTACAGTGAGTTGTACAGTACAAACACTATAAGGTACAAACATTACAAAAACTGGTCAAATTCTCAGGCTGACGGCCAAATTAACACAAGATTGGTTTCAGCAACACCAAAAAGGATAAATTGTAACAAAGAATCTGCTAACCCAAAGCCCTTTACCGATACCCCCTGTGCAAAGGGCACATGCAGTGGGCCTACATGTGCTGCTCTTCCCATGCATGGCTCTCATGCATTTAAAAGTGCACAAGCAAGCATATGGCTTTGACGCCCTTGACACAAGAGCAGCACGTCCCTTTAGCACATGCCATTGGGACTGCTGGTCATTGCTGAGCATTTACACAATAAAAAAATACAAAATAAGCATCAGTCTTTAACCAAAGGATCAGCATAAAGACATCCTACAAGTATGTTTCTGATGACCTGAAGCTGGGGATCCATAGCACATTCTGAAGCCCTTCTCATGCAAACATGTAGAGCGATAAACAAAAGGCAAGAAGCAGGTGGGCCTCTTTTGCAACTCTTCTGATGCATCTGAAATCCTTTGTTACTACTTAGCATGAGCAAGGCTTGCAAATGAATTATTTTATATTTTCTTGGTGGTTTCTCTTATGGTTTGCACATTGGCTAGTGCTGCTGCCTCACTGCTCCAGGATACATGATTCCAGTTTGGGGTCTGGTCTGTGGTCCCAGAAACATCAGGTGTCCTTCCACACACCAAGTATATGTGTTTTAGGTTAACTGGTTAATCTAAATTGGCCTCATAGTAATTGTGGGTGGGGGTATGTGTGGCATTGTACTCTGAGGTGATCTGACACCCCTTCCTGAATTACCACTAGTACTGCCTGGATTGCTTCTGGGTCATATACAACTGCAAAATGGATCATGCAGGTTGGAAAATGGTGGCTGAATAAAAGTTTTTTTTTATGCTATGTTGCATGTCTCTCCACAGAATTTCTCACTTTGCAGCAGTGAGAAACATCTTTCATCAACTTATATTTAAAATTTGTTTTTATGATTCATTGGAAGGAATGAATGGGCTTTATGATGGACTGATGATCTGTCCAAGGTTGCTTTCTGCCTAGTGCCCACCACTCATAGAAAAGGCTCTAACCTCCCATAGCCCTGAGATGGTTTAACGAGGTTTGAGTATATGGATTCTTTGGTGGCCCTTTCTCTGACCTTTTTTTGGTTTGTAATACAGGCAGACACTGAAGCTGAGGCTTTTAAAACAGAAATAGGACATGGCCCTTGCCATTGCTTGGAGGTCCTCCTGCCCTTACAAGTCATACAGCCTGAATCAGTTGTTTACATGTCGGGAGATTTTAAAGAAGAGCGTTATTGGTTCACCTGCTTGATCTTTATAGACATTCTTCTCAGCGACAGCCTTCCTAAAAGGTGGAAACACAGTGAATGTTTTATCATTTTGACTTCTGTAGGTGGAATATAATTATTATATAAAACTGCAATGGCTGGAACAAAGGAAAAACAAACATGATCCAGACAACTTGTTGAGCCTTCTTAAAGGAATTATGACCTGTCAAGTACTTTGGGGTAAAATTAAACTAGAAATGTGAACATGACAGCAGGTGTTTCACTCTGCTTATTGCCAGTATTTAACAGTAAGGAACACAGGTGGCTTAGCTACTAGTGTTAATGAATACTTACCTGCACTTAAGAGTAACATTTATGTGTATGAAAGCTGGTTTAGTTGTTTTCAGACACTGAGTAGAAAATCTTATGCTGTAAACTCTTCAAAGTAGCTTTTGTGTATAATTTCACTCTTGACGTCTGAGGCAAATGGAAGCTTAAAGTTCAAACACTGGAAGTGTGGCTTGCTGATTTCCCATTTTAGTCTGCATATACACAACCATCTCACCAAAAACAGACGTAGTGGAAGTCTACAAGCAGACATTTTATCCAACGGTTGGATTTTGCTTACCCATGCCTGCATTACTGCAAGCAAAGCTGTTGCGGGCACTCTACTTATTTAGTGGAGAGCAGAATTCTTGAAACACTTTGCTTAGAGAAGTTCATTACGTTATTCTGCCACAGACATGCAGGTAAAAAGTAATTGCTAAACCTAAAATGGCGCAGTCTGAATGAGTGTGTCCTGTGACTGACTGGTGCTCCACCTTGTTTTGGTTCCTGTCTTATACTTAATGCTCCCAGAACAGGCACTGGCTCTCCCACACTGGATAAATTGAACAGAAAATGGATGGATGGATTTTGCCAAAGAAGGGAGGAAGTTAATTTTTTTATCACATGCTAATAAAGTCTTGAAAGGGTTGGCTGACTTAAAAAAAATATCTTTAAATGTTTCTATGAGAAGAAATGATAAATGAAGCAAGGAGGAGGTCATATTTTATCATCTTTTTTAAGGCAAGGACAATGTTATTTTACTAGGATTTTACTATTAGAAAAATGTTAATATTTTACTAGGCTTCAGGCTTCCCTACAGCATCTCAACCTCTCCTAAAAATGTGTAGTTGAGAGATTCATTTATAGAACATCTGTGGACTTCCTAAGGACAAATACATGAAAACAGGGTGAGAGCAGACTGTGCAGTTGTAAGTGGCACTTTTTCTGGAGTGCTGGTGGCTGGGAACATTATGTGAATGGCAGACCCAATAAACAGCTTTTTCTGTAATTTAGAGCACTGACCTTGCAAGTGAAAAAATCACCCTGCTACACTATCTCTGTCTTGTGAAATATTATCCTAAACATTATATTTGAAGAATAAATTACCAAATCTAGGGGGTTTATTTTGCTAAGAACCAGTTTTTCTCATATTAGGATCCATCCTGCAGCAGCTGTGGCAAATACCTTTTCACGTATCCCACCACTAGGGAACACTAGCAGAAATACTTTGCTCCATTTTCAAATTTCATTAAGACTGAAGTTCTCAGGGAGCCAAGCCATGCCAGGTGAACAATACTTTGACATATAAAGTCCTGATTGGTGACCCATCAAAAAAAATGGATCCAATGAAAAGTAGAAAAAGATGGCAGTTGGTTCAAATTGTCAATCCTTCAGATCTCTGGTGTTGTTAGAGTAGTTCATCATGGGTAATCTTGTACACTTGCAGCCAGTAAAGGTGTCTCACAGAGGTAGCTTGTCTGCCCCACACCACCTGCTGGCAGCTAGCAGGCATAGGAGAGTCCAGCTCTGACCCTGGCTAGTTTTCACTCTGTGTCAGCTCTGCAATGTCTACTGTATATAGCAATGTAGACACAAAGCAGGCTAAGCAGCACCTCTTGTTACTCAATAGAAAAAACATCATCTATTAAAATAATGTACAAATGACACCAGTTAAAAAAGACGTACAGTTAAAAATATTAATTTATGTTAAAAAAATTCCTGTCATCTTCAACGGTGAAATGAGGACTGTTTGTGGATTTATACAGCTGGTTCTTGTTCTTTCAGATGCCCCGTCATTGGCTCTGTAGGCCTGCCTGATGGCCATATGAGCCATCCCAACACAGTCCAAAGACAACACAACACTAACACTGAACTTCTGCAGCCTCCTGTACTGTCCGCAGCTCCAGGTGAAGTTTTGTGCATTTGGTGCGGCACTCATGTTCACTCTAACATGGATTCTTAAGCTTTTCTCCTGTATTCCATTTCAATAGAAAGACATTTCCCTTGTGAGGCCCCGAGGATCACCAGCAGGTGACACAAATTCTTGATCCGCGTTCTTTGTAATTACTCTCGCGCACACCTCCTCTCCCAACGGGTTGTCTTTTATCAGCTTCTCTTCTGCCTGCCTATTTTAACCTGAAGACTTCACTTCTGTAGTTCTGTTTTCTTAGATCACTGCTCTCTATTACAAGGATCTCTTTGGACAAACAATTCCTAGCACAGTTGCAAGAACTGCTTAGATTCAGCCCACAATTTTGAAATCAATTGCCCAATGACCAGGTCTTCCAACTGGACAGCAGATGTCAGTATTCAGCCCAGGTTAGGATAGCTGGCTAGGAATGAAGATCTGGCAGGAGTAAATGCATATGCTCTCACGTTATCCAACAGCAGATTCAAACAGCAAGTGTCTCCAGTAGTCAGGATTTGTGATCCAGTCGTCGCTCTACAGCCTGCAGCAGAAGCTCAGAGTACTGCTCCAGTAGGGCCAAGGTGCGCTCACCATCCTGTAGGGCCCTATGGTTGATTTGTGGAGGCTCATCCACAGAGTCCAGCTCTGTGCGCATAGCAGAGAACGTCTGAGACAGAATTTCCACTATCTCCTGTTTCTCTGGGCTTGACTCCCTACTGTTACTTCGTACCTGAGAAATGAGAGATAAGCATAGCAGCCAGTCAAACTAGATGTAGCACAGAACAGCACAGTTGACAAAAAATACCCAACTTGTATATGGCTGGATGGATGTTAAAGATATACCCTGAGTATTTCAATGACTGGAAAAGTTGGACACAAGCATTTTTTCAGTGAGGAATGGATGTTCCAGCAGGGTGCTGGACAAGTGCCTGAGATTTTACAATGAGAAGACTGAAGTGGGCAGAAGAAATCGGTAAAGAGATTTCCTCTTATATCACATTATTAGGTGTCTACTGAATGGGTGATCATTCCACTGGTAATACAGGTACTTTACCTCTGAGAATAAGGAGGACAACAGGGAGAATGGGAATGTGGAAGACAAAGTAGGCGCAGTGGCAGAGGAAGCCCAGAGGTCAAGTTAACGAGACAGAATGGACATGCTTACTGTTCTGTAGAGGCTCATGGCTCGGTGCAGACTTCTCTGTAGGTCAGTAGCCACTAGTCTGCAGTTCTCCACACTGACTGCTGAGGCTGCTGTAAATAATGTGGAAGAATAAAAATGTTAGTAGGAATCCAGTCACTGGGCACAAACATCTAAAATAAAGCACACACAGACCGGAAGTAAAGGGGAGAAGCAGATAAAGAAGGGAAAATGAAAGAATGAATGATGCATCTCACCCAGCAGAGAAGAACGGACTATGGATGAACAGAGGAAGCAGTGAACGGCGGAAGAGACAGGCCAAAAACTTGAAGAGAAGAAAAGCAGTGGAACAGCCAGGCAGTGAGGTGCCATGCAGGCTGACAGAAGAGTGAAGGAGGGCATGCGCCTGCTCAAACCTGTGTCCAATGAGGGCAATGGATATGGAGGTCTGGGGATGAGCTCCTGGGTGGAGGTGTCTTTATGAGCTTCGAAAAACTCCTCAGAAGGCAGTTCAGTCTTGCCTGCAGCAGAATGTGAAGTTGTGCTCTGCTCTTCCTGGTTCTTGTGTACCAACTCCTCAAACACTGATGTCTGCTTTCCTTGGGGAGAGACACTGGGGGCTTCCATCTCCTCTATAAACATCTTACCCTTTGAGCTTGGAGAGAAAGAGGCAAATGAGGGTTTGTCTGGCAGAGGCTGGCCAATGTCCAGACTCAAGTGAGGTTTCCCATTTCCTGAAGAAGGCAGCTTGGTTTGTAAGTTCTTTTGGGGATTCAAACTTGCACTGATTGTCGGTGTGACTGCCACTTTGGGGAGGGAGATGATGGGGCAAGACAGCACTACTGTCTGCTTCGGCTTGTCAGAAGGGATTGTTTTACAAGTTCCATTCAAAGTGTCTACTGAGGCTCTTCTAAGGTCGCTACCATTCTCGTTAGAAGGCATGCTCAGTGTCTCCTCAGATTCAGTCAGGTTTAGATTGTCTCCCATGGACACTGAACGGGACATCTTGGCCATAGAGCTGGTTGTTGGATTCATGTAAGAGCGTGTTTTTGCAGTCCTGGAGCCATCTCTGAATTGAGGGGAAGTGGGCCCAGCTCCCATGGCACGCCTTTGGCTTGGCTTTCCTTCTTTTTCAGATGACTGTCCTGCCACAGATTGGACCTCCTTGACAGCAATGGTAGCAGACATTGTTTGGTCAGCTGAAAAGCAGTAAAAAATTATAATTGAATTGTTATGACATAATGGATACAGTAGAAACCCTCAGGTTTATCAGTCCCTCTTCTGTAAACTTCCAACTGAACCCTAAGCTAAGCCTCAAACTACTATTCACTGCCAGACACAGTTATGTGATAGGTGGTGTCACCTGCCAGCAAGAGAACAGCAGTGTTCCAGTCATTTGGGTCAAAAGCCCACCATTCTGCACCACATTGTCTGATCAGAGTATTCATGAGATTGTGGCCCAAGATGACGTGCACCATATCTCCAAAGATTTCACATGAAAATACCTTATTAATGTAACCAAAAAGTCATTACAAGTGGCTTTCTTAAAATCAGCAGAAAAAACAGTGAGGATTCAACCATTCACAACACAGTGAGCGCTGAGCTTAAACATGTGATGTTCCAGTCATGTGCACTCTACATCTGCCACAGAATATCACTCTAATGCCTGAAGCCAAAATTGGTCAGGTGAAGAGGTATGAGATGGCTTCATGAAGTTAACCATAGTTATTTACAGAACTTGCATACAAAGTAGAAGCATGTTAAATAGGTGGGATAGGTGTAGCATCATTTCAAAATAGTCCCAAAGGCATACATTTGTGTGATGCCCAACCGGTGAATTTGGCTGTGTAGTGCCAGAAAGATGAGAAGAAATTTTGCACAAGGCTTCTCTGACACTATGTTGTTGCTATCAGGATAACGCTTCCATGTAATAACAAGAATGCACTTCAACAAATATTTCCACAAGCATTGCCTTATTTTTTTTCTCTTGTATAGTTGGTTTATTTTTCTAAGACATCCTAATGAATGATCTCATTTGTGTTCTTACCGCCCATCACTAGATCATGCACAGATTGAGCCTTCCTTATGCACTGAGCAACAGCTATACTTTGACCCCCAGTTGAATAGCCTGATGGTTTCCCAGCCGTTCCAGTGCTTCGGCGAGTCTCACTGATGGGATTCCTCTTCCTTAATGCAAATGGCAAACGGGCTGCCTGTGGTTTTTCCAAAGGCTGGACTGTTGTGATCTCTGCCAGACAGCTTTCTTTTGGCTTTTTGAGTTCATCCTCCATGATTGGCCGCACCTCTGAAACTGGAGGGCTTCCAGTGGTGTTGGCCCCTTTGGTGGGGGAAGGAAAAGGTGTACTCCTGCAGAACAGACATAGAAAATTCCACATCAAGAAGATGCGACTGATGTGTTCAGAGCAGTCAGGGTATACTCTACTCAGTATAAGCACACTATCTGTCTAATCAAGACTTACCTGTTAGATGAAGTCTGTGACAGGAATCGGGAGGATATGCTAACACTCTCTGTACCGCACATGGTTTTACTTTGGCCCTCTGTGTGTAAAAATAACAACCTAGTTAACACTTTCAGCTGGCTACTGACATGCACCCTCCTCACAGGATCCACACCTCTGCCATTCCTTATTTGATGAGCACATACAAACAAGACTTATTTTTTCATCTGGGAAACAAATGTCTGCTTTCATGGTGGTTTTTCTGATAGTGTGCTGGTTGAAGCTCTATATATTCCTCTACCTTTTTGGGAAAGTCAGTATAGCTGGCTACACCTGGGAGCTCAAAGTATTCCACAAGCTGTAGGCACTTGCTCATAAAATGCAACTCTCTCACATATCTAGTATTACTCTTTTTTATCAAATCTTTATTGAGAGACACATAGAAAAAATAATTTATTCCACTTCCCTTGTTCCCTGTCAAATGTTTAATGTTTACAGCATGTTAAAGGATACAGTTAAGTCTGGTGTTTTTCAAGTCGAATTTACTTTTTTTGCAATCATGACGTATATTAGTTTTCCATATGAAATTTCATTCTAAAGTGAAGCATATTTTATAAATTAAAAAAAAACCCAATTAATAATGGAGCTTCCATGGAGGTCCCATTATAAAGAAAATCCATAAAACTTCCAGAATACGTTCATTTTTCAAGCCAACAATATTATTGAGTATTGATCTGTATCTTGAGGTTACACACATATTGCAAAACAGCATATCCATGTTGTTTCAAGACGGTAAAAAAGGTAAACAGCAAACCATTGTTGTGGGATTCAATCATTTTAGGAGATCAGCTGAGTGCGTCACTTCACCAACTACCCCATGTGATTTTATCCTTAACACCATTTCAGCCCCAGGAACACAGATTTACCTCTGAAAACCATTGCCAAGTGCCCTTATTATTACATTATTGAATGTTGATGCCCATATGTGAATTGCTGTATTTGTTCTGTAGAAAGGTAGACAATAATAACTGAAAAAGGGACACTTATGATGTATTATATTCTTTCACTATAAATCTCTCATTTCTTTATTTCAAAAAGATTTTGCATGCTGCTACTAAATTTGTAAAGCATGTGTGTGTTTCAGTGAGACAGAATATTGAGTAGCTGCATAGCATGCAATCAAGTGACAAGAACTGAACTGACATTCACCCACCCATCTTCTTAACCTGCTTATCCAAGGCAGGTTCATGGGAAAGCTGAAGTCTGTCCCAGCAAGCATCAGGCACAAGGCAGGAACCATCCCTGGATAGGACGCCAGTCCATTGCAGGAAACAAACAAACACACACACACACATGCCCAGGCCACTTTAGCACCAACAGTCCATTTAACCTGCATGTGTTTGATGGTGGGAGGAAACTGGAGCACCCAGGAAGAACATGGAAACTCCAAGCAGATGCAAACCAGTTTCCTTCACTGTGAGAAAGCAAAGTTAGAATTGTGCCACCTTGCCAAATAATACTATTAATAATATATATATATATATAAAATAATAATAATAACTGCTGTCCTCAGTATCTTCCATCCACTAATCAATGTATATATTTTTCTAGCCACTTTACAACACCAGTTCACTGAGTTAAATCAGGTTGAAGTTTGGTAGGTTCTGTTATAGGCAGAGCAGTAGCGCAGAGCTGTTATTCCTATTTTATCGCTCTTGGTTCTACTTAGAGTATGCATGTTCTCCCCATGTATTTATGGATTGATTGGTGGCAGTGAATATACTCACCCAAAAACATTGTGCTCAGTTGTTTTGTTACCATATCCTCAGAAAGAGCAACGCATTATGCATTAAAAAAATTGATGAGTGGTTTGTGGTGTCAATTTGCTCTGTCACGCATTCTGTGTTTTTCATTTTCAAAGTTTTTTTTTCTGTTGTGCATGCACAAAACACATCACAGAAGAGGTGGCTTGGTCATGTCAGATCAAGTTGGGGAGCATACACTGGTACAGCGCGTTGCTGAACCCAGCACACAATGAAACAGCTAGGGATCCTGGTTGGCAACCACCCAGGCAAACACACGGTCTAGTCCCACACTCAGGAAATGACCTTCTATCTAGCGCAGCCAGGTGTTATGTGAGTGTTCCCTTGGCCTGGTCCAGCCACTCAGGTCCTCAACAATGAGAATCCTGTGAGCCAGATCACCCTTGGGGAATCGAGCCACATAGCCGTAGTGCCATAACTGACGCTCCCACACAATGCAGGTAATATGCCTCATTAATGACTCTGTGAGCAACTGCTGAATTGACCCAAAGTCAAATCAGCGATACCCAAGGATTCTCTGAATGTACACAGTGCCGAAGGAATCCAATCTTCTTCTCAGGTCACTGGATGGCGTCCATGTCTCACAACCATATAGCAAGACAGGAAGCACCAGATCTCTAAAGACTTGGACCTTCATCCTTTTGCATAGATATTGGGAGTGTCACACACACCTTTCCAGTGACCTCATGACCCCCTATTTTCTCCCAATCCATCTACTGACTTCAGAGAGTTCAGATTTATTATTTTGTGCACACAGTGCAATGAAACACATATGTGCTCTTTTCACTACACTGCCAGTTGGCATGCATCTAACTCAATAGATTTTGTAAAATAACAGCACAGAATGTAATGCATTGGAAGGTTGGGAGTCGGCGTTGGGTTATCATAGCTCCACCCATGACAGCAACTGCAAGCAGACAAACGAGCAAGAAATGCATCCTTACTTTGAGAAAATAGTACCAAGAATCTCTGGTAAAATTTATTATTTTAAGTTTACTTTTCATAAGCATGCCGCAGAAATGCAGAAGGCATGTTTTCATAAATAGAAGCCTTTGATACTTCAAACGTTTTATGGATTTTCTTTGCAAAGGGACCCGGGTACCCATTGGCACCATTATAAAATGTAAGAACAGACCAATTATTTTTTAAGATTTATAAAATATGGTTCACTTTAGAAAGCAGTTTCATATGGTAGGCTAGTATACCCTGATTATGTAGAAATAACTTCAACTTTAAAAATACTGAACCTTTCCTTTAACAACTATTTTAGTGAGTCCTCATAGGAAATATCTTGACAAAAAGGACATCATTCACTCTGTACTTAGAATTATTGCTAGTCTTTGTGCTCTTTGTGTTAATGACAACATGGTAAATTTTACTGAAACTATTTAGAATACAAAAGTTAATTAAAAGTATTTTTGCTATGTCATCAGTCAGCTGTAGCAATTTATGGCTCCTCACAGCTTACCTGGCTACAGTACATACATTTTTTAAACAAACTTTCTGTCTGTACCTGGCTGTGGTCTACCTTTAATGACTGGCTGTATTATCTATGTTGTGTGTTACCTGCCACACAGGATGTCTCCTGGCTTTGATAATCGGTCTAAACCTGATGTTTTGTTCACTTAGTCTTGGTAATTGATTTTTCAAGTTATTGAAAACTTTAGTTTGATATTTTTGGAATTTTCTAATTTGAGGAATAATAGCTTTGTAGGCTAATCTTGTCATATATATAAGTGTTGGCCTGAAATTTATGACTGACTTGGCCATTTCTCACTGGATGTGACCTTCTCTTGTAGGTTGAACATCACTGATCTTGCCATCTATACCACCAGCTATACTGATCTTGCTATTATTATCTTCAGAAGCCTTCAGTCTAATGACTGGCCTTATATTTATATCTAGTGTTCACATGGTCCTATTTGTTGATGCTGTCATTCATAAGACAGAAGTGACCTATACTTCTTGACTACCCTTTACAGTCTGGCAATGTCTGATTTGGATATAATGAGACACAGAACACATACTACCCATGCAGATAATAAAGAACCATCTAGAAAAACACTGCCCTATTCAGCACACTATAATTTAAAAAGGGGCCACCATTAAATACTGCCTGGTGGAGGAGGAGGGTAGTTTCTTTTCTGAAATGAAAGCTTGTGGTGGGGTGTTTTAGGGGTGTAGCACTACTGACATGCTGAAAATGACTGGGACTCAGAGACAGGGCTTAGGCATATACATTCATGCTGGGGTATTTCAGACACAAAGAAATAAAATGATGCTGTCCACCACAACTCTGACCCACACCTGTTGCATGGGCACAGATGCTGCACCTCCAAAGCACAGGTCATGATAGTCTGAAGCACTTTTCCCATCTTCTTTTTCAACTTTTTACAACAACCAGTCAGAAACATTAGGAAAAAGTGAAACAACCAGACACATTGCGGGTACAACTTTACCAAGACAATAAACTGTATTGGCAAAGGGTGCCAAAGAGTAAACTTTGTTCTCTCTCATTGACCAACTTCATTATTCCTCTTAATTCAGTTGTTTCATACACCACTTTCCTACCTGCACTGCTCTGGCAGTCTAGTGTCTCAAAATGTTGTTTCAGAAAGGTTTCCTGATCAGGGGTAGATGGAACCACACCCTCTGTGAGAGAACCCTCACAATCCTCTTGTTCCTCATCTTCCTCTTCTAACTCCTCTCCTTCCAGTTCTGAAGAGTTGCCATCCATACTGAGAGGTTCTGTCACTTCGGAGTCTGAAATGTCAGCACAACATGACTGGTAGATTGCACTTCTGAAAACCAGGCTGTGCAGGTGTCACAAAGGAGACACTGAACAATCTTTTGTGTAAAACATAAAGGACAATCAGAACTATGAGTCCAGGAACATAGACTTCAAAATCACAATACATAAGTTAACAAAAATGGACCTAATATTGCATAAACCCAAAATAGTGGACATGAAATTGACAACCCTGACTTGGTAGGGTCAATATAAATTTACTGATTTACGAAGCACTAGACAAGGCCATACAAAATATTTCATAGTCCTGTTTGTCCTCATGGAAATACTGCACACATATTCTTTCTTTATCCTTTACTGATACAACTCTTTAAGAGTTAGCTGATACCAGATCAAATTATGGATAAGATGGGCTCATTTCTATGTGTGTGTTCTATACAATTTTGAAAAGGTCTGGACTCATACTTGTCAGGCAGAGTAAAGGCTAATCACTGGACTTGAGAAAGTCATTTTATTTCATCCCTTTACTTTTCTGGAAATGGTAACAGAGATTACAAAGAGACATCCCTGTTGAGTGGTCCCTCAATATGCAGAACAATTCCAGCTAAAAAAGTCAACTTTATCTCAAACAGATAGATAATACATCAAAAAGAGAGTAAGGGATATTTGAGTAGCTGGAGCCTCTGAGTTTGTGTTAATGGGAATTTATGGAAGTTTTTACATTGCACAGTATTAAAAGAGATGAAATAATATGTAAGAGTGCCTTCTTATTTATACTGTTTGCAAAGTCTTAGTATACCAGATTGGGTGGGAGGGAGTAATTTTAAAGATAAAATATCTTCATTACTACAGACCACAACTGAGTTACACACATTTTTATATGGGACAGTGCTTTGCTTTTTTTTGTCCTCTGCAATTTTAGAATTTTGGTCATTTAAGTCAGAGCAAAATAAAATGCTGGTATGGTGGAATCCACAAGGAAAGATATGAAAATGATTTTCTTTGGCACTGATCTACACAACAAACAAATAAAAGAAGAGCTCTGGGACACTGAAATTAGAGGAATACACAGAGGTTTGAGAAAACAAGTTAAACAAGATGATCTCCTCTTTGGCAAAAAACAAACCACTCTAGGGGTATGAGGAAAAAGCTTAGCAGGCGGAGGGATCAATATTCAAGCAGAGTGAATAGAGGATTGCCCTAACAAGTAGTACCTTTCCTGCAGAACTGTCAATTCAGCCTCTGATTAATACAGTTACATATGGGGTTGACGGTGTGAGGTAAAACTGAAAGGGTAATCTCTTCTTTATGCATGCAAGCAACTATAAGAAAATGTTAACAATTTGCCCATCATCATGTATTCTATACTGACATTTTCCAGTTAAGACAATCATCTTCCTTTATAGCATACATCTGTCTATACCTTGCTAGTCATAACCCCCATTTAATTTACAGCTACGTTTTACAATACAACACTGTTTTTACGGAAGGATCCCACTGATTAATTACCTAATGTTTCAAGTTGAATTGAACTGGTTATGTGCATTGAAACAGAACAACAAAAAAAATAGGAAAATGAAAACTCAATTTCAAACCCATTTTCTTTTATAGTACTGTACACCCATTTAATATCCAGAGGATTTTTAGGTCCAGCAATAGGATGAAGATCAAATTCAGGACAGACATTTATGTTAGAGCCCCCACATTTATACTAACCTCTAATCTATCCAATTCATCTATTTTATAATGATCACTACCACAAAATGGTGCATAAATCAATTAACAAGTTTAAAGTAACATAATTCAAGAATACTGTAAATAATTAAATGCAAATAACACAAGTAGACTCCTTTTCATATTAAGAATCCCTATTGCAATTAGAAAGCACAAATCACCCTGATGATTTGTAATGGACACTGTATAGTTCTCTAGCAGCAGGGGCTGCATCTCCCTCTCACCTTCTTTAGGCCGATCTGGGCTGGACAGACGACTGCTTGAGTAATCCATAGAACATGCACTATCTGGGCTGTGCTTGTCATGGCAATGATAAGCCCTTCCCAACTTTCCCAGGGGCAGCTCTTTCACTTGATATTCACTGTATACAAGAGAAAGAGATGCAAACATTATCACACAGATGCACATTATCATATACAAATCCATTTGCAACTTGAATGGCATTCAGGTAATATTAGAAAAAAATACATTTGCTTTTATTACATGAAATAGAGCTCTTTGTCAAAAGCCATGAATGTCAGCAGAAATGAAAAGGAGGAGTGGAATACAGGTGTGCAGAAAAAGTAACTTTCAGTGGTGATGATAAAAAAAACATCAGTATATGCTAGACTGCTGACAACCCCCTCTAATATACCAATGAGCTCAATATCCTCCTAATTAACTGTACCAGTTTTCCTCACATCAGAAAGTGTGAAAGGGGAATATTAGAAATGTGTGCTGCAAAAACACATTCAAAGTTTCCACCCACTGGGAGATTTCAGAAATTGCAGACAAAGTACAATGACTGATTATCAAGCATCTTAATTGAATCAAGCCTTATGATGGCAGATGTTGAAGGAAACTAAACTTGAAGTGCTGAAATACCACAGCTAATTCTAGTAAAGAATGTTTTGGTAGACCCAGGATTCTACAGAGTTGAATGCAAGCTAGTTTGAGATTTACTTTTTATTTGGTTCAAATGTAGTTTTTATCAGAAGCAAGGAACCTTGTTCCTATAATCCAATGGTTAAAATAGTGTAACTGTGTAGGGGTGAATCATTAGTATAGTTGTAGCATTTTCCTTCAGTGAGTTAAAAGTTCTGTTATCTTATGAATTTAGATTGCACAGAAAGAAAATAAGTCAGATCTACTGTAGGTCACATATGCATCTCTTTATTCCTCTGTATTTCCCCTTGGGGATTGATTAAGTACAACTTATCTAATTAATACTGCTGCCAAAGTGGTTGGGGTGGAAAAATACAATCAGGGTTAGAATATATATCAAAATTCAAGAATCCAATTAAAATTATACTCTAAAGCAGCAAATGTATTCACTATCCAAACCCTATTATTCTATTTCGATTTGTGAGGAGTTCAAGCCTATCTCAGCATTATCTGATGCAAGACAGATATCATGCCTGGACAGCATACCAGCCCATAAGTAAAAAAATGAAAATTACCTCATTCACTCTAAGGATGAAACACACTTTAACGCACTTCAAAGCAGAAAAACACACACACACACACACACACACACAAATACTGATCACCTCAGCCTACTCATCACCAGTAGCAGCAGAATTGGTTCACAATAACACAGCTCAAAATTAATCCTTCTGAGGCTACCTTACCTTCCAGATAAACTAACTGTGTCCTCCATACACTCAGGGTATAGCACCGGTCCTTCTCTGTCAGGACTTGGTAGGTCTACACCTCCATCTCCATATGGGGTCAGTTGGATTGTATGAGGGCGAGGATATTTTTGTGGGCAGCTCACTGTGGGCTTTGACATCTGTGAGAGTAGAGAAAGCAGGTTCAGAAACAGGTTAGTATTGGAAGGGTAGGTTATTCATTATGAAAAAGTAATTTCAGTCATGACAACAAACGTTCAATTAAGGGCATCTCACTTCTGTCCAATAACTCACCTCGCTTACTAGAGCCTGTAGACTTATGGTGCTGCTTCCTATATCCTGCTGATGCTTAGACTGTGATAGGGCTAGTGAGTCAAGCTGCCTTAGGTCCAACATTGACTTTACTGTGAGCTGCATGCCGCCCATGCGATGAGACCAACGCCTCCTCTGTCGTGGGGGGTCTTCAATCACAAGTTCTTCTGAATGCCTAGTATCCCCCAGTAAAGGACCCTATGTGTGAGAAAATTAAACACAATAAAGCTTGGTTGATTAATCTGGGTCTCCTCCAAAGGACACAATTATTTCCTGGAGTTTGTGATGCAGAAAAAATACCGCCCTTTATCAAATTGTAAGACTCAAGCTGCGCTATCAGATATAATAGAGTAAGAGGCCAAGTGACTGTAAAACTAGGGAGCAAGAGGTGTGGCTGAATGAGTGTAAAAATTTGTTACCCCAACAAATAGTTCATATTTAGGAGAACACGTTTGAGCCACACATCAGCTTGACTGGCCATATCTGCTGTCCTAGCACCAAAGGAAGAATGTTCCACTAGAATGATCAGATTGCTCAGCTGTAGAGAATACTATAAAGGAAATGAAGTCTAATGTATATTAACTATTTTGAGTATATTTATTATTTGCCTATTGGAAAATAAATGAAGAACAGAGAGTTGCAAAAATATTTGGGGACTAACAATATTCCAGAAGGTAACTTTGCAATAACACACACTAACACAAGTGATGATATACAAGTTAAACATATAAGGAAACAGGCCTATCAACTAATTCTGCAACTTGCATTAGAATCATAGTAGAACAGGAAAGAGGGGGTACTGAGATGAGTAAAGCTACTATATATGAGCTTACAACATTTCAACTACCAAAATTTATTCTAGTATACCATCTTCCAGTTAAGCCTCCCACTCACCCTCTGTTAAGGTATATACAATATCTTGTATATATACCATGCTTATCATAACCACCATAACACAACCACCATTATTTGGCGAAAACATGTGTATTCTAAATGTAGATCAGATACCTTCTTCTGCCCCCATGGATGAACAGTCCATGTATCCTGGTTTTCTTCTATCAAACCTGCAAGGCAAATGATATAAGAAATGTGCATAGACACAATTACAGTTAGGTCCATAAATATTTGGACAGAGACAACTTTTTTCTAATTTTGGTTCTGTACATTACCACAATGAATTTTAAATGAAACAACTCAGATGCAGCTGAAGTGCAGACTTTCAGCTTTAATTCAGTGGGGTGAACAAAACGATTGCATCAAAATGTGAGGCAACTAAAGCATTTTTTAACACAATCCCTTCATTTCAGGGGCTCAAAAGTAATTGAACAAATTAAATAACTGGAAATAAAATGTTCATTTCTAATACTTGGTTAAAAACCCTTTGCTGGCAATGACAGCCTGAAGTCTTGAACTCATGGACATCACCAGATGCTGGGTTTCCTCCTTTTTAATGCTCTGCCAGGCCTTTACTGCAGCAGCTTTCAGTTGCTATTTGTGGGCCTTTCTGTCTGAAGTTTAGTCTTCAACAAGTGAAATGCATGCTCAATTGGGTTAAGATCAGGTGACTGACTTGGCCATTCAAGAATTTTCCACTTCTTTGCTTTAATAAACTCCTGGGTTGCTTTGGCTGTATGTTTTGGGTCATTGTCCATCTGTATCATGAAACGCCGCCCAATCAATTTGACTGCATTTAGCTGGATTTGAGCAGACAGTATGTCTCTGAACACCTCAGAATTCATTCGGCTGCTTCTGTCCTTTGTCATATCATCAATAAACACTAGTGTCCCAGTGCCACTGGCAGCCATGCACGCCCAAGCCATCACACTGTCCTCCACCGTGTTTTACAGATGATGTGGTATGCTTTGGATAATGAGCTGTTCCACACCTTCTCCATACTTTATTCTTGCCATCATTCTGGTAGAGGCTGGTAGATTTTGCCACTCGTAATATTGTAGCAATGTCTTGTATGGGTTTTTTCTGTTTTCGCAGCTTAAGGATGGCTTCTTTCACCTGCATGGAGAGCTCCTTTGACCGCATGTTGTCTGTTCACAGCAAAATCTTCCACATGCAAGCACCACACCTCAAATCAACTCCAGGCCTTTTATCTGCTTAATTGATAATGACATAATGATGGACTTGCCCACACCTGCCCATGAAATAGCCTTTGAGTCAATTGTCCAATTACTTTTGAGCCCCTGAAATGAAGGGATTGTGTTAAAAAATGCTCTAGTTGCCACACATTTTTATGCAATCGTTTTGTTCACCCCACTGAATTAAAGCTGAAAGTCTGCACTTCAACTGCATCTGAGTTGTTTCATTTAAAATTCATTGTGGTAATGTACAGAACCAAAATTAGAAAAAAGTTGTCTCTGTTCAAATATTTATGGACCTAACTGTACATGTATTAATGAAATGACACTAGATTGTGTATGTATTTGGTTTAATTTTTTAGACTACAGTACATTATGTAAATTTAAGACACTATCTATATATAGTATGCACAACAAATAATGTAGAATATCTTCGGTATTCTACAATAAATACGCAATCACATTGTAGGTGAATATTACTATATGTTTATTGTGAATGTGCTGGACCTGACCTAGTTCACATTAAATTATCTATGTGTTATATATTCTGTAATGTACTACATGCCATCTTGCCTTATCTACACATTATACTGCAGAACTGCCATGTTTACTTGAGATACATAATGTATAATGTACTACAAACTATGTAGTTTCTACACTAAAGCATGTCATGTTATGGACAGGTTATATACACTACTTTATTCTACATTCATATATACCAAACTGTGTTATTACATTGACTACATTTTATAATACCTAAACATCTATCCATCCTCCTGTTTAGTGGATACACTATATCTATTTTCACATGCTGTCAGAGGCTATTGCAGGAGGATCAGGCATAAGGCAGGAACAGGATGTCAGTATATTGTTAAGGAAATATCCAAATGTGAACAATATGTAAACCTGCTGCATTATAAGTTATTTACACAATAAACAGGCAGTAAAGAGCATAGTGAAATGTCTACACAAAGTTTACATTCAACAGCTGGCATATTAGTATGTATATATCTACACATGCTTTAAGGTTCTATCTGCATGTGAAATATGTTACTATTTATTCAAAAATGTGTTCAATAATACACTCTTTACTTATTATTGTCTTAGCATAATACACTGCATGTGATGTCAACATCAAACCTTACTATACCTTACCTCTCATATTCACTCAACTAGATTAAATAAATATTACTCTACAAAGAACTGGACTCTAAACACACATTACCAGTTCACATCCTACGTCTGACCCACTGCTGACCCTAAGCTAATAACTTAACCTTCCTGTGTACTAAATAAAAATGTACTTAAACTTAAGTACTAAGAATCTGATCTGGTAAAGAGCCTTAAGGTAGTGTTTGCTATAAAAATACAAAATATAAATAAAGGCTGCTTACTTGTTTATGTGAACCGTCGATGGATTATGTTGCATTATCTGTGCCTGCTCATCTTTGTTA
Source organism: Erpetoichthys calabaricus (assembly GCF_900747795.2). Lineage (NCBI taxonomy): Eukaryota > Metazoa > Chordata > Cladistia > Polypteriformes > Polypteridae > Erpetoichthys > Erpetoichthys calabaricus. The sequence goes on along the minus strand of NC_041409.2, from coordinate 71,935,537 downwards.
TTTTTTAAAACTATGCTTATACCATCAATATAGTACTCTGTCCACACAGCATGCAATCTCCCAGTATAGTATGCAAAATGCAGTACACCATCATCTGCTGCTAGACTTACCAATGTATTTTTGTAGAGACACACTGTACATAAAACCATGCCATTTACACATGCTTCAATTACCTTTATATGGCATACTGTTATTGACAAACAACAATTAGCTATAATTTTACCTACACAAACTATACTACATTAAGTATATTCAGTACTATGCCATACTAAGGATATATTATACCATTTTCTCCCCATTTTATAAAGGATTGCCTGCTATATTTGAAAAAAATATACTACTGTAATTTTCCCAGTTGTTCAATGAACTACATAACTATCTCATAAATACATACTGTGCGTTATTCTATGGTGTATACAGTACAAATAATGGGTACTGCTTTATTATATGTATCATTCAAATGGGCTATAAAATGTACATATCCTACACTGTAATATTTTTATACTGTCTCTCAGTCTATCCATTTTCTAAATTTGCTTTTTCCACATCAGAGATTTGAGAAGGCCATTCTTATCTCTGCAACACTTGCAGAAAAACACAAATCAACTTTGAATGAAGATGTCAGTTCACGCACCCATAATTTATCATACTTATTATTATTATACTATTATTATTATATTATACTGTTTACTGATACAATATAATTAACTACTCATATTTGCTCTATTATGCTACCCACAAGTTATTTTATACAACTTAAAATATTTTCAATTTGCTGTCTTCAAATTGAAATATTGATTATGCATTACTATATTACCACATTTTCTTTAACATTTTGCAATGGTATATTACGATATGTTATGTGTAATTTCCAAAATTACATCATTGTAAAAAAATCACTGCATGTAATAATGTCATCTACTTTGGATACCATTATCACATATACTATAGTATCCCATGCTAGATTCATTAAACACTACTGTGTATATACTACACTAATAGTATATGCTTTATTCATACACAGACATTACATTTCTCCATAATATTCTATCTTGACAGGCTGAATTATACGTCCCACATTTGTAACACATAAATCTAAAAAGTGTTAAACATTTGTTTCTACTCTGTGAAGCTCTAAATATGGGTTAATCTAATTATTAGATGCTACCTGATTCTTCCAATTTGTCAGAATTAGATATATATGGTAACCCTTTTTCAAGGCTTTCGTCTTCTTCTAGTATATCATCTTCTGCTTCCTTGTCACTATCTGATGACATTGTTACAGTTGGGGGCATATTGTAGATCTCTTGCCTGTGGAAACAGAAAGGAAGCAATTACTGTAATGACAGGGAAAACTAAAAGGAGTTTTCTCTGAATCCTGCTAAATCAGTAATTGTCCAGTGCAGTACTGTCAAAACAGAAACAGCAAAGATAAATAGCAGAATATAGACATCAGGAGTCGGTGTTGTTTTACTACACTACAGGTTTTAACATTAGTTTCCTTAAAACAAACTAATTACTCCTCTTTCACTGTTAATTAGCAGACTGCAAAACACTGATTATGCCCAGTCTGCTCTAAACAAAGCCACTCTCTTCTACTCTACTGTATAACAAAATCCTGAACTGCACACTCAGCAGGAACCTCTACTTCTCACGTTGACTGTTATGCACCTTTATTTTCTTTAAATTAACTCATGTGGACAAAATGCTGATCACACTTAATGGATCTTCCTGGTAATTATAACTGGTTTCATATATGAATAATAATTTTATTTGAACATTCTAAAATTTAAGACATGACATATCTGGAACAGGCTGAAAATGCAGTCATAGGCTGTAATAGTCAACAGTATGGCATCACCTAGTTACACTAACAGAAAGTAGGTCTTTTAGATCTTGTGACAACAGTTTCATGTTCTTCTTCTGCAGTGTGAATAGACACACATTGTTGTTATTGCCAAAGTCTTAACATTTGCAGTGCAGCTAGCCTTAAAAATGTGGCTACTTCTTTTAGACCAGTCAAAGCTGAAATGTAAGCAAATGTTGAGAATTATGGCTTTTAAAACCTGTTCTTAACTAAAACTGATATAATGTTGTATGAAATTCCAAAGTGTAGCCCTATGACAATGCTATGAATGTATGTATTTGTTTGTTTACTTACTTGTCCATTTATTTATGTATTTATTTATTTAAAGAGCTTCTGTAAAAAGCCAAATTTCCTACTGTTGACAAATACAAGTTTTATCTAAATATGTGCCATTTCAGCTGTGGAAACCCAAACTGGTTCATTCTGGCTGCTACCTGGGCAGCAACTGTGGTAACAGACTGTCTATGTGACACACCTAAATGCAGAATGCCGTCGTGGAGACATCTTTTGGGATGCTTTGCTTTTCTGCTTTAACTCTGAAAGTCTTTGTCTCATGTTGATGGTGAGCTCTGGGTTCAAGCGCCAGATAAAAATACAGCTGCAAGAAACAAAAAACAAAAAAAGTTGAATGAAAAATGACTATTGAGAAATAAATGTACACACCAACTACTATTTATGTATCATTAATTTATTCATTTATATACAGTATATAGTATATTTAATGACTCTGGTAGTGAATTTCAGGTTCAGTCTTGGGGAAGCCCTGCAGCTGCATGTTTTTGCCCCGGCCAAATTATGGTTTTAATTGGGCTCCTACCGTATTAAAGCAAGCTCATATTTCCCAGTTTCTGTGTTTTGGAATCTATCCAGAAATTGTAAAAGTGGTTTGCCAAATTTTTATTGAAATGTTTCAAGCATTAAAGTATGTTACATTGGGATAATTTAGTGCTTTTTATCTTGGGTTTTAAGGGTGTCATCATTATCATGATATTAATTCCATTTGTCAGTTGTTCTGATTATTTAACCTGTTATCTACTAATGAGCACACTAGTGGGTCTGACATTGAAGTAGCTTGCAACCCTTAATGCCTTGGTCCCTAATCTGCTTGTCATTAATCTGAATTATTATAATACAATTAAGGATTCAAATTGCACAGATAAAAGATGAATGAATAGAACAATGAAGCAATGATGAGAATACAAATACTTTATTCCCCCATTTCTTATAAATGGAAGTCTCACACTGTTGCAGAATAAGAAAAGAAAAAAAAAGTCCAGCCAATAAAACAATAAGATGAAGTAGAGGTGAAGCTGATGGGAACAAAAACCACAGGGTTTCCCCTAGGGCTTCACTTGAAAACAGCTGAAGTCTTGGTTTTGCATTGTTTGTTAGGAAACTGCTGGCTCTTTTGCACTAGTGCTTCAGGCATGCATTTCTTGTAAAAGCCACATGATGGCAACAAAGCAACAAGAACTTAAAGAATGAGGATTAAAAAAATGAACCACCACCAAGCCCCAACCCAGGATACCTGTCTCCTGAGACAGAAACCAGGTGTTTGCAGTCATTGGTGAACTTCATTCCCGTGACAATTTCTGTGGAGACAACCAGATGCAAACAGATTTGTAAACAGAAACCGCAAACAAGAATATATCAGCACAAGTGTATACAACAGACAGTGCCTGCTTGTTCACATGCAATTGTGTAGAGTGGTTATTATTTGTTAGTATATTTCTCCTTCAGTTATATTCACTTCTAATATGTCCAAAGTGTGCATGCTTTTGGAATGTGGGTGGTTCTTTCAGACAAAAACAAGTCCTGAAATCTTGCTCACAACATAATGTACACCCCACTCTGTAACTCATACTCAAAAATGATATACTCATTCACACTATATAGAATGATCTGTCCCAATAGCACTCTCAAAATATTTTGATAGAGCAGGATACAGTTTACTTCATCAAGATTGCCCCTCTACTTTTGTGCATACACATCATTATGCATCATTCCTGGATTGATAAGCACCTTCAGCATTTTCATTGGCTAAGAGATAAGAACACCCTATGAGTGATGAGCAGAATTCTAGAATACAAAATGTCTCAACTTATGAGTACCCTTGAATGATAAGTGCAATTCCAAATTTTTGAATATACAGGCACAATGTACAGTATACCCATGGTTAAAGAGCCTCTGCACCCATAAATGCACCAATGAGGCAATGAAGGTACAATGTACAAAAATATGGCAATTTTAAATAGAAAAAATAACAACTGGGAAAGATGCAAAAATACAGAACTCATAATACAGAAGAAACAGAAAGTAAGTAAAAATCCTGCTGCTCCTCTCGGCCTTTCATTACAGGGTTGGACCCCTGTTTATCAGGCAGAGTGGCTTGCCAACTTTCCAACCACAGTACCAAAACAAAACACTATCTTTCCCTAATCCATTTTGTCTTCTACTCTATTCAGACCCTGGTAAACTTCTATCCAAACACCAGAATCACTTCTAAGGTCAGAGGCCACCCTACATTTGCTCCAGACATACCAGGCTACAGCTTCCTCTAGTGCCTTCCAATTTCTCTGCACCTATATAGCTTCTATTGCCCTTAAAGGGTAATGTATTCAAGGAAGAATCCCACGTGCCTTCACTCTTAAAGGATCAGCACATTTCACATGTTCATTTCTGAAAATGTGCTCTGTAGTGCCCCACATGCTGACATTTACTTACTGGCCTTTCTCTCTCTCTCTGTCTTTTTGGTCAAAGGGTTTAACATCCATTCCCACTGCTTCATTGCCTGCCTTGTATTGTCCTGAGAGACCACTGCATGGTTTCTCTCAGGCTTATGTTCACAATCATGAGGGTGCCCTTACCTAATCCCCTTCCAGAACAAACAAAACACCTCTAGAGCATAGCACCCCTTAGCAGTCACTGTGGTTGCACATTAGCATCTTGTAGGACTAAACCAGTGGCCACTGTCTCAACTCTCTCTGGCTTGAAGGTCACACAGTACAGTATATAATACTCTGACTGATAATTTTATTTGGTAGGACAGAATATATTCTGACTCAATTTACAGAATTTGCCTTTAATGAAAATTACATCCAAACTGATATGTTCACTTCATGACTCAAAAGCAAATTTCCAATATCACAGAATCACCGACAAACACACTTCCAGAACCTGAATAATTTGAATAAAGTTCCTAACTGGAATTACACATGGTTTTATGCTCCAGAAGAAATGCTGAGAATTAATTAATATTTAACTCTTCTCTAGCATGTCATGCTGTTTTGTATGACTTTTTTACTCACCAGAATGTCCAAACATAGTGGCCACACACTCTCCTGAATAGAAGTCAAAAATGCTAATATTCTTGTCTGAACAGCTGGTAGCAATGTACAGCCCAGAGGGATCAGTCTGAACCTGTTGAGTGATACAAACAGTATTTGCTAAGTACTGTGTGCTATGTGACTAATCCAATTATTAGAGTCGCAATGTTGTAAATCTAATTTTCCTTACCAGTGTCTTGGGTTACATTGTAATACTATTTAGTGGTAGGAACACAGCAGTCAGAGCAATATTAGAGGTCAAGGGGAAATCTTTCTGAATAGTTTTGCAAATAAGAAAAAGGATAGAGAGTGACATGGCTATATGTAGACATGCCCAGTGAAATCTAATAGGATTTTCTTTTGCATATTGCTTACTTAAAATAAACCAGTAGTTCAGTATACACACTAGAGAGTTTTGTACTGCTTAATGAGTCTGAAGATCTCCACCAGAGAACACTGTGCTGTAAATCTTGTGACATACTATTTTCTGAGCACAGGATCATAGTCATGCAACTTTAAAAAGTTGCGTGGACTTTTTAAATATGGGGTAATTCTGCAAAATTCACAATTTGTCACCATTGAAAAAAGATGAGAGCTCTTAAGAACCACTAAGCTGAGCTGCTCTTAACCTTTGAATAAGCATTTCTCTCAAGAGCTGAAAGTCAAGCTAGTGGACCACACAGCACACTCACCTTGATGAGGGTCCCGTCCTCTCCCTGAGATCCTTTATATAGCTTCTTCTGCTTGCCACTGCTAAGGTTGAATATCCTGCAGCACAGACCAAAGGCAAAATGAGCAGAAGGTGAAAAAAATAAACATCCTAAAGTGCTCAGAGGAGTAGTTCACAAACATGTTTCTGTGGATTTTTGTTTTCATTTTTTCATTCATTTAACTTTAAAGTCAGAAGCCAATTATCCCTTTAATTAAAATCATTATCTAGTTAAACATGGTGGTTTCCTCTTTCAGCATCTGTTACAGTGATGATCAAGTCTCACACTGATGTCTTTGTTGAATTAAATATTTTTATCTTAGGATATTATTTCCACCTTTGCTTTAAACTGCAATTTAGAAACACTTAAGTTATAAAAATCACACAAAGCAAGCTAATTCAACTGCATCAGCAGTATAAAATAGACTGCTATTTAGTAAAGCATAAAAGAGCAAGAGATTCTATTGTATATTGTGACTGAAAATATCACAGAAGTCCATTTACATAAAAACAGGCATGGAAATGCATTACCAGATCTGTACTTAAGTAATTAGGTCTACACACCTGTTACATTCAAGGTTGCCACTTGGGGACTATGCATTTGGCATGCCACAAAAAGCTTTTATATGAACATGTTTAGATCATAGTGACCTCAAAACACCATCTAAAAAGATGTGGTACCCAACACGAATTATAAGGTAACACCATGGACTAAGGGCAAACTACTCTCAAAAGTGTGATTTGTTTATGCTACCCATGACAGCATTTGCCACAGACCACTCATCTTCACTGGTGTCAGGTTAAGCAGCCAGATTGATATGGACTACTGCTAGACCATGTTCTGCACTGAACCGGTCTTCTTTCTGAATGATTTCCGCTATATTGCACAGGGAGATAGAGGAGATAGTAACTTAATCCATATAACATTCTCAAACAGCACCCTGTAATATTAGTATGCCATGGTATGCAGTACCTTTGTTTTCAAACACAAGACATCTCTGAGTACTCTGAATGTGTAACAAAACATCAGGGAAACATTTTTGATTAGTGTATAACATATGAAGGTAATTCTTTATCATTCAAGGTTACAATCTCCCTGGAATGACTACTGTATTTGACAATGACATCCTTTACAACACAAGCCCAGTCTTCTGGACCAGTCTCCAAATGAACATGTGCAGGACATTTTGAGATGTCAAACAGAGTTTGTTTAAAACCCTGCACATTCCTGAAGTAGCAGTTATGCCTGGCTGAATGTGCTTCAGGACTCCATTTGACAGAAAGACTCAATGTACAGTCTCTCATAAATCTAGTCATAGTGGTTGTAAGTGATCAAAATGACTCCTATGTGTAGCCCTATTCTTGATGAAAACATTTTTCTTTAGTTTTTTGATTAATTTCATCTATCCTGTAAGCCGTGACACAAACTAGCCCATTCATTGATTCTGGGTATGTTTTTTTTAACAGTGAGTGCACAAAGTATTGTGGATTTGTGAAACGCAGGCTGGGAGCTAGAATATGCTGCTTAATTAAAACAGATATTGCTTAAGGAAACTGCAATGGACTGGTGTTCTATCCAAGGCTTGTTCCTGTCTTGCACTCAGTGCTGTCTAAATAGGCTCTAGTCCCTAGAAAACCTGAATTGGATTAGTAGGGTTTGAGAATGTATCATTTAAGAGTGGAAAACCAATTTCAATTAAAAAATTATCTAGACCTAAAACAGCAGTCACTGAGGATTCCCAGCACTGAGCTATAAAATGCTACATATTACCCTTTCAAAAAATCAAAATACTAATCACAATTATGTCTTTCAACTCCAGGTGAAAAAGCAATGTCTGGGAGAACATGCACAGATTTTTAAAATTAATAATAATAATTCATTACATTTATATAGCGCTTTTCTCAGTACTCAAAGCACTATCCACACAGGGAGGAATCGGGAAGCGAACCCACAATCTTCCACAGTCTCCTTACTGCAAAGCAGCAGCATTACCACTGCGCCACCATACAACTGTAATCTTTCTGCCCCCGGCACCTAGGACTTTACCTTTAAGACATGTAAGACATTTTGATCGATACATTTTCTAAAAAAAGAAGAACCTCATTTGATTTTTTCATTTTCTCTGTTCCTAATTTTTGTTCAGTGTAACAACACTCCTTCACTGTAAACCCACCCACCAATAAAAGCATGTATTACCTGATGCTGCGGTCCTGACAGCCAATGGCTGCATACTTGCATGTGGGGTCCACATCCATGTCATACAGTGTTGTCTTACGAACAATGTGATGAGTCCGTGTGAACTCTGTGCCCTCAATGTTCTACAAACAAAATCACAGGTGTTAGGTCAATCTCAGTGGCAAGCCAACACATTGGATCTTATACTCCATCCTGGGCTCCTATTGACTGCTCAAATGCACTCAGTTCCTGAATGAGTGGCCATTCCTAATCCAAATAAGAGTCATAATCTAAAAAAAGCTTGTCCCCTAAGAAATTCTCAAAAGAGAGTGAATTTCTCTGAAAAGTAGTGAGCCTGTTTAGTGCTGGTGAGTCTATTCACTGCCTTCTTCTGTTTTCAATTTTTGTATATCAAGACTCTAAAAATGTATTGATTTTGCACTGCTGCTCTTGCTTGACTAGCAACTCAACATACTAATGAAAATTCCAAGTCAGCCAAAATTTTGCACACATCTAAATCAATCTCTATTGATTATTTTATGCAAATGGTGAAAGATATTGAACAGTCTATAATCTATAAATTATAAAAACAACAGTCAACTGTGTGGATTATACATGAAAGAACAGAATAAAGCCTAGTATCACTTTTAATACTCTTAATTCACTTGGTCATAATTAATTTCCCTCTGCTTAGCTTTTTTCCTTTTTCTTAATTTTCATACAGTGTTTGTTGAACAGGATTAACAAGCATGCTAATATAATAAAAAAGCCCCAAGTTGACCAGCTACCTGGGTGGAAACGCAATTACTAGTGTTAATGGTTAATGCATCTAGCATCTACATTTTTATTATTACCATGGTAGTTGTCTGCATGATATTCTCCCAATGTCTGTTTGGATTTTTCTCTGACTACTCTGGTTGTCTTTCCACATCGCAAAAAATGTGCAGATTAAGTTGACTGGTGATTCTAATTACAGTAGTCCATTGTGAATGTGAATATGGTTGCGAGTGTGTTCCTATCCAGGAATGGTCCCTGCCTTGCCCCTGATGCTGCTGGGACAGATACTAGCAGTCCTGTAGTCCAGAATTGGAGAAGCCAAGTTTGAGAATTTTTTGTTTTTTTACAAACTGTGGACAATCAGTAACATACTCTTAACAATGATTTAAAAACTGTAATCAACTATAAGTTTATAGTAGATCTTAAACTCAAATATGAGAAATGTTGAAGACAACAACTAATGAGATTAGAAAGATAGATATTATTTTATTTGTCCCAAGAGGGAAATTTATTGTTTTACAAAAGCTAAATAAATAAATATTAAAACAAGCAACAACAAAACATCTGAAATACACACCAGTATTACTATATATAAAGAAAACTTCTGACTTAGCTAAAGATAAAGCAACAGTCACAGTCAATGTGAGACATTGCAAAGCTGCAGTGTGCATTTAATACAAGATTAATATATGTCTACAGAACTCTCTTTTGATTGTTTACTGAACATATACAGTATGTAGCAGTGAAGTCCAATTTTATAGCCAAATTGGCTGTGTCAGCTAATGGACTTCAAATTATTCACCCACTGGTTCATTCATCCATCTTCAAACTGTCTTATCCACTTCAATGCTGCTGCAACAACATAACAGTTACAGATCTAATTCATCCAAGTAGTTCTGGCCTTGTGAACGAAGCTGCCAGAACAGGGTGCAGTTATATTTTTGCAAAGTACATCACAATGTAAATGTGTCACTTGTGTGTTTTAGTTACCTTGATATACTGTAAGTCTAACAGTTGAAAACCCCTCCTACAGAGAAAGGTAAGGTACATAATGTGTGGGCCTACCAAGTTATTGAATTAATTACTGGCATGGCCAAAGGCAAAACTGATAATTAACTACCTGATTAACATTAATCAATCAAAAATTATTCTCACATCATTACATTATTTCCCACAAAGGCTACTAACATAATGCCATTGATGCAATGTCAGCTTAATACTTAGCAAGTAAAACACTTCACCTTTGATAAAACTGCATCAAAGCTGATGAGTGATACTGTTTGATTAAAAACACACATATACAAAAGCAAATATCAAACCACTGAGCTCACCACCAGAACAGTGGAACTTTAGTCTAATAACTGAAATCTCTGCAATAGTCAGAACTAAACTCTGTATCTGCAATTATTTTTACTTATGTCAATATTTTTACTATGTAAAACACTTATATACATGAATAAAAATGATTTTTTAAGAAATTATGGGTTGGATGGGGCTGGTCTGCACCAGGTACACCCTAAATGCTCAAATCACTCTCAGCAAATACGTTAGTTGCAACACTAGCAAAAAGAACACAGTTGGACTTCTTTGAAAATGGCAGAATCACACATACATATATACCTGAGCTTTTTTTTGAGAATGACATGAATACATTGTGTTACTATATACTGTACAGGTATATGTAACCTCAAAACATGGATCAATACTTGGGAGTATTTTTAGCTTGTAATCTAAGTTTTAAGGCTTCTTTTTCATGTTTGCACTAATGCACTTCAAGAAGAAACTGCAAGATGAGGCAAAATATTTTTTTAAAATGTATGAAAATTGCTTCACTTAAAAACATAATTACCCATAGCAAATTAATGTATAATATGATTGTGAAAAAATTACATCGACTTGAAAAATAGCAAATGTATCCTTAAATTTCAGGTTCTCAAATGTATTAATGTGGACTTGTGATTGATACAAGATTAGATTTTGTCTCTTTTGTCTGTGTCACTTGTAAATAATTCATGACATATTCTCATTTTGTTTTCAAATTATTTGGTTAAAACAGCCATTTGCACTTACTGTACCTTTCTAGAACTAGAAGTTTATAACATGGTCTCAAACATATGCTTTTTTAGCATTGAAATCTTTTCTCTTTATAATATAGGTGATATTCAGCAGTTAAATTGTCTTCAACACAATATTAAAAATCAGCAAATATTTATTTATTAATTTCTGCATTTATCTATTTATTTCAAGAGCCAGCTTAATCCATTTTTAAGGTTCACATGGAGCAGGGCCCTAACCTGTCAGTAATGGCTACAAAGCAGAAGGCAGACCTGGGTGTAATGGCTGTCCACTGCAGGACACAGTCACATGCATACCAACATTTCTGGTTAAATGTACAGTTGCTAATAAACCCAACCTTCATGTTACTTAGATGTGGGAAATAAACTGAGTATTAGAAAAAAAACACAGTAACTTGGGGAAAATGTGGTAACACCATTAGATGGTGAATAGGATAAAATTTGAAACCTTGAGGTGGCAGCATTGAAAATTATGTCAGACAAAATCAACACTAAAAGGCATAATGAACACAATACCAGTGCCCTTTAGAAGCACAAAGCTATATTCAAATAATAAAAGTAGTTTTACAGCTGGAGCACTGGCCACTTAATAAATTTGCTAAGAAGCAAACAAAGAGTCAGAGGTGTGAACTGAGTAAGTAGCCTTGGGAATTACAGTCTAATGCTTTAATCATTACGTCACGCTGCCTTGAAATGAGGACACACAGCTGTGAAAGTAGCCAATGGAAGATATCTTTCTCGCTCTGTCTGTCTCTCTCATACACACACACACTCCTAATCAAGAAATTATCAAAAGGATTTTCAGACTGCTTATTTCTAAACTAAAACCCTAGAATATTTTTACTGAAGGAATGGAATTGATTCTTGTTTCAAACAGCATCTCATTGGCTCTTCCAAAGCCATGATGAACTTCCCATTGTCTGATGACAGAGGTTTTAATCAGTTCCACAGCCTGGGGACAATAACGCAGCAAAGATCTACAAAATGTGGCCCAGAGAGTCCTGAATAGGAAACTGTATTGTTGTCTGCTTCCCATTTCATTTCTTTGAGACCAAACTTCCCACTATGGTAACCAAGAATCTGCTGATTTTTCTCAGTGACTTTCAACAAGCTTGAGCCTTGATGAAATAGCAATTACTCAATTCGCAAGTAAAATCATGTGCATGATTTTATGAAGAGAAGGGGTTAATCAGGTGTTTCATTACCTTCTGTGCTGTGCGGAAATAGATGCTCTTGTCTGCACCACAGCTGATCATTCTGACTTTGCCTTCATTGGCTGTAAAAGTAAAAAAAAAAAATCAAATCACCACAGAAACAGAGTGCATCATTTGCCCAGCACAGCATTTAAATCTGCTTAGCAACTGATTTTCAACCAATAGTAGCTGGAAGTAGACTTCCAATACAAAAAGAGACATAAGGCTTAGTGTAGTGATAAAGACTGGTAGGCAGTTTGTAGTCAAAATGTCACCTTCCCTTGAAAACTGCAACAGACATCCACACCAGAGCACACAATAACTGACAGCTAGCTGACTCTGTAAACTGCAAAAAATGGAGGAAGAGCTTAGTAGCAAAAATAGATTTCAGCAACAGAAGTGTCAGCAAGCCCCTTGGAATCCTGCCTACTTCAGGTGGAACAGTTTTATCTGCAACCAAATGGTCTGATTTGGAACTGGAAGAGCATTCCAGTAAAGAATAACACAAAGTTGACACTCTGATGGAAAGCATTTACTGTAGTATATATAAGCATGTCAACCAAATAACCAGTCCCCAATTTCCCTTGTCTCTGGTCTCACTTAACTATAACTTTTGGATGTTTCATATTACCCGCTACAGCAAAGTTAAGGAATAACTATGTGGTATACACTGTCACTTGTACCTTGCTTATTTCTCAAACAAGTTAATCAGACTGACAGTTGTCTTTTTTGCAGACATTACATCAGCTTGTCAGGTTAGCTAAAGGATTTTTTCCAATTCCTCACTTCTCCATCCCTCAAGCCTATCTATTCTATTACAGGTTTTTAACATATCACAAGGCATAAAATAAACCTGGATGAGACAGCACTCAATGTAAGGTCACCACAGGACAATTTAGAGTAGCAATTCAACATAACCTCCATGTCCTTGCGACTTTGGAGGAAGGAACATTACCCAGATAAAACTCACCAGCAAACTTGACTGCTGTTATGGATGAGGAATGCTCATCAAGTGTCTGTAACAAGCTGTACTCATTCCCAGCATCCAGGACGTGGATGAGACGATCTCGACTTGCAGTTGCCAAAAGGTTGAGACCTGTGATGGAAAATAAGAGGTTAAAAGCTGATTGTAACACAAGTACAAAACACCAAAACTGCTTTCAGAACAAAAAACATTGTCCCACTTCACAAATATGATACTAGGATTAAGTGCCAGCATGCGCCAAAACCTTAGAGTCCTGCACAATTTTTCTTTCATTGTCCTTTAACATCTATCTCAGTCATGTGAGAAAGGCTGCTATAGGTCAAAAGTAAATTATCTTATAAACCAATATAGCACATTATTAAGAAATGTACAATCTTGTCTTAGTTTCTTATTTGCACAAACAAGCAAATCATTATGCAGAAATATAAACTCTTAAACTGTTAAACATGACACTTTTTATTACTGTATAATAAAGTGGTGAATTCAATTGTTATTTTCAGTTCTATGCAAAATGCTGGAAACCTGTATAGTGGATTAATTTATATATATATTTTTATATGTATGTACAGTATATATGTACAATGCCTACAAAAAGCATTCAGATCTTGGAAGATTGCACATTTTACTGCTACACAACATTGAATCACAGTACAGTAGATTTAATTTGGCTTTCTTGACATTGATCAACAGGAAAAGTCTCTTCAATGTCAAAGTGAAAATGGATCTCTGCAAAGTGGTCTAAATTAATTGCAAATATAAAACACAAAATCTAACTAATAATTATTTATTATTACTACCTATACAGTCAACTTCAGCATTATTGACACCCCTCAAGAAAATATGTTAAACATGAACATCAAAGATGAACCTCACTTTGAGTGATCTGTTGGGTTTAAGCAAATGTATAGTCCTTATCTTTTATATTAACACATTTTTTTTCTTCAACAAAACCTTTCTTTAGTAACACATTTTTTATTGAAAGTGTAGGTATAAAAATATTTGCACTCCCAATGATTAATATTTAATAAATACTCCCCTGGGAAAAATAACAGCTTTTTTCTGCAATGTTTAACTGGGTTGGAGAACACTTGTAAAGGAATCATGGATCATTCCTTCATGTAGAATGTTTCCTTTTCCTTAGGATTTGCACTTGTGGACTGGTCTCTTATATTCATTCACACAACGGGTTTTCACGGTGGCGCAGTGGGTAGCGCTGCTGCCTCGCAGTTGGGTGATCTGGGGACCTGGGTTCGCTTCCCGGGTCCTCCCTGCGTGGAGTTTGCATGTTCTCCCCGTGTCTGCGTGGGTTTCCTCCGGGCGCTCCGGTTTCCTCCCACAGTCCAAAGACATGCAGGTTAGGTGGATTGGCGATTCTAAATTGGCCCTAGTGTGTGCTTGGTGTGTGGGTGTGTTTGTGTGTGTCCTGCGGTGGGTTGGCACCCTGCCCAGGATTGGTTCCTGCCTTGTGCCCTGTGTTGGCTGGGATTGGCTCCAGCAGACCTCCGTGACCCTGTGTTCGGATTCAGCGGGTTGGAAAATGGATGGATGGATGGACAACGGGTTTTCAATTAGGTTCAAATCTAGAGACTGAGATAGCCATTACAAAACTTTGATTTTGTGTTCTTGTAACCATTCCTATGTTAATTTTGATGTTTGTTTCCAGTCATTTCCTTGTTGAAAGGTCCATTCACTGCCAAGTCTCAGCCTTCTTGCAGATGTTACCAGATTTCGGGCTAATATTTTCTGGCATATAATGGAATTCATTATTCCATTAACCTTCACAGCAGACCCTAGTCCACTTGTAGCAAAACAGTCCTGAAGCATCAATGCTCCACCACAAAATTACACAGCTGGCATCAGGTTATCTTACCTGAAGACAACACATAATTCCATTTGTAGTTCCAAATATGCCTGGTAAACTTCAGGCACAACATTTTGTGGTTTGTTCTTAAAAAGGGTTTCTTTAGTAGAACTTACCAAAAAAGCTTCTCACTATTGAGTTTGCATCTGTGGTGGAGTGATATCTAGCATATAAGTTGATAAATATGTTGGATTTGTAAGAACAGTTTCCTGTTAGAATAGCTTTTGCAAAGACAATTAACAAATCTCAGAGCCAAAGATTCGAAAAGGTTATTTTATTTAATAGAAAGAAACAAAATTCAATCACGGGCAGTTATACGTTGCATTGTCACGATGAAAGTCGAAACACAGAATCAAAATTCAATGCAATATTGATGAAAATTTAATTCAAAAAATAGTTTTTACTGAAGTTTTACAGTAAAAGTGTAATTTTAAAATGTATTTGCATGTTAATTTCAAAGCCAAACAGAATGAAATCGTATTATGCAACAAATAACTCGTAATGCAACATGAAACAAAATTTACTTTCAAATTATTACATTTTACTCTTTTTTAATATGGTTAATTACTCGCTGTAATGTAAAATAGTTCTATTATGTATATGTAACAATTCCCATGAAAATAAAAATTTGTTTAAATTGTACATCCGCATCCCCATACACGAGTGACAGAACTGCAAAGAGGCTAGTACGTAGCGCAGGCACAGGGGTTGGCGAAGTAAGCAAGCATGGGGCAAAGCCCCCTAGTACTATTTACATTTAATTTTTTGTTTTCTCTTTAAGATCTCAAAATGTGATTGAGTCATTAGTGCTTAAGTGAAGGCAGGTACCAACATTTCTACAGTTGAATAAATCATCTGACCTTTCTACCCTCGAAGGGTGTTGCTTCAACTCTAAACTACCATGAGCTCCTCTAAGTTGATGACTTAGCACTGGTAAATAAAGATAATTGACTCTTACAAAGCAGTGGAAGGCTACAAAAAGATATTTAAATTATTTTAACTGGGAAGTCAAGGCCTCATGACGCATACATTATCTCTGAAGTAGAAGTAATTTAAAACTAGTCTTATACAATATGCAAAACAGAAATCATATTTCTATGCAAAGGACCTTCAGAAAGTATTACCTGATAGCAGAGTATTGGTCCACAGACTTACAGCTCAGAGTTGCCTGCATAAAAATAATCTGGTATGGAGGGGTTTTCAAAAAGACACCTTTTTTATGATCCATCCATTTTCCAACCCGCTGAATCTGAACACAGGGTCACGGGGGTCTGCTGGAGCCAATCCCAGCCAACACAGGGCACAAGGCAGGAACCAATCCTGGGCAGGGTGCCAACCCACCGCAGCCTTTTTTATGATCTCATCACAAAATCATCACAAAGAATAATATTCTGATAAGCTAAAAACTTTTTGGACCAAACTACCATGAACTGATAAAACTAAAAGTGAACTTTTTTAGCTACAACCACAAAGGGAAACATTTAAAGGAAAAACAGGTCACTCCTCAGAAAAAAAGAACCCTTACTCAAGTCTAAAGAAGTGTGGGGGTTGGATTATGCTTTAGGCATGCTTGGCAATCAGGGGCAGAGGAGATATTGTCCAGGAGAGAGGAAGAATAACTTTGAATAAATGCAACAGCCAACTGAAAGGTCTTCAGATTATACCTTTCATTCCACATCTAAAGACTCCTCAGAGTTAGGGACTGCTTTTTTGTCAAATTACATTCCTTCACATGCTATACACTCCTAGCATTGATTTTGTTTTACATTGTCTTCAAGGCTGTAGGTTTTCAAACTCTTCCAACAGATTACGTTTTTTTAAGGTTAAGAGATTCTGCCACCTGAATACCACTGCCCTGCTCATTTTGTCTGTTCCATGTGTTGCATATACTTGGGGCACAGCTGAAAAATCATTTGGGAATGACAAAGCAAATTAAGGGTTGAATTACAGGGCATGAGATTGAAAGGATTAAACAGAAACTGGCTAGTGACAGTGTGGACCACCTGGGGACGCACTGCCACCCAAACTCGACACAGACAGATGTGGGACACAAGTGTAGGGCACATGTTTTTATTTTTTTTCTTTTCTCAATGGGAAACACCTTCCCCCGTTTCCCAAGTGTAGAGCACAGTCACAGCACAGTTCCAAACACTCCTGGCAAGCTTCGTCTTCTCCCACCCAACTCTGGCTCTTATTGTAGTGGCTACTAACTTCTTTTATTATGCAGCCGGAAGTGCTCCAGGTACTCGTTGGTCTACTTCCAGCAGAAGGGTTCAGCAGCAGCTGCATCACCCCCTGGTGGCACCCATGGAAACCAACAGGGCTGCACCAAACTCCAGCTCCCATGGAGCCCTGCGGGAGTCCAAGACACCACTGCAATCTGGGGGCGGGTGGCACTTTGCGCTCTTGGGGGAGGTAACGCTGTGGATATGCTCCCTCCCTCAGTCTTTCCAGTGTAGAGGTGTCGTACGTCACAACAGTCACCATGCTTCACCTAAATTCCAACACCACCATACAGTCCCATTATATAGTAAGTCATATGTACAATAAGTCAATTTGTTTCAATATGTCATACGTAAAAAGTCCAAGTAGCCAACATCCATGAGCCAGTGAAGAAACCTAAACTGAACAGAGGCTGGATATTTCAGGAAATTAGTGATCTAAATCACATCTCAAAATTAACCATGAAGTATGTAATGAAAGAAAAGATTCTGATTTTAGAAAGGCCTTAACCTGTGCATGAAAAATGATAACAGATATTTGTGAATGAAAAAATTCAAAATTAACAGTGGACAAAAAAACATAAAACAATTACAAAAATAACTTGATTATGATTTATATTAAAGTATGTCTTACCAAATACTGACAGACAAGGTAACCAAACCTTTTCATAAGGCACATTCACACTATAATTTTTTCAGCCTGCTTTAGACAATAAACAGTAATAATGCATTGAATGCATTAATGCATCAAAATCTTGCATAAAGACTTTACCCTACTGTAGCTGTATTAATTTTTGACTTAGTAATTAAGTGATATGTACAGCTTCACAAGTAGGTGCCCATACAAATGCACAAAACCGCAAAACCTTGTTGACTATCAAAACTGAAATCACAAAAATAAACAGGTACTATATTCTTTAATGTTATAGATTTTACTATTATAATAACAGTAAATAGAAAGCTTCCAGCAATATTGTGGCAATTCATCTGTACATTCACAGTCCTGAGGAAGCTGGCAGCTGGTTTGGTGATTAGTCGAGAGTGAAGCACTGTAAGTCTCTAAGCACTTGTCACGTCTATCTAGAGCTAAGTGAAATGTACGTGAAGTATGCAAGTGTGACAAGTGTGATTTGTAAGCTGCTTTATTTTCAATCAGCAATGAAGTGCAGAATGCAACTGTGTGCACTATGGACCACAGGGCCTATCTTGTAAAGCAACATTGGCTTAGGGACGAAAACATGAATAGGGCACACCCTGCTAGCTTAAAATCTATAGGTGCACTGGAAAATTCATGAAGAATTTAACTCACTGGTGTGCTTCACACTAATTATGAATTCAGACAGTATTAGGCCGTAACATTTAGAAAAAAATCATACTTTCAAAGAAAGCACTTTCCTTCTAATGATTTGCTGAAGTTCATACAAATATACAACCCAGTATATTATGATAACATAGCATCACTAGTTCAGGATAGTAGGGTAGCAGAGTCTGTCTCAGACCCATTGACTATAGCGCAAAATCAAACCCAGCATCGTATGGCAGCTCATTGCATAGTGGACACACACATGGTCACACAAACATAAATGACCAAACTGCAATTCAAATCCAGAACTCTGTATACAACAGGCCACAAAGCTAACCATTGTGCTGTTCATATTTGGAGTTCAAAGCTAACATACCAGATCACAGAACTTGTGGGGTTGTACAGTAATGAAACCTGTATATTCTAATCTTGCAAGGAGAGAAATCAGAGTGTGAGGAGTGTGTGATGGCTCATGCAAAATTTCCTAAGCTTTATAATTTAATCTAAAAAAGCAGACCAAATCTATAATAGGAAAATGACATCTAGTCATTTTATAAGAAGTGCACACTACTTTCTATAGTTTTTTCTTACCTTCAACATTTACTGTGAACATCCAAGTTTACCTATTTTTAGCAGATAACACACAGTAATCTCCTTATCACATATACAGGTATAGTGTGTGCGTTTAACCAGTGCATGTCACTTCCTACAACCAATAATACCCAAAACAAAGCTCTCACTTACATCATCACCACTAACTGCTCCATTAATAGAAAACTGAAGAGTATGCAGATTTGCACATGAATACGTATACATAAGCTACCATGGTCTAGCTTTCTATGCTTTAAAGCTGCAGACAAGAACTGTAGCTTCAACTCACGTAAAGAAATTGTATCTCTCAAATGCTTTAAGTTATCTTGGATAATGTAATCAGACAAATTATAAGTAATAATAATAATAGTAAAGTCTGCTTTTGCAGAGAACAAAGTCTAACCTATGCAAAAATACCCTCACCAAATGCTAGCTGAGCTAATGTAAATGATTGGGGGTGTAAGAAAGCCCTGCTCATTTGGGAACACAAGAAAACTGACTCTGCTGGAGCATGTGCTGAGTTTACATTATGATGGAATCCTTTGAGATCTACACATATTAGCTGATAGAGAATTTAGTATAGCACCATGCAGGACATCTTTGGGTAGAATGAAATCTGTCCTGGATAACTAGGCAGTTAAACCAATCACATTACTCCCAATCTCTTAATGGGCTTCCAGTTAAGTTTAGAACTAAATCCTCCATTTAACCTATGAATCTGTCAGTGGCTTAATGAACTTCTTAGCAATTATCTATCAGTGTGTACAAACTAATCCCTAGAGCAAACTATCATGAGTGCTAAACAAACAATATACCCACAGGTAGTAGAATGTGTGTGTACAAGATCTCTAAGAAGTACCATAGTAGTAAATGCACATTGAACTTTAAACTACCTTCAAGGTTGTCAGTTCAAATTCCAGTATTGACTCACAATGTAATGCGGAGCAAGTCAAACTTTAAAAAATAAGTAAACACTTGTAAAGACTCCAGGACTTGTAAAGTACCTAGGGTAAAGGCATCTGCCAAATATATTATAATATTAATGAAACCTGAATAATATTCCACCTAATATAAAGAATGTCACAGAATTAAATCCAGAACTATCAACTATGTTACTATTGAAACACCTAAGAATAATAACAATTTCATAGGGCACTAAATGTTGTACATATTTGTGAGTATACTGTAACATAACAGGAAATTACATAAAATATGCATATTAGTTGATTACAGTGTCCAATTTCAATTCAGCCTTTATTTCAAATATTGTTAAATAACAACAGGGAAAGGTAAAAGGAACTTTTATTTATTTTTTGCATTTGTACATAAAAAAGTACATACAGTATAAAAACATAGCAAATATAAAATGTTAGCCATGAAAGATGGAAACAGAGGTGTGCCTGACACAATAAAAGAAGGAAGTTTTTAAATATCAATCACAGCTATGATATACAACTACAAGGAAGAGGACATCATAGTGATAACTAAGAAAATGACTGGATAGGATACATTGATAAATTGTAGATGGAACTTTCAAAGCTATAGCTAGCTATATGGATTATTCAGATTAGCATTGTGTCAGTGAGGAGCAGAAACTGTTAAAAATCATCAATAAAGGGGATGGTAATTAAAAATCCAGACAAGATTTTCAGTCTGTACTTGAATATTGACGCTAATGAAGCATCACATATTGAGCATAGGAAGAAAGTTCCAAAAAGAAAGACCCACATGTTTAATATGTATGACAAATGTTGTGTAATGGGGATTTGGAACTTTAAGGAGGTCAGCATCAGAAGATCTCCACCGTATAAAAGGTTTATGTGGTGTAAGCAGCCTAGACAGGTATTCTGGAGTGTTGAGACAAACAGCTTTGTAAGTCAGTCACAGGGTTTTGAAGATGATACAGTATCTGACAGAAAACTGATTTAGGTGAGGTAACAGTGGATATTGTGTTCACAGAACTTATTTTTGTTGTCAAGGCTTTGGCAGTAACATTATGGTCCTGTTTTAATCAGTTAATACTTCACATAAGAAGATCATTAAAAGAGAATTGCAAAGGTCCAACCATGAATTGATAACATGGTGGTAAAGTACTTAAGCATCCTGTCTAATAAAGGATGGGTTGGACTCTGTTGATATTCATCAGATGATAAAATTAAGTTTTGAATCCAGCATAGAGATGTGAGCCAAAGTCCACTCAACTTTAAAATATAGTGTAAGTCCAAGACTAGTCAAAGAGGAAAACAGGAAAAATTTATGACAGCTGTATTTTAAAAAGGAGTCACACTTCTTAAGTTCCCCCAGTGATTCTATGAGTATTTATTCAAATTAGTGTATTTTGAGTGCCAGGCCATTTACAGATATTTAGTCACAAAGGTCACTGTACTCATTTACACCTGTCTCAGTAGAATTAATCTCCAGAGATTATCACTGTTGCCTATACTTCTTCATATAGTAAACATTATAACCTCTAAGAAACATGCGTCTACTCTAATTTCTACAACAAGCAAAGAAAAAGATCCAGCTTTATTAGGTACACCTCTTCAACTGCTTGTTAATGCAAATACAGTACCTAATCAGCCAATCATATTGCAGCAACTCAATGCATTTAGGCATGTAGACATTGTCAAGATGACCTGAAAATTCAAAATTCAAACCAAGCATCAGAATGGGGAAAAAAGGAGATTTAAGTGACTTTGAACGTGGTATGGTTGTTGGTGCCAGATGGGCTGGTCTGAGTATTTGAGAAACTGCTGATCTACTGGGATTTTCATGCACAACCATCTCTAGGGTTTATAGAGAGTGGTCCAAAAAAAGGGAAAATATCCAGGGAGCGTCAGTTCTCTGAGTAAAAATGCCTTGTTGATGCCAAACGTCAGAAGAGAATGGCCAGACTGGTTTGAGATGATAGAAAGGCAACAGTAACTCAAATAACCACTTGTTATAAGCAAAAAAGCATCTCTGAATGTACAACACATCGAACCTAGAAGCAGATGGGCTACAGTAGAAGGAGAACATACTGAGGCTACAGTTCACCCGGGCTCACCAAAATTGGACAACAGAAGATTGGAAAAAAAACGTGACCTGGTCTAATGAATCTCAATTTCTGCTGTGACATTTGGATGGTAAGGTCAAAATTTGGCATTAACAACATGAAAGCATGGATCCATCCCATTTTGTATTAACGGTTCAGGCTGGTGATGGTAGTGTAATGGTGTGAGGGATATTTTCTTGGCACACTTTGGACTCCTTACTACCAACTGAGTACTGTTTAAATGTCACAGCCTACAAGACTATTGTTGCTGACCAAGTCCATCCCTTTATGACCGCAGTGTATCCAGCTTCTGATGGCTACTTCCAGCATGATAGCACGCCATGTCACAAAGTTCAAATCATCTCAAACTGATTTCTTGAACATGACGATGAGTTCACTGTACGCAAATGGCCTCCACAGTCACCAGATCTCAATCTAATAATCTAATAGAGCACCTTTGGGATGTGGTGGAACGGGAGATTCACATCATGGATGTGCAGCCGACAAATCTGCAGCAACTGTGAGATGCTATCATGTCAATATTGACCAAAATCCCTGAGGAATGTTCCCAGCACCACGAAGAATTACATGGCAAACCGGGGTCCAACCCGGTACTAGCAAGGTGTAACTAATAAAGTGGCCAGTGAGTACACATATAAAATGCTAACGGTTGTCCATCTGTCACGCAAAAACTGGCAAACCATGGGATCTTGACCCTCGTTCTTGGTTTTAATGAAGAGCTTATGATGTAACGTGCATAACGTGATCCCAAAATTGGAGGTGCAAAATACATCGCTCGTGTAATTGGGGTTTGGGTCCTTCTCACAACAAGCAGAGGCATGACCATACACTGTGCCTGACAGAAAAACAACCTCTGAGTATGCACGCAACATTGACAGTGAAGCATATTGCACAGGTCAATTGATCATTTGCAACACAACAACCACTGCATATACACATTGCACTGACAGTGACGTTTTTCAGGTCAACTAACAACCGAAAGTCATACTCTCTGATCAAAATACAAAACACAAATACCAAATTAAGAGGTCAAAGCACATGACCTGAGCATTGTAAATGCAAGTCATTCACTCTGAACGTAACAGTCTTACACAATTAAAGAAATGGAGGTGCAGGCATCCTTTGCCACGTTATTCCCAGAAAAGAATAGGCACACAAGCACCCCAACATATTAAAATGAAAAAATAGCATGCAACATGACTGCCAGGAAAGGACTCCGATTGATATTGGCTTGGAGAAAAGGATATTGCAGCAACCTAAGTGGAATGACCTGGGGTGCTGTGTTTTGTGAAAGGTACTTCTGTGGGGACGGTAGGTCCAAGTATTTCTAGTATATATTACTTGAAGGCTGAACACACTTTTGTCGCATTCTTACCTGTGTCAGGCTTTGAGTACTCCAGACAGAGTATTTCTGAGTCATGGGCCTCAACCTTAAGAATCTCTTCCATGGTCTTCAAATCATGAACCCTGCAAAGAATCCAAGAGGTTAGGCTGGTCAGTTGTGTTCACTGTGTTTATTATTACCAGGATTAAATAGGGGACACCACACCACCCCCCTCCCAAAACAACCCTTACCATAGCCCTAACCAAATGAATGAAATCCCATAGGCAATAGTAAATGGGTGCCTTTTTTCCTTCTTCCTCTATGGCTTAACTGAATAATGTTTCCACACAGATGAGCTGATTAATCTGCTGATGGACTATCTGAATGTCTTTCCATATCCTGTACAAGAAAAACACTCAACCACATCATCTGGTACCTCAAGATGCCAGTCCTGTCCCCAGATGCTAAATGTTGTCCATCAGGCCTTATGCATAAAGTGCGTATTCCAGCTTTGATATCAGCAGTCTGGGACTCAGCCTTCTCTGAGGCACTTCCAGCATTACACTCAGTGTCGAGCAGGAATGAGGTATTGTTGTCCATGTAGATGATCTTCAAGAGATCCTATACAAAAACAAGATAAAATTATTTACTTTTGGTAACAAAACGTTCATTCTGCAAAGATCTCCTTAGGAATATGTTTTCCAGTTTGACTATACAGAAAATAGCAAAATATCCCTTACTGATGTACACTTGGATTACTTGGCAATTAGATTTGTTGTTATCCATCATGCTTAATTGCCACTGAAACCACAACATATGCAAAACACGACAACTTCCTCCAAAACACAAAGATCATCTGATTCCTCAACTTAATGAAGGCAAATACAATGCAAAACAGGAGTGCTTATGGATAGGATAAAAATTAACCTTTTCTTCCCCAAGTATCTGAAGTCATTCAAGTCAAAATTCTTGTATCCAGTGTTATTGGGGCAGGGAGCTGCAAACGGAGTTTACAGTATACTTGGAAATCCTATTATAGAAAAAGGAAGGTTGGAATTGCTCTTTTGATACTGCCCAGTTACACTGTGGAACTGAAGAAAAAATTCTACTTCACTTTCTTGACTGTATCCTAATCAGACACAACTTATATAATACACTGTTCATCTAGGGGATTTTACCAACTGCCACCATTCTTCCTCTTATACCAAAATGAGCCAATATGAGGTTCACAGTAAAGTGAAATCATGTTGGGATCATTTCAAATACGGATTAAGGCCCCAACTTACATTGCTGATGACATTGCGGGTCAGCATTGTACTGTGGTTGTCCAGGTCCCACAGCCTGACTGTGTTATCTGCAGAGCAGGTAAGAATTGAGCCAGGGGGCAACCGGGATTGACTACTATCAGGTAGTTCAGGGTACACCTGAAATAGGCAAAATATAAGTAAAACGGTGTACAAAATATACACTGAACACTACTTGGAGCACAAGCTTACATATTGTACTTAGACATGTGAGTTCATACATGATACAGGTACCCACCTCAATACTCCAGACACAAGCTGCATGGTAGAGAGCCGAGTAGACCTTGCCTACTTTCCGGGGATCCCTGACATCCCAGGCATAGAGACTGTGATCATTGTAAATACATGACAGCCACCGGTTTGTGGAGTCATAGGTCACTGCCAACACATCTGGAAAGCGGGCATCTGCCTGGGTGCAGAACAGATGACTGTTGAAAGATAAGAGGCAAAAGTATTGGTATATGAGAATTGTCAGTGCACTCCAAAAGAGGATACAATATCAGTAATTTAGAAGAGATTAAACATGTATGTGGTATATGGTATTACTATGCAGTAAGATAGAGGTGGAGTTGCTGGACAAAAGAAGAGCACATCAGGTATTGTAAGAGACGGACGAACAGAAGGACATCAAAAAAGGCAGGCTGACTTAAGTAAAAGCAGTTTGCGGATTAGAGAGCTATAGATAAGGCAAAACAAAGTATTGTATTTAATGATATACGGGCAAAGGAAATAATTAGATCTGACAGATAAGAAAAACAAACAAAATCTTCATATACAGGAGTACAGGACCAGGACAGAGAATAACATCCAGTACAGGACTAGGGACAACTAGACTGAGGGGACTGAGAACATTAAGGGGTGGAAGAAAAACATGTGTTTAGAGAAGGGACAGGATAGAGAGGAGGATATCATGGGAAGGCAAAGAAAGAGGACATCAGGTACAGAAGAAAGAATCCTTAACGCTAAGGGGACATTAGGTATTGTTGAGGGACACCGAAGTGAACATCACATATGGAGGAAGGGACACTGAGAAGAACATGACATATTGAGGGGAGATGAACACTAATGAGGAAGACATCAACTACAGATGTAGAAAGAGGGATGTACAGTAAGAAGGACAAATTTACCTGTTGATAGAATGGGGCATGAGAAAGAGGCATCTTTTTTTTTTAAGAGAAGCAACAAAGAGAAGTGGGTATCACATGAGGAGGCAGATTGATATCAAGGTGAAAGTGAGGCAAAGCTTACAAGAGATACTAGGAAATTCAGGAGTAAAGAACATCTGGCTACTTTCGCATTACAACTGCCTCCATCAGGATACCTCTATTCAAAAGTAGGCAACCTCAGATGGAAGCACTCATTATTGTACTTTAAACAGAAAGTCTAATGGAGATGGGCACTCTGCCTGGTGGCAAAGACAGGATCTCAAAGTTTTTCTCTGTACCTGCACAGAGTCTGCATGAATATGGAAGAACAAGCAAGGCATACGTTTTTATTACTGTGCAGGCTGATCCTTCCCAAGCACAAGGCCAAACAAGTAAGATTTACTGACTGTGAAGTTCTCATTATCACATGCAAGTCAAGATGCTTACACTTTCTCAGAGCCAGTTGTCAAACAGAAGGCATTCCTCAGAAATCTGTTCCCTCTCCTAAACTTGCTCCTAAGCTTTAGGTTCACATTAAAAAGTATTCTACCACTGTGGTACCCTGAATGTCATTATACGACAACCCTCCCCTCACAACCCACCACCAATCCTCTTCTAATACATCAAAGGACCTTTCCACTGGCCGAGAGTATGGATTTGAGGTGGTGGAGCCTAGGGTGGCAAAATTCCTTATAATCTGGCCAATGAATATAAATGCACATCCAGGTGAAAAAAAAAATGCCTTGAGAAGGTGCCAGAAATTAACTGGTGGAGACAGTAGAACCTAGGACTGCAGATACATCATCGGAGGCCTGACCAGACCTATTGAGACAACTGGCACAGCAAGTCTGCAGGGTGGAATCAGATTCACTGTTAGCTTGGAGGTGCCCACAGATTCTAATGGTTTTCTCATCAAGAAACTGCCATTACTGCACTCACTGAAAGTTTTTCTCCCTTAGGCAGTATAAAACTTAATAGAAACCAAACATATCATGTTTGTTTTAAATACAGCTGTGATCAGAGTCACCCACACCTGTTTTGGAATGCAAAGGCCCCCTTCTTACCATCTGCCCCATTCTCAACTCTCTTTGCGCCTTCTTCCCTCATTGTTGCCAATCTAGTTTCAATGCTTTCTTCTTTACCATTTTATTTGTTTGTTTAGCACTCAAGGTAGCCTTCCTTCTCTGTTCTGTCTTTTTCTCCCATTCCCCCTTATTGTCTCTAAGTGACTGCCTCTCCATTCTTTTCTCCTATGTCTATTCATACTTTGATTTACGGACAGGGAGAACCTTTCTTTCTTTCTTTCTTTCTTTCTTTCTTTCTTTCTTTCTTTCTTTCTTTCTTTCTTTCTTTCTTTCTTTCTTTCTTTCTTTCTTTCTTTTATATCATCAATCCCTTCTGATGTACTTATTCTCTTCCTCATTCTCATTCTTTCTTTCTTCTGTTTATTATGAAGCAAGCCTCTTACATCCTGTCTTCTCTCCAATTTACCTGGCATCTGTTACTGTAGCAATATCCACACCTAGCCTATGTGGCCTTGGAAGTGTGCAGATGAAGTGAAGATTCACTGGATTGAAGGCACGCACTGTTCCATCGGCACATCCACAGAATATCAGCTCTTCACTCACTGAAAGGGAAGTTGCCATTGATGTCTGGAGGAGAAGCAAAAGTCATGTTACTGCCAAAAGAAACACTGAAAAACATAGCTAAGAAATTGTGCAGAGGGCAGTGGAAATAAGCTTAAACTACTGGTGGTGTATGTGGGGTAGGTTGGTCACTGAGGTATAAAGTCACTAGGTCTTAAAAGTTTTAAGTTCTAAAACAGAATGGGAAAATTAAAAAAATGGTAGAGGCTCGCAGCTGAACTTGACGTGCCTGTTAACCCTTTTAACAGCATCAGCTCTGTAGCAGTGCTACTTAAATTTCCTGCAACTACCAGCAGCCCCAGTTGTATTTCATCATTGGGCAGCTTCAATGTGGCTGGGGTTGCTGGGAATTAGGAGCTCTCTTTAAGAAGGACACAGAGAGAATTGAGAATCAAGATCATCTGTCTATATTTGTTTCTACAAAACATATTTTTGGATTACAACTACAACCACCATGGATTACAGTTTCTGTCTGGATGTATGTGCCTGCTTGTCTGTGTGATTTCATCTTGGTTGGATACGTCTTTGTCTGAGGAGCGCTCCCAATCATGCCAAATTTTCACACTACAACTGCAACTTGGTAGGACAAAACCTTATATATCATTCAGAGATCTGTTCACAGGGGTTTTCATTCCTCACACCATCGTCATCTACACCTGTTTTTCTTTCCTTAAATATCTGCTCAGTATATATTATTGTTATTAAATCTATATTATTTATTGATTCATTAAGCCTTTTTATCAGTGTCTCTGTGTGTGAGTGTGTGCGTGCCATAATAAAATAAATAAATCCCACTCTTCGGATGGTGTGAATCTTAGCATCCTCACAATCGTTACAGCTCCGTCAGGCAGCAAGTTATTGGCAGTCACAAAAAGGGGTGAGGGCGACTGTGCTGGAAGGTTGGCACTCATTTGGAAAATGTGACATGGGCAGCGATTTTCAGATGTTTAAACTGACATGGTCCAACAACAAGCTCATAGACTGTATTCCGCAAATCTGACATACTCCACAACTACAAGTCACATAATATGACCTCGGCTTTATCTCTGATACTTACTCATCATCATTCCACTTGCTCACATCCTCCCTCATTTTACATGCACTAGACTCCATGCACACATTTACCCTCTCACCTCTTATACATAGTAACTTGTTCATGTCCTCACTCATTTTAGTTGTTGCAGTGCTCCTTCAATCATGTCTATAATCATTTAAATTGCACATATCCTCTTATTCTTAATTATTTTTTAATTATTTACTCTCTTGCTCTATAATCTTTCATATACACTAATTTTCTCACTTCTTCACATCCTGATTTATTTTATTTGCTTCAGTTCTCCTTTACCTCTATACTCTCAATTTGTACATGCTCATGTTCTCACTCCTTTCATTTGATACACCCCTCTTGCTCTTTTTTACTTATTTACTCATTCAATTATAAGGAACAGAAGAAGCTCTTTCTTAATTCAGAAAGTATGAGAAAGTATGAGAGTCTCTTCAAGTGATTCATCATACTTCAATCAAAATAAGATGTTATTCTGGACTAATTTAGCACTACTGTATTAAAGCAAACAGAAACATGTAGTCATCCACATCCATGAGTCTTTGCTCAGTACTAGTATAGTTGTTCCAAGTGAAAAGCAGAGAGGTCACAAGATATCCTCCCAAAAAGCTAAGTGGCCTGAGGGTGATGGCTGGGGTTTGCTTTCTTAATTGACTGTTTCAGAACTGTACTCAATGCTACTCCTTTCACAAACAAAAACTTGGCAACAATGAAAATAATGACATTGGCAAACTCCCAAACCTTATGCAGGAGTGATCTAGTCGGTTTATGTGGGGTATGAGGCGTGAGGAATAGCCTTAATACTTTGCTCCTACAAGATAAATTGGGAGATTTTCAATATTTAGCAGTGTGTATTTCATGGTGATCAGCTCTTAGGATTATTTCATAGCTAAACGAATTTTTTCCTTTTTAAAAGAAGTGCACAGGGTTGAAATGACTTACACACAGTCACACAGCAGTCAAAGATGGAGATTAAGGTTACAATCTTGTGCTTTCAACCCAGTGCTATAACCACTAAACTATACTGCCTGAAGGAGTAGTAGGAAAAATTATAAACATGCAACTCCACCAGAATGCAAACAGGATGCTAAAGTAGAGAAGTAGAGTTAGGAAAGAGAAACCTTGAAAAAGAAGAGCTGGACAGAGACAAGAAAAATAAGACTGTAGTGGAATCTATTTAAGTTGTTAATAGTAGCTACAATATACAGAATAAATTATATTAATAACTATGTTGAGTGTGTACGACCAAGCCCTGTTCACCATTCCACAAAACAGATGCTACAATACTGATTTTTGAAGTATTAACAAGTAAGTACAAAGCAAAACAGAAATGGGCTGAAATGTATAACATATTAAAAATTCACTTAGTTAAAAAATTTACAAGAATAATTTGAATAGATATGACTCATGCTTTCAAAAACATTTTTAAAGTAGTTCCCCCATGATACGTAAAGTGACTTTTGTCATTCAGTGAACAGAATGTTATGGGAAGTAATGAAGTATGTAGATGTCACCTAACAAAAAAAAGCAGAAAAAAAAACTGGCTAAGCTTCCTGTTGGGGTAAATCTTTTACTCTCCAACACTAAGTGATATGTAGCTCTCAAAATATGACAAAATATTTCCTTTAACATTATAAAATGTAAAATATATATTCTTTAAAGGAATATTGACCCAATAAGCATTATTTACCTAGCTGTGCTACGCATCTAAGATAGGTTATAATCTAAGTAATCAATGTAGATCTCAGCAGTAACATTTGTAGTGCAGTTTGTCCATCTGGTTGCTACTGTATGCCTCTATTACATATCATTAGGTATTGGATTCATAAAAGCAGTGCTAATGTTTGTGATGTGCCATCTATTAGATAGTAGAGACAAACCAACCGAACAGACACACAGGCACTTGTACTATTATTAAGATGGATATTGCACTCACTTTAGTGAATACCATACCGAAGTGTGTAACTGGAACAGTACAGCGTATTTCTACAATGTCAAGGTAACAAAGGAATTTAGCAGCAGCAGTAGAATAGTATCCTTGTACTTCCATCTCCAACCAAATGTTTTAAATAGCACCTTTCTTCAGTGAATACCACTTGAGAGTACTTTAAAGGGACAGAACACAATACTTTTTTCATATCTATATGAAATTATATGCTATATTCAATATCTCACACATAGATAATGATGATAAACTGACACCCTTGTACTTCACAGTCCCAAGTATTATCCAGTTGGCCATATTGCTAGCACAAATCACACCAAACTGAAACAAATAAAATACTAATCTTCACCTTTTCAATATTTGGAAAATGTAATAATGGTATTATGTACAGTATGTACAATAAACTGTAAGTGACTATGCTCCTTAATTTGTATTCCCATCCTTGTTTTACCTTTCCCTCAAAAACCAGCCATTCAATGTGTCTTCATTTTTATAGTCCCAGAAAGTGCTTTAGGCAGTAATAAAACCATAACAATGAATATATGCTATAAAATAGGAAGCATAATAAAGCAGAAGTGTAAACGAGGGCAGCTTCAAATATGACGGCTTATTCAGAGCCTGTAAAGGGTGCAAATGTGCAAATGATTCTAACGAACTGGTTGTAAAACTAATTCTTACAGATAAGGGGTTAGTATCAAAGTTAGTCAAAGTATCAAAGAAGTGGTGGATATGGGGCTTTTCCAAGCATCTAAGGTTATTCATAATTTTGCACTCCCACATATCACTCAGATGTTTATGGAAATTATTTTAATGAACTCTGCATTTGCAAATTAATCTGGACAAATGCCTGATGTGGAGTGCTGTTCTGCTCTGAAGGAATGAAGACTGGCCTAGTCGGCAAAGACAGGGGCACGATTGTTCAGTTTTGTGTTGAGAAAGATGAAAGCCACAATAGCCCAATTGTCCATCCTCTTAGCTTGCTGGCTGCTTATACTGTGTTTCAGTACATATGGCTAGCCAGCAAGGCACACAGTATCCCAAAAATGTAAAAAACGCAATTAGTGTCAGAAGTGCAATTGTTTGTACTTGGTCAAGAAAATAATTTCAGATATGAAAAGGCTTGGATCTAAGCTGCATAGAGTAGCCTAGTGACTGCCATGGTCAGGGCACATTCAGCATTGTCAGCACAAGCTGATGACTTCAGGTCCTGTCAGTATAGTAAACAAGGCTAACTTCACATTCAAATTTATGCCTGGCCAGTGGATGGGAGACTTCCTGTAAGCCGGCCGCAGCGAGGATCCTATGTTAATGTGCTTACCCAGAGCTGGGCAGGGCACAGCAGACTTGCTAAATGCTGCTCATCCAGGCTTGGCCAGAGGACAGGAATCTTCTTCCAACCCACTAAGCAGACTTGACTAGCATACAGAAATTGTTTTCCAAGCCACCTATTCCAGGCCTGGATAGTGGATAACAGAGTTGCTCCAAGTCACCTTTAAAGACCTGGTCAGTTGCTGAACACTAGATAGTATGGAAATGAGCAATCAGACAGCAATGAAATGTGTGCAATGTCTGTCTGACAATGAGACGAGAACAAAGATGTGGGCTACCAGAAGCACACTGTAACTTACTGTGATACTGTCTGTGTTCTGTTCAGGGAATTGAGGATATAAAGAGAAAAAGACAGAGAGAAGGCCAATTAGACCACAGCTCAAAGTCTCAGGGAAAAAAAAAAAATAAAAAAAATCAAGAAAGAAAGCCATGCTCATCATGTTGAATAATCAGCACAGAAAACGACAGCCGTGGAAGCCAACCTCAAACAAAATGATCAAAAGGTAGAGTGACAAAGAAAACAATTTATCTGCATGCTGCCAATAACAGTTAAAGACATGTGTGGTAGACTACCTACCCGGAGTTCAACCCACTTGTCCAGCAATCGCTTGTCATTGAATTCACATAGTAGACCAGAAGAAGTGATACAGAAAGTGCTGCCCGCCTTGCGTCCTCGTCCACAGGCCACATCACTGAAGAAATTATTGCGCAGTTCACCTAAGAGGCCGGACCGACCCTGTAGGGGCACTGTGGAAGTCACCTGAGATTTCAAGAAAATCTAAAGATTACACAGTGATCAGAAAGCAGAGAGTAATAACAGCAGCAGATGACAAGACAATGTTTCAATTCCTTACCAATAAAAGAGCTCTGAACTGCTCACCTTAGATGACTTGGCATGTTCCAGGTACCAAAACTTGACGTGCCGGTTGCCAACAGTGACAAAATAGGAGCTGTCTTCAGAAAAGGACACAGCGGTCACTTTGCTGGAAACTTTGTTGGCTGCCACCACCACATTTTTCTGAAAGTAAAGATTATAGAGTTAAAGCTGAAAAACTGGAGATTTTGGGACGTTGTACAGAAAGTAGTGGTGGAAAGGTGCCAGAGAAGGAAGGTTGCACAGAAGGAGAATGGTTTCTCAACAGATGGTATTAACAGTCAGCCATTTGTCATTAAAGCTTAACATTAAAGCAGACAAGCAGAGGGATGACATAAATGGACAGACAGAGTCACACGCCTGATTTATAGATTGTGACAATACCTTCCAGGACCATACATTGACAATCATGTCATGCTGGTAGCCCACACTGACAATGTATTTGCCATTAGGTGAGAAAGCCACACAGGCGACACCATACTTGTGCTCCTGCAGTTCAGACACCTGGGCGCGTTCAGCCACATCCCACACACGCACTGCTGGCATATGCCCGCTCTTTAGAGACAGAGAGAGAAAGAGAGACAGGCAGATTTAATAACAACAAGCATATAAATTGTGTGAAAAAGTATTTTTAGCATATTTGATATAGTGCTGTTTATTGGCCACACTAACACACAAATTCACAGTTATTTCCACATTCTCAAACTTAACAGTACAGTGCAAAAAATAAAACTTTTAGTATGACAGAAGAGTCTCACTAGAGTGAGCCAAACAGGTGGTCACATGACCGCCTTTACCAGCTTAGCAAAACACCCACCATTTACACTCTTGGAGCATCTGGGTTCACATTTCTGTTTTTCCAGTTCCTTTTAATTTAAGTTTATTAGAGGCCACACATGTAGTAGGCTCTGAAGTTTAGAATGACAGTGGAACACCTGCTTGAGTTATAGCTTATAGTATCTGAATTTGTTACACAATTATCCTTTTTAAATATAGAATGTTCTTTTAATTTTTGTTTATTATTCTTGTAACATGTGTAATGTGTTTATGCTTGATAGTCTTTCAGCTAGCCCACTGAGAAAGGTGGTATGTAAGAATATTGCAACAAAAGCCTCTACAGTAAAATCAATGCCTGACCCTCCACACAGCTTGCATGTCTAAAGTATTAAATATGCTTCAACCTCATATTAAAAAATTAAAAGAGAATACAGTCAATGTGCGCTACTTACCTCTCCAGTAACAAGGTACTTGCCATCAGGAGAAAATGCAAGAGCCGTGATTGTTTTCCTAAAAAGAAAAGAATCCCAGACTATAAACACTAAATTGCTAAAGGTGTTTCTACTGTTTTGACACTTCAATTGTTATTTTAGATAGTGTTTTTCATATCAAAGAGTCTGGCCAACAAAATAACAGTTCAGTACAGGAGATTTCAATTACATAAAAGACAACTTCTTGTTTACAGTGGGGTTGGATGGTGGAATTTCATTTGCCATGTAGGTGCCTTTGAGCACCTTATGCCTCAGTTCAAACACTTGACACTCTCACACACAGCTTGTTTTTTCATTTTCACAATTTTTCAACAGTTTGGATAGTCTATTTCTGTTTCTCCTCCAACAAAAAGGGGGCCCTCTGTCACATTCAGCATCATTTTGTAAATATTTTAATCTTACAATACAATCTTACAATCTTACAAGCCATCACACACTACAGGACGACATCACCTGCCTGTGACGGTGACGGCTCCCTCCCAGATGCGCTGAACAACTTCTACGCTCGGTTCGACAGGCAGAACGACGTGGCGGCGAGGAAGACCACCCCTCCTCTGAACGACCAGGTGCTGTGTCTCACTACAGCGGATGTGAGGAAAACTCTACGCAGAGTCAACCCACGTAAAGCTGCTGGACCAGACAACATCCCAGGCAGAGTGCTCAGAGAATGTGCAGAACAGCTGGCAGATGTTCTTACCGACATCTTCAACATCTCTCTGAGCAGCGCCGTCGTTCCCACGTGCTTCAAGGCCACCACCATCGTACCCGTGCCCAAGAAGTCTTCTGTGTCCTGTCTCAATGACTACCGTCCTGTTGCACTTACACCCACCATCATGAAGTGCTTCGAGCGGCTCGTCATGAGACACATCAAGACCCTGCTGCCCCCCTCACTGGACCCACTGCAATTTGCGTACCGTCCTAACCGCTCAACGGACGACGCCATCTCCACTGCACTCCATCTTGCCCTCACACACTTGGACAAGAAGGACACATACGTTCGAATGCTGTACATAGATTTCAGCTCAGCATTCAACACGATCATCCCCCAACAACTGATCGGGAAGCTGAGCCTGTTGGGCCTGAACACCTCCCTCTGCAACTGGATCCTGGACTTTCTGACCGGAAGGCCTCAGTCAGTACGGATCGGGAACTGCACCTCCAGCACCACCACACTGAGCACAGGTGCCCCACAAGGCTGTGTGTTCAGTCCCCTGCTGTTCACACTGCTGACTCACGACTGTGTAGCAACACACAGTTCAAATCACATCATTAAGTTCGCTGATGACACGACCGTGGTGGGTCTCATTAGCAAGAACGATGAGTCAGCGTACAGAGAGGAAGTGCAGGGGCTAACGGACTGGTGTAAAGACAACAACCTCTCTCTGAATGTTGACAAGACAAAGGAGATGGTTGTTGACTTTAGGAGGACACGAGGCGACCATTCTCCGCTGAGCATCAACGGCTCCTCTGTGGAGATCGTCGACAGCACCAAATTCCTGGGCGTCCACCTGGAGAAGGACCTCAGCTGGTCCCTCAACACCAGCTCCCTACACAAGAAAGCCCAACAGCGTCTCTTCTTTCTGAGAAGACTGAGAAAGGCCCAGCTCCCACCACCGATCCTGACCACCTTCTATAGAGGAACTATCGAGAGCATCCTGAGCGGCTGCATCACTGTCTGGTTTGGGAATTGTGCCATATCGGACCGTAAGACCCTACAGCGGATAGTGAGGACAGCAGAGAAGATCATCGGGGTCTCTCTCCCCTCTATTGAAGACATCTACACCACACGCTGCATCCGCAAAGCCACCAGCATTGTGGCTGATCGGACACATCCCTCTCACACACACTTTACCCTCCTGCCATCTGGAAAAAGGTACCGAAGCATTCGGGCACACACATCCAGACTGTGCAACAGCTTTTTTCCACAAGCCATCCGTCTCCTCAACAAAAAGGGACTGGACTGATAAACACACACACACGCATGCACACACACACACACACAAACATTATCACTTAGCTTAACTCAACTACCTCAAAACATTGAGATTGGACTGACTAATCAACACAAGCGCAAACACACTGACCTACACTACCAAACTATCGTACACACCAACCTGTCAATGCTTTTTTTGCACAATATCCATTACTGGACTACTTTTTGCACTAACTTCTTTACTTCCTAATTTTTGCTGCTACACTAAGGAATGTTTACTGTTTCTCCACTACCTCAACTCATCACCACAACACCTTATTATTATGTTACGTTTGTGTTTTTGTCACACTGTCACTTTGTTGCTTTTGTTTGCACATTTCTTAGTTAGCTAGTTTAGTTTTTCTGTTAATTTATGTTGTAAATTTATGTTGCATGTAGCACCTTGGTCCTGGAGGAACGTTGTTTCGTTTCACTGTGTACTAACTGTATATGGTTGAAGTGACAATAAAGCCTACTTGAACTTGAACTTGAACTTCTTTGCTTATACCAGCTCTTAATGGTAGTGCGATTCAAGTCTGGAGTACCAAAAGACTTTTAGGGAATTGTGAAAGCAGATGGGGCTGTTTTATCTTCATCATCTTTGTTTAGTACACAATAATATATATATTCAGTGTCACTCATCTTTATTATTCTTAAATGAGGTTAATAATAGGGCATTATTTTTATTCCAGGGCAGTTGTGCCAAAAACAACCATACAAGCATCGATTTTTTCATATCACTGGAAAGCTTGCAGAGAGAGGTCCTTAATTATATGTGTATTCATTTTACCCCTGTTCATTTTTAAAATTAACATTTTAATTGTTGCTGCTTCACTCCATTTTACCAATGCAAGATGCTCTGATTCATTATTCAAATGTTGTCATTCCAGAAAAACAAGAAGAAAAGGCCAAGACTTTACACTATATGAATAAAAAGCCTGTGACCACAGTATACCTGTTTAAACATTAACAGGCACCGGACAACTCAGAATAGATTCCTAGAACACAGAGCACTAACTGAAACATCACTAAACAGGGTCATTATAACACTATATTTTATTACATTAAGGAAAATACAAATATTGTGTAACATTAATGAATTTTTATTCAGCATTAGTTGAAGGAACTTATATTGAGTGTATTTTTTTTAATAAATACTCCATCCAAAAATGATATATTTTTATAGGTTACTTTCCTTATGTACTTTGTGGTGGTGGTCAAGAAACAATTTCAATCTCATGTTAAATGTATACTATAAATTTATATATGATTGATGCTGTCAAATGTCAATGTATAATCTGATGCTACAGAAAGGTTTTTCCCTTGCATCAGGTTATGTTTATTTTTAAAATGTGCAATGTGCTTCCTGCACACATGACACTCATTTATATGTCTAATAGGGTTTATTTTAGGAGATTTTTCAACTGTAGATGGTTCTTTGCAATCTCCATTGCTTGATCTCCATTGGACCAGGTTAACAAGAGCACCTCTGATCTTTGCAGTTCAAAATCACCGCCCCTACTTTGAGTGCCTCCTTCATGAGGCAGTGGATTGGTTTAGAAATGTGACACTCAGTAAGCCATCTAACTGTTTCCACACAGTTATAAGCAAAATTTGCCCATGATTGTCTCCAGACATATACATTATATATCTGGCTTCAGTGAGACTAACAAATAATCAACGCATTTACACACCATTTGGCCACATACTGTATCTGTGTTGTTTTTTGCATGCAGCCCTGTAAGCCACTAAATTAACATTATTGATTAATGCAGTAATGAACAGTCCTAAGAATTAACAAGGACAGCTTTTACTGAGTACAAAACACCTTTAAACGGGGTGGTGTTAAGCAGGGTATTACTGTATACTGAATTAGAAATATTTGTTTCAGCATCTTAATTTAGCTGTGCTTCTACTGAGTAACTAATGTGAAACAGACAGTAGACACTCATGGTACCTATTTTGATAGCAGTTTTCAAAGAGAAGAACAAGGTTACCTGGCTACTAAACCTTATTCTTCCAGAATGGCAGCAGAAATGTAAAAAACATAGACATGTAGTTTTTATAAAAGGAGAAGGTTGAATTAAAGGATCTATGCAATGTGTTTCTTTGTAAGAAATGGGTTTACAGATATTTAACACTCCGCAATTCATTCTTATTAGTGCAGTTACTTAAAAGCTCAAACTTTTTGGCATTTATTTGTAAAACGTAATGCAAAAGAACACATCAAAATTACTAAGCACTGATGCTCTGCTTTTCATTTTTGCTCCCAAAAGTTCTCTTTGCAGCATTTCATAAGACATTCTGAAAGGACCTCTGCTTTTCATACATAGCGGGTGACATCTGGAAAATACATAGTACAAACATTCCCACCAATAGCAAAGAACATTGTTTGAATTGTTCTGTTTTTAAAGACATGATTTGTATATGGTTATGTACTAGCACAGCAGGTTTCTCCAGCTCCACACATACCTAATTTGAATATTTTTTTATCTAGAACAACCTTGTCTCTACCACCAATCAATGTGACAACCCCGCAAGCAAAAGCTGACAAGGAAAAATTGATTATAAAAGCTGATAGAATTAGGGTGTCCCACATGGGGCTGCATCTGTAGTAACCTTGTTATACACTTTGCCAAAGTAGAGAAACACCTCTGTCACTGTTCAGACATTTCATTGTGAAAGTAAGTGTCCAATAGCACAATGGGACCAAACGTTTACAGCAACATTTTCCTGCTCCTGCTTCCTACTGCTATCTGGAAAGAGTGTAATTGATGAATAATACCACTCAATGAAATAATTATCAATAGACAGGTAGACAGACAGATTTTGAAATTAATAAAAAAGATACATAAAGAAACCAATGCATAGAGAGATTAAAATAAATGTAGTGAAGAATTCACTTCAACTCTAGTCTGTTACATTATTATGTTAATAACATTTTTTAAGTTTTTTTTTATTTGAATGCAAAGTTTCATGGACTGTCTTAAGAAAATACTATTGTACATGCCATTTTGATTTGCTTGATTGGGCTGTGTTTTGTTATTATGTTCTGTTTCTTAAATAAGAGTTTCACAAATCTAGAATTCATCCCTTCCATAGGAAGCAAGTCCATTTACACAAACTTCATTTTGTGCAATGCCTTCCCAAAGAACTTTAGGAAAAGCAAAACTGTGGGTTCCCCCAATTCCAGTCTTCAGTAAGGGAGCAGAAGCAGAGATTGTTCTGATGTATCGGTGCTTGGGGAGCATCTGGATATATGTCTTGTCTGGAATGCAAACAGAGAAGCCATATACAAAAAGGGTAAGAGTTAATTTCTTGAGAAGGGTAAGGTCCTTTGGCATGAGCAGAAGACTTCTGCATATGTTCTATCAATCTGTAGTTGCAAGTGTGTTCATTTACATATGGGCATGTTAAGCAAGTAAAATTACCATTTAAGCACAGCAGGTTTCAAATATAGCCTGGATGAAATATGAAGATAGGGCATTATGAATTTAAGTCTTGTTTCTTGGAAACAAGAAGATACTTTTATTTATTTATTTTTTGAAACACTGCTTGTTAATATTTTGTTCCAGTTCTGCTAAGTAAGCTGGTGCAATGATATTTCTTAAACTGAGGAGAACTAAGCAACTTCTGTGTACATAGCACAAATTATTCTGAGAAGACTTTCAATAAGAAAACGTTTACAGGACACTGAAGGCATAAACTGAGTGAGGTCAGTTGGAATGAAAAGAAGTATGGGCACAGACAACAAGTTTGAAATCCTCTCTTCTTATAAAGAAAACAGGCTTCAGTTGCTCCTGATTCATTGAGTGTTAGACACTTAAAGAAACACAGCAGGCTATTCAAACAGGAGAAAAAAATAGTGCAATGAAAAAAGAATGTTTCAAGCTCTGATAAAGAATTAATGTGGTTTCCAGCTTCCATTTGTATTTTTTGTGTGAAGACTGTCAAGCCAGACAAACAATGTATTCAATTTATTAAAAGTCCCAACAAGTCAAAATAAAGTTGCACTTGCAGTCACACAGGACACCTTACAGCAGCTCCTTGTGTGTTTACACAACTCTCGCAAGGCTCTAGGCTAAAGACGTACTGCAGCCCATGGTTGGCACTGGTTTCTGTCTCTAATAAAACCATGTAGTTAAAGCAAAAGTGAGTCATGCATTGTAAGGTGTCAACAAAAGAGTTCATAATCCACTTTGACAGTGGCAGCAGGGCGGCCTGGCTCAGTTTCCTATTTACATTAGCTCAGATGCCAATTACTAACAATGGCACAGGTTACTATGGTTTCAAGAGCAAGAAAGACTGGCAGCCCTGATGGAGCATATAAACGTGGAATTGGGGAAGGTTGGGGGCGGGGGGAATTTTGTTCATACCTGGAGCTATTGAGAATGTGATGCTGTTTGGTCTTCTTCAAGTTGAGCAATACAACTACGCACCTAGAAAATAATGGAAAGCAAGGAGTTAAAATTAATGTATTACAAATAAGTATAGCAGGCAAAACCACCCTGAGGAAGATTCATTTCAATGTATCTTTTTGTATAGCATTATTCACAGAATGCAGGTTCTGAATACTGCAACAAGTATAGGTAAAATACTAATTACAAATTTTACAAACAATGTGCTTCATCAATGTAGAATTCTTGAGACAACATAATGAAATTCTACTGTCACACTTAATGAAGTGTCTCCCAAAATGTAAAAGTCCCTATTTTACTGGGTGTAGCTCAGCCATATCTGTTTAGAATATATCTCAATGTACCATCACATATCATGGCCGGCGAAAATGCTGTTAGTGCTCACAACCTAAATAAATTTGTTACTGCATACAGTAAAACAGGTCCTTGTATCTCTCTGTATAATTAATCGTTTATTTTCATGGGCTACAGGGCCTCCCATCTTAATAAAGATTCTCTTTTACTGGTTGTGTTGTGTCTCAGTAAAACTAGAGTCCTTTTCTTAACTGGATGAAGTGCCAGGCAGTTTTACAAAAGCATGTTTATTTTACTGATCCTTGTGTTTCTCCTCATTTTAGGAGATTAACAGCTTCATTTTTGATTTAAGTTGGACTTTCCTGCCCCCAGTAGGCAATGATAGCTTTTCTTCCTTATCTGTTAAATTTCCTAGGGCATCTCTCATATTAAATTGCACAGTCATCTGTAGGTGTGGTTCAATATAATAAACATCAATTGTTTCATTGGACGCGATGCCCCAATATAATAAACTCATTTTCAATATTTGCATAATAATAATAATAATAATAATAATAACCTTCTTTTGTTTCATTGGATACAGAGTACCCCAGTACAGTAAATATCAACCTTATTTTACAGAAAGCAGCATTTCTCAGTGAATTTATGAAATGTGTTAATATCATTGAACCCTGCCTGTTTTTTCCAGGTAATGAAAGTGCAAATCCTTTTCTCAGTGGCAGTGCACCAGATCCTGACTTACGAACCTGCCACAATATGCTAACCATGATGCCTCCCTTGGTCACTTACACAGCCATTTGTAGGACTGGCACAGCAAAATGTATCCATTTGACAGTCAGTGAACCCCCAAATAATCTTCATGGAGAGGCTCACAAGCAGTTGATTGCTTTTCTTCTCACTATTTTCAAGCAGAGAAACACAGGCTAGTGACAGGAATGAAACACATACCACTTTCATGTGGTATATCCTAGGGCTGCTTAGGACTTCTTGATTCTTCTGGCTTATACCAGTACTTCATGCTAGACAACCTAATCATCCTGAGACTCTGCAGGCAAGAGTGGCTTTATGCAATCTATAAACTGTTTAGCTGAAATATAAAAATAATTTATTTTGACTGCATCTACATAAAAACACACTTGACTTGCAAGGCAGTAAATAGATCACTGTTCCATTTATATGTTGACCAACTTTCACTGGTAAGTTAACAGGCAACCTGATGTGGAGAAATTGATCCTTATGAGACACAAATGACACTTAGCTACTGACAATAAAGTCACACACCAGACTACTACTGACAATACTAGCTACTGACAATTAAGTATCAGAGATTAAATCACAAGACCTTTAGTGGGATTGTAGAAGACAGAGAGACTGTACTCCGGAGAACCCACCCACATACTTTCTTTGTTTTCTAACATGGCATAAAAGTACAAGGGCTCATTAAGAAAAATCCTTTCTTCATTATTTCTACATAATGTCTTTTTGTAATAATCATTAAAGCTGCTAAATATGGAGTTTGCAAAAGCCACTATTAAAATGAAGGCAGTAGCACAGATAGAAACAGAAATCAAGCAAAACATTCTGTAATGCACCTTTCATAGGGGACAGTATCATAAAACTCTTCACATAAGCAAAGACTTTAGAGAAAGTATTAACCATAGCAGATAAAGGGACTGAGGCATTAATGCAAAATGTCTCAGATCAATCAAATGCCTGCTAATGTCTGTTGTGAAGTTTGGGTATCTCCCAGAAGGCAATCTGCTGATATGGTATCTATTGTTACTAGACTGCCTTTTAAAGCTACAGTGCATACTATGCACTATGCTACCATTTAGTAATGCCAGCACCCCTGTCAAGACACTAAATGCCTAGAACAAGCTCAGGAGGCCCAATAGCAGACCTAAATGCACTAGAAAATGTATCAAATATTCTATAAAGATGATGAAAACTATACACAAAACACAAAGTACAAACACACTTTTAACAACAGCCAAGTGGACACTGAACAACTTTTCTAAATCCACAGTTGCAAAAATAGACATTCACTCCAAGGTCACAAGGCTCAGGATGGCAAAAATGCCACATGAGGAACTGAACATCTTAGTAGGAACATGCCATATACAAGTTCTAAATTCTCTAGTAAATACACTAGAAGTAGGAATATTGTCATTGAATATCCCAGCAGGGTCAACAAACATCATAAAACAGTGAATGTAACAGTGCAGACTTTGTCAATGAAGACAGCAGAGCAATCCCAGTATAAACACAGATTGGCCAGGTAGACTTAATGAATACCAGTAGTCTATCTGAGACAACAACCTCTACAGTAGAGTCACTAAATATTCAAAAAAAATTGATAAACCTCAAACCTGATCCACTGCACATCACAGTCCAGCCAAAAAATATTCCAAGGAAATTACTAATTGCAAAGTGGAAATGTTGAACATACCATAAGAGTCTGTGAATGCCCTAATAAAGCACAAGAACACTGATAATCCCTGATTTGAGATGCTGAACATCCCAGTGAAGCCACTAAATGCCCCAGATGAGTCACTGAATATCTTAATCGAGATATTAAAGGCAAAATTTAAATTACTGAATATTTTCAAAATAAATTCCATAAGTCATTGAAAGTAGACTCACCACACACACCTGATTACAGACACTAAAGGGCAGAGAGGAATCAATATAGGCCCCAGCAGAGACATTGAACAGCGTGAGGGAGTTGAAGAATGTTCTAAA
The DNA here is from genome assembly GCF_900747795.2 of Erpetoichthys calabaricus. Lineage (NCBI taxonomy): Eukaryota > Metazoa > Chordata > Cladistia > Polypteriformes > Polypteridae > Erpetoichthys > Erpetoichthys calabaricus. The sequence continues at coordinate 71,892,073 of NC_041409.2, read as the reverse complement.
AGAGTTACTGAACACCTGATTATAGTCAATAAAACATTATAGTGAATTTAGTGACAATCACACTAGAGTGACCCATCAGCCCATCATCTCTATGGGGACAATAAATATCCTCGCCACACATTTTACACTGGAGCTACTGAAGGATCCACTAAAGTGAATGAATGTTGCAGCAGGGTCAGTGAAGGAGAGAGCAGAGACATGGAGTGCTCTAGCAAGCAATAGTCACTGAAAAACCTGGAACAGTCACTAAATTCCCCCGATTGCCCCTTGGGAATTACCTAAAGCCTCAATAGATTACAAAAAAGAGACCAACAGGGCCACTAAATGTCATAAGAGAGATGCTGATTGCCCCAGCAGAGTTGCTGAACATTCCAGAAAATTCATGAACTGCCCAGTAAGTCACTAACAATCCAATTTCAGGCAATTAATATTCCAGGAGCAAGGTTCAATGCCACAGTCACACTTGAGTTAAATGGCCTCAACTTCTCATTTCAGACTAATTAACTGCTCCATATTTCTGGTCACTACACACATTATGATGGTGTGATCTCAACTGAACCTTGTTAGACAGAAACAGCAGCAGTGTGCTATATTTTATATAAAAGAGTAATAACTTAAAAAGAAAAGCATGTGAGCGAAGAGCTAAAGGTAGCTTGCCATTTAGAGTCAATTGCTTATAAACAGGATCTCTCTCCATGAAGCCTCTGAAGTATGACAATTGACACAGATAAGGGGTCCTTTTTTCTACTATCATATTCAAGTCTCATAAGTTGAACAGGCCTGCATTGCCACACTCCTCCCAAAATGTTTCTCAATTGGAGGAACAGGCATCCATCTGGTTAGGAAAGGTTGGAACATCTGCTGGCACTGTGCCACTCATGGCCTTTTTCAGTAGGAGCCTATTACAGCCAAGGTTCCTATTTAATGCAACATTTTTTCTGTTGAAACCTCCCAAGAAAGAAAGACTGGGGACTGGCGACTTGAGTTTAAATCACTCCCTGACTACAATTGATAAGCACATACCCAGGGTCTGCACTTGAAAAATTTAGCAGAGGCTATTGGGTTTTCACAGAGGGAGCAGTGAATGATTACAGTAAAAATAAAACACACAGTATTTATGAATCACAACAAATATGGCCGAGAATGCTAATGCAAGATACAAGAGTAAAAAAGGGCTTCATCCTACACAATACAGTGTCACAGGTTAGCACTGAAGCTCAACCAGAGGCTGCTGTCAAATGCACATAAGGTGGCACCTGTAATAAAATGATAATAATAATACATTTCATTTATATACACTCACAGGCTCAAGCATACAGAAAACCCAACACACAGTACTGAATACTGTTCAGTACAACCCAATGCCATAAAATAAGACAAATTTAAAAAGAAAAAATAAACACAAACATAAAAATGTAATACTGACTCATCTATAGCAAAGACACACTTAACAAGGTTACTAAAAATTGATTCCTTGATGACTTAATATTCAGTTATCAAAAGACTTCACTGTAGATATGGTAAAACTGCACCAAAGCTGATTTGTGACAATACACACACACACATACTATAAAAGACAGCTGGCAAATCACTGCACTAGATGAGTTGAATATAATGTGTCTGAAAGTTGAATCTTTGCAAAAGTTACGCAATCAAAATATTGCAGTGACAAAGGCACTCAGTATTTTTTCAACATTTAAAGTAAACTTTGGTAATAACTTCTCCATTACACATACTATTATATGATTAGTAACTGAGTAGTAGTAACTGATTAGTAACACATACTATTATATGATTACTAACATATGATTCTTGTGAATTATACTTGTACTACAAAAATTATTCACTGGAAAAATATTTTTTATAAAAATAATAAAAATGAAAAAAGAAAATGTGGCAAAACATAACATAAAACATGAAAAGCAATACTATACACAAATGGAGACAAAACACACACCAGTAAACAACTTCATACATGTACTGAACAATTCATAACATCACAGACTAACATGCGTCCACATGTTGATATTATCTGTGCAGATGGCAACTATGTTGGACATATGTTGATTTGGACACCTCTATCTCCGAAGGAAAAGTATCCACAAGTTATTCCGAAGCAGTAGGTATGTCATCATAAGGTCAAAAACATAAAACTCTCAATAGAAAAGGCAAGATGATACCTTGAATGTGAATATACTTGTCAGTGCATTGTTGTCCTGTTTATGCCATCCAAAACTGCTGTGCATTTCTGTCTAGGAAAACTGTCACACTTTACATTTTTCTCCAAACACTCATTTTATTTAGTTTGCTTTTATTATGTAAAACACATGCATTGAAATGCATATACATATATAAAAATATGCTTTCTAATAATTAATGTTGGGTCAGATGTGTCAGGATATCCTGCATGGCATTCACTGGGAACATAATTAATAATAATAATAATTCTTTGCATTTATATAGCGCTTTTCTCACTACTCAAATTAACTTTATTTATAGTTTTTCTTGTAATCAGCAAACGCAGTAAAGGGGAAATCACTAAAATATATTTTAGTTTCTCCTTTGTCAGATGTCTTTTAAGGTGACTAGGATTTTGTAAGTCACCTGCAATCAGCTGCCACATGGATGTCTGATGTGTGTCATTATAGGTAAACCCACAGTGAATGCTGGAGACTAACATCTTGAGTCCAATGGAATGGGCACTCATTGTACTTTATTGTACTTATTTCTGTAGTTTCCAGCTAACAGTTTATAACCAGAGAATAGGCAGACTAGTCTGTCCAGTCATGCTGTCTCTCACATTTGTGTGAAAACACTGAAATTTGCAATTAGTGAGTTTGTGTTATCTAGCTTCTCCAACAAACTCAACTGCATTAGACACATTATCATCTGCTCTTTAACCTTCGGTCAAGCCTCATCTGCACTGGTTCCTCAAACTAAAAAGAGTTCATTTATCTCATAAAGACCTCATCTTTAACATAGTAAACCTTCTACTTGCCTCAGATTTATATTTTACTTCTTCCTATCACTACCACTTAGATACACCTTCTCTTTCCCAAAGTCACTCACTGCTCATCCAATTTTTGCCTATCATTATTCACCCATCTGGCCTATTCTCTTCTTTTCCTCCACCAAGATTACTACCTCACTATATTTTATTGATATACTGCATTTGTGCTTAGATTGCACTGCAGCTGTGCTAATGAGTTCACACAGCTAAAACAGCAATGAAGTAACTGTCTACATGAATTAACTAGAGTACTTTTTAAACAAGACATATGACTCCCAAAGCAGCAAGCCAGCAGCGTACACCAGACCTTTCCAATGACAGTGCATGCCAAAGAACCCTGGATGAATTGTGTCATTAAACAGTTCAGAGGTCAGGCTGTTCAAATAAAAAGGCCTTCAGCTCGAGTCAATAAATTTAATTAGTAAAAGCTGAAGCTGGGGGAAAAGATATAAATTAACAAAAAAATAAAGAAGATGTCAAATACAGTGACAGATTTATAAAATGCATCAAGAGTGGTGCAAGGTAAGCAAAAACAACAATGTCCCACCAAGACTACAAGGTTGTATGTCCAGAGCAAGGAACGTGCCATCATGCTGCTGTAACTTTGTCACAATACACAACAACACATTAGAGGAAGTGACTTCCTCAAAGTAATCAGTCACCTTAGGGAACATACATCAGCAAGACTGAGTAAAGAATGAAGAAGAAAAATGCATTGAAATAACACCTGGTCTCCACACCACCTATTTCACCTCAGGCACTCAACTCACCCGGCAGGGTATGCAACCAGCCCTGAGCGTGGATCACAGGCCAGCCCACTGCTTCCTGATGTGGTGATGCCCAGCACTTTCTCCAGTGTCACCTGTTACAATACAAAAGAACAGGTTAATAAAACCATCTTAATGTTAAACATTGCATTTCACAGCAAATCCAGTTGTTACACAAACTGCTTCTTAGGCCTCAAATGGAAACACTGATTTTCTTTGTACATTTCAGCATGAAAGTAAGGAGGGAATAAACTGCCTACTCATGTCTATGAAGTGCAAAAGGGATTGGGAATTGCACTAAACTGTACACCCTACACATATGAGCCATTAAAACAGAAAAACAAGGCTACAATTACACCACACAGATAAAACACTGAAAGTCTCATGACCAGACTTGCACGAAGGTTGAAATGTAGGTTGAAAATAATGGATAAGAAAAGGGGAAACTATTCCTCAAACAAACCCACCTGTAAAGCTATACTGGAAGAAAGGAAAGGAAACATATCCCAGTTATAAAACTGTCCTGAAAGACAGCAGATGGACAGTTCAACAAAACCTACAGAGAGAAGAATGGACGCTGCCTAGTGACTCCTCACCCAGTCTGGGTTGGGTGAGCTGTGAGGAGGTGCAGGAGGGCTTCCCAGTTAGGGTTTACACACCAAACGTTTGTTTAAAATTGCTACAGAACAAAATGTAGCAAAACATTGAGCCAGCGTAGATAACAGCTAGTGAATGATGGAGCCCAAGACAGCTCAGACCAGATAATGAAGTGCATGGAGAGATAAAGAGAGACAAGTCAGCACAAATCAGCAAACCTTTTGTAACTCTGATGCATTCAGAAGCTGTTATTCTGAAAAGGGTGATGAGTAGCAGACAGAGATCTCTCTTTGGCAGTAACAACTAAAAAAGGGAAGCTCAGTTGGCTTTTGTCAGTCACTACCACCTCCTTAACTCTGGATGGCCCTGGACTAGTGGTTCTGTGCAGCATTTGTCACTATTAAAATGTAGTACAATTTACCCATGCATGAGAAAATCTCTTTTAAGTTTTATGTAACTTGTGTCCTCTCCAAAAGCATATCCGAGACCAAAATGGAAGTGGAGAAAGAAGACAAAATGTGGAGCTTAGTGTTCATGGCTGCTAATGTTCAGACCCTGTTCATGTCTTTTTCACAATGGACCGCTGTGTATCACTCTCTTAATTTGTACTTTACCAACGCATTAGAGAGCCATCCTCTCTGAAGCAGACAGACATGTGCCAGCTGGAAGAGCAGTTGTGAGAGCTGTGCCCCATGGACATAAATGACCCACTTCCAGCCTTCAGGAAAGTGAATGCATTCGTTTATCAATTTACCTCATTCCATTCCAACTCTGAATTTACAGCCACAGATTGAAATGCTTGAGTAAATTAAAGTCATAGCAGATATTCAGGGGGTGGAGTGGGGGGGGGGGGGGGGGTCTGAGTGTTATCTAATGGAAAAAATGACAAGAGGGTTTTAGTTGAGCAGCATTGCTTGCTGCTTAACTAAACTTCTTGGGCTGATTTTAAGAGCTTTAGATTAAAGCAAGCCATAAAGTACAGTTAAACAGATTTGGAGCCCTGAGCTTTACTGAGCTCCACAATCACTGTTCTGTACATTGTACAAACATAGTTTATTATGGTGATTAATATGCAGCGCAAGGAGATGGTAGAAAATGCAGTTATTAAAGGCAAGCCTACAAAGCACGAATCTCTGTGGGTGGGGTGATAGCACAGTGGGTGGTGTTGCTTCCCCATCTTATTTGGACTAGGCTGGGGTGACCCCTCTGTGCAGCTTGTATGTTCTTGCCACATTTTACTGCCATGTATTGTGCTTAGAAATACATCCCATTCAGAGCAACACTGCTACTTTCTCTTTACTGTTGATAGAAAAGATTCTGACTTCTAGCTGGAAAGAGTAGGACAAACTTTGGATGGATGGGTGTACAAATTCCTCCCCACACACAGCCACCAGAGAGAAAGTAATGATCACTCTCTGCATGAATTTGAAAAGCAGGTACTGATAATGAATGCATGGAAATTTCCTTGGTATTTCATCAAAATATAATTTATAAATTATGTAAATATTATTGTTCAGAAATACAACACTCTTTATGTATTGAATTTTGAATTTTAAGAAAAACAAAACACCACTGCTTTTGAAAACTTCGCCTACATATAAACAATCACACCTTATGTCTTACACTCAAGTCTCGCATAGCACAGAAAGTCTCTTTTACGTTTCCCAACTGGCGTTGTTTCCATTTTCGCAAATATGAATCTTACTAAAGCTCATCATTTCTTACACAAGTGAATTTCTTTAAAAGTGCCGTTCGTATATTTAATAAAGAGATTTACTCCCTTAGTATACTGTATATTAAAAGTTCATGCTGTCATTATAGACTTCAAAGACATAGTCTACTATATATATTTTACAGAAACAAGTTCCTCGTCATATTTCACTAACACATTCTATTGTATTTCACACTGGTACAGTCTTACTATTTATTTTATATAACCTCAACAGCCATAACGCACAATCTCACTTTGCTTGTTTGTTCTTTATGTACTGCTTTGTTCTTAAACCAAAGACTTCTCAGCATAAGTCAAGTTTTTCATGTAAAACTCTAGTTTTGCCTCCTCACTAACAACTCCAACACCCAACATCCAACAAATTTAACGGTAATGAATTTTGGCAATTTGTAATTACTTTCTACCTTTTTCATTTTCTCACATGGGTAACACCATTTAATTCATCTAGCACCATTATGTAAAATGTGCTAGTCTGCTCCTTTATACAAAAACATACATACAAATGTTATTACATGGAATGGTGACCTAGTGCTTAGCACTGCTGCCTCATATCTTAAGAGTCACAGGGTCAACTCCTATCCTGGTTTTAATCTGTGTGGGTATGTTCTTCTGGTGGCTGCATGTGTTTTCTTCCTGCATTTAAAGGGGGTTGTATGTTAGTCATGGATCCTAAAATAGCCAGGGGTGGGTGTGTACTCTCTGAACTGGTCTGATGATGGGACTTAGTCCAGGTCCCAGAACCCTGAACTGGACTAAATGGGTTTGATGATGGACAGATAAATCCAATATAACATACACTGTGGCCCCTTACATATGTCACACACATATTTCCACATACATTTCTCTAACATGAGTCCACTGTACCACACACAAAACTATGTCTCCATATATTACACAAACACATGGTATGCCTTACAGTATATATTTTACAAGCACTATTTCACATAGTTAGAAGTCAAAAGGTGGACTCTTACATATACTGTATCACAAACCAAAGACTTTCTATTACAAAGGTACACTTAAAAAATCTGCAATGTACTTCATGAGATATTGGTTCCTGCAAACCCCACTTGGATGAAGTCAGTTTTGAAAAATAAATTCATGCATTTCATTCTTTACATTTTTAAAATTTCACATTTATACAAAGTCTCTTATACAGTACCATGGAAAAGTATCTGCTCTGTCATGATTGCCTGTATTATTTTAAAATTTTGATATTAAATGTTGTTTGGCTGCGGTGGGTTGGCGCCCTGCCCGGGGTTTGTTTCCTGCCTTGTGCCCTGTGTTGGCTGGGATTGGCTCCAGCAGACCTCCGTGACCCTGGATGTAGTGAGTTGGATAATGGATGGATGGATGGATGTTTTTTGGTCTTCAAACAAAATCTAATAATAGATAAAAAGGCACATGAGTAATTAAATAATATGTGCATCTTTACTTAGATGAAATAAACAAAGTTCTCTAATGTTAACTGTCTTTGTGAGAAAGTAATGGCCCAGCAGTTCAATCAACCCAATTAAAGGGACAGATAGAGTCAGCTGACTAAACTCAGAGGGCCCTACTCAAAGCAAACCTCTCTTATTTTGTCCCTTACCATCAGACCCATGCTGCCAGCACAAATATTCAACCATGTAATATCACAATCAAAAAAATTCCAAAGGAGGTCATAAAAAAACACAACAATATGTCAGTATATATAATTAAATGTGTCATGAATCATTTTTATGTTTCTTATTTATGTATTTAATTATTTCTTCATTTATTTATTTCAGTGACACCACATGCAATAATGAAATACACAATGAAGTGAAAACTATAATTTTCACCTCAAAGTTGAGGGGATGGCCTCTAGTGAGTACAGTGTTTTCATTGGTGAATTGCTGATAAAGAGGATGTGCACAATCACAACTTTACAGATGCCTTTAAGCCATAGGACTAATAATTAGATAAGTACATTACGAAATAAGCAAAAAAAACCTACATCATTACACATTTAATTATATATTTGCATATCATTGTGTTTTTATTTGTTTTGTAACATTTCACAATACATTTATTGCTTGTATATATATTTATTTATTTTATTTGGTCTAAAATATTCTTCTGTATGGAAAAAAAGTTACAAAAATATTTATTTAGGTAAGAACCACAGTGAGCACCATAATTTCTAAACAGAAAACACTGAATCTTTCCAGAATTGGCTAGTCTGACAGAATTACTCTAAGGTCACAGCATAAAATTATCCCGGAAGTAACAAAGGTTCAAATAAAACATCCATTGAGCTGTAAGCCTTTTTTGCCTCAGTAAACATTATTGTTAATAGCTTAATAGTCAGAAAGACAAAGGCTCAAAAATTAGCTTCACTGGAGAGTAGCATGGTGGAAACCGTTGCTGACCAAGAACATAAATGTTTGTCTTTTGTTTGCCAGGAAGCATATGGCAAATCCCAAAGACTTTTTGGAGACTGTTCTATGGAAACACAAGGCAAAAGTGGAATGACTTTCTGTAGCTGAAGGAACCATGAATTCGACTCTGTATCATAAAGTTCTTAAACAGAATGTCCGCTCATCTGTACTTGAGCTAAAGGTTAAATATAGCTGGATTGCTCAGAAAGGCAATCATCCAAAATTAAAAAGAAAGTTCACATGAGAATGGCAGAAAAGAAACCAAACTAAAGTTTTAGACTTGCCTAATCAAAACACAGGCCAACACCCAACAGTAATAATGTGGCAGGACATGAAACAAGAAGTTCATGCCCAAAGACCTACCAGTGTTTCAGAATTAAAGCATTTCTGTAGGGCAGAGTGGGATAAAATTCCCATACAATAATGTGAAAGAATGTTATTGAATTATCAGAAGTGTTTGGTTACAGTCATTAGTGCTAAATGTGGCTCAGTTACTTTATCTGCACAGAGCCAGTTAGTGTAGGACAACTTTGTTCATTCAGTAAATGACATGGGTAAAAATTAGATAAATATTGTAAATGACATGGGTAAAAATTAGATAAATATTAAGTCTTTTTGTTCACTCTGGTGCCCATTATCTAATAGTATATTTTGTCTGAAGACTGGAAAGGATTCAGTGTCAAAGATTTGAAATAATAGGGGAAACCAGAAAAGGGCAAATACTTTTTCACAGCACTGATGCACACAAACATGTTTAACATTACATTGCTCAAATACTTGACCTTACACATAAATTTCAGAAGCAAAGGTATACATGTTTTTATCCATCCATCCATTTTCCAACCCGCTGAATCCGAACACAGGGTCACGGGGGTCTGCTGGAGCCAATCCCAGCCAACACAGGGCACAAGGCAGGGAACCAATCCTGGGCAGGGTGCCAACCCACCGCAGTACATGTTTTTAACAAATCTTAAAATACAGTATCACAAACACACATCATCATGTATTCTACAAGCATTGGCCATTAAATATTTCATACGCTCTGGTATCGTTTTCACAAATGTCACCCTCCTACATTTTTTACAAGACTAATACTTAGCATATTTTATGAACACATTTCTGTGTATTTGCATTACTTAAAATTGTAAAAAGTAAAAAACCTATGCTAAAGTTGCTGCTAAAAGATGCAGCGTTTAAATTTCTCTAGGAAGATTATCCAGTTGTCATTGTTGTAACTTTGCCTGCAGTGTGTCACCCTCTGAAACCTGAGCTGTGTGCTTTGTGCCTCTTTCACATTCACTGACTTCCAAGAGCCCAAATCGACCCAAACACTTTACACCTTAAAATAACCCTTTTACAACGCCCAGGAAAGTCTTCCTAGCCTGTAAGCATACCAATTACAATTAATTACAGCCTGCTGCTCAGTGGCATACTAGGCCCCGTCTCTGAAAATGATAGCTTACGCATCTCATTTCACTGCACAATGATCTCTTGCGGCTTAAAAATACAATTCATACAAAAAAAAAAAAACATAAACCTGTTTTACTTCTTTCTGACAAACAAATGCTGAATGATTAGAAGCACTGGGGTGAACAGCAAGGGATTTAGATAGAAAGAGATGCCCATGCCATTTAAGCCTTCATTGGGTCTATCACATGACTGGTCAAGCATGTGTAAATCTAAAACAAAGTTATGTAGTTAGAATAAGCAAGCAACCTGTGTAAGCAAGGGAAAAAATGACCAGTAAATTACACTCTTTGATTAGCGTCTCCAGGTGGCAGGATAGCAACTATGACGTTATAAAAGTGTTGCACGCACACAAATAGGGCGCATCCAAGCAACAACTTTGTTGTATACACTCACAAACTAGGATTAGGGGAAATGTGGTTGTTAACAGCCTCTTCTCTTTCACCTACAACCCGAACTACAAAGCCTGCTGATGTCACTTTTGGTTCCCCTCATCTGGCTATTTAAAGGGCAGAATCAATGGAAGTCTGCTTGAATTCACAATCCGAATCCCAAAGAGCATGACACTCCATGAAACACAAAAGAAAAAGCCTGACAAGAGAGGACAAGCAACATGCCCAATTATTTTCTATTATTTGAACTTCTTATTTTCACATACTTTGCCTACATTAAATGGGGTATTGGGTGGGCCCCTACTGTTTATTATTCCTTCTTGTTTTTTTTTATGTTGCACGTTACTAATTGTTTCAACAAATGTTGGCTCAAATATAAAACTATTGCTAAGTGATGGATTATTTTTCACCTGATTACTCAAAGCAACTCCAAAAATCTTGGCTAAAATGAAGAAGACATGAACTCCAATTTTACATTAAATTAAGTACTTTACCCTAATGACATCAACTGCATAAAATTTAATTTGGTAACACTCAAACAAATGCAAGTAAAACATCAATTCAAAGATACAAATTAACAACTTCTCCAAAGCCAACAAACAACTAAGTTAACACAAATTCAACAAAAAATTTTAAGTAGTGAATTTATTTCACCTAGGTTGACACATTAATCTTGGTCAGCTATGCTAGTAATCAAATAAGATTTATGTTTTCACATTTATAATGTCCTGTTTTGATGATATTTAGTCCTTGGGTGGGATATAGTACGGATGAGTGAGAGGTCTGTGACCATTATTGTCTGAAGAATATCATAACTCGCTACACTTGCCTCACTGTAACACATATATGCCTTCAAGACATTTGCCATTTGCTGTGATACTACTACAGTAACTGTTTCACTGTGCCTGGAATTTGAAAAAACATTTTTTCCTCGGATCAGTCTGGGAGTAGCTCCCTTAATTGAGAGTCTGTCCTTTACCTCCTCTACACCCTGCAAACTCAGCTTTGCAAAAACTTTCAAGTTAAATGTAGACTTATATACGTCATTGCTAATGTTTTTTATGATTTGCTCTTGGACAATATATTTGACACTGCATGCATGACCCTGTAATTTTACAGCTTCCCTCATTCATAGACTTTCTCCCTGTGAGGTTGAATCTGGCCAAAGGCTTCAAAAATGATATGGTATATATCTATATATATGGTACATATATATATATATATACTAGGAGGCATTGCCCCCTACTTGCTTCGCGTCTCTGCCGCTCGCGTTGTGAAGGTGGGGGGGGGGCTGAACGCACACTAAGTAGATGTGGACAGATCAGCTGCTGCTACCGAGCTGCGTGTTCTACATGTCACGCTGTGTGTTGATCATTTAAAAGGCTGTACAGCAGCTGTCCTTTTGTCTCACTTCCTTGTCTCATGGGACGTTAAAGTGTCTCAGAGAAATTGTTTGTAAGTAGTGCGTGACGTGCAAGTAGTCTTGTGGGACTTCAAAGTGTTTTTCCAAGATGATCCGCTCGCCCACCCCACAACCCCCACCCCCGGGGGCACGCTTCATGCTAGCCACTTCACGTCTCTGCTGTGTTACTGATACTACGGTGCAAGTATGCTGTCATTAGCCCCTAGACCAGCCCTATACCATCTGAAGTAGAGAAGTACTCAGCTCTAACATGAGCTCCTTTCTAATTACTCTTGGGGATGATGTCATCAGACCTTCTTATTCTGCTAGGAATCTTGGTGTCATTTTTGATTCCTCCCTTTCTTATTATACTCACATAAATAACAATAAGAAACTTTCTTACTTCTACCTACATGGCATATCCCATGTTTGCTCATTCATCTCCTTTTCTGATGTTTAGAAACCTGTCCATACTTTCATTACATCCTGCATCGACTACAACTCTCTACTGGCAGGTGCTGCTTCTAATCTGTTATTACAGCTCCAGTCGATTCAAAACTCTGCTGCAAGAGTCCTTACAGAGACCTGCAGCAGTGAGCACATAACATCAACCCTGCTCTGCCTTCTCTGGCTCCCTGTGTCTTACAAGACTGAATGTGAAATTCTATCAATAACCTATAAAGTTTTTAATGGCCTGGCTGGACTAGGTCTCTGTCCACTAAGGTCCACTGATTCTGGCAATCTCGTTGTGCCCCAAACTAATCTGTGCTCTATGTGGGACAAAGCCTTCCACACTGTTGTGCCCAGACTTTGGAATGACAACCCTAAATTAATGAGATCGGCTGACTCAATTCATTCATATAAAAAAAGAAAAATGTAAAACTCATTTGTTCAGTAAAGCAAATAACTGACCTTTTTGTCAGTTTACACTCTTTGTCCAGGTGCTCAGGATGATTTGTGTTTGTATCACAACTTATGTTATTTATTTATAGTTTTCTCAAAGTAATTGTATTTTTGTATTTTACTCTGGTTTATTGTCCTTTATTCTTTTTCAATTCTTTATATATATTCTATCTATCTTTATTTAGTGTTTAATGCTGACATTATTTGTATCAATAGCCTTGTTGCTCTTCCTGAATTTGTGTCGAGCACTTTGAGCATGGGAATTGTGCTACAGAAATAAAATGTATTATTAATATTATCAAGCTATCTGACACCCTTGTCTTAATAAGACCAGCTGACTACTGTCATCTGGCAAAACCAACCAGACCCGGTTGTTCTTCCTGTGGTTCCAGCACATCTCAGACAAAGTGATCCACATGAAAAGCATTTTGTCAGCGTCACATCTGGCACACAGCAAACATGACTGTTATATTTAACCTGTTCTGCCAAAATCACATCTGGCAACAGCAGGGAGCAGAGATCTCTGCTGGAAATAGCCAGGAAGCACAGCAACTTGGAAACACAATCCAGCAAGGATTAGCTCCACAGGATGCCTATATAATCTCTCGTAATGGAGCACACAAACCTACTATGTAGATCACATGAGACTTCCATATTCAAGCTAACAGCAAGAGTGCAGGCAGGCGAGTTCACTTAAACACATCTACATTTTCATGTAGGCAAGCTTGAGACTAGATACAATATTACAACTTCTCCTGTGCAAATGGATAAAATACGAGTAAACAAACAGATGCCCAAGGCTGAACAGTCAAACATGCTCATATATGCAATGTTTTTTGTGTTGGGCATTATATTTATAGTGTTTCTGTTTTTCACAAATATACTTTGTGATTTATCCATACTGTATTTGTAACCAGGAAAAGAGCTCAACAAGAAAAACTTGAACTGCATATACACATGAGCACAAATATACGTAATAGAGTACACACACACCCGCATACACACACACACTGATCCGCTTACACACACGTGCACATTCTGGCACACAATGCTGACCTGCTAACCTGGTGCTGTTAAGGCAGACCACACATGTGGGCGGCAGAAGGAGACGCGGCTCACTGACAAGAACGAGGCAGACATCGTGGCTCCGGTGTCGGACTGGGAGCTGCGCACCTTGCGTAAACTGACGGCATACAGTCTGGGGATGCCCTGCTGACAGGACGGACATTCTGCACGACTCATTTTATTATGCGAATGAAGTATGTAATTTAAATCAGTTCGTATCGCACATTTCCCGAAATGGCGCGGTCAGAACCTTAATTGGGCTCATGGGGTTCTTCTGTATTTTCCCACCGCTTTTCACGCTCTGTGAACATCTGCCCTGGATTCCAGTGAAATGTAACTGATTGCATCTCAAATGTTTGTACGTCGCCTTGAATAAAGGTAACACTGAAATCAGAATAATAAGTAATGACACCATAACTCGTGCAGCACAAGGTGTCAGCCAGAATGAAGTCCCGCGATGAACACACAAAAATGGAAAATGCGTGGGAGGAACGAATTAAAAAGAGAACGTGTGTTCCGTTCGGACCGCACAAACAGCAGTCATTTCATACATCGCGCCCTCGTGTCCCGCCAAAATGTACCGTCGTGTTTTAGAAGGTAACATAACGCTATAAAGAATTGCAGCCAAGGGAAAACTGAAGTTCCAGTCTAGAAATCACAGGAAAACATGCCATTGTCATTTCTCAACGGCCGCATCAGTCAAGGGGAAAGAAAGGCGAACCGCGGAATTAACAAATAATTAAGTGTTCAGTCATTTAAAATGTCAGATGTTCAACCTTTAACTGGAATGAAACATCCTCCGTGTTCTAGCAGCAGCCATGGAGCTAACATTACATCAGGTAAGACGAGTAGAGAAACACGACATAATACCGAATTGCTTCTGCTTCACTCTTTTCAGGTAAGATCCTAGGTTTGACACCCTTTGTGGCCAGTATGTACAGAGTTAACGTGCTCTGTTTATAAGGAGAGCGACAACACGTACAAGATATTTGTTTCTTTTTTTTAATGTGCCGAGTGTTTAATGCTTCTCCCTCACAGCTCATGTGAGCCGCATTAGGTTATCATCTTGCTCACTATCCAATGAAGGGTTGGGTGTTCTCCCTGTGGGGTAGTGGGTGCTGCAACACGCTGTGTCAGTGCATGTTCCCAACCTTGCACATTTTACTATCAACGTGGGTTTTCCTCCCAGGTCTCCAAAGATGTCTATAGATGTGTAGTTTAGGCCAACTGCCCTAAGATGTCCTCATTGTGGATGGGTATGTCAATGTTGCCCAGGACATGGACTGCTGACTGACAACCCTGATTTCAGTTAAGCAGTTTTGAGTGTGTATGTTGTATGCATGTGGATTTTTTCAGATATCCTCTCACAAATGTGCAGGTTACTCTAAACAGGTAACCGAAGCAAACTATGTGGCTGGAAACTGACTTGAAAACAAAAACAGGTGTTAAGCAGCTTTGACAGGTCCTCTCATAGCCAGCACCAGCTCTTCTTTAAAAAATATGCACCATTTTAGCACAAAATAGCAGGACATACAAAGGGGGTTTGGAAAATAAGAGCAAAATCCCCATCTGCTGCTTGCAGACAGAGCTGCAGTCTGTCCAGCTGTCCCAAACCCCTCAGGGTTACAGTATGATTGAGTGTTAGTACAAGAGTGAATTTGTTCTGTGATGGAATGGCATCCCATCCAGGGCAGGCGCACCTCTTGTGTCAGAGGCTGTTGGGATTGGCTTCAGGTTCTTGTGATCCTATAAACCAGTTGAGAGAATGGATAGACTGTTTTATTGTCTTAGCTTATTACATTGACATAGGATTTCAGTCTTCTTCAGATTAATGTAAAGAGATGAATTTCCTACTAACAATGTCATCCCACATCACTTTTAAAAAGTTGGAATATTTTAAAAGATATACCATATAATTAGAAATTGCATAATGGGGTGTTTCTGTTTTCCATACCTATTTTATTTTTACAGTACTAAAGTAGTGCGGAGGTGATGTCTGTAATTTTGGTAAGAAGCACAGGGCAGTAGCAGTCTTGCATATGGTACCATTACAGAACACACTCACTAGTGTACTAATATTACTACCATCTTATACAGAGAACTGCACCCATAATCTATTATTTAAATACTTGCATTCCAACTTTCCCAATACAGTTTTCTGAAAAACCAGAGCTGAGCTTAACAACATTGGGCTCAAGGTAGGAATCTGTCTGACAGGACCTACTACATGCATACTTAATGCCCATACCACTAGCAGTTCCACCAACTGCATGTTTATAAACCACTGGAGGAAACTAGAACCTCATATAAATCCAAGTGAACACAGGGAGAACATGCAAACACTATACAGATATTCCAGCTAAGAATCAAAGTATGTTGCAAGTGTAGTGAGCCTTCCGTGCTTTACCACTATGCCAATGAAACTGCATACAAATGGAAACATTCATAATCCACATATTTTATACTTGACACTATACTGTATGTATGAAAGGGTACAGTTGTTACATTTGACACAAGTGCCTTTGTCTTCTGCATTAAAGTATTCAAAAACAAAGCTGCAATAGCCAATGCCTATCATGGCAGTAGAGTCTGTGTGGCAGGAGTGAAGACTATAGATCACACTTCCATACATCCTCTTTGGTTACTGATTAAACTAAATTGTGCCAAAATATAGCAGGAGACCAGAATAAATTGGTAAAACCAGAAGAAAGTGAAGAGATGATGTAAACTCCAGAAGACTAAGGGAGTCCAGCTGTGACGCCAGGTCACTGAAGAGATGAGGCAGTGTCACTTTTCACTGTGCGGTCTTGTAGCACATGATGAATAAAATAAATAACATTTTTAAATTTCAATGAAAATGATTACAAAAAGACCAAGCAGGATAGGTTGTTGTCATAGTAGCCTTCTCAACCATGAATATACCAAGAAGGCCAAAATGTACTAAAGTTGTACAACACATGAGTGATTATGAACAAAGGGAGGGCTCACTGGGACTACCTTAATGGGTTTTACCAATGTCTACTAGTTGTAAAGGCCTGTTCACTGGTCTATTCCTGTAGAACCACAAATAGTATGTTTCTCCTGCTATCTCTCTTCCTCCCACCATAGAATCCATGACCAACCTGATTCCAGATTTCTAAGGCTGCTAGGCTAAGGCAAATGTAAATCCTTTCCTAGAGTCACTTCAAACTAAGACCAGGATTGAGGTGAAGTATTTGAGGTGGTCTATAAAATATTGGAACCACCAATCTACTGTGCCCTCTGGCCACCTGTGAGACCATTGCAACCTAGAGCTTTCCTTAGCCCATGCATAACCAGCTAATTGAGCTTCCACGCCACAAAGTCCAATTCCTTTACACCTAGGACACTAAAAAGTACTGGAGAGTACAGACCAGCCTAACAGCAGCTCCTTAGTTGAAGTATTTGCTGACCTCTGTTACTCAGGATAGAATGTCTTTTGACTCTCTGCAAACATTTCAGCTGTTTCTCTCTCAAAGTAAATTGGGCACCAGCAAATGCTGTAGGGCCTGGCTTCTAGTACTGTATCCTAGGAGAATGTACGTTGTTTCTGCCCATTACCCTATATGGCACGTTTCCTCTCACACTTATATGTTCCCACGTCCATTATAACATAGCCTTTTTATTCTAGCAACTGCTGGTGTACCAGGAAACTCATCATAGCTGGATTAAGTAGGTAATTAAAAATATAACAAAATCAAATTATTTTACTCACAGAATTTATTGTTTCCATTCATTAGTATATGTCCAGAGTGATGGCAAATCAGAATTTTAACGATTTGCAAGGTACTGCTTTCAACTACTCAGTAAAATGTTCTGTGTATGCACATCTACAGTTGACTATGCAGAAATACTAACATTTATGTAAAATGTAGCCTTAACCAACTTTCACCTGTAACCCAATGTTTCTACTAAAGAATTATTCTTCAAGTAACAGCTGGCAAGCTTCTAACAGTCTTTAGAATTTTAAACATTTCTGTCATGTCACCTGTTAATCTCCATTTGCTTTAGATGAAAACACTGCTTTTTCCATCTTTACGCATAGCTTATATGCCATCAGTTCTTTAGCCTCTCTTTATTAAAATATGGAGGCAAAAACTACACATGGTATTCATCCACATCTCTGAGGGTCAGTACTATATACTGTAATAAAATGTCCCATTGACAAGAAAATTCAATAAGAAATAAAAGGAATGATAAAGTTGTCACACACAGTCATGTATTTTAGATAAGTATAATATAATATGCAGACTCATTTATTTCACTCCTATAGAACCACTCTAGACAAACTCCATCCTGAAGCATTTCACCTACTTGGGGCATCATCCATCTCCACAGACAGAGCTATGTCAGAAGTCACCTAATGAGTAAGGGATGGCATCTCATGCAGCAATCTTGCTGATTTTATAGTAAAACTCCTTAGGCAGTGGAGTATACATTACAGTGTAATCATATCCATTGACTTAAATTTCCCTTTCATATGAGTGCCAGTAGACAACCGCCTATTACGACTACATACGTCATACATACATCGCAGCATTTCCTCTGTTGACAGTCATCCCTTCCAGGCTCTGTTCCTGTATTGCATCTGTGGACGGGATAACCTGATAAGCAGCACCTGAAGGCGGATCCTTGTTTGGATGGCGATTGTTCACATGTTTGAATTACAAAAATGAAATCATAGCAAGACTTAAACTTGGAGGGATCCCACAACGCAAAATACTGCTACTTAAACTGTCAAATTTATAAAAACTGGAGACGTCAGTAGGCATGCATACCAGCACACTATTTAAAGCTGTTAATCTTTAGCTTAATTTTCAATAACATGACGACTCGTTATTTCAACAACTAAAATACATAAATGTGAAGCTGCACGAGTGTCCTCCCTCTTTTTCACACACATATTTACATACACACACATAAATACCTTACTGCCGAGGTTCTCCTTGCCGGTTGCCGCTTTATTCCTCCTCAATTTAATGGACGGAGAGCGCAGAAGGTTTTTTATCCGGCTCTTTATTGTGGAGCTTTCGGTCGTCATTTCGTTGTACCTTTTATTACTTCCTGCTAAGCATCAATTTGCTGGAATGGAAAAGCGAAATAAAAAGCAGGCCTATCTGCCAGTCACGCAGAAGGTTCACCTGAAATTTTGTCCCTCAGGATGGCCCCATAGTGGTCCAGTGGATGGCGGTCTTTGAAGGCGTGATCACTGATCTGTTTTTGCCATTTCTGTTCTACAGACAAGCCACGAGGATTCGCCAGATACAAAAGCCAATTGTGCAAATCCGCGAGAACTGAAAGACATAAGGCGACCTAGAAAAATAACACAAAATTCAAATGAAATATCCAAGGCTTAATCCTTAAATGGCTGGGCGCATCAGTACGCGCGTGTAAGAGACGCTTCAGTTGGTTATACTGGGTGCTCCTGCAGGAAGATCGTTTTAACGTTGCTGGAAATTGGCAAGTTATTTCTTGAAAGGTGCACCCCATTGATCAAGGGTTGCGATGTTGCTTGCCAGCCGGTCTGTTGTTTTGCACGAAATCTGCTAAGTCTAGATTGATGGTGTACATTTGACTCTCCCATTAAGTATCGTTTAATCAACCGGTGTTCAGATTAAGAAGTACCCATTAGTGCATAGGTTTCTGTCAGCTGTCCCACTTGTATCATCCTTTTACTTCTCCTGACGAAACCGCTTCAGTTACATTTAAAGAATTAATGACCCATTTAGATGAGCATCGATGAATTTATGACAGGCTGCGCTGTATCTTACGGTTCGATTGTAGAGTCCGACAACAGAGAACTTGCCGATGCAATACGCGTCAGTCCGTCAGGGCACTGTCTGAGCTGTAGACCCCTGAGAGCACGGCAGGCAGGTGTTCTGTCACCCGTAAAAACATATCATATGTAATGTACGGCTAGGTGTGCAGGTGACCCACCGGTTCCCAGTCAATAGCTGGTTTTCCCCGTTTTTGCCTCTCTGATGACGGGAAAACCGCGACAGTCCAGCTGTCCGGTTCCCTGGGTCCGGTGAGAGTACAGGACTGGCAGCGCGCTTTAACTGCCGCAGGTCTGCGGGGGCTCACTGCGGCGATGCGATCTAAAACATAGACTCCGCTGCTTACTCCGCGCTATGGTGGCCTTATCGGCTCAAAACAAGCAAGGAACAGGGAAGCGTAGGACACAGGCGGGCCAATAGCGGCACCCGCCGATTTCCAAAGGTACATACAATTGTAGTAGTATGTAAAACTTCAGATCACGTTACAGCCACTGTGGTGATGTGTCAAACTAAATGAAATATATAGAGACAACGGTCTGGTGGGTAATGTGGTGAATTGGTTAAAGACGTGGATAGCGAATTAACAAGGTGTTGGCTGCCTCTATCCCATTGTGTGACCTTAAGAGAGATACTTAACCAGCTTGCGCTCCAACTGTCAAAACACACATCAACGGTTATACTATCATTATTTTCACAAGTACTTTGGGATGTTACTGTAGAAAGGCGCAATACAGAATGAATGCTTGATGAACTCCGCAATGTTAGGCGATTTGGTTTAGTGGATTATAAGTGCAGAGCAACAGTTTATGGAAGGTTTTCCCCAACGTCCCAGAAGCCCGATCAAGTTCAAGAAAGCAGGCGGAAGCCTTAGCAGTATAAAATAAATAGCATACTCATGTGAAAATGAGCTCTTTGGTGGATTTTGGAGAGAGAGCACAGTTTTAGGACGTTCGGACATCCTATGTGACAAAGAAGAGCTCAAGATTAGCAGCTGCGGGTTTCCAGCGGCTTGCTAGGATTTGTGATCGTTCACACAAAAGTGGACGACTGGAGGTCACTTCGACAACTCGCGCATCCATCCATTGAGTTTCCTAATCCGCCTTGTCCAATGTGGGGCCGCGATCACACAGTGCCAATGCAGACAGCATCCTAGCGAGGTATACTAAAGGTTCAGCGTGTAATTTCATTTCGTAATGTCAAGTGTGTAAACCCAGAGACCCTTATAGACTTATTGCAATCCCAGCCTATTTCTCCTTCTGCTACCACACCATCAGAATTAGTAGACCTGTACAATGCTGCTCTATCCTCTGCCTTTGATACACTAGCTCCCATAAAAACACAAGACTGTTTCATTTATTCGTACTGCTCCTTGATTTACACCTGAACTCCGTCAGCTCAAAGCCATGGGCCGACAGTTGGAGCGCCTAGCTAAAAAGACGGGTCTTGTTGTACACAAGGAAATGTATTCAGGTCATATGTTAAAATACAAAAATGCTCTCTCTGCTGCTAAAACTGTAAACTATTCTAATTATCAATACAGGAGGGAATAATACTAGAGCTCTTTTTTCTACAATGAAAAGGCTAATTACACCACCAGAAAATATTGCTTACCATAGCCTCTATGTTAAATACTGCTGCACTTTTTTGGATTTCTTCAACTCAAAAATTGAAAAAATCCACCAGCAACTTGCTTCCTCTATCGCTGCAGAAAATGACATACAATCCACTATCACCCATTTTCCCTCAACAGCCACCCTTTTCTCAGATTTCAGTTTACCAGATGAAAATAATATCTCGGAGCTTGTAACAAAATCAAATTCTTCCACATGCCAATTAGATCCAATACCTACAAGCTTTGTTAAGTCCTGTCTGTCACATATTTCCCCCATGATAACTACTATAGTTAACTCTTCCCTTACTACAGGTACGTCCCCCTCTCACTAAAAACAGTCTCAATTACTCCAATTCTGAAAAAACCTGGTTTAGACCCAAATATCCTTAACAATTATCGGCCTATTTCAAATGTCCCATTAATATCTAAAGTTCTTGAAAAGGTAGTTACCTCCCAACTCCAGTCCCATCTTCATCCATTATCCAACCCGTTATTTCCTAACTACAGGGACATGGGGGTCTGCTGGAGCCAATCCCAGCCAACACAGGGTGCAAGGCAGGAAACAAACCCTGGGCAGGGCGCCAGCCCACCGCAGGGCACACACACACCCAACACACAGTAGGGAAAATTTAGAATCGCCAATGCACCTAACCTGCATGTCTTTGGACTGTGGGAGGAAACCCACGCAGACACAGGGAGAACTTGCAAACTCCACGCAGGGAGGACCCGGGAAGTGAACCTGGGTCTCCTAACTGCGAGGCAGCAGCGCTACCACTGTGCCACCATGCCGCCCAACCCAGTCCCATCTTTCAAAAAAATAAACTTTTTGAACAGTTTCAATCTGGGTTTCATCCTAAACACAGCACAGAAACTGCCCTGGTCAAAGTCACAAATGATCTTCTCCAGGCAGCTGATATGGGACTTTTATCAATTCTTGTGCTGCTTGACCTCAGCTCCGCATTTGACACCATATCCCATCAGATACTTTTGAAACGACTAGCTAGTTTTGGAGTCTGTGGCCTTGTCCTCCAATGGTTTTCTTCCTATCTCACTGATAGGAAGCAATTCATTCAAATAAAGGGCTTTAAATCTGAGAATGCAGTCGTTACTCAGGGAGTCCCGCAGGGTTCTGTTTTGGGGCCGCTTCTTTTTCTCATTTATATCTTCCCAATAGGTAATATCTTCCGGCACCACGGTATTAAATTTCATTGTTACGCTGATGACTCACAGCTATATCTATCCACTAAATCCACTTCTGTTTTTCCTCCAGATACTCTTATGGCATGTCTCCAAGACATAAAGACATGGATGACTCACAATTTTCTCCAACTAAACAGGAATAAAACTGAGGTGCTCCTCATTGGTTCTAAATCCACACTTGAAAAAACAATAATGTTTAAAACAGTATCGTTTACATACAACAGATATTGCCGAATCGTTTAAATGTAATTATTTATATCCATTTATACACTAATAATGACAATTATTAAATAATTATTATTATTATTATTATTAAATAATTCCTCCCATGTAAGTAACATTTCTCGGACTGCCTTCTTCCATCTCCAAAACATTTCTAGACATCGTCCTGTTCTTACCCAACACAGTACTGAAGTATTGGTTAATGCCCTAGTCACCTGACGTATAGATTACTGTAATGCTATTCTATCTGGCATCCCACAAAAACCTATCCATCGCTTACAACTTGTTCAAAATTCTTCTGCCAGGATAATAACCTGCAGTTCTAAATCCACTTAACATATTATACATCTTCTCTCCCAACTTCACTGGCTCCCTGTTAACTACAGAATACAATACTAAACACTGCTCCTAACATTTAAAGCTCCCCCCTACATCACTGATCTCCTCCAGACTTACACTCCTCTCGCTCACTCAGATCCTCATCTGCAGCTCTACTTTCTGTACCGCACATCAAACTCTGTTCTATGGGAGCTCGAGCGTCTCTCATTGTGCTCCTCAACTCTGGAATTCTCTTCCCTCTCATATACGTCAGCTCGATTCAATAACACATTTTAAAACTGCCCTCAAAACTTATCTTTTCAAACTGGCATACTAATTGTGAATTTTGCACTGTTACTGCCTGTTATTTTTATTTGTTTACTAATTATTGCTTTTTGATTTATCATTCTCTTTGTTTTTATTTTACTAATGTTGTTTAATTTAATTGTAAGGTGACCTTGAGTGCTAAGAAAGGCGCCTATTAAATAAAATGTATTATTATTATTATGTTCATCTGATGCTAATGCAATTTTAAACGAGTGTTTGTAAGGATCCCCTAACCGCTGTACACTTTTCTGTCAAATGCTGTGTTGTCCTTCCTCACAGGTGTTCTTCTTTAATGATGCAATGCTGTGTTCTTGTATCTGCGTGTTCTGCACTTTTTCTACAGTGTCTCTTTGGCACTGTACTGTAATCTTGTTTGCCACACGTTGTTAAAACACTAATTGGTGTATGTCAGGTGGAATTATTCAGACACTCCATTGTCCTCGGTGTTCAAGAGTTCCCATATCTTAGGAAAGCGTTCACTCAGTCCTTTAGATCAGTGTAGGTTTAATTTATACAGATATATTGATCTTTATTGGTCTTCAAGGTGATTTTTTTCATTTTACACAAGCTCAAGAAATAAATAATATTATATTATATTATGACAAACCCCTCTCAAATATATACCAGAATGAATAAAAAGAAAGAAAACTTTTGACACTGCAGTCAGTGGCCTGCAGAGGCTAGAAGATGTCCCGGGTAAACTCCTTGATTGCATGCCTCTTAAGTTGAGGTGCTGTCAAAGTGAATGGTAAAGAAGGCATATGAATATGATAAAGAAAGGCATATTAAATCAGAAATAAACACTTTATTCAAATTAAATATTAATTTAAGTTTGTTTCCCCAAATTAGATCTCCTGTCTGAAAACACTTCATTTTTTGCATCATCCATGAGGAATTCTTTTTCAATGCTAATTAAAGCCAGGTTGGTCAGACACTCTTGTGACATGGAAGATCTGAAAGGTCAAGATCCCTGACCAAACACCTGTACATGCAGGAATTATAACATAACCCAGATTTACTCTGGCTACACAGATTACAACTTTCTCCGACTTACCTTACTGGACCAGCTAGAAAAAGAACACGAGAGATGAAATAAGTGAAATAAACTCAGTCTCAGAGAAGCACTTCACTGCACCAAGGTTGGACAAATGACCCTTAACACATTCACTGCACAAACGGGACTGAGGGAGGGAGAGGGAGCAGAGCATCTCTCTCGTGCTGAAGGCCTTTTCAAGGTCGTCTGACTCGTCCGTTCAACTTCCTGTTCCATATAAAATGAACATAGTTTTCATAATGTTTTCAAGGGAAAGCCTCTTTTCGCTACGCGGGGTGTGGTCAGGCCTGGTGCGAGCACTTCTAGCACTTAGAAATCATAGTGCGAGCTGAGAATGAGCTATAATCATTTAAATTTGTTCATATTAAATTAAAATTATTTTCGAAACAGGGCTCTCCTAGAGAGCAACACTCTTTGGATTGGATGCCCCATCAGATATGGATGCCTGTGCCCCCTCTGCATGCCACTGACTGCAGTTCCAAGTCCAATGAGACACTATACATGCGTAATGCCATTGGTTTAAAGGAGTCCCCAACAGCATTTCATGACACAGTTCTGCTGAGTAATTTGTTGGCTGAAAGTACTTGGTGCTAGTTTGTAAGTGGGAGGATTTGTGGTATTGTTCATGATGGCACTCAGTTTTGTTTTCATTCTCTCTTTGCTACTACCTCGAGGGGGTCGTGAGTGTGTCCCATGACCAAGCCTACCCTTTTAAATGAACTTGTTGATTTCGTGGGCCTCTCCTGAAGCAATGTTACCAGCCCAGCACACCACAGCATATAAAATCATAATGGCCATCACAGAGTTGTAGAATATGTGAAAGATGTCACTACCCACATTAAAAGTGCACAGTGTCTCTGGTGTTATATTTATGGACTGAGATGTACAAAGATCAGGAGACAGGACTGTTCCTTGTGGTGCTTCAATGTTGCTCACATTCATATCAGAGACACAGTCCTTTATTCTCACAAACTGTGATCAGCTGGACAGATAATCCATTATCCAGGACACCATAGGCTCATCCACCTGATTACCCCATTAACAAGCATGGGTAGATGGTATTGAGGGCACTGGAGAGGTAAAAAAACCCCATAACCCTCACAGTGTTGTCAGCTTCGTCCAGGTGAGAATAATCCTTGTGGAGCAGATAATTGCATCTTCTGCCCCAATCTTTGTCCAATAGGCAAAGTGCAGTGGGTCCAGGAGGGTGAACACAAGGGGACTCATATAGTTCAGGACCAGTCCCTCAAAGGTCTTCACGATGTGAGATGTAAGTGGCACTGGTCTGTAGTCATTATGTGAAGAGGCGCCTGCCTTCTTTGGGACAGGAACAATGCAGGATGTTTTCCACAGCAGTGGAACTTTCTGAAGCCTGAAAGACAAACTGAACAGGTGACAGAGGACATCACAAAGTTGGCCAGCACAGGCCTTAAGAACTTGAGGACTGATCTCATCTGGTCCCGCAGCTTCTCCTGTGTGTTGCTTCCTGAGTTGTCTCCTTACCTGGTCATTAGCTATGGACAGCTCCATCACTGGCCACTCCTGTTGAAGTGGTAGGGGTTGTTGATGTAGTTGGGATGGTGTGGGATGACTGGACATTGGTAGAGGTTGGCAATGTAAGGGAACATCTATTAATAAATTAGTTCAGGGCCTTAATCTTGTCCATATCCCTATCTAGCACCTGAACCCTGGATTGCTTAAGTCCAGTAATTATGCCCAGTCTATCTCAGATCTGTTTCATGCTGTTCTGAATGAGTTTGTTTTCTGTTTTAGCTTTCTAAGTTTTCTGACTTTCGCTTAACTTTTTCTTCAGCATTCACTAGGTGGCCTTCAAATTGGAATGTTCTCTTCTTCACATTCAGGAGACTTGTTGTTTGGAAAGCAACACACTGACTTCGTGTGTACCACTGTGCCCACATTGAAGTTAATGTAGATTGTGATGCAGTTACTGAATTTCAAGTACTAAAATAATAAATCAAGTGCACTGTCAAAAGTGTGGAGAACACCGCTACAGTGAAACACCGCATTCGTTACGGAAAGCAGTCAAAATGGACTTTGTCGCCATCACGTGGACGACAGCAAAAGTAGCTTTCATTACACGATGCTTCTTTGGAATCAGCTGTGAAATGAAAAACGATCATTTATTAATGGCATAACCGAAAAGGATCATTTTACTTATGCTATGTCGGGGAAGTGAACAGTATTCCGGCATAATCGGGACTCAGTTACTGGGACGTCATCATAGTGGAAATCTGGACATGCAGTAACGGCAACTCGATGCCAAAATAAGTGAAAACTTTATTTTTATAAATGTTTTTAATTGGAAGGGCACCGGACTGCATGACGCCACACCCCTCGATGGGACAATGAAGGGCTCTTGGCGCTCTCGAGCGTTCAGCCACGAATAATGCGAGCACACCAGTGGGACACGCCCATCAAGGTGTGCAGTCGCAGAAAAACTCGAGCTGGCCGGGTTGAGACACAACACTCGCCTTAACCTCTGTCTCAACCTCAATCAGGAAGGTCAAGTGATATTTGACGCAATTTAATAACTCACATCATGCACGAAACAGACTATCGAAAACGTTTAATTGGTTTGCTTCTGAATCAAGAAGTCAATTTCTACAGAACTCGCATTTTCCCAGCCCTCCAAGCGTAAACGCCATGAACAGAGGATGGTGAGAACATAGACATAGACGCCTCATGACCAGCAGCATCGTACGTCAATGTCACCGCCATATTGCGAGTGGCACTGCTGTGGAGTGAAGTAATAGATAAAGATGCCTCACGCATGTGCTGCTTGGGATTGTACAAACCGCTGTACGCTCCAAACCAGATCACAGGGATTACATTTCATAGGTAAAGCTGAACTATTGTTTTGGTTATATTTGGCCATTAGAAAATCCCGTTTTATAATCTTAACTTTAGCTACGCCAGGCTAAACTAGCAGAACTATGCATTTAAGTTGTCAAGTGAGCCTCGAAACAACGTTTTGGTTAAATGTATTTAGTCACTAACTATGTAGATTGTTGTTAGCTGTTAACATTTCTCAAACTTTGAAAGTTTCCCAAAGAAATCCACCTCAGGAAGCAGTGGGAGGTAGCCCTTAGACGGGATTTTGAGAAAGCTGTCCTGTGATGTGTGCCGTGATAGTTTGGTAACAGATGCTGTACCGGCATCATATGATCAAAGCTACCACTTGCTCACATTAAAAAAATAAAGGAGGTTTGATGATTCCTTCCGAGGGTACAGTCAAGGTGGTCAAAGTAGCTGAGCATGTTATCCGACAGTCGACATTTGGGTAAGCTGTCAGTGTTTCTCATGTTAATAATGACAGTACTCGAGCAATCAGTTCAAAGCTGGTCGTGTTGTAAACTGCTGTAATGATACACACCATAAGCAAGCCGCATGCTGACTCAGCCTGATGACATCATCATGTGCTGCGCCAGCCCGCTAGCTAACATCCCTTAACAGTCAGTGTATCTTTGCTCAATCAGTTTGTTCGGGCTGGGATTGGTTCAGATGATGTGTTTTTTCTCAAGGAGCACATTGAGGAAACACAGTTTGAAATTAACAGCCATTATTTTATGCTCATGTCTTTAGTTGTGTCTGTCTTCCACAAACTAAGGCTGCACCATATTACCAGGCTGAATACTCTCAAATTACAGAGTGGCAACACACGGAAAAAGCTATGCAAGACAGTTCTGTTTCATGGATTTTAGATCCTGTCCTGTATATATTTAAGTAACCACATTGTGTGTGTGTGTGTGGTGTGTGTGTGAGAGAGAGAGAGATTGAGAGAGGAATGAGTGAAATGTTTTCGGAAATTATTAAGCCAATTTGTATACAATAAAATTGTTTATTTTTGTCATTGAGTGTATCATTTCACTGTTAAAAGAAAGACAAACAAAGATAACTGGCAGTAACAGTGCAAAATTCACAATTAGTATGCCAGTTTGAAAAGATAAGTTTTGAGGGCAGTTTTAAAATGTGTTATTAAATCGAGCTGACGTATATGAGAGGGAAGAGAATTCCAGAGTTGAGGAGCACAATGAGAGACGCTCGAGCTCCCATAGAACAGAGTTTGATGTGCGGTACAGGAAGTAGAGCTGCAGATGAGGATCTGAGTGAGCGAGAGGAGTGTAAGTCTGTAGGAGATCAGTGAGGTAGGGGGAGCTTTAAATGTTAGGAGCATTGTTTTGTATTGTATTCTGTAGTTAACAGGGAGCCAGTGAAGTTGAGAGAGAAAAGGGAGAAAGAAAAAAAGTGCTATGTGGTTTGTTCATTGGGCTGTACTGTACAGACCAGATAGGAAACTAAAGAAGAGTTTCTCATTTTAAATAAAAATGTGTGTTATGCTTGTAACTTGTGCATGGTGTCTTTCAGTGTCGGGTTTAGGCAGCTGGTGCACCCCCTGCAGGCCACAATATTATATTTATATTATGTATATCTCTATTATAAAAAAAATCTTTGGGAGGGAGACTAGGGAGATGAGACGTGATCTTCTCGGAAGATAATTTGAAGTCCCGCGAGAGACACATTAACTTGCTCCCGGCTCTTAAATCAACAGCAAGTGACAAGCAAAACACGCAGCTCACCAGCAGCAGAAACTCAGCAGATGATCCAACTGCTTCTCCTTGTGTGTGTTCAGCCACTCTAACCACCCCCCCCCCCTTCACAACGCGAGCAGCAGAGACGTGAAGTGGCAAAAGGACAGCTGCTGTACAGGCTTTAAAATGATCGATGGGCAGCACGATAGCAGCAACAGCAGCAGAAAGACAGCAGGTGATCTGACAGCATCTCCTTAGCGTGCGTTCAGCCGCCCCCACTTCACAACACGAGCAGCGTTATATGTCCTGCGAGAAAAAGATGTAACCACTCCTGGGGTCAAAAATAAAGGACAAGTATTGTTTTTACAAAAGTTTTAAAGTAAAAGTGAAAATAAAGCATATGTAACAATTCCCATGAAAATAACAATCTCTTTAAATTGTATATCTGGTAAACCAAACCCGAGGGTGGGCGAGCAAAGCGAGCAAGGGGGCAGAGCCCCCTAGTGTGTGTGTGTGTGTGTGTATATATATATATATAGCGTGAGGGATGTCTGACTGTTTATCCCGACCAATACACCCAAGCCGCCAGATGGAGCCCTCCCTGCAACGTGGAGATGCCCCGAATTCCAGCAGGGCATCATGGACCTTGGAGTTTTCCTTCACACCCCTGCTGGATACCCTGGGGGCCGCCAGGGGACGCTGCAGGGAGGCATAAGGATTTATATTTTCAGTATAACCTGGAAGTACTTCCCAGTCACGAGGACGGAAGAAATAAAGTACTTCCAGGTTGAAGAAAAGGAGGAGTTTTCATCTGATCCAGAAGTGCTGGGAAATCACGAGGACTGGGGGATCAGAAGCACTTCTGGGTCAGGGAATATAAAAGGACTCTGGGAAATCCCAGCAGTGAGCCGAGTAGGGAGGGTGACTGAGCTGCTGGGAGTGGAGGATTGATTGTTGTATTGATTTATTGGATTATTATTGAGTATTATGGAGTGGAGGGTGCTTTGTGCACATTTGTTATAATAAATTATTTGGACTTTTATCTGGTGTCTGGTCTAAGGGTTCAAGGGGACGATAGCGCCCCCTATCTGTCACAATAAATTATATATATATATTATATATATACAGTGGAACCTCGGTTCACGACCATAATTCGTTCCAAAACTCTGGTCGTAAACCGAGTTGGTCGTGAACCGAAGCAATTTCTCCCATAGGATTGTATGTAAATACAATTAATCCGTTCCAGACCGTAGAAACTGTATGTAAATATATACATTTTTTTAGTTTTTAAGCACAAATATAGTTAATTATACCATAGAATGCACAGCGTAATGGTAAACTAAATATAAAAACATTGAATAACACTGAGAAAACCTTTAACAACAGAGAAAACTAACACTGCAATAGTTCGCGCTATAGTGCTAGGAACCGCTCTCGCTAAAAAACACTTTTTTTAATGAGTTTTAAGCACAGGGGAAAAAAGGAACATTTGAAAAATCCGTAATTTAATAAACCACCAAGAAAAGTAACATTGCAACAATGCACGCTACGAACCGATCACTGGAAACAGAACTGAAAATAAAAACAAGCCTTCTCTAACTTATGCGTCCCTCAATCGCTCTGTGTGTGCGTGCGTGCGTCTCTCTTTTGCGAGCCTGGAGCGCCTGTGTGTATCTCTCTAGCGCGCTCCTGTGTGTGTGCGCGCGCCTCTCTCCCCCCCCCCCCCCCCCCCGTGTGTGTGTGCGCGTGCGTCTCTCTCTCCCCCGCCTATGTGTGCGTGCGTCTCTCTTTTGCGAGCCTGGAGCGCCTGTGTGTGTCTCTCTAGCGCGCTCCTGTGTGTGTGCGCGCGCCTCTCTCCCCCCCCCCCCCCCCCCCCCCGCCTGTGTGTGCGTGCGTCTCTCTTTTGCGAGCCTGGAGCGCCTGTGTGTATTGTCACGCTTGGGTCACAGATTTGCACAGAGACACAGGAGGTTGTAGAAAAAAAGGAACTTTATTCAAAGCACTGCAAACAAACATTTGTCTCTTTTCAACAGTTTAAACGTGCTCCATGACAAGTCAGAGATGACAGCTCCGCCAGGAGCACAGATTGTCTGAGAGAGAAAGAAGGAGAAGCAAGCAACCAATTTAACAAACTGAAAGAAGCCCGTGCAGGCTTTTTAAGATGGCGGAGCACCGCACGAGAGGCATATTACGCGACAGAGCCGGCAAGAAGGGAAAGGAGGAATGTGAAGGTAGTCTGTCCATGTTTCTTAGGGGTTTTCCCAGGGGCGTCTGTATTCTCTGGGGGTGCGATCAGCTTTGCAGCTCACAGTGTGTCTGTCTAGAGCGCTCCTGTGTGTGTGTGTGTACAGCCCTCTGTCTCTTGCGCTGCCTCTCTCTGTGTGTGTGTGTGTGTGTTGCGCTCTCTCGTGCTCTCTCTCGCTCGCTGCACAGGGAGAGAATGAACATCAACAAACCGAAAGGGAACCTGGCTTGTTCGTAAACCGGGTGTTTGGTCGTGAACCGAGGCAAAAGCTTGGCGAACTTTTTGGTCGTAAACCGAGTTGTACGTGTGCCGAGACGTTCGTGAACCGAGGTTCCACTGTATATATATATATATAAAAACACACACAGGTATATACATATTAATATATTATTAAAAAATGTATACAGGAACTTTCAGACCATAGTGTATGTGTGTGTGTATACATATATACACACACACACACACACACAAACTCAAACATACTGGTCTGAAGGTTCCTGTATACTACAAGTTGTTTAATAAATTTAATAATGTCTATAGGAAAATGTCACACTCACAAATGTAAATTTAGTCAGAACACTTCTTTCAATTGAACTTGTTATTTTTATTGACTTTCCTAAGCTATTCTTGAAAACAAGAGAAGCTGTTATACCATGTCTTGTGATGGGCATCACAGATGGACTGGCATTCTGACCGGGATGGATTGTGTTCCTATACCTGGCTGGGAGGAGCTTATGGGTGAACAGCATGGATGGATGTTCCTCCTGGCCAGGATGGTTCCTGTTCCCTTTCCTCGCCGAGAGGTTGACATAATACACGGATGGGGATGAATGTCTCCCTGGCCCATGTGTTCCACCAGGCCAATGGGTGGCAGCATCAGTCTAACATAGCTCCCACTTGGGGACCTGCAGGGCAACATGGGTGTTGTAATTCTGGAGGATGGTCCTAGTGGGGTCCTTGGGAGGAGACTCCCCCGTCTAGTGGTAGTTCTGCAAAGCCCGGTTGTGCTTTCTTGGTGCAATATGATGGCATCAGATGTGCTCCCTGGTCAACATTAAGGAAGTCCCTCCTGCTCACCTGGCTTGGATTCTTTTGGTGTTGGAGAATGACCGTCCTTCCATAGTTTTGCTTGATAATCATATTCTCACTCATTCTAATGTATACAAGTTTGTTACTCATTTATTAAATGTTTCTTTAATTTCTCCCTGACTAAACTCATTTTCTGAAGTTACTCTCTGGGTGCCATTTCTGCAGTCAGCATTCTGCATTTTTAACCTGTCACGTAATTCTGAAGAATGTCTTGTCTACTATCTCCTGCACTTTCACTCTTTGATTCTCCATTATGATTCCCTCCACAGTGGCAACCTTATCTTCTGTTGACTGTCGAAGGCTGGACAAACTTTTAAGTCTTCTGTGTCAGACATCTTGGCATAACAAAACTCTGCACCCCATTCCCAGGCAGTACAGTATTGTCCTAAAGGAGAAAACTGTCATTTTTTGAAACCGCAGACTACCTCTATAGGATTTTGGGAACTAAAAAAAAACACAAATACATCAGAGAAAGAAACGCCATTTCATCGGGGCAATCGGCCCAGCCGCTGATCTAAAGGCTGCCCAAGACACCCTCCTTTGACATTCTTGCTAATTTTCAATAATCTTTCTAAGACAATATATTCATCCAGACTGCTATATTTTCTTTTACTGCTATTATTCTGTTTTAATAAATACTATTTTGCTTTTTAAATGTCTGTACAAAGACATTGTAAATACAAGGCACCTGATGAGGGGTAATAATTGCTAGTCTTTCTCACAGGGTTGGCAGACTGAGGGAGACACCCTAAAGAAAAGTGAACCTCACGGTAGCTGATTTGTAGGTGGCATTGACCAAACGTGTTTAGGTTTGCCCGTGTTGTTTATGCCATCCATAGCTAGTGAGGCTGTGCATCACTCACAGTGTGTGTGTGTGTGTGAGAGAGCAGACCAACCCAATGATAAACTCGGGAGTTCCACTCGTCCACTGATAATACACGTATGAAGGGACTGGTCTGAGAACACCATTTAAGACAAGGAGCAGAACTTGTGGCACGGATGCAAACATTTAACTTTGTAAATTTATGATTGATATTTTGCAGTGTACCTTTTACATTTTCTCACCACATAAGTATCTTTGACACAACTTGCAGAAAGATCTAATAAATAAAATAGTGCTGTTCAGTGCCTCATGATGCTTTATAATCACATACAAGTCTTCATTTGTACATTTCTTTAACGCCATTAACAGCTAATGCAACATAACTGTTAAATATCTATTACAGAAGCCTACACATGACAGCAATATAATGCCAATTATATTTTAATGCAGAAATTAAATCTGCTATGTACAATTCAGACAATACTTGTGAAACTGTAGGTGATGTGTAAAATGATTTTTTTGAAACTTACCTAAATGACCACTACTAAATAAATTGAATTTATAGAATATATTAATTAAAAATTGAGGAGTTGATGAAATTCCTTTAGGCCACAGTATCATAAACAAAAACGTATAATATGTCAAATGAAAGTCTACTCATAGCGACTTGTTTTATAATCTTTTATTTGAAGGCCACAAAAATCTCCATTTTTTGCCTACAATATGGAGACACCAGTTATGCAATGAATCATTTGTATCATCAATGTTATAAAAATAGTGTATTCTTTGAAACAAAAGCAGACAGAAATGTGCAAAACTGCCTGGTCGATGAAAACAAAAACCCAGTGAAGGGTTCCATAATGGAAATATACACATTATGAGCATTTAAAATGGCGGGAAAAATATTTACAACTCCTCATCCCTCCTCAAACAAAAACATACAGAGCTGAAGGTTTCCTGAAGTTTATTTGGCTGTGATTCTGTTTCATGAAAGACGACTCGGGGAAAGGGAAACATGGAAGGCTGCATGATCCTTTGAGAAGAGAACCGTCCTCACCATTAGAAGCTGATCGCTTCAGTAAACACTAAACAATATCTACACTCGGGCACACCAGCCACGTGCAGAAGAGAAGTCCTTTAGGAAAAGGAGTGGTCAGGAAAATGTACAACATGCAGTTTCAGGACATGGTTGATCGAAAGCCAAGAAACTTTTAGTTTCACATTATCTTTAAGCAGCTGAAACGAGCTGAAGAGCACCTTGGCACAGATATAACCAAAACCATAAACACACTGAGTTAGCTTTATATACTGTAAATGGAGTAAAACAGAACTCTCAGTGGGCTCTCCTGATCAACAGTACCAGCACTGGGACAGGAGATCCCGTTTCCCCCGCCATCATCACTTAGATTTCTTGAAACTGAAAACTGACCCCACTGTAAAGCAGCTCCTGCAGGTCTCATTCAGACTTTCCTGTAACAGAAATGCTTGCCCTTTAAGAATCCCTCAGGCTGCACTGCGTTACAAATTAAACTGATAGAAGAGAAAATAACAAAAAACAACAAACAGTACATCAACACTAGTAAGAGAACAACGGATGATATTTTTCTCTAAGCAGCTGTTTCACTCTGTGTTCTCTCATATCACACAGTAATCGGACATAAATAAAAGTGGATTCCAAATACATCAACATTGGACTACTATACAAAACTAACAGAGGTAATATTAAATACAAGGCTTCAGATGATACCGACAGAGAAACAACTCAGATGTCAAGAGGGCTGAAAGCTGGACATGGGTAACACCATCTGAAACTGCCCACAAATCAATCTTTTACCAGACATAAAAGTAACAAAATAAATTCTGCATGTGAACGATAACATAAGAAAAAGCAAAGGTTCAACTAAGAACTGACGCCTAGTAAAGGCCAGAGTGAAAGGAAACTCATCGTCTTCCTCCTTAGGCAGTTCATGATAACACACTAAAAGATCAGCCCTTCTCCGTAAGTGCGTGTTCATAGCGTTACGTATGTCGGACACTTCCAGTGGATGGAAAGAGATTTTGTCTGCAATCTCAAACGGGGCAGACACATTTTGTGAGAGCATGCAAAGTAAATCCTATAAATTAAAAGAAATTCTTAGGACAGGCATGGCTGTGGCACCCACATATGTGATGTG
Source organism: Erpetoichthys calabaricus (assembly GCF_900747795.2). Taxonomy (NCBI): domain Eukaryota; kingdom Metazoa; phylum Chordata; class Cladistia; order Polypteriformes; family Polypteridae; genus Erpetoichthys; species Erpetoichthys calabaricus. The sequence goes on along the minus strand of NC_041409.2, from coordinate 71,856,927 downwards.
CGAGGGCTTTTACTGCAGTCTGCAAAGTTGTTTATATATTAAAATAAAAAGAGAAAAAAGAAAGCAGGATTCCTTAAAGCAAACATTTCAAACAGTAAAGAAAAACAGCATTTCCAGAGAATTCTTAAAGCAGCTTTTACTGTCCAGACAAGAGAAAACAAAATTTCAAGAAGTAGAAAGGAGGATGGGGGGGGCAGACATAAAAAAAGCCTTAAGCAGCAGGAAAACCTTCAGGCTATAAATGTTCAAAGTTTTGAACAAATATCCTCCCACCGGTCATCCGAGGCACATCAGGCGGAACTTTTGGATTTATAAATAGATACATATTAACAGGTTCTTATTCTTATTTTTACATATACAAACAGTTTTCCCTGAAAATTGCTGATGTCAGCAGGACTGAGCGAAGGGGGAGCTGCCTGCCAGGGTTGCCTCTTTGCCCGCAGAGACAGAGGCCAGTGTTGGCATGGCTTTAGTGCTCTGAATGGAAGAATCCAAATTATTACTAACTTTGAGTCCTAGTGGGACCAAGCGAGGCATTGGCCTCCATGAGAAGTCCGGATCTCCTTTGCCACCTGTAGTGTTGCTGCCTACTTTCATTTGCAGCAATGGAGGAGGGCTTAGAGTGTCACTGCTGCTGCTGCTGCTGCTGCAGTTTAAATCAGGTCCACAGTCTGAGGGGTTCTGCGTACTGGAATTGTTCACATTCTCTGTTTTTCCACCTTGGTTGGTTTCAAGTGTGTCCTCGTCTAACTGGAGGACCAGTGGACTAGGTGTTCCATCAGCATCTTCCTGCAGTTTGTGGCAATCGACTTCACTGCCTTGCTCCTCACTCAACCTTCCCCCATGTGGCTGATGTGTCCTTTGTGCCAGTGGTGTTTCAGCCAAATGAGAATTTTCACTTTTGTTGTTGAACTGATTTAAGAATACAATTTCATTCAAAAGGGTAGAAAGAGCTTCATGTTCTTGTTGCTCATGGCCAGATGTGGCCTCCTCCCCCTGACTAGGTATGAAGCCTTTGTCAGGGCATTTAGTGCGTTTTTTCATCTTTTGTTCAACTGTATCTTTTGAAATGCATTGGCCGGGATCTTTTTGTAGATGTTCTTCATCTTCAGATAAGTCCTCTTTACTCACTTCGGTTAGCTTAACCGAATTCTGTCTATTTTTAATCACAGTATGGGAACGATCCTGCAGTGGACTTTCATGATTCTCAGCTCCAAGAAGCAGAGGGCTGGGCACAGTTTGGCTAAGTGAAGTTTCCCAATTCTCCATTAAAGAGAAGGCATTGCTGGATGCCAATGAAGTCACATTTACTATAGTTGGCATGACAGAGTCTTCATTTCCTAAGATAATAAATAAAAGGCAAAATTAATAACTCATCGTATGGTTATTATTTTAAAACAATATGGGAAAAGCAAAAAAAAACACTACCTTCTTGTTCTGCTGGGTGTCCAATCTTCTCAGCTTCAAGCTTCCCAACATCAGAAACACAGTTCTTCATCTGAAGAGGAAGAGACAATCCTGGTAGCTGGATAGTTACAGAAGATATGCCTAAAGTAAAAGATAGCACAAACAACAGATACGATGTTCATTTTTAAGCGAAGCATCAGATTTATAACTGACAGAACATTAAAAAGTAAAAAAGTGATAACCAAGACTTGCACTAAAATTGCTGAAAAAGAAAGAAAAGACAACCAAATACCAACCTGGAATGGATGAGACGGGCAGTCCTTCTATCTTCGTAGCAACGTTAGAAGGACTTGGCTGAAGCACGGCAGAGCCAGCCGGACTGACACACACCAGGGGAGTATTCAAGGAGATCAACTGAGCTTGGGAAGCAAGCGCGATGTTGGCTGACGTCTTGATGAAGGGCGTTTCTGCCATTGAAGGACCTACGAAGAACAGATAAGTAAGTACTGTGTATAAATGGTCATGTTATTGGCTATTTAGAGAAAAGAATGAGCTGCCAATGAGGAGAAGCATATACATCTGTATCAGAAATACTAATAGACAGCAAGAGGTTTCCGGAAAAGTAAGCCAATGGCTCAGAGTTGTTATGCAAATATTGAACATAATATGCAACTATTATATACAACTATGTATGCTGCATGCTAACCACTGAACACACTGTTTATTTTTTCTTGTCTTTTTGTCATCTCCCCTGAGGGGACACACAACTACGTATTTCATTGTACTGTTCACACAAGACGAGAAACTTGACTTCTAAAGCAAGATCCAGCAGCCATACAACATGCACTTCAGGGCAGGTCATCCACCTGAAGCTAAGCATGTTCAGGCCCAGCCAGTACTTGGATGGCAGACCAACCAAGAAAAAGCTTGGGTTGCTGCTGGAAAAGGTGTTGGGGAGACCAGCATGGGGCGCTTTCCCTGTGGTCTGTGTGTGGATCCCAATGCCCAGTGCAGTGACGAGGACACTCTGCTGTAAAAATGGAGCCATCCTTCGGATTAGACGTAAAATTGAGGTCCTGACTCTCTGTGGTCATTAAAGATCACTGGGCATCCTTTGTAAAGAGTACGGTGTATCCCAATGTCCTGGCTAAATTGCCCATCACACCCTGGTCATTCTGTGTCTCTGATTGGCCATATATCTCTCATCCCTTCGTCACCTAACAGGTGATGTGTAGTGAGCATACTGGTGCAAAATGGCTGTGTCACATCATCCAGGTGGATGCTACACATTAGTGGTGGTTGAAGTGGATCCCCACTCACTGTGTAAAGCGCTTTGAGTACCTTGAAAAGCAATATATAAATGTAATGAATTATTATTATTACCAGTAAACCCCCGATTCTCTAAAGAATCGCAAATCCAACAATGGCAATTACTTTCTGTTCCCTCCAATCTTTGTAGGGATGTAAGATCATGGAGGTTGGGAGCGTCCTGGGAAAGTTTTCATTTAATGAAATAAATATATTTGTAGTAAAGCTGTTTCTTTGGAGTCATGACTCGTTTGGTTCTGGCGTTTCAGAAGCGCGTTGTAGGCGCCTTCGTTCATTGTTTTTATCCATGCAGTCTCGTTTTTGTTTTTCTATGGGTGTGTTGTTAGCTAGAAGTCGTTTGTTGTTAGGAATCATAATTGAACCCCTGACCGCAGGAACTGTTGGAAACCGGGTTTTCTTATGAAAAAACAATAACGTTTAAAACAGTATCGTTTACATACAACAGATTTTGGCGAATCGTTTAAATGTAATTATTTATATCCATTTATACACTAATAATGGCAATTATCCTCTTTAATAAAATCCCTTTGTGCGTCCAGGTGTCCGTGTGTGGGTGTCTTCTGGTGAAGTGCGCATGCGCGGAGCACGGTGCGATGCGCGATATTACTGTCAGAGAAAGTTAGAGGTGTTTTACGGAAATACAAACCAGTATTACTGCGAGAGGAAATTAAAGGTACACAATACAGTGACGCATATTACAGCCACATACAAGCCAGTATTACTGTCAGAGGAGATTAAAGGCATATTACCGACGCGCACGCCTGTATTACCGCCAGAGAAAATTAAAGGTATATTACGGACGTACAAGCCAGCGAACGTACAAGACAGTATTACTGTCACAGAAAATTAAAGACACACAATACACAGTGGCAGCCCACGAAGAACGGTCAGCTCAGCAAGTAAACATCAACAAAAGAAAGAAAAATACGACCAACAAAAAGAATGAGGTCAAAGTCCCTTGCCATTTAATATAGACTGTTCCTACTAATGTTTATGCACTACTGTTCTAGTGCCCGTTATTGTAACAGGCTAAATGACTAGTTAAATAATAATAATTATAATTATTATTATTATTAACCATTCCTCCCATATAAGTAACATTTCGGGGACTACCTTCTTCTAACTTTGAAACATTTCCAGACTTTGTCCTGTTCTTACGCAACACAGTACTGAAGTATTGTTCAATGCCCGAGTCACGTCACATATAGATTACTGTAATGCTATTCTATCTGGCATCCCACAAAAACTTATCAATTGCTTAGAACTTCTTCAAAATTCTGCTGCCAGGATAATATCCTACTGTTGTAAATTCACTGAACATATTACACCGATTCTCTCTCAACTTCACTGGCTCCCTGTTAACTACAGAATACAATACTAAATACCGCTCTTAACATTTAAAACTCTCCACAGCCTCACTGATCTCCTCCAGACTTACACTCCTCTCGCTCACTCAGATCTTGTAATTTGAGAGTATTCAGTCTGGTAATATGGTGCAGCCTTAGTTTGTGGAAGACAGACACAACTAAAGACATGAGCATAGAATGATGGTTGTCAATTTCAAACTGTGGTTCCTCAATTTGCTCCTTGAGAAAAAACATCATTAAGTTTGAGAAATGTTAACAGCTAACAACAATCTACATAGTGACTAAACATGTTTAGCCAAAACGTTGTTTGGAGGCTCACTTGAGCACATAAATGCATAACTTTGCTAGTTTAGCCTGGCTTAGCTAAAGTAAAGATTATAAAACGGGATTTTCTAACGGCCAAATATAACCAAAACAATTGTTCAGCCTTACCTATGAAATGTAATCCCTGTGATCTGGTTTGGAGCGTACAGCGGTTTGTACAATCCCAAGCAGCACATTATTCATTACTTAACTCCACAGCAGTGCCAATCACAATATGGCGGCGACGTTGACGTACGATTCTGCTGCTCATGAGGCGTCTAGTTATTCTATGTCAATGTTTAAGTATGTCACCATGGCAACTTGTTGGCGTACACGCTTTACGTCAAGTTTAGTTTACAGGTTGTGTTGTTTGGGCGCCACTTACTGACTTTGGGAAGCCGCTGGGTTTGACTGTTGGGCGCTGTGCGAGTGCGCTTTTGGCACGGGTTGCGTGTGGCATCCGTGCATATTTACAACCTTCGTAAACATTACTAAACGAAGGTTTTATATGCGGTGGTGTGTGCGTTCGGACGGCGGTTGTATTGTGACCTGAAGTTTAGTTTACAGGTTGTGTTGTGTTGTTTGGGCGCTACCTACTGAGTCTGGGAAGCCGCTGGGTTTGACTCTGGGGCGCTGAGGCGCAGTGCACGTGCTCTTTGATGCGTCCTGCATCCGTCGTCCTGCGTCCATGCATATATACAACTGTCGTTTAGTAATATAGATTATTATGACTGAAAGCAGCCTCCAATTCTAATAAGACTATTAGTGAATCAAAAGAACTCAGATGGCTGTGTCCTCTTCAAAAATTCACAGGAATTTAATAAATTAATTCCAAAGAATGTTTGTCGTAAAGTCTTCATGCCCCTTATTATCAGACACCTATGGTCTCGTGGATGGGTGACTGTATGGTAAGTGCGAAGTTTTATGGCTTTTGATCTGTATATGGACTTGTGCCCTTTAAAGTCAAATTTAAACTGCAAACACAAGCACTGCATTTTTTAAAATTCAAATTGCTTCACTTTGGGAAGAGAATTCCCTGTGGCAAACTAATGTACACCACAGTTGGGAAAAAAATAACTGACTTGAAAAATACAAAACTTAAAAAATTCACAGACCATACTAAGCCACCTCCATTGTCATCATAAAACAAAAGTAGCTGGGTGCTTTGTTTTGTTACTTTAGTTCTACAATAGTTTTCTAGTCAAGTTAGTTCAAAACTGCCAAGAATACTCATCTAAGTTTAAAAACATTAAAACTGTGCAAAGCGTACCAGAAATGACATCTTTGGTGCTCTTCGAAGGTAATTTTTTCCTGGACAAAATGAGAGGTTTGCCAGGAGTAGCACTAGTGGATGCCAAGCAGTCAATACTTAAAGCTGCCTCAGAAATGGACTTTGGCGATGGTATTGTCTTCTCAGTATCCTTGACAGTAGACGGTGTGCTTGCACTCTTTCCCGCTTTCTTCCTTTGAGCTTCAAGTATTTTTTGCTTGCTGCAAATATACTCCAGTTTCTTTAATATCATATCTTCTGTTTTACCTGGAGGTTAGAATTGGGAATGGGATTAATAAAATGCTGAAAAAGACATCTTCTACATGAACAATAATCTGCAACCAAAATATTAAAAGGTACTAAACTGTCATTTGTTTCTTAACAGGAGTAAACTATTCACATGGCAAGACTGAAGTCATCTGAGAAATGGATTTTGTTTTTTGGTTCCAAATTGCTTATTGTCTTTTAATTGTCTACTCAATGTTAATTATTTTAAATTTTCCAAACAGAGTGCCATATTTTGCAAATATTGGTGCTTCCTTGAAATTGCAGTAGTCTCTTAGTCGACATTAGCAGCCACAGTGGTTACCTTAGCGGCATCTTCATTCAGTAAATGTAATATTTGTTATAGATTTGGAAGCATTTGCATATATCTGACTTTTTAAAAATTTGGGGCACAATCAGAGAGCACCACATTCATTATACAAAACCAGACATGATTACCTATTCTGTTTTGATTTAGTTCCTGAAGAGTGTGAACTAAATATTTCATCGCCACTAATTAAAGCAGTTACTGCTATTCAGATTTTATAGATAAGAACCAATGGCTCAATTTCTTATACACAAATAAAAAAATAGAAATATAAAAATATTCTGCAATAAAGGTTAATTCTACCTGTCACAAAACATCCATTAAACAATTTAAAATAACAAAATAATTTCACTAATAACTATAAGCTGAAACAAGTTTAAAGCAGAAACAAGTATTGAATGGGATGCCATTTCATAAAAGATTTCATGATGGCTTAATTGTATTTGTGTCTCTTGTATTATTTTTTTTTATATGACATGGATGAGTTCTGGTTTATTAAATTAAATAATGTAATACCTGGAGTTATGAGTTATAAAAACAGGAGTGAATATTACTCTGGAGTGCTAAGCACATCCACAACAGAATTCTGGTACACACATATAATTTCTTTAACCATGTTTTCTTTTAGCTTTCTACTTTTGAAAACAGATGGAAAATAATCACACAGTGATCTGAAAAAAGTACTCTTCAGAATTATTGTGTTTCACATGGACAATCACATGGCTGATCTTCTGTCCCACACTATCAGGTGAAAGGCATTGTGACCTGGGAAGTAAGATACACCATAGCTCTCCTGTACAAAGACACAGGCCTAGTTATCATGGCTGCTCAGAATGCAACACCAGTGACCCTACTACAGAAAGAGCTTCCAACCTCGTAAGAGAAGTACCTTCTTTATCTCCTACCCGCCCAGAGTAATAGTGCTGTGAGCAAGCAAATGTGCACTCAGTTTTCTTTTTGAACACAAATAAGATGTTCCTTCTTTAAAAAAAGTTTCCATTCCAGTCAATGGATGGCACTCAGTTATCTATAATATCTTACCTCATCCTACAAAATGAAAAAATGCGAGTTTAACCGAGTTCAAATAAAAATTAACTGTGCAGTATCTAAAACTGATATACTTTGTTAATGTCTGAGAGAAATGGTCTTTTCACATGACCTTTGGTAGTCAGACCACAGGGCCAGCCATTGTTAAGGTACTTTCTGACAGAGATTTTCTGATATAATCTAATTATACAGAACTACCTTTCTAAAGGAAATTCTTTTAGTCCTGGTGTACCATTCTTTCACTCCATTTACAAATACTCAACTGCAGATCAACTTGGCAGTTTTGTTTACACAGTGAGAAGAACTGCAACACAAAATAATCTTAAATGTATACGCAGAAATTTCAGCTATATACTGTAGCATAACAAATCTAGAAGGGAATTTTAATATGTGATAGACAACTGTGCCCACTTTACTCAATCACCAAGTTCAAACAGATAAAACATTTGACCCTTTACTTTCTGAACTCTTATTCTAAATTACAATTGGGTGGACCTGGAATGTCAAAGAAAATACATAATGCCTTATGTATGATTACATAAAGCACTCTGTGATGGTGTGTTGCATGTAAGGCACTAACTAAAGTAAACTTTGAATATTACACATACTTAGCTATTGTTATTTCCACTGAAAACTCTGTACAGATTCTGTCAGTTTACAATGAATGATATCTTTACACATACAAGAGCTCACATTTAGATGTCCGAGTATCTGTGATGGCCTGCCTGCTGGCATCCAACTATCATCATTAAATTCCTGAACAATTTGAAATGTACTGTGATTATTAGTCAGGCGTCAAAGGCTGGGCCGGATTTAGGCACAAGCTAAATAAACTACAGCTGAGGGCCTCAGACTGAAATGACCTATCAGAATATCAGAAGTTCCCCCCCCCACCCGCTTATTACAATTTTACTTCATATTTCTAGATTTCTAATGTAGCCTCAGTTCAGAAACATACAAGCCATGATCACAGTGGTGCTGCACTACTAACCTGAGGCAACAGCAGTTTTCTTGATAAGAGTAGACCTCTTTTGAATGAGAAGATTTTTCTGTGCTTCTAGGCGGTCACACTGGTCCACAAGAGCTTGGATCTCATTACAGGCCTGTTTACAGTAAAAGAAAGTTTTTATGTATTCGTAAAGCAGCAAAGTTTGTATAAATATAACATGTTTATTTTATTTCACAAAAGTGAAACATCAAAAAAGTACATTATTTCAAAAGACCAATTTGGGATTTGGTTTGGGATTTACTCCCCCAAAATTAACAAGTAGTAACAATGCATACGTGCAACTGCTTAACATACTGTGTATGACTAAATTACAAACTATTTTAACTTGTATCATATACATTACTCATCAAACCATATGAAGTAAACCAATTACCTAATTCTGAGGTGTTCAGTATGTCAAGTGAGAGTGTATATTTAAAATGTAAATTTATTTGCTTATCATTATGCATTTTAAAACACTTAAGGTTAAAAAATAATTTCTGAAAGTCTGGTGGAACAAGAATGTGCCATTCAGGACTTAACAAATGCATAAACTACAACAGTTCACTTTTGCTCTTTCAGCATTTTAAAATTACATTAAAGACCTCCCAGAAACACATCACCTACTTATATCCACCACTCCATTTCACAGCCCGCAGAGCATGTCTGGAGTGCCAACGTCTTTGTGGCACATTACACTGCACAAGACTCAAGAGTCTGTTCAATTTACACTTCATTTTGCATCTATTTGGCATTTATGACTGACTAAAAAAATACTTAACAAAAATGTGATGCATTTTTGATGAAGTAAATAAACAAAAATAAAAATCTCCACATTTCACAAGAGTCCCTGAAATCACCTGAATGTTAACACCATACATACATTTTCTAACTTGCTTTTATATTTCATAAGAACACTGTCTAAATTTCAGTATCCATCACTAAAATGTATCTATGTGAAACTGGATCTGGGAAGGTTCCATTACATTTTGTGGCTACATACAGTTTTAACTGGTCAGAATACTTATGGAAGTATAATCGCTCCCTTTTTGACATTCAGATTTCTAATGAAAGTTACGTAATTTTGTCTTTACATTTTTTCCCCTCTTTTAATACAGTAGAGTCTCGCTTATCCGATATAAACGGGCCGGCGGAACGTCGGATAAGCGAAAATGTCTGATAATGGGAGATGTTAAGAAAAAGCCTATTAAAACGTCAAACTATGTTATAATTTTACACATTATGAGCCTAATACAGTGGAACCTCACTTCACGAACATCTCTGAACACGTACAAATCGGGTTATGACCAAAAAGTTTGCCAAACTTTTGCCTCTGTGCACGACCACACACTCGGTATAGGAACAAGCCAGTTTCCCTTTCGGTTTGTGTGCGCCGATGATTTCCGCTCGTGTTCAGTCTCTCCCTGTGCATTCCCTGTGCAGCGTTAGAGAGAGAGCGCAACAGACAGACACATGCACGGGAGAGAGGGGGGGGGGGACACGCGCGCACACACACGCAAGAGAGAGAGAGAGAGACAAGCGCGCACACACACGCGAGAGAGACAAATGCACACGCGCGAGAGAAAGAGAGACACACACGCGCGCGCGAGAGAGAGAGAGACACACACGCGCGCGCGAGAGAGAGAGAGAGACACACACGCGCGCGCGAGAGAGAGAGACAAGCACATACACACACACGCACACACACACACACACACGTGTGTGTGTGTGTGAGAGACACGCACACCAGAGAGGGCCAGCCACATAATCCACTGTAATCATGTTTTACAACAAAACAACAGAAAAATTTAACTGAAAAAATGAACTTAGCAACACAAAATAGACTATGCTCACGCTCGCAACTTGCAGTTCTTGTTGCCGATTGATGCGTTTTTTTTTTTGTGGTGGGACGTCGGATAATACAGAATGTTGGATAAGCAAGACTCTACTGTAGTTGTGAATTTGTAATGAAAATAAGTTTGGAACAAGATGTGCAATTATAATTTGTGCTCTAACAGTATTTTAAAATTGTAGATAGTTTAAATACCTCACAAGGCACTGGATATGATAAGACAAGATATTTTGCTCTGGCCCAAGGTAGGAGCATCTGAAATTTTTGAAGTGTTTATTAGCTTTTAAGGATACGACTACCCACCAAACTATCAAATGCACAATCCCAAGTGAAATCACAGCTGCATATGCCTCTCTCTATAGTTAATGTTATTCCATTGTAAGACATTTGATACAAAGCCCTGGAAACACTTTGCCTGGCTGAGAAAGGAGATGTGTCTTCTAAACTTACATCTCTCTGTTATAAAAAGAAAACCTGAGACGAGACATTCTCTTGTGCCGAGTATTAAAACAATGTTTTGACTTACCTGCTTTAGGATGTAAAACTTGGAAGCTTTTGGTAGATCCTGAAGACCTAACATTTCTTTCAACTTGTCAAAACGGAACCGAATTTCAAAGCGGCGCATCCGTTCTGTGGCTGTGTGGTTTAGACGGGGAGAAGTCTGAGCACTGCCACTATACTGTAGGTCTTCCATGCTATCTGATGGCAAATGCTATTCAAAATATCAGAGATGATTACAGTTATATTAAAACACACTATGAACATGAGTGTATCTAAGAGGTTTCTTTTATTCCCTCTGCATAAAAAATATACATTGTACAATGCAATTTTGAAAAACCAGGCAACGATCTATTAACTGAAAAGACATATATACACTTATGGTAAAAATAGATTTACTTCACAAAGTGCCAGTTTTGAAAATGAAATGCACAATTTGTCTTTGCACATATACATTCGGTGTTCTAATAAGCTTGTCTCCTCTTTCAACACCACTGTTCGTGTTTGGAAATATTCCACTAAATTGATACTCTACTTAGTTAAAAACAAAAAACTACCCAAGTGAAATGGTGAAATAATTGAACCCCACTGACCACATAATGTGGTCTTAGCCTTCAATCACTTTTTTATTATCTGGATAATGATTTTAGTAAATACAATGCTAACAGTTTGTTAATTTGCAGCCATTGCTGTATTTTGAATATTGGGTTTCTTTTCCTCACTAATTTTTTCATATACACCAGTGACCACTAAATAAAATGTATTTTGAATATGAATTACGTTAAAAGGGTACATAATCACCTAAAAATGACCAAATATAAAACTATTCTTCATAAAATTAAAATCTAAACAATATTGTGCACTTTCAAGATTAATACCAAATAAAAAAAATACATTTCTTATTTAGCATTTTCTTAAATGATTCAATCAAATAAAAAAAATATACACATGGAACATTTCCCTTTTAAATGTTACAAATATCAATGACAGAAGCAGGAGACATTAGGGCTCAGTCCCTTTTGCTTTTTGTATTTAAATGGATGGTACCGCCTATGTATTTAGTTTTATGCTTTACTTTCATGACAGTGAAATAATACATAAAGCAATACAATTTTAAGAAATGAAAATTTTTTAGTAATGCTGATTCAATTATTTATTATGAGAATCTCAAAGGTTCAGTAAATATGACAGCAGTATAATAAAAATAGAAATCTTTATAGACACTATAAGTTTCAAAATATGGAATCAAAATTCTCAAAATCCTGAGAATTAAAATAATTTATAGCAACAAAAAGTAAATTAAAATTTTTTTTTTTAAGTTTTAAGAGGATTTAAACTTACATCTGGATCTTTTTCCAATGCCTTTCTCTTGACTTTGCTAATATCAAATAAAAGAAAAAAAGGTTTTACTACACGTGTCAAATGTATTTTTCCAACTTCTGTGTTTATCAATGTTCTAATGAATATATTAGTAAAACTAAATAAATATTTACTAGTGAACGACCAAAGCTATACCAAGGGTATCCACAGATAATCATGAAAACAGTGGTATATGATAATAATGTCACATGTATAAATAAAAGGCATGACTAAACTCAGCCAGGCAAAGAACATAAAGAGTTCAACTTATAAGACTCTACTAAGAGTGCTACAGAAAAATTTTAAAAAATGGGGGGGAAATCGAGTCAAAACAGTAAACATTTAAGAACAACTTCAGAAGTTCTGTAAAAGAGTTTTGAACTAGTAAGAAGCATGTTTGTGCTTAGCATTCATACAATTTAATCTAACAATAAATAAGCCAAACCCGAAACAGAACAGGTTTATCCATTTTGTTTCTGTAAAAGAAGCATACTATATAATGTGCCAGCTTTTAGTAAGATTTTTGTCTTAAGTAAGCATGCTGTTATTTACCCATTTTAAAACACAAAAATCCCTACCACCGAATTCACTTTTTATAGGAATCTGTAATATTTTTTCACTCTGGTATAATCTGAAGTGTCCTGACTATTTAAACTGCAGTCATATGAAAAAGTTTGGGAACCCCTCTCAGCCTGCATAATAATTTACTCAACAAAAAAGATAACAGTGGTATGTCTTTCATTTCCTAGGAACATCTGAGTACTGGGATGTTTTCCGAACAAAGATTTTCAGTGAAGCAGTATTTAGTTGTATGAAATTAAATCAAATGTGAAAAACTGGCTGTGCAAAAATGTGGGTCCCCTTGTAATTTTGCTGATTTGAATGCATGTCACTGCTCAATGCTGATTACTTGCAACACCAAATTGGTTGGATTAGCTCGTCAAGCCTTCATAGACAGGTGTGTCCAATCATGAGAAAAGGTATTTAAGGAGGTCAATTGCAAGTTGTGCTTCTCTTTGACTCTCCTCTGAAGAGTGACAGCATGGAATCCTCAAAGCAACTCTCAAAAGATCTGAAAACAAAGATTGTTCAGTATCCTGGTTTAGGGGAAGGCTACAAAAAGCTATCTCAGAGGTTTAAACTGTCAGTTTCAACTGTAAGGAATGTAATCAGGAAATGGAAGGCCACAGGCACAGTTGCTGTTAAACCCAGCAGGTCTGGCAGGCCAAGAAAAATACAGGAGCGGTATATGCGCAGGATTGTGAGAATGGTTACAGACAACCCACAGATCACCTCCAAAGACCTGCAGGAACATCTTGCTGCAGATGGTGTATCTGTACATTGTTCTACAATTCAGCGCAATTTTCACAAAAAACATCAGTATGGCAGGGTGATGAGAAAGAAGCCCTTTCTGCACTCACACCACAAACAGAGTCGCTTGTTGTATGCAAATGCTCATTCAGACAAGCCAGATTCATTTTGGAACAAAGTGCTTTGGACTGATGAGACAAACATTGAGTTATTTGCTCATAACAAAAAACGCTTTGCGTGGCGGAAGAAGAACACTGCATTCCAAGAAAAACACCTGCTACCTACTGTCAAATTTGGTGGAGGTTCCATCATGCTTTGAGGCTGTGTGGCTAGTTCAGGGACTGGGGCCCTTGTTAAAGTCGAGGGTCGGACGAATTCAACCCAATATCAACAAATTCTTCAAGATTTGATTCAAGCATCAGTCGCAAAGTTGATCAACAAGACTTTTCAGCATATAATACGTGCTGTTCCAACGAGTCAGGAATGTCCTGCTAAAGTATTCTTGCTGGGGTACCAAGGTCTGTTTGTATTTCTCTAAGCCGCGAAATAGCGAGCTGTGAGTGCTTAAAATGAGTAACTATTCACCTCCCAATGGCAACACAGTGGGGAATGCTTCTCTGGCTCAATAAGCCTTCATTTACAGCAAGCTGCAAAGTGTGAGCCATGCAGCTTAAACTTTTAATGCCGCTTTCTTGAGGAAACATCTTTACGTTTTGAAGGGTTTGCTGTATGAGGCTACCGCTAGTGAGCCCGGTAGCGTCTGATTTAACTTTTGTTTTGGTACCGGAGTACCTGGAGGAAACCCACGCAGACAGGGGGAGAACATGCAAACTCCATGCAGGGAGGACCCGGGTTGGCTGTATTGGTTAAAATGTACACATCTGACCGATTTCAATGTCGTCATTTTTAATGAACATCGGCCGATAACAATACAGTTCCCGATATATCGTGCATCTCTGATTAAACTACACATGGAATCAGTCGGAATGTTTCTCTTTTCAGTTTGCAGTTAAAGATACTACTATATCAAATCTGTATTTTTAAAAATCGACTGGAATACACACAAGCCTTTTTCCCCTCTCTTTAAATTCTCCATTTCTTGTGTAACAAAGATTAGGTTTTCACTTTTTTACATGCTTCTTCTTCGCTCCTTATTGTACTAATGTACTGTTATTTAGGACCAAATAGTAGACAGGGTCTTTTTTTTTTGTAAAATGCATTCATATGCCAAAAATATCAAGTATTAATTGGAAAACACATCTGAGGACTAAAATAACCTTACATTAAACTACCAAGTTCAAATATATGCAGCCAAGAAATATCTATTGTTATTTACAACTTGAAAAATTGACAGAAATGGATGCCTATGGACTAACACATACGTGAATGACTAGGAAAGTTATATTTAATACTTTTTTAATATTATGTGTTGTATTAATCAACTATGGGATTTACATAATTAAGTTAGAAACTTAGTAAAAGCAACATAGTTAAATATTACTAGGAATCCAACTGAAATTAAGAATTAGATGGAATGGTAGCCTTCACACAGTAGAGATTTCCATGGGGAAAGTTAATTTGGTAAGATGTAGACCAGGGGTCCCTGCGTTGGGTGCAGACTAGCTGAAGAGGTCTGCTTGAAGTGAAAGACTGCAGCAGTTCAAGGCTGGTAAAGCTCATTTGCTGAATTACAAGGCTACATTTTATTTTTTTGGTTACTCTAGTTTTCTTACATATTTCAAAGACATTTAGGTTAGTTTAAGTGCAGTGTTTGAATTTATCCTATATGAGTGAGTGTGCCCTGTGATGAAGTGGCATTTTACCTAGTTATAGTTCTTGGCCTTTGTCCATTGTGAACAGGAGAAATTGTGTGAACCTTTTTTAAGGAAATGCAGAGTTACAAGGGACTCGTTGCCTGAAGTACTTGTCCGCTACACTCTCTTTAATCTTTACACAGCAAATTTATTCTAAGACAGGCATCTTTTTATGTAAGCATTAATAATCCACAAATGTTATGTGAAATAATCTATATCAAAATGAAATAAAATAGCAATTATGAATATGCGAGTCATTACATTGTTAAAATTAAGTTTTTTTTTTTTTTACTTATTTTTGGTTCAATAATATAGTTACCCTTCATTGAATTATTTCAGGTGTCATTTGTTTTTATTTAATAATGTGACTTTTCACATTACATAACATATTTCTGAATGGCTGTTTTAATTCCTGTTCTATTTATTTCAGAATGCCTCTTTACACAATGTTTTTGTCATTTGTCAATCACGACTAATGGCCTGAGCCTTTTCCTACTGGTTAACCCTTTGCTGTTGATAACTGCTGCCTGACTGTAGGTTGTAGGCTACCAAAGATGTTTTGTTCTACTTTTCTTGTATTCAAGCTAGCAAAAGCACAAAGGCAGTAAGTGCTGGGATAGGTAGTTTTGTAGTGAAACTATATGGAAATACATCAACAATTTATAGCTGTTCAGAGCAATGGGCACATTTATTAAATTCATGTTAAAGTGTACTTTAAAAGCCCAACAGCCTAGTTACATTTTCTTGTTGTTACAATCTAAGGGAAACACCTCATAAAATAAACAGACACCAAGGACAAGACAGTGCTAGTCTTGTGCGATTCCCCCTTCTTAATATAATACTGTCGGTATCTCCAATCACCCCTACTCACACTCACACGCGTTCACAACCTACTACTTATGCATGGGGCTGCCATGTATCCTCTCTGAAAGTTTCTATCTATTTTCTTGAAAGCTCTCGAGGTTTGTGGAATCCCAGAGCTTTCTGCCTCTGTGAAGCATTTAACCTCACCATCTAAACAGCAGTCTGTTAGCCGCACTATGAGGTTCTCAGTAGTTTAAGATCAAGTGAGCATCATGTCTGCACAGATGGTGATCTGGAAGCACAGTTTGAATCTTGCAAAAATCAGAACCTAGTCAGATATCTGAAAACAATAGCATGCTGTTCTTACTCAAGTTTCAGATCAGCAATGGAGTCTTTCATCCTTTCAATACGGCTTTTCTCCGATAGCTCCTCCACGGTCTCTATATCTATGGAACCCACATCACTCGACACCGACCATTCCTGTAAATGCAGAATTTGAGAAAATCATTAATTTATTGCAAAATGTTTATAATTTCTACAAAGACTCAAAACCTGAATTCATTTTCCTTAACATGTCAATATTCAGAACAAAAATATACTTACAAAAATCTATGTAAGAATGTTAGTAAACCAATGATGTCTTTTACTTTTACAAAAACCAAAGACTCTACTAAAATTATGAAAACAGGCATGTATAATTTATACTACCACTACAAAGATCCCACTGCTTCTATGAAACAGTTTTGTATAAAAATATTTCCAGAATACTGCAGCTACAAACGGCACAAATGCCAATAAATGTTAACAGGATCCTTATATCCTCATTTAGATGATTTTTTCTGCTTTTTTATACAACACTTTTAAATAACATTTACAATTTGTTAAAGAACTTCAAATTTAAAAAGAATGACTGGAGAATATTAGGAATTAGACGGTCTTACATCAGTGTTGTCTTCTGTACTCCGCAGATCATCTTCCGTCTCTGACTTGTAACAATCATCTGAAATATCTCCCATTTTTTCTTTAATGGACTTGCTCAACTTTTCAGTCAAATCCTGGCAATCTTCGAGAGGGTCTTGCAAAAATTCACTTCTGCTCTTGCATTCCACTTTCTGTTCAGAGAGAGGACTGCCACATGCAATATGCTGATCACTGTCCGAAGCATCAGGTTGTTGCCCACAGACCTGAGGTTTCTCAGCATTGGCATCTATAGCTACTGCGTCACGTAGGGTTGTAGCTGAAATTTTTGAACTGCCACAAAGTACCAGAACAGGCTGCGTCTTGAGGTCTAGCACTGTCTTGTTAACAATAGAGGATCTGTGTGTTGGTGGACTAGCTGTCTTATCTGCTACAGGACAGCTTGACTCCTGAAGACTCTCCTGACTAGAAGTATACGAGTGATCAATTTTGGTGTCCTTCACTTCCTCATTTAAATTTTCATCATTATTGCATGAGAGATTAGTGCTAACTGCTGCAGTATCAATCTTGTTTGAGAACACCTTTTCATCATCTGATTTACAAGGTTTCTTCAGGTCTTTTTCAATTATTTCAATGGATGATGTTCTGGCCTCTTCCACTGAATGCTCTTCTTTCTTCTCATTTGATACCAGTACAGAAATCTTTTTTGATTCATCTTTTATTTCTATGTTGTCTAGAAGTTTAGGCTTGTTTGAAGGAATAATAGGGATGAATTTCTTATACCCCTGCGTGCACCTCTCAATTTCAACTTGAACTTTTGGGACAATATTAGTTGTAGGAGTTGATGATGATTTTGGGACCTGAAGCAGAGCAAAGCTGCTAGCCTGCAGAGGCAGAAAACCAGTAGAATTACCACCTTCTACAGAAGAGTTGCAGGTGATTAATTTTGTCTCTTGTCCTGATGATACTACTTTAGTTAAGCCCTGGGGGGAAATTCTCAAAGTTAAAGTTCCAGGCTGGCTCACAAAACTGGATGCAGCAACTTGCTGCGTTGCCGGAGCTGAATTAACAGAAATAGTAGAGGGCAGAGATCCCGTATTTGTGCTTGTTGTTTCTGCTGGAGGAGGAGAGATTGGAGACTCAACTCCAGACTTTACAGAATTTCCAGATGAAAGAGATGCACTTAATACTGGATTTGTTGTGACCGTAGAATCAGAAGCAGGCTGCTGAGGTGCTGTTTGTGCAGTTAACGTAGGCACTAAATTGGGAAAAACAAAAAAGTAGAAATACATCTGTAATGAGTAAACAAAACAGTAATAGCTACTCTAAGTGCTTGCTCTAAGTAACACAAGTGATGTGATTTAAATTTCAATAAACTTGAAAGATGAACACACTTAATATATATCACTAAAGGGGTTGCACATTACAATTATTTAAAAAAAACACCAAACTAATTCAGTGTCATGAGATGCTTCACTGCTTAGTGACATCTGCCTCCTTTGACACTAAAACCTTCAATGCTTATTCCTCCATGGAGAAATGCTTCAAATATGTTAAGAGTTCCCAGCATGCATTGCCTACTTTAAATCCAACATCGTTTCAGTACGATTTAAAATTTAAACTTTGTCTTAGATATTCCTAAATGTCCCATTTCATCCAAATTGTGCCACTCTATTTTGGATTTGCTTAAGTTGTTGACGTTTTGCAAGGTCTACTGCTGGGACCATCGATTAGTGCAAGTTTTCTCTGGTCCCAAGTCAGGTCCAGTGCTACAGGTGGGGGAAAATTGAAATGCGCTGCCCCTTTAGTTTTGGGTGAAAGGTTTTTGAACAATTTGACTTGCTTAACTTGTGCCATTTGAATATAACAAAGCAGAAGCACTCATCAGTTCAATTGGCACTAAGAAGCTTGAAAGAAACACTTATAGAAAAATGGCCAGGTGCTCAGACACCCTCAGACCCAAAGCATATGCCTGGTGTTCCTATCTTAATTCTACTCCATCAAAACATTAGAAATAAATATGAAAGGTCTAAATTGACTTAATGTGTGTGATGTGAATGACTGGCTGAATGGATAAGAGTTAACAGGAGTGAATTAAGAGTGTGAGGTGTTTGTGCTTGGGGGGTGGGAGTGGGGGATATGAGACAGGACATGTAACCTCCTATTCAAAACAACATTTGCTCAGTGAGAATGCAGCCTGAGATGGAGTGTATTCGAAGACCCTGACCTACTGTGCTCACTTGCAGCATTACGACAGTTAGCTCATATTTTCCTCAAGCATTAACTGGTACAGTACATTAAAGGTAAGTTTTATGATACATTTTCATTGAATTGTACATATACATGAAAATTATATAATAATTACTACGCCTGTAACTTGCCCAGATCATGAGGTAGCAAAGCAGCACAAAACCACATTTCTTTTCAGGTCATATCTCACACACAGAATGAGATTCCTCTGTTTTCATTTGACCCAGCATTGACATCTAAAACTGAAGCTACTACTCTCAAGATGATTTCTAGTAAACTCTATCCATGCATTTTTTCTTTTTTTGATAGATGATGACTCTTCATTTGTTATATCACAGGTAGATCAAGTCTGGACATTCTCCTTGACATCAATTATAGCAAGAGGGGCCTTTAAATATTTGGATATTAACTTAGAAGTTGAGACTTTTTAACCAGTTTTAGTCAGTGCCGAGTAGAACGTCTGACTCTTGGTAGACTGGCTATAATTTAATTTTTATTCCCTTTGGTAGATTGTCTATTGCATTATGGATTCAAGTGTTTCATTTCTCCTGAAACAGTTTTGTCCCAGGTAGAAAGGCACAAAAAATCCTTTTTCTGTGGGCCCGTATAAGCTTCATTCATCTAAGCATGATGCATTACCATGCACCTGTATGATTAATATCAAACAGTAACAATATCCTTGTGTATTTGCAAAGCTGGACCTCTCAACCTATTCTCTAATAATGTGATAATAGTTCATAGTTCAAGGACTGATTAAAGAAGGGGTGTACTATCTTTTTCCAGGCCAAGATTTTATTTGTTAGATTTGGTAATCTTAACTCTCTTCATTGCATTGAAGTGAAAACCAGATTTCTGTATATTTACATTTTTTTCTAGCACCAATATACAAATTGTGGTGCAGCCACATTTATTTTTCCATTCATCTGCTATTTATCTGGATTCAAGTCACAGGGACAGCAGTCTAAGTACTGACGCTCAGACATCCCTTTTCAGTATCAACTCCTTCAGAGGGGGGAATACCACAGCATACCTTGGCCAGCTGAAAGGCGACCAGGTTTGGTTTCAGAGCCTGTGCTGTACACTGAAAATTTTCATAGAGGTTAATATGAACTACATTTAGTGGTTTGTGCCATACCAGAGGAAACTGCCCCTCAGACAGCATAGCTCTTAGGACCATCGGAACACAGATGTTTATTTTGAAATACCCAATATATTTCTAAATGTGTAACAGCTGAATATGTGAAATTGAACTTAATTTTTTAAAATCTTTTCATTCAGTTCTGAATTACCCCAGAAGCTGCTATGTAACACAGAGGCAATTTCTGAGCTCATCATCTAACTTAGACATTTTTGTCTATCACTTCCAGTTCTATGTTTAATTAGATTCTATTGTCCAAAAAAATTGTATTTGTGCCACTCTGGAAGATGAGCGGAGGTCATTATGTCTAAATTCTGAATCTTTTCATAATGTGTGGCTGTCATTGATCTAATATTTTGGATCTTTCCCTTTCGACTAAAAATTCCTTTCACTGTTTGTACTCACTTAACTGTATTATACGCAGAAACCTTCCATTTTTCAAAAAATAAAACAAACAAAACACTAATGTGTGATAATATTCAATAAGGTTTAAGACTGAGAAAATAAGTCAACAAAAAGGAAATGTCTTACCTGTTTTCTGAATTATCATTTGTTGAGGATTAGATGAGACGCCTGCTCGTAGTTGATTCAGGGGGACAAGTTGGATTATCTGACCATTTGGGTGGCGGTATAAGTTGGTCCCTGTGGCAGAGCGAATGGGCTGCAGGATCAGTTTCTGCCCTGGAGGTGGGCCCAAAGGTACACTGGAAGTACTTGCATTAGTACTGCCAGACTGAACTGGAATCAGAAGAAGGCGGGTTCCAGGATTCTGCTCAGTTAATTTAATTCCAGAAGGTACTGTCAGCAGTGGAGTTGCAATCTTGGCAGGGTTTGCTGTTAGAACATTGATGTAAACACCATAAATAAGGCCACAATAGAAAGATCCTCAGAAAAATTCAGTTTATATTTAAAATTTTAAAAAATGAAAAGCATAATTATCTTAGTCAGTCCTTGGGCCACTTAATTTAATTATTGTTTATGATGCATCTATATCCTTATAGTAACAGACAAGAATAAACATCCAAATACACAAGAATGACACAAAAGATCCAAGAGCTACAGAAGTGATCAGGCCACTGTGAGATATTCCTTTTGACATATTTAACAATTTCATGGATCTCTCTCCTTTTCCTAACTGCTAGTTGTTCAGAATTATAAGGAGAGAGCCCTTTACAGGACTTTAAACTAAAACTCCCAAGAAAATTCAAGAGTTCACACTGGTTAAACAAAGAGAAACTTCCTGAACATCTTTTAAAATTTATATTTCTAAAATAACAAACAATTTTGATGGCTTAGAAAAAATTAATTGTTTACCAGGAACCAATGAACAATAACGTGTGTTAATTCAACAACATGTAGTTGGCTTGTATAAAAAAGCCAGAATAGTAGTCAAGTAACAAATAACTTTTGAGAGGTATCCCACTCTAGCTGTTAGAACAGCCAAATTCCAGCTGTATAGTACTAAGTACGTCTTTGGCAGTGAGTGTTTAATCGTTATGTGAAAAAAAAAAAATACTCGCTAACATCCCTTTAGCATATGTGGACATGCCATGATTTGAGCAGTATCTATAGATAAATCTAGTATAACAAATACATTGCCACACTTACAATTTAAATAAATAAATGCAAATTTCATATGTGGAATAAAGAAAGACACCCCCCCCCCCACACACATTTATCACAACCTCAAATACCTAAAAGTAGAATGAGGTGCAGCAGATCAGGTGAAAATGATTAGAATATCATTAGAGAGGATGTCCGAGGAACCTGGCTTCTTTAAACCTCAGATATTTAGTTTGGTTTGCTCTTTGTTTTTGAAGCATGTGCTACCACCATGCTGAGATAGAAAGAGCTCTCAGAAACCTTCAGAAAGGATTACAGATGCATATGACTTCTGGAAGAAATTTAAAAACATCTCCAAACATTGGTAAATCAACCACTCCACTGTCCGAAGGATCTACAAGTGGAGAAGTCTTCAAATACCTGCCAACTTCTCCCGACCAGGTCACCAAAGCAAGTTTAGCTCACAAGCAGAATACAAGATGCTGAAAGAAGTCTCTACGAACACCAGAATTTCATGGGACCTACAGGTAATGCTTACATACTTGATGTGAAAATGTACAAATCTACCATTAAAGAGACTGCACAAATTAAATCTACATGGAGGCTATGTCAGGAGCAAACCTGTGCTGTCTAGAAAGACTATCATGGCAAGACTAAACTTTGACTATGAGGACCTAGGCAAAGATCAAGGGGCATATTTATAAAACTTGTGTACACAAAATGAGGCTTGAAATGTCCGTATACAGCTTCCATGTAAACGCTGGGATTTATAAAAGAAAACTCAATGAGAGAACATGCATATATTTATGGCAACTCTGACCCATCGGTATGCAAAACTTTGAAGAAACTGGGAAATGACACCCTTGATCAAGTAGGGAAATTAACACAATAAATCATAACACTGAGCCGTTATTAGAAGGTGTTTTGACATGACAAACATATGCATCGCAAAAGTGATACATTTGATTTGCAGAATGTATTTAATTCCCTTTTAAGAGGGCCAATTCTGTGTACATACACTAAAGAACTTTTTTGGGTTTTCATTAGCTTATATCAAATACCTGTTGTCCCTTCTCAGGGAACCGACTTGACAGGTCAGCAATATCTTAGCCAAGCTTCAATCCATCATGCCTTCTGTGCTAGAAGCTATTAACCAATTGATGAGGTGCTACGTTCAGTATTTATTTGGTGTGGGTGTACAAACATAAAACATAACAGGTTTTTGCCAGTATAATTCCTAATTTAATCAGAGAACTTTACTGCATTCATAGTGCAATAAGGGCACCTAGGCAAGAAAGAAGCTGCTTTTGTTAACTGTAAGTATACATTTATTTTGAGGCAATGTAGCTTTGGCAGACGACTTGCTGATGGAGCTGTATGTGGTTGGCCAGCTTGATAGTAAGATAACTGGCTAACTGTTCAGTTTTTCATATGGCCTATGCTATTCACTGTCACAGCAATCATAGATAGATAGATAGATAGATAGATAGATAGATAGATAGATAGATAGATAGATAGATAGATAGATAGATAGATAGATAGATAGATAGATAGATAGATAGATAGATAGATAGATAGATAGATAGATAGATAGATAGATAGATAGATAGATAGATAGATAGATAGATAGATAGATAGATAGATAGATAGATAGATAGATAGATAGATAGATAGATAGATAGATAGATAGATAGATAGATAGATAGATAGATAGATAGATAGATAGATAGATAGATAGATAGATAGATAGATAGATAGATAGATAGATAGATAGATAGATAGATAGATAGATAGATAGATAGATAGATAGATAGATAGATAGATAGATAGATAGATAGATAGATAGATAGATAGATAGATAGATAGATAGATAGATAGATACTTTATTAATCCCAGGGGGAAATTCACAATGTCGTTACATGTGCCAGGTAATAGTGGGTAATAGCTAACCTCTCAGATGCTGGTGGCTTATGACTTTCTCTGATCTACAGAATGCAGACGAGAGTCGCTACAATGCCACGCATGCAACTGACACAACATGATAAGTCAGCTTCACAACTGCATATGTACGAGGATGATTAACATAGTCCATGATGATTGTGATTAATAAAGGTTAATTAAGAAGAAATGTGTGTATGCTAGGTTTTATAAATTAGAATTTTCTTTGGTACACGCATTTTCTTGTTTTTTGGAATAATTATATGTTCATGATCAACTTCCTACAAAGTTTTACAAATGAAACCCCAGGACTTCTAGAACAATGTGCTCTTGACAGGAGAGTCAAAGACAGTTATTTGGTCGCAGTACCAAAAAGACACATTTTATCAAAAAACAAAGAAAGCATTTGACCAGAAGACTCTGATGATAACTGTGAAGCAAGTAGATGGAAATGTAATGGTTCAGAGGGTGCCATCAGTGGATGCTAGATCATCAGTTCAAAAGAGTTCAACTGAAACTGGATCTTGTAATGTGACTGATTCTAAAAATACCAATAAATCCACAAAGGGATGGCTGAAAAGAAATAGTTTTCTGGAAGGGCCAAGTCAAAGCTTGGATAAGGATGAAGATTGGGGACTTAAAACAGGCTGTGTACACAAATATCATACAGCTGAAAAAACTCTGTGGGGAAGGGTGGGGAATTTTTTGTTGCTGTTAACATCAGAGACTGGTAAACAGTTATATGAAATGCTTACCTGAGGGGGCACTTTCTGCTATTAGAGGCAAGGGGGTGCTTCGTTTTTTCCACACATCGAAGTGGTCTATCCATAAATTTTTCATTGAATTCATTATTGCAAAGTAAACACACGCCCCCCACCCCCACTACAACACCTTTATTACAAGATAATGTTTGATTGAAGATCAAGTCTTGATATGTCCACATATGGTTAAATAAAGCATGGGGTGTACTTTCTTTTTCACATGACTGTCTATATAATATCAGAATACAAATAAATATTAATATAATAAAATGTAACAAGAATTTCTTATGCTCTTTAAAATCTTATTGGGGTGCCTCAAAGTGAGGTCTGAAAATTGTCAAGGTGAGACAATTTGACAAATATAAAAATATCAGTTTGTATCAACAAGGTTATGAGAGAGCAACAAATATTATTCAAGATATTGCATTCTAGCAGTCCTAGACACTTGAAGAAACTGGGCACAATAAAGACAGCAATCACAGTACATAAGAACATTAAAGAATCTGACAAATGAGAGAAATCCATTCAGTCCATTAAGCCTTTTTGTCTAGTTAATAACTAAGCTGTCCCAATATCTCATCCAGATTTTTGTTAAAGGCTTTCATGGGATCTGCTTCAAGTACACGTCACGGTAGTTTGCTGCAGAGTCCCTCAACTGTTTGCATAAAGAAGTGCTTCCTTGTTTGCAGTTTTAAATGTTTCACTTCCACTTAATTTCCACTGATGTCCTTGAGTATGTGATTTGTCCTTAAGCTGACAAAAATGTTGTGGGATCTACTATCTACTCACTGCCTTTGAGAATTTAAATACCTGGATTAGGTTCCCCATGCACTCTCCCCTGCTCAAAACTAAATAGGTAAAGAACATATATATTTTTTTTTGAGTCTGAAAGAGTAGGACATGTCCTTAAGTCCTGGGATACATTTGGTTGCTCTCCTCTACACAGCTTCAAATGCTGCTATGTCTTTCTTGTATCGTGGTAACCAGAACTACACACGACACTCCAGATGCGGCCTTACTACTGCATTATATAGTTTGAGCATAAAATCCCTTGACTTGAATTGAACAGTCTCTCTATTATATAAAAAAAAAATCCTTCAATGCGGCCAGACTTTTTGAAGACTTTTTGGAAGAGAGATTTTTTCAAGTCCCGCGAGACAAGACTTTTCCCTTGAGATTTTTTCAAGTCACGCCATCCTCTTAAACATTTTAAAATAAGACCACAGCCTGCACAACTCTCATTCGTGTGAATGCTTTTGTCAGACACACTTCCTGCGCTCTCAGCTATTATACATTTTAATGTTTTCCTCACTTTAAGTTCCCAATTAAAGAAGACGTATTATGTCCAAATCTTATTGAGGAATTTCATCACGAATGGTTATCAACATACCAGGAAACGAGGAAGTCAAACAAATTAACACCAAAAATGTTTATCGGTTACACATCAAATTGGTTAAATATGTCGAAAAATGTTGAATGGTTACACGACAAATTGGTTAAATGCGTATCAATAGACTATGCTGAAACAGTTGGTGGCGAACGTGCGGAAGATGAAAACAACAACTTACAATATCATGAAGAATATCTACAACCGTTAACAACGTCCGGTCTTACAACGTACGAAGTACTGTAGAAAGAAGGATGTATCCAAGAAATGTAATGTAGTACTTCTTCCGTGGATAACATTAGACAACAAAGGAGATCTTGATATACCATTCATATTAAAACGTTAACAGTTTCCGGTGAAAACAGCTTTTGCAAAGACAATTAACAAATCTCAGAGCCATACATTTGAAAAAGTTGTTTTATTCAATTGAGAAACGAAATTCAATCACGGGCATTTATACATTGCATTGATGCATATGTATCAATTCCCCTGAAAATAAAAATCTGTTTAAATTGTACATCCAAACCCCCATACACGAGCGGCTGAACCGCAAAGAGGCTAGCGCGTAGTGCAGGCCAGGGGGATGGCAAATGAAGCAAGCTGGGGGAAAAGCCCCCTAGTTTTTAATGATATGATCTAACATTTTATTTGTCATTTTAGTTGCTTCTGTGCATTGATTTAGCGGACATATAACCCTTAATCCCTTTCAGAGGTTGCTTCCTGTATGACAGTGTCTCCCATCCTGTATTTATAATTGGTGTTCCTTTTGCCCAAGTGTAGCACTATTCTACATTAAACAGCATTTTCCAGGTGTCCGCCAAGTTCTGAAGGTTGTATAGGTCTTTTTGAATTGTTTTTGCTGCCTCCTCAGTGTCTGCCATCTCTCCAATTTTAGTGGCATCTGCAAATTCAACATGTTTACTAACTACACCAGAAATAATGCCATTAATATAAATCATCCACTGATGACCTCGCTCCATGTGTGCATTCTTTTCTTATCTGTACTTATCTGTACTCCGTGTACAAACAGAAAAAGCTATCTACATCTGAAGAATGGTACTTAAAGGTCACTTCCTTAAGAGACAGAAGGAAATGCAGTGAAGTTCTTGCTCAGCATCTTGCATAGTTATCTGGTACCAGTTCACATATTTCAAACCAAGTGAAGAAAACTTAAAAGGTATGGTCTCAGAAAGTGTGTAGCAGGTAAGAAACCATTCTTTCAAAAAGGCATTGAGTAGAAGAGACCATGCAAAGCATGGAGCAAAACTTAATGGCATTGTGTCTTAGAGTTATGAATTCAAATCTTTTGATTTAATAATATATCCGTATGTAAGATGAGTTGCAGAGATGACTTTTTGCATATATGTTCTAAAAACAGAAGACATTCTTGTTACTTTTTAACATTATTTACTTGCATTTATTCTCATCTTATATAGAGTTTCACAAGTAAATTAATACTTACTTAAAACACTAACTTTAAAACTAACTTTATAGCATAGCCTAACACTTTTGCACAGTACTATAATGAGTAAGAGAGGTCAAATTGTAAATAAATTAATGATTACAACAAAAATAATTAAAATGTTTCTCTTTAGAGTGCAACATTTGGAATCATTTAATAGAAGATTTAAGTTTTGGATGGTTCATATGCTGAGAGTTTACATGTACTTATCTTATGATGCAGTTAACAATGAAACAGATTTA
The DNA here is from genome assembly GCF_900747795.2 of Erpetoichthys calabaricus. NCBI lineage: Eukaryota > Metazoa > Chordata > Cladistia > Polypteriformes > Polypteridae > Erpetoichthys > Erpetoichthys calabaricus. The sequence goes on along the minus strand of NC_041409.2, from coordinate 71,829,327 downwards.
TAGGTTCAAAGAATATGTTGACTTCAAAACAGTCAGTTTCAAACCTTCTGATTCAAAGCTCCAAATTAAAATGCTTCAAAACAGGACCTTCAACATCTTAGCTTAGTTTTCAAATCTAAACTATGGATCAAAACAGATCACCAAAGAAGCCATTTAGGAGATGTTTGCATGACGTTTCATCATAATAATCTAAGTTCTAATTAAAATTTGAATGGAACAATTAATGTGTATTAATAGTACAACAACAAAAAAAGAAAATCAGATCCCAAGATTGAGTTTCCCTAAGGAAAGACACACGCAATTTCCTTAGTGTATAAAAAAAAAAAAATAAAAACACCACACACAACACACACGGGTAATAATCAGGCAATACAAAAATAGACACTAGCACTTAAACTTGACTACTTTTATCAAAACAAAAAACAAAGGAAAAGAAATGAAATGCATTGAACTGCACAACAAAAATCACTTTACTCAAACCACAGTTGATGTGCAAACTGTCACAATTCACAGATGGAAACAATGTGGCCCATGTCTAGCACAGCAGCATGGGTAGAGATGCAGGTGGCAAAGAGAAGGCAAGCAAAACCAATCACAAACAGAGTGCAGCATCACAACTGTGCTGTCTGATGCAAGGCTGAGCTTACCGGATTTGAGGTTTGGTGAGACAGAGAGGAAGGTGATGGGAAAACTCAGGGGCCCAGTGGGCAGTGCTGCAGACACTGTTACAATGTTGGCAGAGCTGGAAGTACCTGTGCTTGCTGAGCTGCTGACTGCAAGAGAGGTACTGCTGCTTGGTGCCAAGGGTAAATCAAAACTATTGCTGTCCAATGTTTCAGTAGCAAATCTTGAGGAAGGGGTTATATGCTGCGACCCCCCCACATCTGCTGTTTGTGGGCTTCGCTCAGACAGAACTGAAGTGACCACCACCAGTGGGGCTGGTGACATGGAGAACTTCTGTACCTCGTTGATGGATTTAGCGGAGCTTATGTTAGGCAGATTCTGAGGCAGGGAGTCAATCTTGTTGACCACATACTGGGTGAAAACATTCCCAACTATGTGCTTCAATACTGTAGAAGGGGAAGAGAGTGGCGGCAGATTAAATTTAAGAGAAAAACAAAATCTAATGAAAAATAAACTTTCTGGTGTGCTGATGCTTGTGGGCTTTTAAGCTTTTATCAAAAATATGATTCTAGATTACAGAATACCCTGAAAGGTAGATGCTAAACCCCATGTAGATAGAAACAGTGACGATTTTAAATGCTGGGGTCGTGACTGAGTTGTCTATTGTGTTAAAATGATTCCAAGCCTAGCAAAAACAGAGCAGGGCAAGGCTACTGTTCCTCCAAGTTATTAAGATTAAGCGCATGGGTGAATGGAGAGGACCTTCCATGTAAAAAGTAGTTCACACCATAAAGCAAACATAACTATTTCAGTTATTTTTGTCCTACATAATTAATTTTTGCTCACATCCACTTCAAATTAAGATTCAGTTCCATAACTGAAATCATGTTCCAGTAAAGCTTCTATTTTAAAATAAACTTCTACCTTTATTTTCCAGAGATCTACCAAAACTCTAAGAAGCGAAAGGTTGACTAATGACATACTGTGTCATTCAAAATTTTCAAAATTTAACAATGCTATACACCACTGCAATAGTAATGTCACTGCAATGTAACGAATAATGAACGTTTATCTGCAGAATAAATAATTTAAAAAACAAAAGCCAATTTTGAAAGTTAAGATAATCTTGAAATAGAAGAGAAGTATACATTTTACCAGATTTAGATTGTTTTATCCAAACACTAAGTGATCACTTATTCTTGATAATTTAATATATATTCCATACGTAAACAATGAATAAACTTTTTATTATAGTAACTGTCCACCTAAGACACATCAACAGACTTATTTTAAACACCTGATAAACCCACTACTACCGTTGTCCCTTTTTACACAAAAAAGTGTGTTGTAGACCATGACATAAAACACATCGTCAATGCCACACAGTACTGTAGTGGGTATTACCACCAACAGTGACAAGACATATACGGGGAGTCTGATCAAGGTTTTACTGATTTCTATGGCATGGTAACAGTTTGTCTCTCATCATCAACAAAGCAGAAAGGCCAGTGTTGACTTTAGTTGGAGGCTGTCATGCTTAAGTTGACCTGAATGAGATTATTATACAAAGAGTGAGTACTGTAGATTAAAGTTCTTACAGGTCCACAATATTGAGTAGCTCTCATTATAATTGAGTATCTTTCATTATTTGTCAGCAACAGTTATGAAGGCAGGAGGGTGAAAACAAAACAAAAAAAGGTCAAAAGAGCCATCACTAATTAAAGCAGTCAAGGAAAACAATTAGGCTAAGAAAAAGCACTAGGGTTTACAGGTCAGCGTTACACCCAGAGATGCACAGAGGGAAGCTGCATTGTGTCTGGAAGGACAACTACAGTATAACAGACTGCAATGTTTTGGAGTGGGAGGTTCAAATGGCACAGTTCAAACATCAGGCCACGCGCCCATCCATTAATGATATTTATAAAGAGATGTAAGGAAAAAGGACATTTCATTATCTCATACCTCAGCATCAACTCCCTCACCTCCCCTGCCATCCCATAACCACTAGTTTAGCTTTCAAAGCCATACCACCAGACTTGAAAACAGATTTTACTACTGGTCTACTGAACTAATATGTCAAACATTGCCATCTGTGTGATCTGTGTCCAGGAGTGCCAGTGGTTTCTTTAGTTTGTGAATAGTTGCTGGAGATAATAATATAAATAATTAAAACATACTTTAAAAAGACTCCTCAAACTACAAACTATGCAAATTGTGCATAAAAAATGAAATCCCAAACTGTTGACAATAGATAGTAGGGGGTAGGTATTGCATTTTGACAGCTTGTTTTTCTAACTGATGAATTTACTAACATCTCCTTTGGCATATTCTCAGCACACCATATTAACAATGTGATGGTTAAATAGAACTAAAAGGATATTTAAATTCAGATTTTGAATATACTATTTATTATATACATATATGATTTCATACCAAAAAAAAAAACAAAAACACACACCCCCTTTTTGGTTTCATTGATAACAAAATATATTACACATTACATCACAGTTAGTTTGGTCCTTGGGGGAAGCTATGGGTAAGGTGATGTGCTTATCATACTGCCATGTCTGAGTGAACATGCACTAAACGTGAAACATTTCACATACATTTCAGACATTACTAAGATTAACAGAAACCAAAAAACTTGTTTTAAAAGATTAATAAACAGCTACTTTTTATGTAACATTTTTTGAAGAATACCATCACCCTCTACAAAATATGCACAAAAAGAACAATTGACTTGAAAATAACTAAAATGTATGGATTTTCTTTGTAAAGATATCTGACTAAATGATGACTGTTTCTGACAAAGGGTTCTACTGAATTTGCGTAGCAACTAGCTGACATTTACAGGCATGTGTTCCGCTTGAAAAGACTTAGTTTTGGTTCTGCAGGCAGGACTAAAGTGTTCAAGCTGGTAAGATTAAACCTTTACATTGCAAGCAGAAGTGGGTTCAAGGGGAAAAAACATACTCCTCTGTTGAGTAAAATGACTATTGAAAAAATGGTCCAATACACCATTATCCATATCAAGGTGTTTAAAATATTCAATAATTATCACATAGTATTATCACCCAGCTGTGTCCACACACTTAGTCTTGTTACAAAATGTCTTAATAACTTACACCTTCTCTGCAACAAAAGAAGTTAAATGTAGCTTTAATTATGCCATCTTTTGTTAATTACTTACAAACCCTTTACCTGCATAAAAAGTAATGCAGGAGTTATTTGGAAAAATTGTAATATATATTCCTACCATAATGTTTAGAAAGCAAGACAATTAACAAAGGAAGACAGATGGACCATTATAACCCTTAAAGGTATAGATCTTTCCTTTAGAGAAATTGCAGAAAACGCCAAGGTATCCATAAGTACACTTTCCTACACGTTCAACTGGAACTTGAAAATGGGAAAGGCCTACACTTTTAACAGTTATAATGGCCTTTTTGTCTTCCTTTAATTGCTTTTTTTTTCTCACACCATTATGATAGCAGTATACACTGCAATAGTGTCCAAATAATGTTTCAGAGGGTGTAGGAACAAAGATTATTTCAGTGCTCCTTTATACAAACAGAGGGTTTGTTAAGTAATCAACTTAATTAAGTTAACTTCCAGGAAAGCGGCAAGTTTTTAACTCATTACTTGCTCTCTGAAACAGGACTTTTTGTAGAACTCTAAAAAAATATTTTATTTTTTGTGGACGAAGACTTTTTATTTTATTTATTTATTTATTTTTTAAATATCTGTCGGTTAACCTGAAATGTTACATAGGTAAGCACTAACTCATTGGGCTTTAACTATGTGTACATTTACACGACTTAAACACTGCTCCCATATTTAAATAGTATCTCTCTGTCATAAAGCACATGTGCAAAAGAACACCTTCAATGGACAGTAATACATTTGCACAGTACTAATAGCAGAATTTAATGGTATGTGATGATAACACTGACAGCATGAAAGGAAAAGATTTCATTTTTTTTGCCCTTAAAGCTTTTTAAATGTTTGGTTGTCTCGGAATCTAAAATTAGTTCTGATCCTTCCAAACCACACATCTTCAAACAGATGGATGCTAGTGTGTCAAAACTAATTTTCTCTACACAGAGGCAACCCACCTACAAATGCAATTAAAAGTGCAAACATTAATTACTTTTTGTTCAAGTTTGCACATTTTAAACACAGGTCTATGATGTTAATCAGTTATGCTGCAACAGTTATGTTGTTAATCTCAATTCCTATTTGCTTTTTTACGGTTTACAAAATAGAGGGAAACCGGAAACTAACCTAACCTGTGCATATTTGAAAAGAATTATAAAAGTATTACTTTATCGCACCAAGTATATGATTCATTTGAAATGTTTATTTTGTATTCTCATATGTAGGGAAAAAAGTACAGACATTGTGGACTCCAAAAGATACTAGTTCAAAACAGTTCTAGCTAAAAACATGCCTTGTCTCTTTGGAGATAAAAAATGTAAATTTTGCAATAAAGTTCACGAACCCATTACCCTTGAGGATTCTTGTAAATAATGACAAAAAACATTTTTCACTGTTATTTCACAAAGTCACAGTTAGTATGATTTTAACATTTCCTTATTTTGTGTATATTATATTTCAACAATCCTAATTAAAATGTGTGTATTCTTTTTTTGATTGTTTCATATTATAGTATTTGTTAATTTTACCCATGATTAAACCATAACACATTCTATAATATTAGTTTTCAAAATTAGACAAGATTTACCTTTGGTTGACTGAGGCTGTTTGTTAGTGCTGTCACCACTGATTGCTTTGACTGAAGGAATTGTGGTATTGACTGCCAAAGTACTGGATGATACAAGTTGCTGATGTTTTGATAAACCTTCTTTGGGATTGACACCTTCCTTTGAATTTTCCTTTTCAGTTCCCTTCATCTTGGACATAGACAAAGTCAGATGTGACAAATCCGAAGAGGATGGACGCAGTCTACCTGTGATGTAGGCAGCCAGTCGATTTGCTGGATGCAATGCACCCATCTGACCCAGCAGCAGCTTTGCCTGAGGATAAGATTTGCCATTGACCTTACAGAACAGGTTGGGAAAAAAAAGTTAGTAATCACATTTATCAACAAAAGAGCAGTAAAGAAGAAGTTATTAATATTATATTAATTTATCCCCAAATGTAGATAAAGATTACTCTGTGCATATGGCTAAGAATATTATGTATTATGATAGTTTATGCCGGCTTTTATTTCATTTACTGAACCCCACTTAATCCAGTGTCAGTATCACAGGGAGGCAGAGTCAGTTTTAGCAGCATCCGACCCTGAACAGCAACCTACTCTGGACAGACTACCAGCTCATTTTAAGGCTCACTCACAATTGTGCTGCACCAATTCAGACTTAAGAAATTAACTAACAAATATATTATCAAACTGAAAAGAACTGTATAAAACTTAAAAGAGAAAAAAGCATACTTAATCATACTGAAAATGTATACTACTTGTATTCTCAATCTGAATCTCAGATGAATTATCTTAGAGGTGCTAAATAACAAAATAAAACTATTCCATGCTGTTGGCAGTCTACAGTAGGTGATACAGCCAGCGAAAGGAGTAGGCTGTTCCATTATCTATTCTATTCTAATAAAAAAAAATCCTGCGAAGAGATGAGACTTTTAAGCCTGGGATGAGAAGTGACTTTTTCAGAGAGATACTTTCAAGTCCCGCAAGACGAGACTTTGTGCCAAGAGATTGAACTACGCCGGGGTCGGAAATAAAAGACAAAGAGTACAGGTTCAAAAATGTTGGTGCGATACACATGCAGAGCAGGTTAGAGATAATGAAAAATACTAAAATTGGAAAGTCTCAAAAAAATGATAGTAAAGATTGCATTAGTGCAAACAAATAAATCATTACTCGGTGAAAAAACGGAACAGCGAAAAGAGATTGAATATATGGACATAGGCGATATGATATATTGTTCAGCTTTAAAGTTTAAGTCAGAGACTTGTAGATCATCTAATTTGTGTTACAATCAGGGAGAAGTAGTGTTTCTTCCCAATGAAGAGGCACATCCATGAGAAATGAAAGATTTGTTATTTGGTGAAACTGAAATCCACAAACACTACAGGCAAAAATATCCGAATCTACAAAAATCTGTTTGCGTTCGCATCATCCAATGTTCAAAAATGTAGATTTACACAATTCAGGACCATATGCTATGAGAATCTGTGGTCCTGCAACAAATTAAAGCTACAAGTTTAATTTCAAAGAAAACACAATTCGGTCAGGTTTATAATTATGATCACGGATAAGTCATACAAAAAAGAATCAAAAGAGTTAAATGATCGGACATATTAGAAATTATATAGCCAATAATGGATACAAATCCATACATCCAAAAGTATCGCACTTTACATGAAATTAATCTGGAAAATACGGACAAAGATGTTTTCTTGGATTTCTATATGAGATAATTTCAAGTCATGCGAGATGAGACTTTGTGCCGAAACATTTAACCATGAGTAGAAGACATAGTAGAACATTGTAAAGAGGTTCAAAAACATTGGTGTGATACACATGCAGAGCAGGTTAGAGATAATGAAAGTGCTAAATTTCAAAAGTCTCAAAAAAAATCATAGTAAAGATTGCATTAGTGCAAACAAACGGAAAATAATTATGCGATGAAATAACGGAACGAAAAGAGATTGAATATATGGACATAGGTTATATGACATAAGCATGTAAATATTGTTTGGATTTAAACTAAGTCAGAGACTACAAGTCTACTAGTCTACTGTCTAATTCGTGTTGCCAGCAGGGAAAAGTAATGTTTCTTCCCAATGAAAAGGCGTTTCTGTGAGTATTAAAAGATTTGTTGTTTGGTCAAAGTGAAATCCACATACGTGAGCATGAGAGACGCAAAGTGACTGGCGTGAGAAGCTAGCAGGGGGCAAAGCCCCCTAGTCTTCCTTATATAAATCTGTTTCATCCATTAATTGTCTATGCAACAGTGACCAAAGTGCTTGACACAGCAAAAAATTTGTCAAGCAATAAATACCATACTACAAAAATTTAGATTAAACTTTAAAAGATATGCAGCTCCTATGGAAACACAGGACCATTAGACTAACCACTAGTATTGCACAGCCTCCAGAAGTTTAAACTGACATGGTTTATAACTGCTACTACTATGAGTTTCAAGATAAACATACCTCAACATCAGCTTGATGAGCACTATCAGCATCTTTTGTTTTGGCTGTAAGAATGCCTGCTGGGGACACTCCTGTGTATAATGGTAGCGCTTTCCTCACAGGAAGTTCCTTCTCTGCAGTTTGTTCAGTTGGAGGCTCTTTAACAATCATTTCCTGCTCTTCTTGTTGAGAAGCCTTGTTCAATTCATTTTGCATTAGCCCTTGGTCCTCTTCACACTCCTCTGTAGCTTCTGCCTCTATGTCATCCCCTTCTGAAGGGGTAATCCGAATTTTGTATACAATTATCAGTCCAGAGCTATCACGTTTCCTTGTTTGAGACACCATTTCAATATTGTAACCACCAACACTGAAAGATTCAATTTCATCTGAACTATTCATTTTCTGGGACAGAGTATTCAGGATTTTACTACGTCCACTATCCCAGTTACAGTTAGAGATTACCTCTACCTGCTTTCTTGGTTCTTTAGAGACACTCCGCATTGAAGTATTTAATTTTGTCTTCTTCGCATTATTCAAAGCGTTTCTTTTATTTCTCACCTTTTGGGGAGATCGCATTTTATCACCTAGCATACAAAAACGAGACAAAGAAAAACAACATAAAAAAATTGTGTGCAAAATAAACAAAGATCTATCATTATGATCAATTATAATAATAATCATTGAGTTTTGGCTAACCATTACAGAAAAACAAATACAGGGTGAGCCAGAATGAAGCACAACATTTCTCAAGGTCATTGCGCGAGGTAGAGACAGCCGAGTGGGTTAGGGTGGGGGTCCTTTGATAGGCGCTCCCTTTTGTTTTCAGCTGCCAACATGCCTTGGTCTGGTGCAGATCGTGTTTTCGCAGACGAAGTGTTCTTCAAAAACAACGAATCCATCATCACTACACAACGCGTCTTTCAAATGCACTCCGATATTCCTCCAAACAGTGACGTCCCAGATCAGGAAAACAATTCTTCAGTGGGTGGCTAAATTTAGACAGATGGGTACAACATTGAACAGATAATCTCCAGGCTCTCCTCGGACTGGACGAATGAATGCCTGTAAACATCCAAGCTGTAAGGGCACCAATTTTGCAGTCTCCTAGACGTTCAAACATCTTTGAGGATTTTGCATGATGACCTTAATTTCCATCCATACAAAATGATGGTAGTGCAGGAACTCACTGACAGAGACTTGGGGGATCTGTAGAGAGTTATGCATGAACATTCTGCAAACCGCTCATCAATATGTCATCATCATGTGCAGCGACGAGGCATATTTCCATTTAAATGGTTACATAAATAAGCAAATCTTTTGCTATTGGACTGAAACCAGCCCTTGTGAACTTCATCAGAGACTCCTACACATTGAGCGTGTTGCAGTTTGGTGTGCAGTTGCAGAATTTGGCATTGTAGACCCTTACGTTTTTTGAGGAAGGGAGAGCAATGGTCACCATCACTTCAGAACGTTACATTAAAATGCTAGAGAACTTTTTTGCAGCCCCAACTGGAAGAAATGGATGTGGTGGATGCCTGGTTTCAGCAGGATGGAGCAACAGCTCATACGGTGTGTCCATGCAAGTTTTTTGGGAGATGTTTCTGGGGAAGCTGATCTCCCTGCACAGTGATGTCGGGTGGCCTTCACGTTTGCCTGATCTCGCCCCGTGCGATTTCTTCTTGTGGGACTATCTCAAGTCAAAAGGTATACACACAGCAACCTCAAAACCTTGAAGCCTTCAAGGACGATATTCGCCACAAAAAATCACCACTAGTCCCCTTGAAATGGCCAAACGAGTCATGAGAGCGTTCAGAAATCGCCTCGAAGACTGTTTCGCTAATGATGGCCACCACCTTGAAGACATAATTTTAAAAACACAGTGAAAAAAATCTATTTTGAATACCCTTTCTTGTGTCGTATAGAAATTTATCTTGTAGTGTTTTTGTAGAATAAACATTTGAAATGTGGTACTTTTTTGGCTCACTCTGTCCTAAGTGCACACAGTAACTGGCTCCATTTATACCCAGAAAAGAAGGATGGGATTGAATTTTTGACTCATGCCCATACATTTCCAGTAATAAATAGAAAATCTGATGCACATAGAGTCATGAAGCCTTTCAGTACTATGAAGGGTGAACGTCTTTTCCTCTAGCATCAAAGACCAGAATAAGGATGAAAGATTGCTGACTGATAACATCAAATAAAAGAGATGGATGTTTCTTTATTTCTCCATACAGTAAACATAGTACAAACGTTAAAAATCAAAAAAAAAAACATTTATAGTTTATTCTTGGCATGGTCTCACACTGCATTATTACTGCTTAATTTATTTGAAATCTCCCTCAAAGCAAAGTGCTTTAATTATAGAGCCATGCTTTGTACGTTCACTGAATATTTGTCACTAAGTAGCTGAACTATATTAGCTCTCAATTAGACTCATTATTTTGAATAAAAATTAAGTATTTTACAAAAAGCAATCACAGCAAAGTGAGAAAGTGTTCACAAACAGTGCATGGTAAAAAATAAAAATGAATTGAGAACAGGCATCTGCCACCTGAATGATGATATAGCTGTAGCTATTTTGTTAAGTATAAACATTACCAGGCAGACACATGACCATATACAGAGCAGAAACTAACCTAATTATTTAATTCCTGGTTGCTAACAAAAAACTAACCAGGTCCCAGATAAGTAGCGGAAAAGAAGTATTAACTTGTTTTGTAATGCGTCTACAGTCTATTAACAATTGCTACTACTTGATGAGCTGTGAATACATTTAGGTCACTACTGTAGTGTAAAGGACACATGATACTTCAGCAGGGCTTGAATCGCAGCATTTGCGTGACTTTTATTTTGATAAGTTATTGAGTTTCCTGGTTTGCATAATTAATTGTGCAGTTTGCCGGGAATAGGAAAGGAAAATGGCGACATATGGAGTTAACAAACAAGCACCTCGCTGAAAAGTGAACAAGGTATTAATTTCTCTGTTATATGTAAAACAAATGTTACGAATGTTTATGTTAAGTTATTTATATGCCTTTTATTTGTACTTTGCCTTTTATAGCTCTTACGGTGTGTTTATGAAACAAGGTTACGGAAACGAAAATAAACATTCATAAACCATCAGTCTGAGAGTTGACCATCATTCAGCCGGGGTCGCTACATGTAGTACAACTATTCAAAAAAAGGAAGCCCTTTATATAACATGATTTAGGTCTTTACTGCAGGTACCATATTATTATAAATGCTAGATCTACAGGGAATAGTAGCAAAATGCAGCATTTACTAAAAACCATCAATACTTTACTGATCTGCAACACTACGTAAATGCATGACAAATGTATTCTACCTAATAATAATAGCAATTAAAGTTTTTCTTTACAAATCAGATGTTAAGGTGCATAGGAAGAAAATATGCATATTAACTAAAGCTTCAGTCCCTTGATCTAAATATTGCGTATATTAAGCAAAAAACAATTTCTAAAATTAATAAATGCATTTCAATGCAAGAGGAATATTTAGTTCAAGCTATTTACTATTCGCTTCTTTGGCATTTCCTGCTGGGGTCTGTAACTTCAGTGAGCTTCCTAATAACATCAAAGTCAAAAGCACCACTAAGAAATTCTTACCTTGAACATCTTGTGTAATAATGTTCTGCAGAATGTCTCCCTGCTGAAAAATGAGAAAGGGAAAAAACTGCTAAATGGATATTAAAATAAAAACATTTAAACAAACAAAAAATGGTATAATATTTAAGTTACTAACTAAAACTGAAATTCAACACACTGTACAAATTATATACATACATATACACACACACACACATATATACACATATATACATATATATACATACATACATATACATATACATACATACATACATACATATACATATATATATATATACATACATACATATACATATATATATATACATACATACATACATATACATATATATATATACATACATACATACATACATATACATATATATATATATATATATGGTTGAAATAGTTTACTGTCAAATAAATACAAAGAGTATGCGACACGTGTTTCGCCCTCATTGTGGGCTCATCAGGCGTACACATATATTTATTTATATATATATATATATATATATATATATATATATATGTATGTGTGTGTGTGTGTGTGTGTGTGTGTGTGTGTGTGTGTGTGTGTGTATATATTAAAATAGACACACAATGGTAAGTCCATTTCCAGCTGTGTGACATATTAAAAAATTATGTAAAAGGCACAAATCTTTGCAATCTGAGCCTCTAAGAAGTTGTATAGCAGTCACATTCACAAGGGAACTACTGGACACTGATGAACTATGTTAGATAAATGTGATTAATCAAGTGACAGTTTGCAGCTGATCACAATTATAAATTTTACAACCATATACAGTGGAACCTTGGGTCACGAACGTCTCTGAAAACGTACAAATCAGGTTACGACCAAAAAAGTTTGCCAAACTTTTGCATCTGTTCACGACCACACACTCGGGTGACGAATAAGCCAGTTTCCTTCCGGTTTGTACATGCCGATGATCTTCACACGTGTTCAGTCTTTCCCTGTGCATTCCCTGTGCAGCGAGCGAGCAAGAGAGAGAGCGTGAGAGAGACAGGCCGAGAAGGCAGTTAAAGAATGCACTGGGCTTGTTTTTAAAGAGACTGCTTTCAGCATTGTTTTAACCTCGTTGTATTTAATGAATTACTTTTTTCTATTGGATTTTAACCTCCACTTCAGTTCTGTTTTTATGGGATCATTTATTTATTGAAGGATTCTGAAAGCACTGCACTTTAATTTTGACTTTGTTTTTGCTTGTTGTTTTGTTGATTTTAATAAAAGCACTTGCCACTTTTTGCACCATCCGATTACTCCATTGTAGTGCCTCACTGTCGTGCTCATCGGTAACATTACCAACGGTGACGGGTTTAAGGGCTCCCAGAAGCGAGATGGGAGCATGCAGCAAACCCGCATTGTCACAGACTTTACATCAAAATTGTAATCTCCTCTCCACCCAGTTCCTCCTCACTTCCTTCATGCCAGAACTCAACTCATGCAAGGTTAGTTTATGGTTAGTTTTTGTATTATGGATTTTTCAAATGTTCATTTTTTTCCCTGTGCTTAAAACTCATTAAAAAAAAGCGTTTACAGCAAGTGGTTCGTAAGGCTATACCGTGAATTCTTGCAATGCTAGTTTTATCTGTTCAAGGTTTTCTCAGTGTTATTCAATGTTTTTACATTTAGTTTACTATTACGCTGTGCATTCTATGGTATGATTAACTATTTTCGTGCTTAAAAATGTTTAAAAAATATATGTACATAAAGTTTGTACGGTCTGGATGGATTAATTGTATTTACATTCAATCCTATGGGGGAATTTACTTCGTGTTACGACCAAATCGGGTTACGACCAGAGTTTAGGAACGAATTACAGTCATGACCCGAGGTTCCACTGTACACGTGTGTGCGTGCACTTTCAGGCTTATATCATGCAGTCCCTCCCGCCCCCACAAAATAGTGGATATGCACAAATTAATCTTACCATACTGCTACATGGTTTTGGAGAAGTTTTGCTGTATCCTCGAACTCTGGCACAGGTCATAAGGCTCTCAAAGTATAAATACACTGGATCTTTGTCTTCATCTTTAATCTAAATGCAAAATTAGTTTTACTAATAAAGAAAACTAAAATTCAAATTAAACAGCCTCCCCAAAAAAAGGAGAACCCCACAAACTTAAAACAATGAACTTGTACTTTCCATTTAAAAAAATTCAAATGAAACAAAAGTTTAAGTTAGTTTAACAGGAATTCTGGAATCTTAACATCTGGACATTTGGATAGAAGTTTACTTCACTTGCAACTGTGTATGATTTAAATTAAACTAAAATTAGACCCATCGATTTATTTTCAGAGGATGTTTAAATGGTCTTAAGTAGTAGTAAAGTAACTGAGAACCAAGTAAGTCAAGACAGGAACCAGTTGTAGGCAGCAAAAGTATGAAAGAGTTAATTTATGCTTACTAACTGGTACAATCCTGACTGGTAAACAAACATAAAAAAACAGAGTTAACGTAACAAGTGTTACATACTGGTGGACTCTGAGTATAACCTCTTCCACTGGCATACTTCACCCTCTTGATTTTGGGTGACAGAGGAGGAGATGTTGGTGGTAATACAGGTGAAGATTCTGGAACAAACACTGGTTCTGGATCAATCTCTTCTTCCTGGCGGTTCCAAAGGCTGAGAACTCGGGGCACTGGTTCAGGCTCTGGTTCAGGTTCTGAGATTGCTGAAAGGAAAATAAATGTCTTATTCAACAAACAAAATCCATTTTTTCATACAAGGAATTTTAAGCATACATGTAGGAGAAAAGAGGTCACTGTAATAAAGGAAGGTATGAGGCCAGCCATTTTAAGAGAACCAACTGAGGAGTTTCTGGCATTACTGCATCTAAATTACATACCCAGAAATAAACAGTCATTACTTGGTTTATGTAATAAAGGAGCTGCAAATGGCTGAACAGCAGCGAGTACAACAGTCCAAATTTTTCTTTTAAAAGAAAGTATTTGCAAGATTAAAAACTTTTGTTTAAACAAATACCAACTAATTAAAAAAAAAAAATGTGCATACTTCATGGAGTTTCTCCCCCGGCCCCCCCAAAAAACTAGATTTTATAGTACATGACCAACACAACTGATGATGGACAACCCTGGAATCAATTTTCTTTTGTGCCCCAATCTGTCAGCTATCATTGTACCAAATTTAGAGGTCATATCTGTTTGGAGACACTTAAACTTTTGCACCAAAACAATCTCTCAATATAACTATTGTATTTACAGTTACAGTGATCCCTTGCTATATCACGCTTCGCCTTTCGCGGCTTCACTCTATCGCGGATTTTATATGTAAGCATATTTAAATATATATCGCGGATTTTTTGCTGGTTCGTGGATTTCTGAGGACAATGGGTCTTTTAATTTCTGGTACATGCTTCCTCAGTTGGTTTGCCCAGTTGATTTCATACAAGGGACGCTATTGGCAGATGGCTGAGAAGCTACCCAACTTACTTTTCTCTGTCTCTCTTGCGCTGACTTTCTCTGATCCTGACGTAGGGGGTGTGAGCAGGGGGGCTGTTCGCACACCTAGACGATACGGACGCTTGTCTAAAAATGCTGAAAGATTATCTTCACGTTGCTACCTTCTGTGTGCAGCTGCTTCGTGAAGCGACATGCTGCACGGTGCTTCACATACTTAAAAGCTCAAAGGGCACGTATCGATTTTTCACTGTTTTGTTTTTCTCTGTCTCTCTCTCTCACCCTGCTCCTGACGGAGGGGGTGTGAGCTGCCACCTTCAACAGCTTTGTACCGGCGGTGCTTCGCATACTTAAAAGCCAAACAGCCCTATTGATTTGTTTGCTTTCCTCTCTGTTTCTGACAGCCTGTGCTCCTGACGCGCACTCCTTTGAAGAGGAAGATATGTTTGCATTCTTTTAATTGTGAGACAGAACTGTCATCTCTGTCTTGTCATGGAGCACAGTTTAAACTTTTGAAAAAGAGACAAATGTTTGTTTGCAGTGTTTGAATAACGTTCCTGTCTCTCTACAACCTCCTGTGTTTCTGCGCAAATCTGTGACCCAAGCATGACAATATAAAAATAACCATATAAACATATGGTTTCTACTTTGCGGATTTTCTTATTTCGCGGGTGGCTCTGGAATGCAACCCCCGCGATGGAGGAGGGATTACTGTATACTTTTATGAGAAGAAAAAAAAAAAAGTGTGTATGTGTATTTTATATCCATATTACTAACCGAGAATGCTAAACCGGATGATGGACGCAGGCACATCCGGCCATGGGCCGTAGCTGCAAAAAGACGTACTGCGCAGGCGCAAGAAAGGGCCGCGAGGGGCGGATGAGGGGCCGCGAGAGGCGGACAAGACCACAGAAAAAAGGAGTGAGCAAAGAAACAAGAGGACAAAGAAATGAGACGCCGCAAGCACAGAAAAAGGGAAAAGGCAAAGAAAAATGTAGTCAAAGGCAGGCACCGCACGAAACCCATTGCACACGAAACTAGCACACAAAAAAAAAGAAGACGCTCGCGCACAACGGCAAGGCTCCCCCCCCTACAGGCACCGGACGGGATACACACCAAGAGGGGGATTTAACAAGCCCCTGGAACACAAAAAAAAAGAACACAAAACCACCCCACACACCCTACAAGCAACAGACGGGACACACACAAAGAGGGGGATTCAACAAGCCCCTGGAACACAAAACGAAAGAAGACGCGCGCGCAACAACAATCCTCCCCCACACACCCCCCCCCCCCCCCCAAATCAATAAGAAGTGACACCCAAAGCCACATATCTAAAGGAAACGTCCATATTAAACATACGTCATCTCAAAACCTTCACACTAGGCAGCATAGGTGGATCTCATTAAAATAAAGCACTATTAACCGTTCAACTGGAGAAAAGGCTCCATATTAACAGTGAGTGTGATCCTCCTTATTACTTATACATATTTCGCACGCTGAGGAACAAACAAGTCATGCATACACGGTCACGGGTACAAAACGATTCGGATCGGATAACGGGACCAAACACACGAACACGGATGAAACCAAAACAATACACGGCGGCGCATACAACGCGCTTCGGAAAATACGTGAGAAAAAATGTCTCGGATCAAAAAATTCAAAGCTCGAGTAACCCCGTTACAGAGACGTGCCCAAATGAACAGACACATTAAACGTAGATGCATACAGTACGCGTCTCAAAGTGCTGCATCGAAACAAGCACGATTTCAAAAGAAAGAGCTCGCGACTCAGACATACAAAAAAGGGAGCAAAGCAACGCGCGTATGACCGGCCAGAAAACAAGCAAGCGGGACTCAAAAAGCAGAAAGCTCAACTGACCGACATACAAAAACGGACAAGGCATGATACAAACAATGCACGACGTAGAGTGAAACAGACTTTGCGCAAAGCGGAGGCGAATCAATTAAAAATCAAAAATAGCGCGTCACAAATAATGGACATGCAACAACGCGGCACTCAAACGCCACAAGCAAAACATGCCCGTTGCAGACATCAACGCCAGACGTCTGCTAAACGCTTACGCCAGTTGGCTGACAACGCTTTCAATAATGAGTCCACTATTGAGGAAAATTCATTGGGATTAATGAATGTCATTTGCAATCATTGTCATTCACTTAACTTCACAGAAAAAACAACTGGCAATACAAATAATGAATTTACACGTTGTTGTCAAAAGGGGCAGATTAGAAAGCCTCCTTTACATTCATATCCTGAATATCTACAGAAGCTTCTAACTAAGGATGTGCCTGAAAGTAAAAACTTTATGAACTGCATTAGATCCTACAATAGTTCATTTGCTTTTCCATCTACCGGAGAACATAACAGGACACCAAAAGGCAATGGCCCATACTGCTTTCGCATATGTGGTTAACACAACGCACTATATTATGTCCAAAAAATATTAATGTTAATCACATTATTAACCAGGTCATTTCATTACTTCCTTGAGAGACACGGCTCTTTCTAAGCTCTGACAAAGTTGACTCTGATGACGACAATGAACATCTGAATTTCCCCTTAGAATATTTGAACACTATTAACCCGGACGGATGACCACAACACAACCTTACCCTTAAAAACGGAACAATAATCATGCTATTAGGAAACCTTAACACTAAACAGGGTTTATGCAATGGCACACGGTTAGTCGTCAACACCATAACACACGATGTTATTCAAGCAACAGTTCTTTCAGATTCACATGCTAACAATACTGTTCTCATTCTTGGAATTGACCTTATGAGTTCTGACCTGGATTTACCTTTTACATTGAAACACCGACAGTTCCCCATTAAACCTGCATTTGCCATGACCATCAACAAATCACAAGGACAAACCATGGACAAAGTTGGCATCTACCTCTCTGAACCCGTTTTTTGGACATGGACAACTTTATGTTGCCTTCTCATGTGTTCGACGTTCATCTCACATTAAACTTAAAGTTAAAAATGATCCATGCCAAGGAAGACTCATTCAAAGACAAGACACCATCTTTACTACTAATGTTGTATACAGAGAAATATTCCAATAAAACATTACTCTATGCCAAACACTCTATTTTGTATTTATATAGGCATCATCCAAACCTGCACACTATTCTATATCTAATTCATACATCTCACTCTTTATCATGCCCCAACGCCAGGGGTTGGCGAGCGAAGCGAGCAGGGGGCGGAGCCCCCTAGTATACACATATACACTAGTAACTCCTTCACATTCGCAAGGGTTAGAAGCGGAAAACCCCAGAGTGTGAAAATTTGTGAACAATACTTTGTTTCCTCTAACACACAAATAAATATGCCAAATGATTAGGCAAGTGGACCTCTTTTAAACAAGTCAAGTTTTAACATTGTTTTGATTTATTATACTGGACATAAATTCACATTCTTAATGCTGTAACAGTGGCGACAACCTGCATCAGTCCAGGATAAGTTATTCATTGTATGAGCTAATAAAAGTTGTGGTGCCTATGAAAACTGCAAACCTGCAACAGTGCGGTGTTTGTAACATCAGTTCAGTGAAGAAAAACAGCTAAATGATTAGTACATCTGCAGCTCCAATCGACAGACCACCAGACAAATGCAGTGTTTAAACATTTATGCTTTATTTATTTGTAAAGCCAAAATAACTTAGATATTTAATATTTCTTAGTGCACATGCATATTATAACACTAATATTTACATATTATGATCTTTTAGGCGATTGGGGTGGTGAAGTGATGGGGGGGGACATGGTGTATTCCTTCAGTGGAGGGGTCTATTACACCATGTCTTTAAAAAAAAAAAAGTATTGTGGTATGGCATGCTACAAATATCTTCAACTGATGAGTGGTCCCCCATGACAGTTTGCACAGCCAGTGACTTTCATTCAAAGGACTCATGTGAAACATCTAGTGGGTTTGCAAAATGTTGAAAGTGGAAGAGCACAGCTCAGAAAACTAGCACAAGGAGAATGTGGAGAAGAAAGGTTCGTCTGAATATGGTAATTGAACCCATGACACTTATATAAGCAGTACTTACAAATCAAGAATAGCATCGAGTCCTTCAGCAACTGCGTCACTCCTAACAGAGTTAAAACTATGACTCAAGGTCTTACTATTCCATGTTACTACTACTCTGTAAATTTTCTAGGGCTTCCTCAACCATGTTTTCTTTTTTGAAGACTTTTCCCTAAGACAAAGTTCAATTCTTACTGCACATCAACTAAACAATCCACATGTAACCTCACAGAAGCTTCTGCATAACAACATGTAAAGGTGTGTAAAAATTAGCTGTCACATACGCAATACATTTCCTGTCTTTTACACACAGCTGTAACATTTAGTACAAGTGACCAATCATAGACAACTATACATCATTGAAAAGGTGTGAAACTCTGCTATCCAATAGCAACGAGTCTTTCACTGTATGTGACGGGACATAGGTGGGATCTTTGACAAAAGCAGATTCACTCAGCCGTGACACGCTCCTCACCTCAGCATGTGTGTGCAAATCACACATTGTACTAATTAAAGACAATGTGGAAAATTATAATTTATTTGAAAGACAACATCTTTGGGTATGGAAAAGAAATGTTTTTTTGTTTTTTTTTACTAATTTGTGAGATTATTGCAACATACACAAACAACTGTAAAATATGGCAGTGTTCCACCACAAGTGGTTAAAGGCTAGTTGTCTAAATAGTTTTTAAACTCCTGATTTAACAAGTAGACAAAGGTAGAAATAACTTGTTCTGCAGGCACGCCATGTTGTTTTTTTTTTTTTTCTCCACTTGCTTTGATGACTGAAAAAACCTTCTATAAATTGGAGTGCACACTAAATGAAGCAGTGTAAGACATATTCCTTCTTTAATTCTCCAAGTCAGATGCAATATAACAAAATGTATTCTCTTTTTTTTTTTAAGAAATTGCCCATAAGCCCTCCACCTACACCCTCCATCCCTCCCATAAGACAAGGTAAAATAATTATAAGAAAAACAAGTTTCAAGTATAACAAAAGAAATAACTTCCAAATTTATTCAAGCACTAACCATATTCAATTCGTCTCTTTTTCTTCTTTTTAGGTTTAGTTTCAGGCTCTGTCTGTTGTTCCTCCCCAAGAGCACCATAGAAAATAAGATTTTCACGGATGGCTGTATTGACCAACTTCTTCCGCTTTGAAACAGTTTTAACCAGTACCACTTTCCTTTTCAGACATGTACAGCCAAACATGCATTCAGGTTTGCGGCAGTGAGTATAGCTCTTCCTCTCCTGTGCAAGGCTGGCGCACACACAGCCCAACCGACAGTAATCATTCAGACAAGGAGGGGTACGCCGTTTGGTGATTTTGCAGGACGGTTTACTTTTCAGTGTTCCCTGTGTAGGAAAGTTCAAGACATTAAATGTTACTAATAATGCTTTGAATGTACAGTGTTGGGTCAGGCAATTTAAATTAATATTTTACCACTTAACAGGCTAAATAAATGTGATTAAGAATGCTGTTGATGAGAACATGTGACCAATTGTTATAGAAATCGATTACTTACAAAACAAAATTTGCATTTGTAATTGTTAAACATTACATACATATTACATATTACCAATCACTCTTTGATAGAAACTGTACAAATGCTAGCAACTGCAATATGTGAACAAAAAAACAAAGTTTCCAAAACAAAATGAAAAAAGTGTTACTCAGATTTCTTGATCACAATCAGAATGACTACTACTTGTAAAATGTATTACATATAATTAAATATTGTTTCAGAAGCCAATAATGCATCAATTATTGGTATTTTCTTCTAATGTGGCTTACCTGAGCTGTGAGAAGTGAGCTAAGAGCAACTTCAGCACGCTCCTCAGTGATAAAGGTACGTGTCTTCCCTTCCCACCGTGCTCCATCCTCAAGATCCATAAGCTTCACTACAGATTTTGCAAGTCCCACACTACGGGGACTCACACTTGCCTTTTCTGAAATATTTTCATCCTGCTTTGAGTACACAACATCAATATTTTCTACCATATCCAAATTGTCACTCAAGGCAGATTTAATAACCTCAGGAGGTGGTGACATAGAGAGAGGGGCTATTTGTATTTGTTTAGGCTTTGGTCCAGGCTTAGAACGCCTGTGGGGTCCTGGAAGTTTTCTATTAACAGAGGACTTGGGCCCAGGCTTAGAGTGAAGATGGGAAAATTTTTTTCTTTTTATGGCTGATTTTGAGGCAACTACCTTAGATGTAATTGTGTGTGTTGGCATTGGCTTTAGTTTCTTGGGTAAGGCAGGAATTGGTTTAAATGTTAAGCTTGGAAAGGGTGAGGGAGGTGCCTGTTTTTTAAGAACACTGTCCAGAGTGAGCACATAACTTGTACTTTTGGTGGGAAGTTGGTAGACAACTTGTGAAGAAGCAACAGCAGGAGAAAAGCTGGCAGCACGTTCATCTATTAGTTTGCCTTCATTCTCCAGGTATTCATCCAACACGTCACTACAGAAGGCAGAACGATTTTTTAAAATAGCTTCAGTGCAGCTAGGGCCTTTAAAAAATAAAATAATAATAATAAAGTTACTCTCAATAAAATCAACTCCTTTAACTAGATAATACAGCCAATGTTCTTTTGTAACGTTTTCTCAAAAAAAAAAAAAAAAATAAATGTAAACACTACCACTTAATGACAAAAAGTGTATGTCATCTAAATGAATATAGATTACTGGTCATTTAATGAACTAACAAAGAACTTGAAAGGATTTCTGGTATAAATCAATTGACCTAGAAACTTACAAAGCATGATTCATTTGTGTAACTTCTTCAGTTTCTGTCATTATCTTATTAGTAAGAATGCTAAACCTCAAGTAACATTTTTGATTTTAAGAATTTACTTAGCTGTCTGTATTAGATATTGTCCACTATTACAGTTCAAAATTTCTGAGCAATGCTCCAGTTCTTCTTCATAATGTTGAAGATGCCAACAAACAAACAAAACACTGCTGTAAACAGTGACAATGATTCACATTTTGATTAAAGAGCGCTCATTTCAAATAAACAAGAGATGTAAAGCTACATAATAATGGTGATCGGATCTTTCCATATTAAAGTATTTGTTATTTATTTATTTTTATACAAAACATATCAAGTAAATTATTTCTGTTTAATGGTAATATTGTTATTGTTTAAAGAAATAGTCCACACAAAAATATTTTTAATATACGTTATCCCATGTAATTTGTTGTGGTGTCAGCGAAAAATTTTTAATCTCATGTTTTCATGCAGAAAGTTTTATATAATAGAATCCAACATATAAAAAATAACTTTTTGGGTGGAACGTTCCTTTAATATGGCTGATATAACCAACAAACACCAAATGTATGCATCTACATAAATAAAATTTCTATCTTCATCAATTATATTTTACAAACTGAAACCTTACCCTCACTTTTAGAGGATGCACACTCTGTATTCAAATTAAATTTTTCTCTCCATCCTTTGATTTTGGTGAAATCATTTGTTTTCCCTGTCCTAGAGATGAAAGGAATGTTTCCATCTGCTGTGAAAAAAATCAACCATACTAAATGTTAAAACCCAAATAAGTAAAACAAAACACATATATTTACATATTAACTAATAAACAATAAAACAGTTAAAGATTTAAAGAACAAATACTCTTAAACCTTTTAATAGACAGTATTGATGACTAGCTGCCTTTGTGACAATCCAGGTTGGCTCCATGCTCCCACTCCTGCATGGAAGTCTCTTGAACCTGCCACCCTCAATACCATAAACCAGATGAACCAGGCAGATGAGGATGCATACATTCCAGACAAGAGGTAGGTGCAAAGTGATTACTTTTTTATTACAAACAAAATCAAAGTGTCCAAATTGAAGTGCCCTGTTGTATCCATTATAAATAAATAACCCAATAAAACAAAGTGCTGGTGGAGATTAACCAATCCAATAAATATTCTTTTAAAATCAAAGTAAAATACACGGGCAGGCAATATCTTTTAAAATGCAGTCCGTTCCTTTAAAACGGATGTCTCCTCAGCTTTTCCCAAACTGGACCTCATAGCCGAGGAGCTGCCTAACCTTGCTTCTCTCCTTTCTTTAACTGGTGCAATGAACCACTTCCTCTGGGGCACAATTGAGGTGCCTGACTAATCTGCCTACCTCCACACATGTGCAGTGCAATCAGCCAGCAACTCAATTAATCGCGAAAAGAAATGCACTCGCACACACCTGTGTTCCCTGATTGGAGCCTGCACTTTTTGGGGTGTGCTTATTCATTTAAAATTTGCCCAATGCCACAGACCACCTATGACAGCCATGAATTATTTTATGTATCACCCAAACTTGCAGTCATATAATG
Organism: Erpetoichthys calabaricus; assembly: GCF_900747795.2. Classification (NCBI taxonomy): domain Eukaryota; kingdom Metazoa; phylum Chordata; class Cladistia; order Polypteriformes; family Polypteridae; genus Erpetoichthys; species Erpetoichthys calabaricus. The sequence goes on along the minus strand of NC_041409.2, from coordinate 71,806,074 downwards.
TATAACAACATATTCAGGTCTTCAATGATAGATTATAAAACATTAAATACAGTAGAACCTTGCTTTACACAAGGAATGCTTTTCTCAGCATCTCATATAATGGGAAAATTACATATGGTTATTTCCTTTGACAGCTCCTTTAAATTGCACTTAAAGAGTTTGACTTATACAATATGTATGTACATGTGTATACATATCTTCCTCTTTCTTGGGCAACTGCATAATAGGCTAAACAGTACTGAAAGAGAGTACTTATTTTTAAAATACTGTGAATGAGAAAAAGCACAGGAAGCACTTTTGTTGCATTCTCTCACGCCACTACATGCAGCAAGTGAGTGTGAAAGAAAAAGAATACATGGAGGTGGGCATCTTTATTTCTTTTGCCTTTCATATTTAATGATTAATTAGAAGCAGAAAGAACACAGGGAGGAATAATCTCAGCTCTTCTAAGGATGATGTGGATAAAGTATGGCAAGAGCACAGAACAGTACAGGTCTCTTTCTTATGCTGCTATATATCGGAGTGACCGAGACAGATCAAAAGCAAGAATTTGCTCCTCTTACACCATAAGAAAAACAAGCATGTCACTGATTTTTTGCACTGTTCTTTATGATCAGCTGCCAGTTCATGTTAACTTAAATTTATGCAAGTAAACACTCTTTCCTTTGAGACGTAATCAATACTGTTGCTCAATAACACAAAATACATACAAAATAATTATGTTTATTTTTATTTTAAAAACAAGCACAAAAACCTCTTAAGAGTAAAATAAAGTTAGTGTATTAAACTCTGGAATAAATATTAAACTGGAAAGTGCACTGTTTTAGGGAGCTGCCCTGACACATTCACCTAGCATCAAGATTTACATGATTCTCTATAAAGTGAGGTGTTCAAACTAAATATCTAAAATCTTTAAAGCAAACTTTCCATCCAATTAGAATACTTCCTCTCCTCTCCTATGCTATGTATTAATTCCCAGAATAAGTATGTGAAAGAGCCACCTTTGGCAGAAATTATAGCTGTAATCCTCCATCAACTTTGTATACCTGAAGAGATGCAATATTACCACTTGTTGTTTACAAAGTTGCTCAGGTTTTCTTAAGTCCACAATTTTTTGCCATATGTAATCAGTATATTAAAAATAAAATTTACACGTTTCATTTATTTAACATTTACTATACATGATAAGCAAAACTCTCAACACTTTTTGTTTTAATTAAAGAGAAAAAAGTGTGAAATGAAGAGGAGGCTAATCCATTTTGATAGTTACTACATCCTAAAAGAGAAGCTAAATAGGTTGCATAAAATTTGGTTTAATTCCAGTAGCAGCATATCAGTCCTCACCTGTGCATGTATCTTGAGTTACAGGATATTCACGTGAATCTGTCAAACGGACTGGGGGTGGCAGAGGCAATTTCACACCAAGCCACTGTAGGTCAATAGCCAAGGTTGGGTCTATAAGACTCAGTTTTATTCCAACTATTAAGAAATAAAATTGTCAGATAAAAAAACCACACACATTCAAGACACCTGTATAAGGGTAGATCTTGGTTATCTCAACGCACTTTGCAGAAAAAAATATTTTAACTACTCCATAATACTGTAGTGTCCTTCAGACATGTAACTGCGCTAAAACAATTAATATTTTAAGGAAAGGTGTCTAAAATCAGTTTGTAGAGACCAATTAAGAAAAGACTTCAGACTGTTAGTTATTAAACACAAACTGTAACAAATGGTAAATTAAGAAAGCAAGCCAATGTAATAAGTGAAACAAATATTAATTGTTAAAGTAACCATTTTCCTTTGCTCCGTTTCAATGGCACCTACCTTCTTGTAACACAGGATGAATAACCTGCTTGTATCTGAAATGCTTCAGATCATTAAGCAGTCTCTTTTCTTGTCGAGCGATAATTTCTGGTTCAGTTTCCAGAATTACTGGTTCAGTATCTAGGACCAACTCACTAGTAACTGTTGACAGAATTTATTGAAATTGTGTTATTCCAAACAGACCTGTCACTCATGCGAATGTATATATTTAACATAGGAGAAATATTTGTGTAATCATTCAATAATGATACTGCTATGGTCAAATACAATACAGTATAAAAGCATTAGCAGACATTAAATAACATGATTTATATCCTAAACACACACACAAATAGCTTCAATTTGGTTGTTTTAAAGCAGTCTACAGAAAAGCTTTTATAAATATGTCTCATTTCTCATATGGCTGATTCACAAGCTCATTAACAATAATAGCAGGCACATTTACAGTATTTTGGAATAGTATTATTTATACTATGTTTTGACACTTGCACATTTTTGCATATTTATTTCAGTACTATGCTATTTAAGCCAATGTCACGTTATGTTACTTTTAGTTGTAGAACACGTCAGACTTGCCAACTTCTGTTGCCGACATTAACAGACCATGTCAACTTAAGCGACTGAAAATTAATGCTCTGCCCTTTTTCGTGATAGGGAACAGCGTGCTGACAGACGGAGTTGCGGCTGTACAATGGGTTAACAATTACAGTGAGTTCAGCCACAATTTCAACCCCTTTTTTTCTTTTTTCTATTCTGTCATGGTACATAAAACATGAGATATCAGAGCCCACCCCTACGACTAAAGACAAGATCAAACCTGTTTCATTTTGTTGGAACTATTCAAAGACTCATTGGACTGAAACACTAGGCATGTCACAGTACGAGAATGGCTTCAAAAGAGCACACTGCTGACTGCCTCCAATTCACAATGTTTATGTAAATAAACATTATGACTGAAAATTGCTAGAAAAATGGCATAATGTTACATGGCCTAGCAAGCTGATTATAGATCTAAATGACTCAGATTAAGTAATATGCTGATGTCTGGATTCCTGGAAGTAAACACACACAATCACACCTGGATATAATCTATACATTTAAGACTGGTTATCACTTTTGCTTCAATCTAACTTCACTTACATGTGCACATTGATGCCAGAGGCTGCACTTTCCCTGAAATATGAAAAACATGCAGACACTTAATGGAGTTAAACTACTTTTTTACTCTTTAGTCAAGCATTTTGTAAAACGCTCAAAGAAAAACATAAACATGAAGGAAAAAAAGTAATACATATTCATGCCCTCCAAATATAGCAATTATCTCTTATGAAAAAGTGGAATGGATACAAGTGAAAAATTAATAAAAAAATTAGTCAAATGTAAAAGTCACACAAGACAATTATCTACAAAAGTGGTGCCCTTATAAATACTGCCTTGTTTTTATTCTTCAACAATCTTTATTCATAACAAGAATAGTTACACAAAAACTTAAGGTATGAGATGGAGTATGGAGTATTTATATTACTACCGTGGAGCAGGAATGAGAAGTGTAGTGTTTTTAAAGTGCCCTTTGATTTCAATCAAAAGCTACTTTATCATACTGATGTGGGAAGGAGTATTTACACTAAAATTCTGTCCCATACAAATAAATCCAAATCTGTACACTAACAGGGACAAAAAAAAAAAAAAAAAAAACAACCATGACACAATAAAAACCAGTGTTCTTAGCCTTGGATCTCGACTGCACGTTTTAGCCTCAAAACAAAGATGTGTAATATACTGCTTTAAGCTGACTTTTTTTTAAATTTTTTTTAATGTGCCACAATCAAAAGAACAGCATTGCCAGTGTTTAAAACATTAAATATTACTGTCGCCCCAACATGTTTTAAAATATTCTAGATGGCCATATAAATCCCTATTTTAATATCATTATGTAAATATTATCATATAATATGGCACAAACTAGAGAACTGCATTAAATGTTTATTCTGTTTAAAAAATTTAAAAAAGTAAAAAAATAACTTTTGAGAAGTTAGAGATAAATTTGTAAACACTACCTGTTTGTAAAATGTGCTTGGCAAAATGTGCCAATAAACTTCCAAAATAATGCGGTCTACTCCACCTTTGATTTTACTCAGATCAGTAAATTCTGTAAATGAAATTACAACCCCAGTTCCAATGAAGTTGGGACGTTGTGTAAAACGTAAATAAAAACAGAATACAATGATTTGCAAATCCTTTTCAACCTATATTCATTGAATACACTACAAAGACAAGATGTTCAAACTGATAAACTTTATTGTTGTTTTGCAAATCTTCACTCATTTTGAATTTGATTTCCAAAAAAGCTGGGACAGGGGCAGCAAAAGACTGGGAAAGTTGAATGTTCAAAAAACACCTGTTTTGAACATTCCACATTAATTGGAAACAGGTGTTTGTCATGATTGGGTATAAAAGGAGCATCCCCAAAAGGCTCAGTCCTTCACAAGCAAGGATGGGGCGAGGTTCACCACTTTGTGAACAACTGCGTGGACAAATAGTCCAGCAGTTTAAGAACAATGTTTCTCAACGTACAATTGCAAGGAATCTAGGGATTTCACCATCTACTGTCCATAATATCATCAAAAGATTCAGAGAATCTGGAGAAATCTCTGCATGTAACTCTTCCAAAATCCACTCTAAATAAACTGTTGAATAAGTATGGAGAACTATACCCTGTGATAGTATACTATGAGTTCTGTTTAGGTTGTAATACCTGAATTCAACTTTTGACAATTTGCTCTTAAAGCAGGTGTCACACTATACAACTTTTCCAACAACCTTTATCCGTAGTCTGTATAAAGAAAAAATTGCAGCAAGAGCCCATTACGATCAACTACATAGCCTAAAGCTGCTGGTGAATCAGTTATACCAGTATTGACAATAATCAAATGAATTTAATTTTACCATAGTGACCAGAAATACAATATGCACAATGTTATCCTAACAAGGAACATCAGACTGTGAAAATGATGGGCAACCTTGTTGATCTGTCAGCCTAAGATACATTACAATTAGAAACCCAACAAAGAGTAAATAGTTACATTAAAAAAGACAGCAGCTACCAAATAGTTTTTAATCTAAATTCATTAATTTGTGTAAATCATACTTCTCTCCTCCATATCATCAAGAGATTTTTGGGGTGCTTTTATCTCTTCTGTCTGCAGCTGGTCTCCCAAGTGAACTTCAAGTGCTTCCTAAAAACATAGTAGTCAAAGAAAAGTGTTTTGTCCCTCCAGTTAAATGTCTATTCATCATACATATATTAAGAATACATAACAACTTAGCATTACATTATTTGTAAGGATTCAAATACAACCTATGCCATTGTTAATCAGCAGACAAGGAAATAGAAATTAATAGCAGTTACAGTGCTCTTCATAATGTTTCAGACAAAGGCACATTTTTTCCTTGATTTATCCCACTGTTCCACAATTTAAAATTACAAATCAAACAATTCAGACATGATTAAATTGTGGACCTTAAAGGTATTTGCATACATTCTACACAACATGTAGAAATTACAACACTTTTTAAACATGAACCCCCCCAACCCCATTTCAGTGCACCATACTGTTTGGAATAATTGGTGTCACAGGAGTTGGTCATTACTCAGGTGTGTTTCATTGCTTCACTGGTGCAGGTATAAGAAAGCTAAGCTTGCTTCTACGTACAGACTACCATTGGAGTCTATAGTTGCCATTGTTCAAAACAAGATCAAGAGCTGTACAAATTAAAATGTCAAAGAAGCAATAATGAGGCTGAAAAACAAAAAAAAAAAACAGACACATTGGTAAAACCTTAGGATGATCTAAATCAACTGTCTGGAATATCATTAAGAAAAAAGAATGCAATGGTGAGCTCAGTAATCATAAAAGGAACCAGGAGGCCAAGGAAGAATCCTCACTATGGTAAATAAAAAGCCTTGAATGCCTGTCTGACAGATCAAAACCAGTCTTCTGGAGGCAGGTGTGTCAGAGACTACTATCCAGAAAAGACTTCATGAAAAGAAGTACACAGGCAGATAGGCCACACTGCAAGATGCAAGCTACTAGTGAGTCACAAAAAAATGATGGCCAGATTTTAAAGTTTGCCAAAAAGTATTTAAAAGAGCCGGCAGAATTTTGGAAAAAGGTCTTGTGGACAAATGAGACAAAAATGAACCTGTATCAGAGTGATGGCAAGAGCAAAGTGTGGAGACACAGAGGAACTGCCCAAAATCCAAAGCATAGCACCTCATCTGTTAAAACATGGTGGTGGGGGTGTTATGGCTTGGGCATGCACAGTATGGCTGCTACAGGTACTGGCACACTGATCTTCATTGATTATGTAACTGCTGACGGCATTTGCGCAATAAATTCTGAGGTGTACAGAAACATCTCAAGTTCCAGTAAATGCCTCCAAACTCAAAGGACGGTGCTTTATCCTACAGCAAGATGATGATCCCAAACATACTTCTAAGGCAACAAAGGCTAAAAAAAAATGAAAAGTTCATGAATGTCCAAGCCAGTCACCTACTTTAAATCCAATTGGGCATGCCTTCCATATGCTGAAAAAAATACATAAGGGAAAACAAGCCAGCAAAACAAGCAGGGCTGCATTAAAGGCTTGGCAGAGAATCACCAGTGAAGATAATCAGCCCCTAGTGATGTCTATGAATTGCAGATTTCAAGCAGTCATTGCACCTAAGGGATATGCAACAAAGTGTCAAATATGACTGCTAAACATTGCTATGCCCCAAACATTATGGTGTCCTTAAAACTGGGAGACCATGCAGAAAAAGTGTTGTATTTTCTACATGCTGTATTCAATGTATGCAAATACTCTTAAATTAATGCAATGTGCACTTTAATTATGTTTAAATTGCTTGATTTGTAATTTTAAACTGTGGCGTAGAGGAATAAATCATGGAAAAATGGGTCTTTGTCCCAAACATTATGGAGGCCACTGTAACTGTCAAGCAAAATTTTGCAAAAGATTTTAAAATACATAAGCATGAAAGTACTTGCAATATTTAAAAAAATACTTTAAAAGCAAAAGAATAACTTGTTCATTCTTCTCACTTACACTACTTCATATCTTACAAAAAAAAAAACATTTCTATATTTAAATGTTTAGCTTATAAGACCTTGACTAGTGACACTAATTTACTTTAGAGGGGACAGTCATAAGAGATAATTAAAATCTGAACACCATTTTAATATCATACACTGCCAACAAAGATCAATAATATGAAGTGCAGTTAAACACTTCACTTTATAACTACAGAAGATGGTACAATACAAGAACCATTAAAAAAGTATTTAGCCATTTAACAGTGTTCTCTACTGTATTTAGGCTGGGCAGCTAACACTACAGAGGGTAGTTACTTTATGCACATATTTCCCATTTTGTAATATTTCTATCCACTAATTTGTTTCTTTTGATACAGTCTGACAATTCATTGCTGTCTACATAAGCTGATCTGCAACAGTCTATATAACACTTACACAGCATTAACCAAAGTAGTGTGACCCCAAACAACACTAAAGATTTTATACAGTATTGATATGCTGGATAAAGCACACAAGTCAGTCCCAAAAACTAGATTTGGATACTCCCGTTAATGACACCTGGAAAACGATCTTTGTTCAACTATAAAGCTAAATGAAGTAAATTTACCTTGCAGGAAAAAGAAACGAAAAGGACTCCTTCCACATCCTCCAAGTCTGGCTGCATGGTTGTATCAGGAGTTATTTCCATTGCTGAAACTGCACTGCTTATTGCCATCTTTCTGTAGGATCTCCCCTTTCCAAACCTCACTTTTCGCGAACGTCTTTTTTTAAAGGTATGGATAGTAGGTGATTCAGTTTTCAATGTAGAGGAACATTTTATTTTGTTGCTGAGGTAGCGAGATTTCTTCCAGGTGTCTTCTGTTGAAATACCATTAGAACAGGAAACCGATTTGGCATTGCTAGGTGAGGGTTCTGTGTTCATCATAGAATCTGGCTTGGGAGCAATAGCCCTAAGGTTAGAAATGGTGCATTCCCTTTTAATCCGTGGTTTTTGATGATTCACTGGTCGTTCGAAAACAGCAGCCTTTAATGATTTTCCATATGAAGATTGTGAGGTCAGCACAATATTAGGCATCACAGCAGCAGGTGTATAACTACTGTTCTGTGTCTTTGCAAATGTTAAGGGAGAAATATCAGGATTTGATGTTTCAGAAGAAATCCGAGTAGATTTGGACGGAGAAGAAAGCCCAAACAAGACAAGAGGTTTTTTCCCACTCTCTTGTTTTATCATTTTGGCCTTGGCAACCCCAGTAGGTCCATACTTTTGTTGTGCATTTAAAAGTTCTTTCTCCTTTAGGCTACCATGACTGTCAATAACCCGGTCAACACAGTCCAACACAGATCCTGTACAATAGTCATAATCATCAAATGGCTCCTCTTTAATCCTCACATTATTATCTTTGAACTCGGTTGTTGATGTAGTGTCTGTAACATATGCACATTTCATAGTATTGCTGCAAAAACAAATACATTTAGTCAAAAACTTTCAAAGTGAAACCTTCTTCCTTAGTTTAAAATATATGTAAAATATATATGAAGTATAACATTTTTTTAAGTTGATGTTGAAACACTAGTCTTAAACCAAGATCCAAGAAAACCATCTCCTAAATTCCTGGTGTATTAGATAAATAGCTAATAGTCAGCCTAAAGTAACAGTGAATGAAATATGCCTAGAGAGAGTGTGCTACACTTAGGATGGTCCAATCATTTTTTAGGGACACTACCGATTTCATCTCTTTTTAATCTCTTAATTTTTTCTTTTTTTTTTTTTAAAACACTAAGATCCAGCATAACCACATGCATAGAGGACTCAAGTCCTACATTGAAGTGTTAACTTTAATTAAAAAAACTCCAAACTTTAAGAAAACAAGTATTATATTCAATTTTTTTTTATTGACATTTTCTTATGGCTCAGTGACCATAAAAATACTAAAATTATCTTAAAATACATACTTTAACTAATAAAATATGTACAGAAAATATTTATCCATGATACATATGGCATAAAAGAAAATAATTACAAGCTGTCATTTTGTGTAATTTATTTTGTAATGTAGTTACATGAAACAAAGCTCAAAATAAAAAGTATTTTTTACCAATTGTATAGCAAAAATTATATATTCTTGCATGTTGACTTAATTGATATTGACAGTTAAGCACTGCTTAAATGTAAATATACATGCACTTAGAGTTATGAACCATTTTAATCATTAGTTGTACTATACCTTTGTTGCTGTACAAAAGTAAATTTACTGTATTTAATTTTTTACAGCATACCAGCTAGATATTCCTAATTCTTGAAGTGTAATTATAAATATTGATTACTATTTTAATTATGAAGTGCTTGTTTCTTACCAAACCTTATATTGTATGACACACACAAACACAAAACAAACCTTAAAAAAAATCCACAAATCTATCAAATGTTCATAAGATGTTTATCAAGCACAAAGAAGGCTAACATACTAAACAAGTTTACAAGTAAAATAGACCAGGCATGTCAAACTCACTACCATTGGTGGGCCGCTTCGACTGCCATACATGCGTCAGCGGGCCACACTGTAACAAATACTATTATACAAAGTTACTGTAGCTTTCTTTCCAATACTGAAAACTTAAAAAAATGTAACACTTAAAGTTTAAAGAAAAGCAATTTATTTCCATACAATCTCCGTACAACAGCATACAATTAGAGTCTTAGCCTCTTAGCTAGGGTCCTTATATTATTATATTATATTCATTGCTTATATAGGAGTCTTACAGTGTGAGGTCTATTTCTTTTGTCCCAACACTTGGCATCTCTTGTTAGTAACCAGTTCATCAATATCAGGCTTGAAATCTTGTGCAGCTGCAACTTTTATGAGGGATGAAAGGTGCTCGACGGTAAGTCTTGAGCGATGTGGGGTTTTGGTAGCTTTCGTTAACGAAAACAATTGCTCACAAAGGTAAGTGCTTCCTAACATAGACAGTACTCTCGATGCCAACTTACAGATCTGCACATACGAAGGTGGCAGGTAAGCATACAAGCCTGGCACACCAACTTCGTTGCATTTTGCCTTCAGAATAGAATCTGACTGCACTTCAAGCTGATATGCAAAAAGCCCCCTGACCTACACTAATTTTACAAACTCAAAATCACAAAAATTTGTTAATAAACAACTCACCAACTTCTCACGTCCACTTCAGATTTTCAGCTGTAGTCTGCACTAATTGTTCGTTACAATACTAGCACCAAATTACATAAAACTAGAGCAAAAAAAGTGAAAATATGCGAGCTATTACTACTTGTGATGGTCAGTTCTGCCCAGTGGCCAGTCTCAGCAGCCCAGCCAGTAGTGTAGCCTGCCAGGGGCGGCTCTAGGCTTATGGCAGCCGTGGCAGAGAAAGAATCGGCAGCCCCTTCGCCCGCCAATGTCAATATGATATCTTATGCACAGTGGATGGCCACGTCAGTTGCGGACACTGCATAGCCGCCTCGTGCTCATGACACGCTACTATATGCACATGTCCGTAACTTAAAAACCAAGTGGCGGCCCAAGATATTCTCATTATGGCAGAACGTTATAATACTACATGTAGCTTACTGCTCCGACTCGTGTGACATTAGTAAATGCAGCGTACTAATTAACAAGAAACACAATATTTTTCAGCCACATTGCCGTCAGCTGTGTCGTTATTCTCTCTTTCTGTTTTATATTCAATATATATATTGGCGTGGCGTCCCTGTGTAGGTGCACAGTTTGCACATGCCTAAGGCCGCCCCTACTGCCAGGCTGCTGCAGCCTAGCACTTCAGTTGCGACATCACGGCTCATTAACATTGGACAAGGCTCGTGGCTATACTAGTAAATGATGTTTCCGGTACCGTAATGCCATGGGAAAACGCGCTTTTGTCAGAAGGCAGAAGTAAGAAAAGTCAATAAGTAACGCCGAAGATGCAGAATGATTCAATCACAAACGATAGTAATCATTTTGTTCTAGTTTAGTGCTAACTAGGATTTGTCATGCGGGCTGCACAGATTCCTGTTGCGGGCCACATCCGGCCCAGAGGCCGCGTGTTTGACATTCCTGAAATAGACAATTTCTGCTTTTTAACCAAAAAGTCTATTGCTTAATAAGCAGCAAATTCAAATTCTTTATCTTATTTTTCTCATTAAAAAGGTGAGCTACTGTACTTAAGCAGTGTCCCTTTTAATAAAAAGACAAAACAAAAAGACCTGAATTCAATAAAGTAGCGATTCTTGCTATTTGTTTAATTGCAAAGGGCAACTTTGATTTCTCAGTTTAGTACTCCACTTAATTTAATGCATAAGGCTCTGGTAAAGTCTGGCTTGGGATTGGTGTCCTAGCTCGATTACTGCCATACCTCAAGTAAAGGAACATTTCAACTAAATTACCACAAAGCTTAGAAAAGCAGATGTGGGGGAAAAAGAAAAAAAAAAAAAAAAAAAAAAAAAAGTTTGTGTTCAGCCAGTTTCCTTATCACAGAGTCTTTTCTAGTGAAAATCAGCAGATTCAGATAGGCTGTGATGATATGATTGATCAGCTAAATCTATACTCTCTTTACTCATTCTTAACAATTTCAACGTAGTAATTTAAAAATCATACATAATCTCAGATATAGCAGACAACACACTAGAAAATTATTAATTTGGCTGAAGAAAAAAATGGATGTTATTGATTGTCCTCAAATATGAATTATGTGAAAATACAATTGTGAACAAATGTAGAGGTGTAAGAATTTCAGCTTTTCAAAGAGGTTTCTAATTAGTTTCCAACTTTTTGCCACTTTCAATATTTTCACAAATGTCTGATTTAGCAGCAGTGGCACTCCTTTGGAGAAAAAAAAAAATCATTATTTTGGTCAAAGACCATTTCCATTATATCTTGGTGCACAGTACTAGGGCCTGAAATTTGATGCACAAAATAAATAATTCTCAAAAATTCCAATTTTTAATGCACAAATTTCTTGCATGTTTTATTTGGTAAGCAACTACTTGCAAGAATAGTCAATGTAGTCTTTTATATCACTATTTTTATAAGTACACCAAATTTGCTACTTAGAAATTGAATTATTTTTTCAACATTTACGTGTTTAGGTCACATACATTGAATATCACCTGCCAGTTGTAGTTATACCTGACTGGAATCCGCAGCTATTGAACTTGGCAATTAGCTGATGAAGTTGCATAAGTGCGCAACAGGAGTTGAGGACACAGGCCTTGTGGTGCCCTTTGGCTAAATTGTGTTTTAAAAGAAACAACTAAACTTTGTTAAATTGAAGGATAAAAACAGACTGAAGTATATATTTTGCATGCCAGTAATACAGAAATTCAGAAAAATGACTTGAATTGTGTGGTGAATTCATATTCAGGATCATTCTTCAACAAACTGACAGCTACATTGCTCACTGAGAAACACAAAGATAAACATAATCATCAATTATTTAAAATGTTTATAGTGGGCTGACTGCCTTTAAACTGGACTCTTAAAAGTAAAAGTCCGTGACACACACAAACAACACTGAAAGGGCGCTTCAGGAGAAAAATTAGGAGTTTTCCCTAGAATACCACAATTCACCTTTACATTCTATTGAGGTCTTTTAGAAATATTCATTTAGAACCTTAGAACAATAAATAAAATAATATATTCACTGCAAACAGATAATAGTTAATAGTTATTGTCAAACCCACTTCAGTTCACAGGAACACGGAGCAAGAGCTTATCCTGGCAGTACTAGGCACAATTCAGGAAACAGCCTGGTCAAGGTCCAAGTCAATCACAGGCCCACTCACAAACACACCCACTCATTTTCACACTGGGGCCATTTAACCAAACTTGAGTCCCAAGAGGAAAAACAGACACAGTGAGACACATTCAAATTTCACACAGATAATCACGTGTTAGATTTGAACCTACTGCAGTATGCTGGATCTGTGAAGAGGCAGTGCTAATCAGTGTGCACTACTGTAGCACCGCAGCTAAAAAATGTTAAGTATATTTTAACAAATCTCAAACTTTTAACAACATTCACACTTACTGCTTTATGCTGATTGCTTAAGTGTCTTAAAACTGCAAATTATTCTCCTACATGAAAAACATAGCGTGTATTTAAAGAAGTGTTTTCTTAGCATATTTTATTTGTTTTATTCACCTGGTACAGTTTTCCTTGGCAAGCCTGTTTTTTGGTCAAATAGGAGTGGAAATTGTTATACGAAAAAATTTATGTAAAATTACAATGGCTGAAATAAACTTATCGGATGGTCTTTCACATAATTTATTTGCTCAAAATTGTATAAACTACTGTAGACATAAGAAACAATAAGTTGTGACATTTAAAAAATGCCTTAAATAATAATAAAGTGTTTTTTAAACTGTGGGTTTTTGACCTCCCCATCTACAATTTCACTCCTTCATCACCCCAGAGTCTGAAATCCCTCCTTTTGTTAAATTTAGGGGGAGGGATTTCCCTCCCAATTTCAAAAATGAATTTTGAGTCCAGCAGTGCCTGAACTCTTATTGTATATTACAGCACACTGTCAACACTTTTTGGTTTTTTCTTAGGAAATGCTAACTTGCAATTTCAAAACTTACAAAAAGTATTTTACTGCTATTCACCCAGGTTAGAAATCGAATCTGATATTGCCGAGTCAGTATTAAGCTGAAACAATGAAATAAAGCCATAAAGGGATTCTGTTTAAAAAAAAAGTACTCTGGGAATCTGGAATTGTAAGACAAGTTCCTGAACAGCTAGTGTGAAATTGCATATCATGACAAATTTCGGTTGTGTCACTATCCGATCACAAAGGAGGAGGATGATGAGGAGATTGGGAACATGCACTGATTACAGCACAATGCCGCACCAGGCACACAATGAGCAACCCGAATTGGTACACGAGTTCAGCTGTGCAACAGTCAACACCTCTGTACCACACTGGAAAAGCGTGCCAATCCTGCCATCCCCCAAAGCTTTCCCTGTAAGTTAGAGGATCGGCTTGCAGAGATGGATGCAGGTTAACATTATGTGCTAGGATACAATTTAAATGCCAGTAACAAGTTAACATAAATTAAAAAAATTCAGCTTAATGCAATAGCCTCCCAGTTACTAAATTTCAATTCAACTAAATATTACTAAAACCAGGGAATAAACTATGAATCCACCTGCAGTCAATTTTTAATAAGTAGGAGAAACACTGGAGTCATCATGTACAAGTATTCCTGTGCTGACACTTTGTTGATGTCACACCTCAATAAATTCAAATTGCTATGGGGACCAACTCCCAACAGCTAGGTGTACCTAATGAAACAGTTATTTTGCATAAATGTATAACAATAATTTCAATATCATCATTGTCTGTGTGGTGTCTACAGAGTTTTTCTTATTTCCCATAAATATATCTGTTATACTAATCGACGTCTTGAAATCAACACATTATGAGAGAGTGTAGGTATGTGAATGATTGTGCAGTAAACATGTCCATTCATCGGCACAGTTTTGGTTTCTGCCTGGGTCTAATATTGCAAAGACAGGCTCTAAAGCTATCCAAACATGGGGGATAAAAACACCAGAGAGATAGAACACATAATATGTAATGCCATTATGTAATTAGTAATTGTTAAAGTTTGCATTTTTATCTACCTGTGAGCTTCTCACAGCACTCCGTGCCTGCATTCAATGAAGAGCACTATACAAAAATAAACTGAATGGAATTAAATATAAGGTTCTGGCAGCCACATTTGAAGTAAGGCTATGCTTTTAAAATTCAATAAACATATTAAACAACTTCCAAAACAGCTTTTCTTTTTAGAGAATGACAGAAAAAAAGGTCATTAAGGTTACTGGATAATCATATTAACAAAAAAATCTGAGAAGTGAAATCTCATTATTATGCCATCTTTAATACAAAAAATTAAAGTCCCTGATCTTTTATTTGTCCCTCTCAATACTTCTAATGCAAAATGAACTGATCTCCAGGATTCGTCCATGAAAGTTCAACAGCTACAGTGATTTTGGGGTTCTGATAAATGACACACGTGGAACTCCTATTTTTCTACTCTTTCATAAAAGAGACCTGAAATTATATCACAAGTTGAAATCCTCAATGAGGAAATTTTCTTCCAATTGCTAATTTGAGATAAATCTCTAGATTTGTTTAAAGGTTAAGAACGGACATGAGATTGTTTTAAATGACTGGCTGAAGTAACTGTCCATCATGCAAGCTCAAAGGTTGCACTTGATTTCATAGTCTTGAATCTGACATGAAAATTGTATCAAAAATTGGAACCACTATGAGTAATATCTACAGTAATCTCCCCATAATTGATGTCTTGAAGACGCTTAGAAAAAGATACAGTGATGTTTCCATTTTATACTTAGGAATTAGAAAAAAAGAAAAAAAGGCCCCCAACATGCACATACCCAACGACAGATAAATATTATTAATAATAACGTACAAGTATTAACTAACAAATATTAACACTTTAGTTTTATGAGAAGAAGAAGCAGTGAACTGGCCTAAAACTAAGGTCACGCACTCTGCATCATTTATTGAAATATCAAGATTAATCTAGGCAAGAAAACAGTTTCTGCACTCCTCATGACACACCAAAGTTTATACCTCATTCTGCTCAAGGCATAAATGTGAATGATGTGTTTGTATTATGCTGCTTTTATATGCTATGGTAATTTTCAGAGTTACCATTTGTAATATTATTCCTTCACACTAATTCCTGTTTATTATTTTTGTTGGTAGTTTTGGAAGAATTACAAGAGCCCTGTTGGTTTGCTACTTAAGCCACAAAAAAAGACATTTAAAGATTATCCCTACACTTTTTGTGAACATGAAAAAGGCAAAAACTGAGGTGCTGGCATCATAAATCAATGTACAGTTGTGCTTCAAAGTTTGTGAACCCTTTAGAATTTTCTATATTTCTGCATAAATATGACCTAAATCATCATCAGACTTTCACTCAAGTCCTAAAAGTAGATAAAGAAAAACCAGTTAAAACAATGACACAAAAATATTATACTTGGTCATTTACTTATTAAGGAAAATGATCGAATATTACATATTTGTAAGTGGCAAAAGTATGTGAACCTTTGCTTTCAGTATCTGGTGTGACCCCCTTTTGCAGCAATAACTGCAACTAAACGTTTCCGGTAACTGTTGATCAGTCCTGCACACCGGCTTGGAGGAATTTTAGCCCATTCCTCCGTATAGAACAGCTTCAACTCTGGGATGTTGGTGGGTTTCCTCACATTAGGTTAGGTTAGGTTAGGTTTCTTTATTTAGTCATGTTTACACAGGAAAACATTGAATTTGCCTTTTAACTGTTCGCTTCAGGTCCTTCCACAACATTTTGATTGGATTAAGGTCAGGACTTTGACTTGGCAATTCCAAAACATTAACTTTATTCTTGTTTAGCCATTCTTTGGTAGAACGATTTGTGTGCTTAGGGTCATTGTCTTGCTGCATGAACCACCTTCTCTTGAGGTTCAGTTCATGGACAGATGTCCTGAAATTTTCCTTTAGAATTCTCTGATATAATTCAGAATTCATTGTTCTATCAATAAAGGCAAGCCATCCTGGCCCAGATGCAGTAAAACAGGCCCAAACCATGATAATACCACCACCATGTTTCACAGATGGGATAAGGTTCTTATGCTGGAATGCAGTGTTTTCCTTTCTCCAAACATAACGCTTTTCATTTAAAGCAAAAAGTTCTATTTTGGTCTTATCCATCCATAAAACATTCTTCCAATAGCCTTCTGGTTTGTCCACATGATCTTTAGCAAACTGCTGACGAGCAGCAATGGTTTTTTTGGAGAGCGGTGGCTTTCTCCTTGCAACCCGGCCATGCACACCATTGTTGTTCAGTGTTCTCCTGATGGTGGACTCATGAACATGAACATTAGCCAATGTGAGAGAGGCCTTCAGTTGCTTAGAAGTTACCCTGGGGTCCTTTGTGACCTCGCCAACTATTACAGGCCTTGCTCTTGGAGTGATCTTTGTTGGTTGACCACTCCTGGGGAGGGTAACAATGGTCTTGAATTTCCTCCATTTGTACACAATCTGTCTGACTGTGGATTGGTGGAGTCCAAACTTTTTAGAGATGGTTTTGTAACCTTTTCCAGCCTGATGAGCATCAACAACTCTTTTTCTGAGGTCCTCAGGAATCTCCTTTGTTCGTGCCATAATTCACTTCCACAAACGTGTTGTGAAGAGCAGACTTTGATAGATCCCTATTCTTTAAATAACACAGGGTGCCCACTCACACCTGATTGTCATCCCATTGATTGAAAACACCCGACTCTAATTTCACCTTCAAACTAACTGCTAATCCTAGAGGTTCACATACTTTTGCTACTCACAAATAAGTAATATTCGATCATTTTCCTTAATAAATAAATAAATGACCAAGTATAATATTTTTGTCTGATTTGTTTAACTGGTTTCTCTTTATCTACTTTTAGGACTTGAGTGAAAATCTGATGATGTTTTAGGTCATATTTATGCAGAAATATAGAAAATTCTAAAGGGTTCACAAACTTTCAAGCACAACTGTATTCGGGGAACAAAGTTCTCTCTAAAATGGCCTATTGGTTACTACTTTGAAAATAATTTGTGTGAAATTGCATAGAGGAAAGCATACTCTCGTGTCTCTAACAGCACAAGAATCGAGCAGTATGCAGTATTATTTATGTCATGACTATTACTGTATCTGCAATGAAAGTACTTCCCTCTGCAAACATATTCTTGCAAGTGTGTTTTAAGTTCCTCTGTGAAAAGCATCTATAGTGATTTCTGACAACTACCACAAAAACAGCAACATCAGTTGTATGAGTTAACAACAAGTACACCAACTAAAGGTAGTTACCTGATGTTATCATACATTTCCTGCAGATTTTTGGCCATAAATTCACATTACAAGCCTTCCCTTTCAGATCATCCTAAAAGTTCTCCATTGGATTGAGATCTTGGAGTATGCACGTCATTATAGGAAAGGGACGGTGCTGTCATATTTGTGGAGTTAGTCTTGTCACAATTTCTTCACAATATGATAATGCTGTATTTGAAAAAAGTGTAGGCAGTAGCCATCAAGGGATGTGCAGGGCAAGCAAAATGCTTAGATAGCACAATCATTCAAATGATGCTCAAATGGTATTATTAAGGGCATCCATCCATCCATTTTCCAACCCGCTGAATCCGAACACAGGGTCACGGGGGTCTGCTGGAGCCAATCCCAGCCAACACAGGGCACAAGGCAGGGAACCAATCCTGGGCAGGGTGCCAACCCACCACAGGACACACACAAACACACCCACACACCAAGCACACACTAGGCCCAATTTAGAATCGCCAATCTACCTAACCTGCATGTCTTTGGACTGTGGGAGGAAACCGGGGCGCCCGGAGGAAACCCACGCAGACACGAGGAGAACATGCAAACTGCACGCAGGGAGGACCCGGGAATCAAACCCAGGTCCCCAGATCTCCCAACTGCGAGGCAGCAGTGCTACCCACTGCGCCACCGTGCCGCCCTATTAAGGGCATTTGGGTGTTTTTTTTTTATTTGGACACGGTCACTCTGCTAAATTATGGTGCTGCATTACACGCATGCAAACACATGTAACCTTAACATGTGTGTGTGTTTACAAAAAAAAGAAATATGAAGAAATGCAAGTCACTGTCCATGCAGAAAATGTTTTTTTCAATCTCGTTTGCAAAAACTCAACAAGAGTGCAGCTGTGAATCCCACATCAACCACGACTGAAAAGCAACTCCAAGCTAACTCCAAGTCAAAAGATATGAGTGGGGTGAAAAAGTGAAAGGTCCAGACTAGTTGGTTATTGGACTTCAACTGGCTTTATACAGACTAAAGGAAGACATAATAATGTGTGCTAGTACTGCTACAGCCAGCCTAGTCTAGCCGGTAAAACATTTTTTGTGGCAGCATCATACAGTTTCAAACATGAAAATTTAACAGCACACTCCTAACGACCAATGTCATGTGGCAGGCTGCAACAGTGTGCTGGCTACAAGCAGTTGTGCCAATGGATCTATGGTGGTAAAAGGTTTCCAGACACGAAAAAAGACAAATGATGATGCAAAAATATATGAACTTCAATTAAAAAAAAAAAAAAAAAAAAAACAACTCAGCATATTACATAGCAAATGAACAACTGAATTTTACAAAACTGAAACCACTTGTTATACTGCAACACCCAACATATGACAATGATATTCATTGTGCTGAACTAATTTCAAACATTACTGCAGACAAAAAAAAATAAGTCACAAAAGTCATGACGGTGCAACAGACTCTTCAAAGGTGGAATATTGTGGTGGCCAGATATTTAGTTACATGCATGCTTTGCCAGTAAATGGTCTCTTTATCTTATCACTTAAGATGTCTGTACGATACATCCATGTGTTTATTTTACAACATTCAACAGCATACTAAGTTGTGTTTGCAGCTGGGCAACTCATTTTACATTTAAGTTTTCATAAAAGGTCCTTGAAGGCAGGTGCTAGGGAAGAACCTTTAAGGGGTCTCTTGAAAGTCTGTGAAGGCTGACAATTTTTCTTTGGAAACCGAGCCCAGTGAAACTTTCATTTCACTTTCAATCCCAATGAACGGAGAAGGAACATCTCCCTATTAAAATTTAGCAATATAAATGAACACTTATTTTCATTTAATTAATTGATATCTTATTATCCTATTACTAACCTCTGCTCGCAAATTAATATGGTAGTATATTTGACTTCCTGAAACAGACAAACAGATTCAAAGATCGCCAGGACAACATAGTTCTAAATGTATATTCAACATATAGCCCATTTTGTATTAACATCTCTTTATTATAATAAAAAAAATCCTGGGATGAGACGCGACTTTTTCAAAAAGATACTTTCACGTCCGCAAGACGAGGCGAGCCATAAATAAAAGACAAAGAGTAGATGACAAAGTAGAACGTCGTAAAGAATTCAAAAACGTTGGCGCGATACACATGCAGAGCATGTTAGAGATAATGGAAGTACTAAAATTCGAAAGTCTCAAAAAAAATTATAGTAAAGATCACATTAGCGCAAAAAAATGGAAATTATTACTTGGTGAAAATTACAGAACAGCACAAAGAGATCGAATATATTGTTCGGATTTAAACTTTAAGTCGGAGATTTGTAGATTGTCTAATTTGTGTTGCCATCAGGGAAAAGTAGTGTTTCTTCCCAATGAAGAGGCGTATCCACGAGAATTAAAAGATTTGTTGTTTGGTGAAAGTGAAATCCACAAACGCAAGTGGCAGTGATGTGAATTGACTGGCGCATAGCGCAGGCCTGGGATGGGTTGGCGAACAAAGCGAGCAGGGGGAAAAGCCCCCTAGTTATTGTAATTAAGAAGCTCAATTCACCTAATAAAAATACATGCTTGAAATGAAAATAAAATGTGAAGTAATGCAGTTTAACCCCATAAATGATGCACAGACAATGGCTAATTCACAAAACTATGAATGAAGACATTTTTATTCCAGTTTGCAACCACTTAGTAGCAGAGACTGTGTGAAACGGATGGATGAGGGCTTATGCTGCGCAGTCATGTCATATTTGGAGTGAACTAGTGATTGGTATAGATACCTGACCACGGACAAAAGCAGGAATAGTTTGAAAACGAAGGAGAGTTTTTCAGTATGGTAAGTCACTACAGAAGTTCTCTTTCCACCAGCTGCATACAGATTTCAATGCAATACAGAACATCTTATGAAACTTTGCTTAGCAGTGGCCCATTTTGTTGAGGTTACCAGCCTCTTCATTTGCAGTGAAGTGATGCATCTTGTGATACAGCATGCTTGAACGCTTACCCCGGGTAAAACCAAATATTTTTCAAACAGCAGAACTAACCCTACAACTGTTCTAAACACTTCCACTTCTGATCCTCAATTTCTTTTTCTTCACCCTCACACTTATTACTGCCAGGCAACATGGGTAGTCAATATTATCACACTTCAAAATAGCAGTGGAGATTTTGCAGAACAAGTTGTGGAAAATCAAATTAAAAAAAATACTGAACACTTTTTTTGAATACAAGAGAGAGCAAAGCCAGTGTAGGATGCTTTTATTTTGGGACTGATGATTTAGTCCTCTAAGATGGATTAACTATAAATTAAAAGTATAATTAGTACAGTGGGATCCATATTAGTGAAACAAGATTTGTTACAATATACTAGGGGTGGGCGGTATGACCAAAATTCTATATCACAGTATTTTTCTAAATTATCCCGGTTTCACGGTATTTTTTTCCCCATGCATGAGTGGATGTTAACCACATTTTCCACTGCAATTACAGGCTAAGAATAACCTATTCCACTGTCAAGAGTATTGTACATTGTACAAAAAAAACATTTTAATGTGCACACAAGTATTAATACAGTTTTGCATGGCCCCATAAAGTGATAGTTTTCAAGGGGGTGGCACTAATGGAGAAGGTATCACATTGCATGACAGATGTAGTCAAAATATAGAACCTTTTTATTGAACAAATTTTGCAAAAACAAACTATAATTTTGACAACATATCTTCAACCATACAAATAGGCATTTAGACTTAGTAAAATATCCAGAAGTGCTTGTCAAAAATTGTATTGCACCGAATATGTCTTAGAAAAGGAATAAATAGTAAATATTTTTTGTAAACCAACTACACTTTCTGTTAATGTTAACAATCTCTGTCCACTGACACGTTAAAGTGACTTTTTAAACAACTTTATCATCATTAAACTGCATAATATTTAAACTAATAAATAATAACAATAAAATAAATAATAGTATTATTACTGATAGTTGCACTATTACTTCAAGACTTCAAGCCCAGGTGCATTACACAGTATTCACCAAATTAAAATAAAATACAACAAGTGCAACTTGGTGATGACATCTTTACCAACTGAACCATCATTTAGGCAAACTGCATTAATATGGACCTTGCTTCAAGCTAAGCTATACTGGGAAGAAAAAAAACAAACTATATGTCGAGAACAAAGTCAACATTTCCACTTTATTCTCGCCGTTTATGTCGAGATTAAAGTCGACATTTCCACTTTATTCTCATAGTTTACTTCATAATTAAAGTAGAATGTCATAAACTAAACTTCTTCCTAAAATCAATGTTTAATCAATTACTTAATTTACCCCGTCAGAAATTAATGCAGCACATTAAATGCTTTGTGTTACGTTCCCCGACCCAGTGGTTAATCACTACGCTTCTTAAACTGACTTCCTCCGCACTAAGAGAAGACAGCGATCACCATACAGAATCCGTTCACTTCATGATATTCCTGCTTTCTGAAAATTTAGAACGCTAAGATAAATACTTGATATCATTTTCATGATGAAATGCATTAAAGCAGGTATTACACATGCACGGTAGTGAGGCGGTAGTGCTGCTCCCTCGCAGTAAGGGGTCCCCAGGTGTATGTTCAGTGTAGAGAACTTTATGGCAGGTGTGACGAGGCTCCAAAAAACTGGATGTATGAATAGCTATCGCACAGATTTAACTTAAATATTGTGTAAATGTTGGGTTTGTGATCTGCTGGTCGGAGACACGAACACAGAATTCAATGCATGTTCTTCTGAGCGGGCTACCTTTATTGCATGCATGCTGTCTCTATCTGACGTACCAAAACCCCAGTTCCTATCCTTCCTTTTTCTTTCACCACATAACCAATCACCACACGATAAACGTCTTTGTGAAATTAAAACTAGTTATAAAACTTAGCCCACGGAGTGTTCAGAACTTTAAAAATATCTTCGTTATACATGTTTAATTATGCCATCCATTCAGAGTTGCGCCCATCTCTGAACGAGTCGCCAGCACATCGCAGGATGAATACAAGCAAAACATACACTAGCAGGGTCAATATAGCACAACAAAACCCCACATCCTACATGATTTTGAAAGGAAACTGAAGCACGCCGAGTAAACCCACCAGAAAAACATGCAAATACAAGGCAGGCACAACGCCGTGCCCCCATATGATTAATGCATGCTTTAATGCATTTCACCATGAAAATTATATTAAGTATTTATCTTAGCATTCTAAATGTTCAGAGAGCAGGAAGATCATGAAGTGAATGCATTCCGTGCGGCGATCGCTGCCGGCGCCTCCTCTTAGTGAAAGAAGAAGTCAGTTTAAGAATCACTTAACACAAAGCATTTAATGTGCTATATAACTTATGACGGGGTTTGAGAAAATCTAGTAAACTAAATATTCATTTTACAATGAAGTTTAGTTTACGATGTTCTACTTTAATGACAAATTACGAGAATAAAGTCAACATGTCGACTTTAATCTTGACATAAACGGCGAGAATAAAGTAGAAATGTTGAGAATAAAGTCAACATGTCGACTTTATTCTCGTCATAAGCGTCAAGATTAAAGTGGAAATGTCGAGAATAAAGTCAACATGTCGTCACACTATTACACAGTACCCAGGTACATTACACAGTATTGAAAACAAATAAAGCAAGTACAACTTGGCTTGCAGTATTATCCAGTAGTATAGAAACAGTATTTACACATCTGACCTTTTAAAACTAAAGTATCTCCAGGCGACGGACATGACTCCTTTTTTTCGGCAAAAGTTCTTCTGTTCATCATGTTCAACTTTATTGTCGGCTTCAGTTTTGGAATGTTCTCTGTCCATTTTCACCGCGCAATAACTATGCTACCGCTACCTATTTGGTGGTGTAGCAGTGAAAAAGGTCCCCACTTTAACAGTTTCCCGCTGCGCCACGTTCCGAACGTCGTTTAGGCAATTTAAACCGGTGTTGCGGTATAAGAAAAATCCATATCATAAAAAAAGTAAAAAATGGTTTTCGGTATGAACCGGTATACCACCCAGCACTACAATATACTACCATATAAATGTTTCAAGTTTTAAGAGATTGTGGTGTTGTACATTCAAACAAGTCACATGAAGATTTTAGGTATCTTTAGCTATACATTTATTTAGGTATCCATATTACCTGACAGTGTAATGCAGATGTTTTTCAGGTACAGCATTCAGAGAATTTAGTAAGATGCATTCATTTTCATCCAAATACATAGTCATAAAGAGTGTTTTTATAGAATTCTCCCTTCTATGTAGAAGGTGAAGTGGAATGAACTCAACATTGTCTGTTGCTACACACTTTTGAATACACTGATCTTTTCTACTGTTTTTTTTTTTTTCAAAAAAGTGAAATTTTTCAAGTCAGGTCACAGTTCTTTAATCAGAAGACTAGTTTGGCTTATTGAATTAATCATTTTTAATGTGTACTACACTTTTGCACCTGGGACAGGTTGGATGCAATTCAATAAAAATAACAAAATCCAATATAAACTGGAGTACTATTGAGTCCACATATTTCACAAATGGAACACCTGTATCTATTAAATGTCATAATGAACTGATCAGTGTGTGACAATGTTATTTTGCAGAAATATTTATGAAAAAGTGACTTGCAAAATCAATTAATACCATTAGAGAGATTAGCAGAGAAGTACAAAGGTTACAAATGTCAGAACACATTAAGCTTAGTACTACACAGTCACAGGCATGACTGAAACTAGCAGTCTAACAATCCATTTGAATGCTGACAACAGTGTTGAAACAACTTCAGATTTGTTGACCAGTATTTTCATTATTGCTTTTCATTTACACTTTCAAAACAGGTGTAATACAAAGTGGGTTAATGACTTAACCTACAGAGGGTAGCGACGCAACTTGACAGCCTTAACTACGGAACATGTAAAATGCATAAAATTTTTAGAAACAAGTGAATCATGAGAACATTTTCTTAAAGATAAAGCCATTACATCTAGAATATGCAAGGATGATCGATCGTTCCATGCCAGTGCAAAATGCAGCAAAAAATGTTAAAAACTAAACACCCTGGTGTGGAAGAAAACTCAACACAGCAAGTACAAAGAGGCTCTCCAGCCCCACCTTGTGTTTATTCACAAAACTACGCTAACTGCAGACCAGAAAACACAAAGCCGTCAACAGGTAAAAACCAATTAACCACTGTGTGAAAAGGTTATGTTTGCACATCTAAAACACAAACTTCTAATTACTAATCAAGTATCTGAGCAGGTGTATTCAATTTTTATTTATTACGTACAAATGCAAAGGTGTGGTATTCACTGGTCTGGGTGGAGTTCTGATAAACACAGTTACCCATTGTTCAAATGGCCAGAACAATTTGCCTAAATCAGTTACTTGCACCAAAAAGCTTACCATCACATACGAAGTTATACAAGTCATTAGAATAGGCTTCTGAATAATTAGAAATGGTCAACTGTGAAACACTACAAGCTCCAACTCATTTTTCTATCAGCCTAAAGGACGTAGTCCTTTCAAAGAACTGTACATGAACAGATGCAGCTTGTCATCCTATCATAAATATGGACTACTTAGAAAAATGATTTAGCTAATGCTGTAATATTTAATTAACAGAGTAGCTCACCCCATCACAGCATTACAAGGACATTGCTCATTCTGTAAACCTATTCTCATAGATTGTTTTGTGAACCAATATATAAAACTCTTCTCATATCATTGGAAAGTGACATGATGTATGTTTTTTGCACATACAAGTAAGGCGTTCATTGTACTCTTTACACATGACAATGGCACATCTACTATCATCTTGTGAAACAAAAATATAATCTGAATAGACTACAGAATTAATCCACATAAGAGAGAAAGACAAATTGAGAGAGATGGTAATCCATATTTATTAATGTTTATCATCATAGATAACATCAGAAAATGAATGAATAAATAAAGAACTAAGGACATTTTCCTACAGTTGGTATGCTTGCCAGGGCCATTCTGTGTGTTCCTGCTTTGTTGCTACCATCAGGATATTTCTTCATGCTGTCTGCGTGGGTTTCCTCCGGGCGCTCCGGTTTCCTCCCACAGTCCAAAGACATGCAGGTTAGGTGGATTGGTGATTCTAAATTGGCCGTAGTGTGTGCTTGGTGTGTGTTTGTATGTGTCCTGCGGTGGGTTGGCACCCTGCCCGGGATTGGTTCCCTGCCTTGTGTCCTGTGTTGGCTGGGATTGGCTCCAGCAGACCCCCGCGACCCTGTGTTCGGATTCAGCGGTTTGGAAAATGGATGGATAGATGGATGTAGGACACATTTGCTCATAGAAGACTTGACATGTCCATGATTTTTTTCTTTTTAAATTTCAGTATTCTTCTGTAAATGCCAGGAACCATGTTGAAATTGAAAATAATCACTGCTGTTCTGAGTTCACAGATGGATTTCAAGTAACTTACTTGAAATGTACTGAACTTTGAACTTCTCAGTCCTGTTCATATGTATATTATACTTTGTTTATACATTAAACTTTGAGCAGAATTTTAAAATTTCTCACAAAGAAGAAACTTCCTGTTTTTAAGAATAAAAGGAATAAGGAAAAAGATTGAATTTAAGTTTTAAAGTTTTGTGTTTCTTACTATCTTACTAAATTAAATACAGCCATTCTCCTTTACTAACCAAGATTTTCCACTAAATTAATCAATTATTAAAATAATCTCTTCTCCAGTTCTAGTTGATAGGACTGATGTAGCAGTATATACCGAAGGACTGAAATCCTAAGAAAGCTCAAGATCCTTTTCAAAAGGTGGTGTGTTTTAAAGCTGAGCTCATTATATTTGTGAGACCTGCTGTATACCCTGAAAAGTGACAGCTTCCATTCCCCCTCCTAATTTAACCAGCCTATGTTTGTCCACATGTAAGAAAAATTCCACAGTTGCACAGAAACTCAGAGGACCAAAACACCCAGAATTCAAAAACATCACTGGTCAGTTGAAGTGTTCCTGGGACAGTATCATACTATTATCAGCAGATCAAGAACAGACTACACGCTACCAAGTGGAGACAATTCTCAGGTCTAAAAGCGGTCTCAGTGAACAGAAGAACAAGATCAACACCAAGTTTAACTAATTTGCAGCTAACCTTGTTTTGGCTTTGTGTTTCTCCTCAGTTTACTCAGCCAGCATGCTGGTAATTAACATCTTGCTGCTACATGTTCTTCTCTGTTTAAAAGGACAGAGTACAGGGGAAAAAGTACGTCCTCATGTAAATGTATTAAATAATTGTGATCGTTAAGCTACATCGGATAAGCTGTTCTTATTGTGAATGTTACTCACTTCGACCAAATAAAAAAGAACCAGAAATCCCTACATAGAAAGTATTGATGATGACAGGTACAAATTATAGAAACTTACCTGGAAGCACTATTGTTTCTCTTTAATTCATGGGTAACCTAGGTGGTGCGCATTTTCCTGTTTCCGTCATTACCTTATGCTATTTGACATTACTTGTACATTTTAAAGCTACTCTCTCAATGTAATGCATCAGTGACCATGTTATCAGATCTCCAATGGGGACCACCCCAGTTTAGTTTTTATTTTTATAAGTAGAGTGTGTATAAAATTATAATTATATAATGAATATTGTGAGAGCTCTCATATCAGACCTAGAGAATACCTGAAAAGATATTTCAACAGCATTCCGATAGAATACAATATGGAAAAAAAACTCCCCCAACAGAGTGTAACAGCTTAGACCCATCTGAAGAAACTGGCAGCATCTTTCAATGTGTACTCTCCAAACTAGTGTCCAAGCACTTATTTAATTACAGATACCATCTCAGTGTCTTTGTAGTGAAGATTAATGGTTAATGTACTGTATGCTGATCAGTATTTTTCTATTTCTTATATACTACACAACACTAGGGTGTTGTACTGTATTACGCCAATATATATTTCCATGTCTTTTTCTGCGGCACAGAGTTAAATACGGACACATTTGTTGGTCCCCTTACAGCTCACTGGAACAGTGCTGTATGCATCCTGAAAAGTGATTCGGTGAAAAGCAATTGTCCCATGTATATATGTGTGAATTTGATATATCATTGAGGAAAGCAAAGCAAGTGTGAAGAGATATTAAAAAAAAATATTGCTTTTCAACGAGGATACTCAAAAATGGCCTGGACCATTTGTTTGTACCCTTAGAAAGATCATAAATAACTGGATAAGAGTGATTTTTCAAACTAGTTGTTTTCTTTAATTAGTATCACACGTCTTCAATCGTGAAATCAGTTATTCACCCTATTTAAATCAAAGAAAAGTAGTCACTCTGATATTTGGTATCATCATGAACATGGACCAGAGAAAACAAAGGAGAGAGTTGTTCGATGAAATCAGAAAAAAAAAAAAAAAAAATTTTTATAGACAAGCATATTAAAGGGAAAGGCTATTAAGATGATCTCCAAGCAGCTTGATGCTCCTGTGACAACAGTTGCAAATATAAATAAGTTTAAGGTCCATGGGACTGTAGCCAACCTCTCTGAAAATGGTCAGAAGAGGAAAATCGACCCCAGAATGAGCAGAATGATAGTGAGAATGGCAGATGAAAAACCAACGACAACTTCCAAAGAGATACAAGCTGAACTCTAATATCAAGGTCCATCAATGTCTGATGAAGAGTGGGCCAAACTACCTGTGGGCAGGTGAAGTCTCATTGAGAGCTCAAGGAATTGCTTGTTTCCAGTGATTGCCACTAAAGGTTGTGCAACAAAATATTAGGTTAAGAGTCAGATCATTTCTGTCCATGCCAATTTCATTTATGTTATTATTTAAAATATTCTGTGGAATCGAAACTCTAAGAAGTGTCTGATTTTTGTTAAATATGGAATGAACAATGATGGTTGCCAATTACTTTTGTCAGTTTCAAGTTATTTGAGGTACTAGGGTGTTGTACCGTGTTAGCCATTATGAATGTAGAGAAAAGCCAAGCAAAATGACACCTTTTATTGGCTAACTAGAAAGATTACAATATGCAAGCTTTCGAGGCAACTCAGGCCCCTTCTTCAGGCAAGATGTAATGATTACATCTTGCCTGAAGAAGGGGCCTGAGTTGCCTCGAAAGCTTGCATATTGTAATCTTTCTAGTTAGCCAATAAAAGGTGTCATTTTGCTTGGCTTTTCTCTAAGTTATTTGAGACAATTATCGGTACCAACAGATTTGTCCTCTTCTGTATATTTGATAGTCCAAATATCAATATAAAATATGGTTCCATATTATTCTGCTGGCATATTTGTGCTTTTTTCTTGTTTTTTCTTGTCTGAAACAGTCTGTCTAATTTATGCGGAATTAATATTGACACACTATCAACAGTACTAAGTTCTTTAAAACTACTCCTGAGGTGGCCTAAGCTATGTATGCAATGTACGCAACTTTGTTTGTTTCTCCAACTCCAAGAAGCACACTGTAACTGCACTTAGTCTTAGTTTTGATCCGCTGCTAGTCTGCAGCTCTGGGGCTCACTGCAACAGCACTAAACCCAAAAATTAAGTCTTTTTACTGTGTATATGTACAAATACCAGACCAGCATGGGATAGTCCCCAGCCAACAGCACACTGCAACTGACCTCACAGGTTTTTTCCCCTAACATGGGACATTTACTGGCTTTATTACATTCAGACTGTGGTTGCAAGACCCCCTTCATCTGTGATGATGCTAAACTTGAAAAACACACCAAAGCAGCAATGTATTCTTAATGCATTGCTTAATCCAGTCAGGTGTGCAGAAAACTGAAGCCTACTGCGATAATACTGGGCCTAAGGCTGGAAACAAAAATGGACTGGACTCCTGTTTGTCTCAAATGTGACTTAGGTACTTAATCATAGAACTGTATGGTAACTTTACATTTCTGTGTCTTCCTCTCCAGTCATTGGGAATGAAGCACACCATACAATTTGTGCACAAATGTCTTGTGCACTAATGTGTCTAGGAAAGGCATTAAATTGTTTTCTTTGTTTTATTGTGACAATGAGTGGTTGGTCTGGCAATGATTATTTATACAACAGCATGTTGCAGCAAGGTACTGAAATTGATGTGCTACAGTCTTAACTCTGGAAACAGAATATTTAACAATTTTAGTGCATCTGGTTTTTCATGATTAATGCTAAAAAAAATATCTACAGTTTGGTAATATTAGCTGCGGTGGGTTGGCACGCTGCCCGGGATTGATTCCTGCCTTGTGCCCTGTGTTGGCTGGGATTGGCTCCAGCAGACCCCCCGTGACCCTGTGTTTGGATTCAGCGGGTTGGAAAATGGATGGATGGATGGATGGTAATATTAGACCATCCAAACACATTTTACTTTGGATAACTAACATTTATACTGTACCGTTAAGTAATACTCAATGTTTCTGGAAGCATTTGTGGAAAATTTAAGGGGTACACTATTTTGGATAGTAACCTCCTACTGTTTCCTTTCCTCTTTATTTTTTTTAAAACTGAGGAAATGTGGACATACGAAGTTCATGCATTATGGTAGAGTTATCAAAAGTATCTGAATACTGATAAGTATTGATTTTAACATTTTAAAATTACTCTCAAAACAGTCTACAAATGCAAATGCATTTCCAGTTCACTCTGGCATTTGACAATCAAGCCTCGGAGGTTACCAATCAGCACTGGAGTTGCAGCCCTGTTCCCACCCACTCACAGTTGTTATTAAGATGGCTGCTTCAGCAGCATCAGTGCCTTCACAATCAAGCTTAATTGATAAAGAGGGTTGCTAGAGTGGTGTCTAGAAATACTTCAGCTTTGTAGCAAATGGAGATGGAAAGCCATAAGGTAAGTACAAGCCTTTATACAAGATTTACAACTGCACAACAGCAGCTAAAAAGGCTAACACAACCAGTTTAGCCAATCGCTTGAATGATCAACACACCAGTCGATACACAGAATTTCCAGAGGTATCTTATTATTTTTTTTTTTTTTTAATTACACGTGATTTTAAAAGTTTATTTCATCACATTTACGATATACTGTATTGTAAGATGCTATAAAGTGCTCAGCTGCATAAACAGTGGGGCGACTCCCCCATGTGCTTATATACTTCCAGCCATGCTTCAGAAACATTTAATACATTGTGGCTCATTTGCAGCCCAACAAGAGCACACCCCACGAATGAGCATATTGACATGGTAGTTTTTCGTGCAAAAAAAAAATGAAAGTTACAAAGACACTGTAGTTTATTTACACAAAAATGCAGTGTGCAGCATTTTCATTTATGCAAAATCTCTAAGTGTGTTAGTGGTCTGTGTGTTACTTTTCTCAACAATTGTTTACAAGATCACGTTTTTTTTAACATCAATGTTTATTTAATGATTGTTTTAATGTATGTATACCGTTTACAAAAGATTGTAATACTTATCACAAAAGTCATTAAATGTTAATTGAATATTTCATTGTGCTCTCTCAGTAACAGTATTTGGTTTTATCAAAGTAAAAAAAATTGACGTTTTAAACATATTTACTTGTTACTGTTTAAAGAACATTGCTCTTACCTTTTACAGAAGATTACACTACTTCAAGTATCTGCATTTAATGACTACAATTTCTATTTGTTTTCATCAGTGTAAAGATTTTAATTCGTACAAAACTGCAAATTCATTTAAATATATTTTTATTGAACTACATTATATACTGTACTGGGGTTTCAAAAATAATATTCAGTATGATACTAAGAAAAGTGCTGAAATTCCAGTTTGAAATGATATTGAGACAACGGTTCACCGTGGTATACTACAGCAGCGCCCAACACTTTAACTCATTGTGCAAACTGGGACTTATTCCATGAAAAGTGTGAAAGGGAATTCTGAAGTAATCTATGTATCTCTACCCATCATTCTACAAACACAAACACACAAAACATTACCACGAAATAATTAAAAAGTTAAAATTGAGTATTAATGGATACATCTAACTAGTTAAAAATGAGGTAGGAAAAAATATATTTTATGTGAATTAAAATGGGAAAAATAATGCATCAAATACAGCACAATTAAATTCAAAATTAAGCGTGCTTAAAGACTTACAAAGAAAATGAACTGTATATATAAATTTTTCGGAATCTCACATCCCGCCTGAAATAAAGGTGAAAAGGTAGTTTAACTTACCAGGAAGACTTGTTTTCAGTTTCATGTCTAGTGTTAAATAAGGGGTTATTCTCCATTAAACCAATATCATAATCCTTATTATTGAAAAACTCTTGATCCAACAATTCATCTGGAGGCTCATTTGTGTGAAACAAGGACTTCAGTGTCTTCAAGGGTAATTTTACACCATCCACATTGACTTTAGTGCCAGACTTACTGAGATCAATTGCAGACAATACAGACTTGGCTTCTGAACCTTCCAAATCGCTGGACGACTCTAGTTTGGGTTTTGATGGCCGGCAACACTGGCCTTCCTCCCTGAAGCCCTTGGCAAAGGGATTGTAGTCGATCTTTAACTGAGTAATACGCAAATTCTGATATGCAGTGACAGCAAAAAACTCAGTTTGAGGAAATGTGAAAGTCATCACTTCAGGTCCACTCAGCTGGATGACCTCTGTTGTTTTATCTGCAGGTACAATATGGAGCCTGGGGAGGTAACGGTGCATAGAATGCAAGATGATATGGCCATCAGGATCTAGGGGGTTGTTTGTGAGCTTTAGTTTGTAAAAAGAAACCGGCTGTTGCATCCAATAGTGTCCAGAGGATGGAGATTCCGGATGGATAAAAACCCGACCCAGAATATGAGGTTCTGCTTTGTCACATGCCTCCCAGAATTGTCCATTCCATTTATACCGGACATTATCCACAGGATTGATATCCATTACCAAAATATACCGTTGGAAGTGCTCCAAGCCAGAAATGCGGAAACGGCAGTAAGGAAACATACGACGACCTTGTTTTGTGAGTATCATTTCAGTGTTGCATCTATAAAATTCATTCCACATATTGTTATTGTCCAGGGTGACCCGCACCCCTTTGCAGGAACATACTGCTGAAAGATTGTCCACTGTGCTTTTTACAGAAGAAACAGTCTTTTCTGGTGAAGGAGCCTTAGGAGTGATAAGCATTGGAAGAGAAGTGTTTGATAGACATGTTGCTGTATTTACAGGTAGATTCAGCTCCTTATTGGCCACCAAAATACCCTGCTGATCATTCCCATCCTCCCCTGTCTGACCTTGCTTCAGAATAACAAAAAACGTTGGTGCACTGGCAGCAGGGCTAGGGGAAACGATATTTCCACTCTCAGGTCTCAAGACCATCGTGGCCTGGTTCTCCATTACCACCAGAACTGAAAGCTCAAATGGACGATGAATGGGTTCACCTTAAAAGCCCACTTCAGCAATCTGCATGCTAAATAATGGGAACAAAGAAATACTGCTAAAAAAACAAGATTTCAAATCTGTATTTCAACCATCTAAACAAAATGTTAAAGATTGCATTTTTGTCACAGAAAACAGAATTGATAAAACAAAAAAAAAAAAACAAAATGTATTAAAATAAAATGGAACCACACACCACAACTGCCACAACATGGGAAATGAATAAAAATTACAAATATGGAAGACTTACAAAATTACCCTTGATACCCATCATGTAGGTTTCATAGTCTTGTGATTATATAAACCTATTCAACATTAAAAATTACTGTACTTGTGGCTGAAACGTCAATTTTTTTAAATGCATTTTGAATGTCAATACTCACCAGCTCATCACATGCCAAATTATATTCACTATATATAATATATATTATATAAATAAATAAAAAACTCAGTTCTGCTTGTCTTTGTAAAAGGCTTCTTCAGCCAATTATTTTCTTTTCTGATTGAAAGCTGGTTACTTCTATGTGCATAAAAGACTTCTAACAGAAAAATTAAAAGATAAAACACCACTGTCACATGTTGATGTCACAAGGGTAAAAAACAAAACAAAACACACAAATGCAGATAAACTCACTCATCCAATCAACATTGTGCGTCTGGGTTATAATTGAGAATTACTAAAATCTAGACTTGTGTGGAGAAGGTCTTAGCTAATAAAATGATTTAAAATGTTTACTTAGCTATTTTATCTATTTGCTTTCAGTATATTAATGAGTCAAGAAAACTACATGGTCTGGAGAAAATATGCTATTACATGACCCCAGACATTTGGACCATGTTATCTTGGTCCGTTTTAAATCCATCCATCCATTACTTACTTGTGACCACTTTGGCCAATTCAAAGTCGCACTCGAATCTCACCCCAGAGACAGCTCCAGGACTAATCCATGCTCACACTCCAACTAATTAATAACTAATTTATATTAGCATTACTGCTATTCAGATATGCGAGTTAAACAAGAATAGCAAGAGGAAAAAACAGTGCTCATGGAGAAAATGTGCAAAATCCACACAGTCCATGATTGGGGTCCTAACAATTGTGTCTCAACAATGTTCAAAATCTTTATGTTAAAAACAAAGTTCAAAACAAATGTAACAAATGCAACAATGTGTGAAGTAGTTAATGTTCAGATGACATTTTCCTTTTTTCTCATATCAATGGGATTCTATGCACCATTATAAATAAAACCACAAATGTGCCCAATTCTATTTCGATGTACAGAATATGTGCACAATTCACATGCTGCACACATGGAGTGGCATAGCAGAGCAGTCGATGGCTTAGTTGCTGCCTAAAACTCTCAAGATCCAGCCCAAACTCTATGCATATAGCGAGCGCAACATCCGCAGTTTCAGACAAAATGCTATTAAACAGAGCTACATATATATGTGCATGGTTGCAAAACCACGAGTGAACATGCATTCCTTGAAATGAGCTACATACAGAAAAGATAGACAAATAAAAACTGTTCTAGGGATTAAGAATGAAACTTAGGTTAAAAAAACAAACAACCTCATAAGGATAACGAGACATATGAAAACTGTATTATTGATACCTGTTTGCTAACCGTGACAAAAAATAATGCATATATTTTAATCTGCATCATTGAAAGGAGCCTCCACTAATAAAGGAAAAAGGCATGCTCTCCTTTCTACATCTCTCAAACGTGCGTGTGTAATTATTATATATATATATATATATATAAAAAAAAACTCACCTGAAAAAAATGTATACCTGTCAGTCTATCTTTTCAACATGCCGTGCTCTAGCAGAGCTCTATTTAATAACCTCACAATGCCAACAAACATTGTTCTAAATTCTGCACTCTCGAATCGCGCAATTAGGCTACACTCGAATGTCCAAAACTTAAATGAAATGACCATTCGAAATGTTACCATCTGAAAACAACACTTGGGACAAGATCACCGTACAAACATGTTCCAATTCACTCCACGATTCATCGCAAAGCTCGGCCAAGCTTTTAGTATCACGTGACCGTTATGCACCTTTTCCACGCGCGCCAGACCAGACTAATCTACCACAAAATACCGGTGATGCCGCACGAGCTCCAGCTCTCAACTACAAGACCGCCGATGCTTCACTTTCCTTGGGACTGTCATCCAGAAACTGTCATATGCAATTAAAGGGTTGTAACTTTGCTACCAATCACATACGAGATCAAGCTGGCAAAAAAGATCGTAAACGACAGATCTTCATCTACAATCATTTGGTCCGAGGCACCAGAACTGAATTGCCACTTCCTTGTTTATTATACAGCACCCATAGCGGTGTGTGTTCATGGACTCTTAGGCTCAACGGTAACAGAAAACGTTACAAATAATCACCGCCATCGTACTGCTTTATGAAATAAGCAGACGTGAGAAGAACATGCTAATTAAAAGGCTTATCTTGTAAACTACTATTAATTTTGTTTAGTCTTCAATTGAGGCATCTATTGTCGACTTCAACTAAAGTTGCCTGGAAGTTAAACAGTTAAATAAGGCGTGCAGACGTGCGATTTTACCAATAAACTGTAAGAGAGCCTTGTCACCTTAATCTTGCATTTAAATGTTCGGTGATATTTCGGTTTTTAAAGTGTAGATTTTTTTGATAACTTTTGCCCCACATTCCGCCCGCGTTTTCGCAGACCCATCCCTCTGTAAACACGCTCCCCGTGAGGCACGCCGAGACGTGCGCATCCGCTCCTATGGTGGCTCCTTCTTTGCACAACTCACATAGCGGTTAACGATAGATTCTAGTCTACAAAAAACAAGTGCGATTGCCAGAGGGACAGAAAAGAAATACTCGGTATTGGTCCAGATGCTGTCAGATATCTAAAAACCACTATACATAATCCTGAAGGCTAACGTCTAACCGCTAAAGTCCGACTTTGCACTCCTATACACGCATTCAGCTCAATGTGCAGAGCTACCCGCGCCATTCTGTTGCTGACTCGCAGCAGTGCGCTTTTTTTTTGGAAGTGGTACGACAAAGCCACCCCCAACAAATGTCAAGAAATCACGACACACCCTTCCCGTACGCTTTGTTTTCACCTTGTGCATGTCGTGCCTTATGGTTTTCATTTTGGGTTATCGTCAGTGTACTGTACTGTTTGCCATCCAACTGGCCTTCAAATCAAGTTGGCTCTTCCATTTAAAAATTAACTAACGTTATAATAACTGCACCACAAACACATTTTGATCTTTCAAGATCATGCAATAATATTTATCTGCATCATCTCTGCTGATCTGTTAAAGGGAACTATCGTTACAGCGATCTTCTACCCCAAACACACTGTAGGTTCATTAATCAGGACATAAAACTAGCGATCTAACAAAGTATGTCAATGATGATACTCGATGTTTCCAGGATTTGTGGGACATTGAGTCCAACTAACTTACAACTAATCATAGCGATTGGCGCCAACCTTCCAACAAGTCCTGGTCCAGTCCGGTATGGACTTCAATCCCACCCGCTCCAGACGACACTCCGGATTAGGCCTTTTGACACATGGCGGCAAGAGTCACTTTGACGACAACGTGTGTTGTGACATGAGAGTGTTGTCACACCACTGTCCGGCTCATATAACCTCCTAATCTTTGTTACAAATGCTCAGCCTATCGTTATATATATACACGGATGCATAGTTGCGTGGCTGTAAGATCAATGGTTTGTCCTTCTACACTGCACCACCCAAAGTGCGACGCTCTCGGCTTCCTTGGTGTTTACCGCCATTTATGTCCAGAAATTCGCGCACGTTGGACCAGTTACCTCAAAGTCACGAATACTTTCCTGCTCCTTGACCTACTTCAGTTAAAACTGCTGCCCCATGGTAACTTCAATTGGTTGCGTCTTCAAAAATCGCAATCCTCACTTATCAGCTCCAAGCTTCAATGGCGGCTCGATTCGACGCCTCGCCTAATCCGCCCGGGAGTCGAGTCGAGCCGCACCTCACCAGCGCCCCCTCGCGCCCTAACATTTCTCAACGCGTGCTGGCCTCGCCTGTTGTGGCGCGACGGAGCCGCTGCAGGAAAAAAAAAATCCTTATTTCTTGCAGACCCTGGTTACCCCCATGTTATTGCACCATCTATAGCCAGGGGAATCTTCATGATGATTACCTGCTGCGAAAGCTGTTTATCGAACACTCAACCAACAGCTCTCGTTTTGCCAGTCGTCGATTCTCTTGCTTTGAAAACATCTACAATCGTGCGTCTCACCCAGCTGGCGAAGAAGCGCGCGCGCGCACGCAGTTGACGTCACGCCACATGCGCAGAACATCTTTTAGTCTCTTTCCGCAGTGACGCTCGAGCAGCATGAGGGGGAAACTGGAACTGCGCAGGCGCAGCAGGTCAGTGGTGTTAAAAATTGGCCGCAAAGAATAGGAAATGGACATGTTTTGGACACACCTATAGCTCAACGTGAAGCAGCTTTGATATGGACCGCGGTGTATTAAGTTTGTCTTTACACTGGTTCACGTGGTCTGGACCGCGTGGGTAGCCAATGCAAAGAATTGTACGAGAGCCGCAATATGAAGTAGCGCCATACGGTTTCCTCGACGCAGCTACAGTATATCCAAGCCTCGTTTTGAGCCAGCGGTCTTCAAATGGAAGAGCAATGGCCGTGCCCTCGGGGGGTGAGGTTTGAGAAGTGGCCGCTTTCCAACGTTGGCTCATTACGCATCTCCATATCCTTCGTCCTTTACAGCACATATGGTTCAGCGACCCCAATGCAGCTGTGAGCAGGACTCGTAGTCTGTTATGATTTATAGCGCTGTTGTACGTATATGTAGCGGTTAAGTCGATATGTAAAGTTTTTTTTAGCTTTATTTTAAACTACAGATCAAGTGCTGCTCATTAATGTTTCTGCTGCACGTCGATAAAAACTAGTCATCTGGAAGGAAGTTGCAGGGTTACAGCAACACACAAACAGGTACGAATACACAAAACAACAATTATGATGTTTGTAAGTATGCTAACAATGTACAAATAGATAACTAACAGCAGTTATCAATAAGTATATGAACAGAGTTTAGGTACTTAAGTGCGAAGTGATTAGAATTTCAAATACGTGTCAGTTACAGTTATATGGTAGAGGGTGTCAGTCATTGGCACAGTATATTGCACATAGTTAAGATGTCTACTAGACCAGCTCTGTACCATTCAGCACACGGGGGAAGGATGCCACCTCGACCATGGGTGATATTTATATAATAACGGTTGTCAGATGTCCAGCAAAAGGAAGACATGGCCCATCGTTTTGGCCTAGTGTTCTGCATTTGACAGGGAAGCTAAAAACCTGGAAAATGTCCGGCTTTTGCATGTTTATAGTATGGGTCAAGGCTGAAGCGCTGTTCCGCTTGAAGGTCTTCAGTACCAGCATTAAATGGTTACGGTCAGAACCCATTCCCCTGATCTGTCAGCACAGTTGAAACTGTAACCCCCCCTTGTTGATACAATTTATATCAGCACTATTAAAACTTCAAAGGGTATCCCCTGCCTCCTTGCTTTTCAAAACATTGTATGTATAGTAGTGTGCTCAAAAGTCCAAGTTGACACCCCTTCCTGCTCTCCAGTACTGTGTAGGTTTATCAGTGCAATTGAAACTCAAACGGCCACCCTTGTCCCCTTTGTGCTTTGATAAAATTTAGTACTTCACCTGCAATGATGCCATTTCCTAAGCCACTGGCCACTACATACTGGTAGAAAACGTGTAAGAGCGGCACGCACGCAAATCTCAGGAAAGAGACACGACCCTGACTCTTCTTGTTGTGACCTCAAGGGGGCATCACAGAGCCCCCAAACCACAGACAAAGCAATACAGCATGCAATATATGAATAAAATAAAGGACTTTTATTCTACAAGGCACTTCTTCTCCACCAGTAGTCAGCCACAATTAATCACAATAATCCAACAGAGTGTAATTGCAGACCACAGTACCTATGAGGTCAATAATTTTTAATAATTAATAATAATAATAATTTTTTGCATTTATATAGCGCTTTTCTCACTACTCAAAGCGCTCAGCAATTGCAGGTTAAGGGCCTTGCTTAAGGGCCCAACAGAGCAGTGTCCCTATTGGCATTGACGGGATTCGAACCGGCAACCTTCCGATTGCCAGTGCAGATCTCTAGCCTCAGAGCCACCACTCCGCCCTCAATCATGTAAAGCCCCAGCATCACGAAACGCCCTCAACGTCAGTCACGAAACACTCATTGCATTAGACTATGGTTAACATTAGGACCCTGTTACACTATGCTTAAGATTAAGGCTGTGGGAGGGTTATCTGAGTCAAAGGGTGTTATGTGACTGATGTTGTGGGCATTACCTGACGTATATCATAAGTATTGCAACCTGCAGCTAGACCCTTCTCCAATAATCACCAATTCTTCCACCTCCTCTGCCGAGAGTTACTCGCCACCTCCCTACTCTGACTCGTCCATGTGGTTCAGTGGGTTCCTTTTCCAGCCAACTCCAGGAATGCTTCTGGTATCTGGCCGTATCTTCCTGGAAGCACTTCTCGGCCATGAAGAAAGTAGGGAGGTCTCCCCCTGACAGCACCCTCTATTGGCCAGTAGAGACTTCCCACAGAGCTGTATTTCCAAACTCCATCTCCCAAGCACCACTGCAGTGGTCCCAGCTAGGTTGCCATATGAGGACCACTGCCACCTGACATACGAGGGATGGAACAGCTCCTTAATCTACGCTTCTGCTTGTCCATTTATTAAAACATACCGTCCGGGTCGATTCATTTCTTTACCCAGCTGGCCAGACCGTTTGCGTCATCACGCTGGCCTCCCATCCAGGTAATGGAGCCGCCTCTGATCTGGCTGGGATGCCCATTTTCCTCCCACATAGTATACAGCCTCTGTGTTGGTACTCCAGTCAAGCCTGTTGTGTAGATGAACCCCGAGGTATCTGTATGTCCTCACCACCTCTGCATCTTCACCATCAATGAGACCCCAGGACTGAGTGAGCTTGACCCTCCTGAAGTTTACATTTATTTTCTTATAAAGCGATTAAAACTTCAGTTAACATGGACTGCATTAACCAGGTACAATTACAGATGGCCCCTCTCAGGATTATTAGTGAATTTTCATACTCATTTGCAGTAACCTGCAATTGTAATAACACATAATTAGCTAACCTCTGGCTCATATTTTAATACAAATTAACCTGAAACTTTTTCTCCCACTTAACTAGAAGCTGACCAACGGCCATAGGCAGTTAGGAAAAGCACAGCATACATAGCATTGCTGGCCGTGAAGGCCTGTTGTTCTCTTATTAACATCGTCAACGACACTTAATCCAATTCCGGAACATCCATGGGGCCACTCCATCAGTTGTTCGCCTATTTATTCCTATTAGTCATATATCTTGAAATGTATTACTGCCATTAAAAAAATTAAATAAATGTTGTCAAAGTGGGGTCTGATACCAGTGACCTTAAATTTATGCAAAACAGGTACCTAAAATGGATGGATAATTTAAAATTTTTATTAACAATGTATTGCATTTCATTCTTCCCCTATGGATTTCCAAAACTGCATAAAGTGGAGAAGGGGGGTTTGTCAAAGCAGAAGCTGATCTGAGGAACCAACTGGTAAAAGAAATACAATCAGCTGTGTATGTAGTCCCCGTGTCTTAACACCCATTCTTTATATCCTACCAGCCCATTTATGTTCATATTCAGTATCAGTCAGTGGTCTGGATAAAGCCCAGAAATTATTTTCATGTTTTTGATAGAAATTGGTGTTTTTTTTTATCAAGAAATGATTAAACTGAATTAAACTTTCAGCTGTGACATTACTGTTGTTTCTAATGGCTATTACTACTTGAAATGACCGATTTTTAATGAATTATTCACATATGACCACCAAGCCTCATTTTTAGGTGCCATTCCTTCAGTGTCCTAATGGCCAACTTCCAGAGCTTATCCTTAATTCGTCATTTTTAAGTGCTGATTGGTTGTTAGAGTAACCTTTATAAATGCATTCGCACCTCTCAAACTTGTTATTCTGTTCACTTGATTTCAAACTTCCATCTTAAACTTCCATTTCCTTATTTGGCGGACGCCTTTTTCCAAGGCGACTTTCAACATTTATGATACAATCGCTTACACATCTTTTTGGTTTTCCAGCTCGAGCACAGGCAGCTCAAGTGACTGGCTCAGGGTCACACAGTGTCAGTAGCAGGATTTGAACCCACAGCCTCAGGGACAGAAGTCCAGAGTCTTAAGGTACTGGCATTCCTAAAGTTCAGCCAAAATGAAAACGGCTTTCTCAAGAAACACGTCAGTCTGTTGTATGTGTGCAGAATGAAGGCTATTCAATGTGACAGATTACCAAGAAACTGAACATTTCATACAAAAGTGTCTTGAGAGAACAGAGCAAACTGATCTAACCAAGATAAAAAAAAAAAGGGAAGGCCGAGAATCAGAACTTAGTAAGAGGATAAAGACATCAGAGTGTGTAGCTTGAGAAACAAAAGCCTTCCGGGTCCTCAGTTGGATATAAAGATACACCAAATACCAGTGTCAGAGAAATGACGACTCTGGGATGCTGACCATAATGCACTTCTCCAGTCGTCTTCTGCCCAATGCCAGGGTTCTTTTGCCATTTTAACCTTCTCTTTTAATTTGCCAGCTCCATATATGGCCTTTTCTTTAAAGCCAGCATCCCAGAATTGGAAGTTGGAAATTTAGTTAAGTTACTCTAAACCAAAGTTTCCTGGCTTACACAGATAAGTAATAGCATTTCTTTTTAGCTAGCTTTTGTTCCTTTAACCCTAAAGTCAGTAATACATTTTAATTTGCAGCACACAAACTGAGAAAAGGCAACTTATGATAGGGTTAGCTAGTCATAGTTCCTTTTGAGCACAATGCTGGAATGAATCGGTTTTCATTCCAACTGATTACTTAGTCAGAAGTCATTCCCTGTCATCAGTAATTCAATGTTATATTTTTGTGTGTCGATTTAATATAAATATTTACCTGTCCCTCCATTCCTTTAACCAAAATATTCCATTTTAGAGTCATTTGGAGCCTATGCACGCAGCATCTGACACAAGGCAGGAGGTAATGCAAAGTGGAGACTTCCAACATTCACTTCTTCATTCGTGTAGGGTACATTTAGAGATGCTAATCAACCTGACATGGTTGGCTTTGAGATGCCACTTAAGAAACAATGTGAAGACATGAAGAACGTACAAGTTTTGCACAAGGCAGCAATCGGCTCATGATTCACACCCAGCTAGAGCTTCACGCTAACTCATTGTATATTCACTTTTTGAATACCTTCAGTGTTTCTGGATTGGTGAATTGTACATTTACGAAGGTGCGGATCATCCATCCTACAACAGATAAGCTGTGAGACGTGTTCACTCTCAAGTAATTATTGGAGAAATGCTTGGCATGGTAAAGGGGAGCAAGTCTGTGTCTATATCCATCCTTTGGGTGAGACATCTCTGTGGGCATAAAAGACCCCTGGGCAGCTGTTGAAAGCAGTTGTCCACCTTGGCCTGGTCATTCTGGCCCCCTAATCATCCCCAGTCTCCAATCTGTTATCCCTCTCACCCCTTCAGCACCTAATAGCTAATGTGGTGGGGAGTGTGCTGGTGAAAGTATGGCTGCCATCGCATCATTAAGGTGGATGCTACACATTGATGGTGGCTGAATTGGCTCCCCACTGTCTACTTAAAGCGCTTTGTGTAGGCTAAAAAAGAGCGGTGTAATTGAAATTATTTATAAATTATACAGCTGAGATTAGAAGAGTGAGTTCACTTCTTTATAAAATAAAATGTTTTGCTAAACTAAAAAATAAGTGACAAATACTGTTGGGTATTTTTTAACTATAATGCTAAATGAGAAAATGGGAGAATGGGACTTTATTATACAAAGATTTCATTCAAGTTAGAGGATGCTGTGTGAGCAAGCAGTCAGTTTACTGGAAACCAGCAGACACAGCCTACAGTCCAGCTGGGACTATGAGTCGCAAGGAAATGGAAGTCAGATCCACATAAATTACACTGATACTCAATATTTGTAAAACATAGTCTTAACACAACTCAAAATTGTACATTGCACGCAATTTAAAATGCATCCTGGTCAAGAAGTGTCCTCGGGCACCGGCTTTACCAAGTGGTCTCATCATCTGAGAAGGTCCTATGCCCAAACGCTACTGGACCAGAATCTTTGCTCACTGCAGATATCCCAAGAGGCACTGGTCAGTGTTGTGGTCAATGGACTGAGCTTCTGAGTACTGCAAGTAGAGTATCCCTGAGTATTACCCTTTTTTACATTAGGGTAGGTTTAGGGTAGGGGATATTGGACCGAAGTCCGTATCCAAAACGCATGGGTACACAACTCTACCTATTAATTTTACTTCATGGTTTGCCGACCTACTGTATAATGTATTCATTGTACAAAACCTTTAAAGCAAGAAATTGTGAAAGATGTCACAGAAATCATGACACATGTATAAGTGATTTATCACAAAGTAGCTAAAATGTACTTTTATTCATTAAGCCTCGTTTGTAAATCCAGAGAAGTATCAATCTCTAAACTGCCCAGTACTATGGAAAGTGTTTGGAACAAGCGTCCATATAAGAATAGCCACTGGTAACATGTAAAGAATGGTCACAAAATACTTGTACAAGCAACACAAAAGCAGGACAGATGTGAATGATACAAAGATGTCGGCATGACACTGATACAGCCATCTCAGCTGCTGACGTCTACAGAAGTTGTGTGATCGTATGCGAGTTACTTGTAATGCTTTATGCTAATTGGGAGTCATGGAACCAGGCCGTCAGTGTGCCCCAAACACGATCACACACAGTCCTGGGTTCAAATAAAGATGTGCTTATTAAACTCCACAAAGTTACAAAAGCACAGGGTTTCTTTCTCCACAAATCAATTCTCCTTACAATTCCTCTCACCACCGCACTGCCCTCCTCCAGTCAAGTGTCACTTCACGTCCTCCCAGCTCCGACTCTCCTGGATAAGGGACTGCAATCCCCGGCAGTCCTCCCGCTGCCAGGGCCACTGCC
Organism: Erpetoichthys calabaricus; assembly: GCF_900747795.2. Lineage (NCBI taxonomy): Eukaryota > Metazoa > Chordata > Cladistia > Polypteriformes > Polypteridae > Erpetoichthys > Erpetoichthys calabaricus. The sequence continues at coordinate 71,761,822 of NC_041409.2, read as the reverse complement.
CTATGGAAGTACTTACAGATCATGCGGAAGTCCCATAAACCGGCAAGCGCATCTCCTGACAGCGCCCCCTTGTGGCACCCATGGTCCCCAGCAGGGCTGTGTTGCCTGACCACATCTCCCAGTCTTCCCTGCCAGTTCCCAAAAAAGGGCGCTGATACGGAGGGCTGCTGCCATCCCATGTCCCGGGGGAATAACTTATCTCCTGTGGCGTCTTTTACAATTGATGGGCTGTCTGGCCATCTCTTCTGGGTCTAGTTCCTTCCTCTCTCCTTGTTGGGATGCCCATGTGCCTGCTTGGAGCCTCCCATCTGGGTAAGGAACCATCCCCTTTTCTGCATCGGATGCCTGTCCAACCCTTGTGGCATTTATATAGGTTTAATTTTTTTTACACAAATGTATTTAAAAACTGTGTCTCAAGATCAGACCTGGGAGGCTCTTGTGGTTTGGAGATTTCTGCTGCAATCTGCTTCCCAAGCTGTGAGCCATTTTTACCTTTTAATTGATCTCATTGTTTAATTAGCGGTCCTTTTTATTTCTTCTCTTATTTTGCATTAAAAAATGTGCACTAGGGTTAGATTTAAATTTATAAGAATTTTTTTGCCATATCTTTATATGCTTAACTCTTGCCATTTTTGTTTTAATGCGCTTCTTTTCTGTGGTGTTTGCTCTCTCAATTGTACCCGAATACTGGGCATTCATGACAAGCACAGAAGATGTCAGAGCCAGTGACAGTCACTGCTAAAGGGCAGCTGTTTTAGTGTTACCCGCTTGTGTGACTGTCAGTAAATACTGGCGTAAATAACCAGAAAATGAAAAACAAGGAAATACTAAAAAAACATCCAAAACATTCCTATGCATGGAAATCCTGCTTCATTCAGCAAACACTTAGTCTGTGATTTCTCCATTCGCACAGAGCAGAACCAACACACTTAATTAACATGAAGTCCAATTAAAAGGTGAAACTGGTGGGGATGAAAACCTGCAGCTAAGGGGGTCTCCAGGACTGCACTTGAGAAGCACTGTTTTAGAGCAGGGGCCTGCAAATCGGGTGCTGGAGGTCCGCGGGAGCTTTAGCTTTTTGTTTCAATCTGACGTCTTAATTTGAAACCAATCCTCGTCAATAACAAAAACCTCATTGAATGTTATGGTCATGTCAGGTCACTCCTACATCTTAGAATTTTTTTTTCCTGTCCAAGGACATCATTCAAATGATTTGTAGCCTGAAGTGGATGAGTAATTCCCTTCAATTTCCTTCCATATATTTTATTAAACCAGAAAGTTCATAATGAACATCCACAAGTGTAAATGGAAAAAAGTTAGATGGAAAACTACTGGTTTCTTTGTCATTTGCATTTCTTACTGTTAACTAGGGGGCTCTGCCCTCTGCTCGCCCACCCCCAGGTTTGGTTAACCGGATATACAATTTAAAGAGATTGTTATTTTCATGGGAATCGTCACAGATGTATTATTTTCACTTTTACTTTCAAATTTCAGTTAAAGCAATATTTGGAATGAACTTTTCTTGAAGATTGCATTGAATTTTGATTCTGTGTTTGGACTTTTATTGTGACAACACAACATAATGTTTGTCCCTGTGATTTGTTAATTGTCTTTGCAAAAGTTATTCTCATGGGAAACTCTAAACGTTTTAATATGAATGGCATATCAAGATCTCCTTTGGTGTCTGTTATCCGCGGAAGATGTGCTACATTACCTTTGTTGTCGGCAGTTAAAATTTTACATGTCAGAATTGTTTGACCAATTTTTAATACAACTAATCTTGTTCCATTGCATAGTCCATCGCTCATACATAAATTACACACTAACATTACGATATGTCCTGCTTGCAACAGTAATTCAGCTGGTGGAAGACGCTTGTAGCTATTCTATGGGATATTGTAAGTTGATGTTTTCACCTTCCACAATGTCACCACAAACAGTTTCAGCTTAGTCTATTGATACGCATTTAATCAATTTGCTGTGTAACCGATCGACAATTTTCACATTAATTCGTTTGACTTCATTGTTTCTTGCTGCCATATTTAGATGAATGGGGGATTCTAAACTGGATCTTCGGAAGTGTGTGTGTGTGTGTGTGTGTGTGTGTTCATAAGTAAGCCCTTTAATGAATTGGTGTCTGTCCTCATTAAGTGCCAGAATGCACATGATGACTGTGGTCTTGTTGGAAAATAGTTGTAAGTAGGGTGTGACTTGAAAGAATCTCATTGGTAAAAATCTCCATCTCATGGGTTTTCCTTCCAAAAAGTCACGTCTTGTCGCAGGATTTTTTTTGTTATAGTTGGAGAAATTAAAACCAGTCTATGAAGATGTTTAAGACAAATTAAGAGAAAGGAATCTTAAAAAGTCTGACAACTAAAGTGAGGCAGAAAAAAAATGCCGCTTCAGCAATAAGTGTTTCAACAGCAAAAATGGACTTCTCATTAAGAAATTGGGTTGGAACAAAAACCTGCAGCCACTGCAGCCCTCCAGGGCCTACTCTGCAGTCCCGTTTTCAAGTTTACCCGCCGTGTTTTCTTTGAATGTTTCCTTTCCACAAGTGCAATGCAAGGCTAAAATCTGGGTCAGGCTTTATACATAGAGTACTGCATTAAGTACACAACACTTTTCATTGAAAATAAAGCTAAAAAAAAGGTTAGTTAAAGATGTGCTGGTCATTGGTTTGCTGACTACCAGCATTTAGATAGTTAACTCCTTTGAAAAGACGTGCATGACACAGGCAGGTTATGTTTCATAATGAGTGGCAGTCACACTGGCTGGCACTGCTGCCTCCTGGATCGACTAGTACTTGTGTGTGTGTGTGTCTATGAGCACTCTGGACATCTGGCCTAGTGTAGGGCTGTGTGTGTGAGTGGGCTCTGTGATAGACTGGTGTCCTGTCTACTACTACAAAGTTATTGACTGTTTTTACCTGCATTGTTATTACTCTTTAATTAATATTGTTTTTTTTATCAATATGCTGCTGCTGGAGTATGTGAATTTCCCCTTGGGATTAATAAAGTATCTATCTATCTATCTATCTGTCCTGGGCCATATCCTGCCTTTTGCAGTAAGTCCCAGCCACTGTACACTGAACTGGACGAAGCCAGTTTGGGTGTGTTATGTTTCAGCAGATAGAACCAAACTATCGCACACATTAGCTTAAGAAACAAGTGAAAAGTGAATGAAGAAGATTCTTAACATAGGATTTCTTTGAAAGTATAGACATTTGAATCGTGTGACTTAAAAGTTAGTAAGCTCATCATAGTTCTAAATATTAACCCGGTCAGGTCATAAATTTTGTGGATGACCTTGTTGTACAAAAAAAAAGTGGTTATCAAAATTTCAGGATAATAATAAGTATACAATTTACTTCTACTGTATAGCACCTTTCCTATGCTCAAGGATATATTTAAGGATAATTTTTCAAGTGGTGAAACGGCAAGAGAAATGGACACAAATCTGAAGGGCTTTCTCAGTAATTCAAGGATTACATCCTGAAACGATGAGATAGCGGGTGATATCATCCATTCCGATGTGGTTAAATTACAAACATAACACCCCAAGGCGCTTGTGCTAATCGCTGGAGACTTTAACCATGTGACACTGGACAAAAACATTACCTGCCTCCACCCAGTATGTGGACTGTAACACCCGGGGAAATATGACTATTGACCTACTGTATGCAAACATTAAAGACGCATACAGCGCCACCCCACTGCCAGCGCTTGGGAAAGCAGATCATAACCTGGTTCTGCTTCAGCCTCAGCCTCACTACAAACCAAGAGTGAGGGTCCTACCTACAACCACACGCTCATTCAGGAAGTGGTCCCCTGATGAGAACATTGAGGAGGTTGTTTCCCCTGAAGCAGAGCAGGTTCTGAGAGGCTGCTTTGGAACTACAGACTGAGATATCCTGCAGGGGTCACAGAGTGAGAACATTGAGGAGGTTGTTGACTGCACTACTGACTACATCAACTTCTGTATGGACATCGTAGTTTGATTAAGAAGAACTGTACGCTGCTATGCTAACAATAAGCCATGGATTACAAGTGACATCAAGGGCCTTTTGAACCAGAAGAAAAGGGCTTTTAAAGGTGGTGATCAGCATGAGCTCAAGCGTGTGCAGAAGGAACTCCGAGTCCAGCTCAGGGTGGTGAAGGGGCAGTACAGGAGAAAGCTGGAGCAGAAGTTGCAGAATAACAGCATGAAGGAAGTGTGGGGTGGGATGAAGATCATCACTGGCTGTAGCATGAAGCGGGGTGCCACCATCGAGAGAGATGTGGACAGAGCAAACCAGATGAACAACTTCTTTAACAGGTTTGACCACCCTAACACTCTCACCTCAGAGTACTGCACCCTCCACCCATCCTTCTTGCTGATAACAGCATAGGAGAGAGTTTCTCCCCAATCCACAATTACAACAGCGCAGGTGAGCAGAGAGCTGAGGAGACTTCGTGCCAGCAAAGCAGCGGGTCCAGATGGAGTATCGCCACGACTGCTGAAGGCCTGTGCATTGGAGCTGGGGGGTCCTCTACAGCACATCTTCAACTTGAGCCTGGTACAGGGGAGAGTCCCGAGGTTTTGAAAAACATCTTGCATCACCCCAGTCCTGTCGCTCTGACATCACATGTGATGAAGACCATGGAGCGGCTGCTGCTTCACCACCTGAGGCCACAGGTCCAACACGCCCTCTACCCTCTGCAGTTCGCATACCAGGAGAAGGTGGGAGCGGAGGATGCCATCATCTACATGCTACACCGATCCCTCTCCCACTTGGACGGAGGCAGTGGTGCTGTAAGAATTATGTTTCTAGACTTCTCTAGTGCCTTCAACACCATCCAACCTCTGCTCCTTAGGGACAAGCTGACAGAGATGGGAGTAGATTCATACCTGGTGGCATGGATCGTGGACTATCTTAAAGACAGACCTCAGTATCTGCGTCTTGGGAACTGCAGGTCTGGCATCGTGGTCAGCAACACAGAAGCGCCGCAGGGGACAGTACTTTCTCCGTTCCTGTTCAGCCTCTATACATCGGACTTCCAATACAACTCGGAGTGCTGCCACGTGCAAAAGTTCTCTGACAACACTGCTATCATGGGCTGCATCAGGAGTGGGCAGGAGGAGGAGTATAGGGACCTAATCAAGGACTTTGTTAAATGGTGCAACTCAAACCACCTACACCTGAACACCAGCAAAACCAAGGAGCTGGTGGTGGATTTTAGGAGGCCCAGACCCCTCATGGACCCCGTGATCATCAGAGGTGACTGTGTGCAGAGGATACAGACCTATAAATACCTGGGAGTGCAGCTGGATGATAAATTAGACTGGACTGCCAATACTGATACTCTGTGCAAGAGGACAGAGCCGACTATACTTCCTTAGAAGGCTGGCGTCCTTCAACATCTGCAATAAGATGCTGCAGATGTTCTATCAAGACAGTTGTGGCGAGCGCCCTCTTCTACACGGTGGTGTGCTGGGGAGGCAGCATAAAGATGAGGGACACCTCACGCCTGGACAAACTGGTGAGGAAGGCAGGCTCTATTGTAGGCATGGAGCTGGACAGTTTGACATCTGTGGCAGAGCGAAGAGCGCTCAGCAGGCTCCTATCAATTATGGAGAATCCACTGCATCCACTAAACAGTGTCATCTCCAGACAGAGGAGCAGCTTCAGCGACAGACTGCTGTCACTGTCCTGCTCCACTGACAGACTGAGGAGATCGTTCCTCCCCCACACTATGCGACTCTTCAGTTCCACCCGGAGGGGTAAACGTTAACATTATACAAAGTTATTGTCTGTCTGTATACCTGCATTGTTATCACTCTTTAATTTAATGTTGTTTTTTATCAGTATTCTGCTGCTGGAGTATGTGAATTTCCCCTTGGGATTAATAAAGTATCTATCTATCTATCTATGTAGAAGCGTACCAAAATATATACAGGGTATTCCCAAAAGTTTCAGTCTCCTGGCCAACGATGTTAACTGACTAATTAAGAAATGAAATCTGCACCACATTACCCCAGGAAGGCAGTGCCACTGAACTCAAAATTTATATATATCCATCCATCCATCCATTTTCCAACCCGCTGAATCCGAACACAGGGTCACGGGGGTCTGCTGGAGCCAATCCCAGCCAACACAGGGCACAAGGCAGGAAACAATCCTGGGCAGGGTGCCAACCCACCGCAGGACACACACAAACACACCCACACACCAAGCACACACTAAGGCCAATTTAGAATCGTCAATCCACCTAACCTGCATGTCTTTGGACTGTGGGAGGAAACCGGAGCGCCCGGAGGAAACCCACGCAGACACGGGGAGAACATGCAAACTCCACGCAGGGAGGACCCGGGAATCGAACCCAGGTCCCCAGATCTCCCAACTGCGAGGCAGCAGCGCTACCCACTGCGCCACCGTGCCGCCAATTTATATATATATATATATATATATATATATATATAAAAGCCAAATACCACTGACTCACTCATCACAAAATCTCCCAAACCATGAGGACTTGGGACTTGAAATTTGGAATGTAGGTTACCCTTGGCCCATAGGTGCTCGCTAAGAAACAGTTTTAAACATTTCGTGGTCCAAGCGTGTTCTCTCTGTATGTCTGTCCACTTTTAAAGAGAGAATTACTTAATGGATTTAAATCTGTTTTTTTCTATAATTTGCTAGAACATTCCGTTGATTTTGTGACTTTCTCATCACGCTAAGTACCATAGTTCACTTGCGGTACCGATTTATTAGCACGAATATGAGAGAAAGTCATCGGGCTGTGGAGAGGGGGTCGGGTCCCTCCTCACTCGCGTGTCTGCCTCAGGGTGTAATCTTAACTCCGCTTACTTAGCGAACAAGAGAACTACTTCACAGATTTACATTAGGTTTTTTTTTCTATAATTTGCTTGAACATTCTGGTTGATTTTGGGACGTCTCTCATTGCGCTAAGAATCATAGTTCGCTTGCAGGAGCGATAAATTAGCACTAATCTGAGACAGAGGCTGCGGGCCGAGGGAAGGGGGAAACGTGATGCCAGCAGTAGAGAGCCAGTCGGGGTCCTCCTCGCTGTCCTGTTTCAGTAATACGCGGGTGAAGCCGAGGGGAATGGCTAGTATATAAATATATGTCAGTACTGGAGAAGGCGCCAGTCCACCAGAGGGCACACTTGTGCTGAGGGGCCAATACGGTGTCATCATTTGACTTGACATCTTTGAGGATATGGGAGGAAAATTTGAGTGCTCAGGGAGAAACCACGCAGACACAGAACAAAAACGTGCAAACTTCACATTGACAGCAAGACTTGAACCGAGTGTCTTGGAGCTGTGACAGGGCAGCATCTCCTCAAATGTAATGGGTGTTTAAATAAAGGTAGTGTGTATCTATACAGAAAAATATATCAGTGGTTTACAGTGCCACTCTTTGGACTAACACTTCCCTTAATAATAAGAAACGTCTTTAGTTTTTGGTATTGTTTAAAGAAAACAAAAAGAACCATTGGCTTCATGTAAACACTACTCAGTTATACAGCAGACAGGACTGATAGCCACATTCCCAGACTTATTTTTATCATTACATTAACTGATAACCCAGTGGCTTCGCTCACTGAGTGCAAGGGAAAAAAATAAAATGTAGTATTTATAAAATAAGTTTGTTAATTGCCAGTTTTATTTTTCAACAAATAAAGAGCATTTACAATAACTTAGAAATCAATATAAACAACATTAGTAACATCATTATCATATGAGAATATGAAGTAATATATAAGAAGCACGCACATTGCATATAAATATAAATTATTAAACAGTAAAATATTTTGATAAAAGAATTTGAATTCCTGATAAATCTTAAATCTTCATGCTGTTACAACAGCAAGTAATTAATGTTAGACATCCATTATTTAACCGAACAAAACCCAGGACCTGCTTCTTTCCTTACAAGATTATAGAGAACCAAAGCATATGTGAGCATCATGTAGTGCAGGGCAGGAGCTAGTCCTGGATGGGATGCCCGTTCACTGAGGCTGCCACTCGTGCGGCACACACTGGATGGGATGCCCGTTCACGGAGGCTGCCACTCGTACGGCACACACCCATGGTCACTCACCCCCTCACAGCTGCATTATCTGACGATTAGGAAGGCTCGGTATTTCCCGGACACTGTAATTTATTTGGTCAACGTTCCACAAAGCTCCGCTGTTTATCAGTTTGGATGCAGCCAATGATTTTAGCTTGAGAGTTTAGCACAGATTTTAAATGTCTTTGAAAAATAAGCTTGAGAAATGTTATGTTTTATAAACTTGAACTCCAATTAGCCACAGAACCTGCACACCCAACAGCAGCACATAAAGTGAGTGTGAATCTGCTATGAAGGCAACGTCAGCCACATGCCATTGTAAAACTGTATTAAAAACATGCATTATGTACGTTACTAATGCACATTACATTTTGTTATTACTGATATTTTTGAATACGACACTCTGCTATAAAAATATGCAAATAACAAAATTGTGACAGCAGTCTCACTGATGAAGTGATCAGACCTGCTGCCCAAGTCTCTGAACGCCGCTGACTGATACGCCATGGGTACATTTACTTACTGGTTCTGAATAGTTATTTTTCATCTTTTTTGCATTTATTTTCATTTTAGAAATTGTCTTCAGTTATTTATTTTGTGTCTCTTTTTCCCCCAGGGCACCACCATAACAATACACAGTGAAGGTTGTTAAGGAGCGCAGAAGTTAGGTGGTAGAGGTCGGTCATCAGCACAATGCTGCAAAAATCCACATGTCGGGTGCATCACTATCCCAGTTTGCGGATATTCTTAGAAAACAACCTTCATGCATGTGTTGCTCTTTAGATTTCCTGACATTTTGCGTTTGAATTCCCTGCTATGATGTTCAGGCTTTGATTCTGGTTAGATGAACAGTAGGACTGACTTTAGGTTTCAACTCTCTGGCTTGTTTACATTTCTTCTCCTAACCACCCACTTCAGCTTTGGAAGTCTTTCCTTGTGTGAGGTTAACTCATGATGGGTCATTATCCACCAATGCTTCTAACTTGACTGACCACACTGTTTAGTCACAGTATTGAGAGTTGAACTGTGAGGCTCTTCTCTTGATCCAAATGCGGAGGGGGGGGGGGGGGGGGGGGTGGGAGGGGGGGTTTAATTCTTACTTCTCACACAGTTTGAAATATACAGTATGCAACAGGCTCCGACATTCAGAACATCCCAAAGTATTTAAGGCATGGATTCGATAAGGTGCTGAGAACAGTCCTCTGGGGTTTTCAACAGTGCTGACTTAATAGCATCACGCAGTTCCTGAAGATTTTTTTGGGGGAAAACATTCCTGCTGTGAATCTTTCTTTTCACCTCAGGCTACAGTCCCCAATTGGACTGAGGTCTATGGTGTACAGGCCATTGGACTGGATTAACCTAAAGTCACTGTCACGTTCTTGTAACCAGATGGAGATGGCATGCGCTTTGTGACATTTGCTATTATCCTGGCCGGGACACCCCTGAGATGGAAGGATGAAAGAAGGCAGCTTTTCCAGGACACTGCCTCCCCCAAAACGCTGAATGGCAGCTCCCCTGGAGTGTAACAGTGCCCCGGATTCCCGCGGAGCATCCTGGGAGTGCAGTTTCTCAGCCCCGTTGGGTACAGTGGGTGCTGCAAGGAGGAGCTGTGAGAGGACCAGAGGAGCCATGCCTCATCCATAGCCCAGAAGTACTCTTAAGTCACGAGGACGGGAGCCCTGAAGTACTTCTGGGATGAAGAAAAAGCCAATTCTCCATCTGGCAAGTCACGTGGACGGAAGGACAGAAGCACTTCCAGGTCAAGGACTGTTGGAGACTCAGCAAGCTAGCCGGAGTTGGGAGGTAGTAGGACAGAGCTTGCTGGGAGGTGTGGAGGAGAAATTAGGAATTAATATTACTTTACTGTTGGGTTTATTGTGGCTGTGGTGCTTTGGAGGCATTATTTCAGAAGAAGAAAAGATTAAAAATCTTCTTAGTGCTTTTAACTTGTGTCCTGTGTCTGTCTGTTGGGAAAAAGGCGGGCAACAGTGCCATCAAGCGTCCATTTACTTACACCATATAAGGGTAGACTGTTGCCATAAATGGGGGCACTTAGTCACCAACAATCCTTAGACATCAGCACTCAAATGACGCACACTTGCTATTTAGAAGTTCAATGTGCATGAAGGAATCATTTCCCACTCCTTTACAATCACATACATCTTTTCATCCCTACTGTCTAGGAAGGCAACTTCAGGCACATGCTGTTATAAAACGTTGCTCTAAAACAAGGCAGGAACGCTGGATCTGTACCAAAATTCTGAAGGTTGCAGACCAGGTGATGTTTTTCCAATGTTCACTTATCCAATTGTGTGGCTCATATGCCCATTGTTGCCCTTGGCGTGGTCTTCTGCTGTAGCCCATCTAGTTGAAGGTTTAGTAGGTTGTGCATTTAAGATTTGTTATAATACTTATGGCCTTCCTCTTAGCTTGAATGGTCTGACATCTCACTTTATCAAGGTGTCTTCACTCACAGAACTGTGCCCACTGGATGTTTTTTTTTGTTTATCACAGCCCTCAGTAAACCCTAAAGTCCCAGAAAGGTAGCTGCTACTGAGGTAATGGACCTGCCATATCTTCTAAGTGAAGCCCATGTGGGGTTTAAAACATCAGCATCTGGTACAGCTAACAGACCTTAGTCGATGAGAATGACAACTATCTGTCTGAGGAGAAGACGGCCTGATAACGGAGACAAGAAACAGTAAGAAAATATAAAGAGCTACCAGAATAAGCAACTGTCTCTTTAGAACAGAATCTCCACTCAATTCATAATACGACTGCTGGGCATTTTGTGTCTCTTTGTGTGTTGGACTTCTCTTAAATGGTAACCTCCATTACTGTGTTTAGGTTTGCAAATAAATGATTTCAGGGATTGCTAAGAGTGTACTGTACATCTATGGCCAAGGGATAGGAGCATTGTGGGCTACAATGATTTTTAAAGTTTTTGTTGATTGTTTAAGGATTGCAATGCTGTAGCTCCAGCAGGACTGTTCGTAGCCTTTCTTAGTTTAAGTTGTTTTCTACAGGCAGTATAATTTCACCCACCGCCTGTAAATAATAATAATAATAATTCTTTGCATTTATATAGCGCTTTTCTCACTACTCAAAGCGCTCAGCAATTGCAGGTTAAGGGCCTTGCTCAAGGGCCCAACAGAGCAGAGTCCCTATTGGCATTTACGGGATTCGAACCGGCAACCTTCCAATTGCCAGTGCAGATTCCTAACCTCAAATCTCAATTGCTGCACAGTGGCAGGTTTTGGGAATACGCAGTGCTCTGGCAGACCACCTCAATGACTCCTTCTATGACCCTCCAGTCACAGAGCATTTTGCCCCCATTTACTACGTTGTGCATTTGCCTTTACAAAGGGGCTCATCAGTCATTTCTGTAAAAGTTCCAGGACTTTCCCTTGTTGTGTGCCACCATGGTGCTTCTGGTCAGAGTCGTCCTTTGTTAATCAAGTATTTAACGGTGGATTACATGGCTTCAACAATTATTTTTATTTCCACCCATTTCACAATCAGTGTGTTATTCTTACTTTTATCTGATCCGATTGTTTGGGTATATCGCCTGAAAATAGTTCCAATACATTTTATTTTTTGTCGGAGCTCTAAATGCATGCATTTCTTTGGCCATTTCTCTCTATTATAAAAAAAAATCTTGTAAGGAGACGAGACGCGATTGTCTCAGAGACACTTTCACGTCCCGCGAAACGAGATTCGTGCCAAGCGATGTAACCACGCCCGGGGCCAGAAGCCTCACGAGACAAGAGCTTATGCAAAGAGATTTGGAAAAGTCCTGCGTGGTTATGTCAGAAACGATATTCACTCACGGGCAGTTATATATTGCATTGTCACGATGCAATTCCAAACACGGAATCACAATTCAATGCAATATTGATGAAAAGGTAAAAGCGAAAAGAAATCGAATAAATGGACATACAGTAGGTGATATGACAAAAGTGCACCGTGTGAGATGCAGGTCAAGTGACATGGCAGCAGCACTAAGCCAGCAGCTTACCGAGCAAAGAGGAGGAAAAAAAACCAACTGTATTTGTTTCCCATTGTATCACCGTTTAAGAGGGGGTGTCGGAGGAGCATCCGCGTCTCCTTGGTGTGCGTTCAGCCCCCCTCTTCACAATGTGAGCGGCAGAGATGTGAAGTGGTTGGCGCGTAGCGCAGGCAGGGGTTGGGCGAAGCCCCATCAGTTCTTTTTAATTTACGCCCTTAATTGTACCCAAATGCTGATGATTAACAATGCGCGGGGCAGACACAGGTACACATATGGAATGCTAGTGAAGGTTTTTTGTTCCTGTCCTGTTTAGAGAGTCAATGCTGGGGGGCAGTCAAATAACAAAGCCAGTTAAAGCCCACTGATGCATTCCTTGTGTGATTTTGGCTAATACAAAAAATAAATTGTTTTTGGGGCGATAATTTCACTGCCATGTTGACCTGTCAGCTCATTAATAAATGTTTTACAAATGAGCAGACAAGTGAACATCACTCTGAAGTACTTGATTCCCTTTAGCACTGGGTGCTGTTAGCATTTGGATTCAGGCCGGGAGCAAACTCCACAGTAAAGGCTGAGCTAAAAAGAAACGCAAAGGAAATCTAAGCATTTCAAATTTTGCAAATATACAAATACTAGCCATGCCCCGCGGCTTCGTCTGCGTATTAGTGAAACAGGACAGTGAGGAGGGCTCCGCCTGGCTCTCTACTACTGACGTCACGCTTCTCCCTTCCCTCAACCCGCAGCCTCAGATTCGCACTAATCAGAGACAATCGCTCCTGCAAGCGAACTATGATTCTTAGCGCAATGAGAGAAGTTGCAAAATCAAGCAGAATGTTCAAGCAAATTCTAGAAAAAAAAGATCTAAATCATTAAGTAGTTCTCTTGTGAAAAGCGGACAAGACATACAGACAGACAGATGTTGTATTTTATATATATATATGTGTGTGTGTGTGTGATTATATATGTACTGTACACATAAGGGAGTGCAGACTCAGGTTGAAAGCATTCGGGTTGAGGTAACAGACACAACCCCTATTAAAGTAGGTCTGCATCAGGGACCTTCTTTGCATCCTCTTACTTGTTTGATCTGGTTATGGATGTGTTCAGTCATAGGGTAAAAGACCAATCACCATGGGTCATTTTTGCTGTTGACGTGTTGTGTAGCTCCAGAAAAGATGAAGTCGAGAAGATGTTGAAAGAGTGGAGAAAGGCTTTAGATCCGTTAAGTAGTTCTCTCATTCGCTAACTAAGCGGAGTTAACGTTACGCCCCGAGGCAGACGCGTGAGTGAGGAGGACCCCGCAGCCCGATGAGTCTCTCTTGGATTCATGCTAATAAATCGGTACTGCAAGTGAACTACGATACTTAGCTCAACGAGAAAGTTGCAAAATCAATGGAATGTTCAAGCAAATTATAGAAAAAAAACAATCTTAATCCGTTAAGTAGTTCTCTCGTGAAAGGCGGACAGACATACAAGTGGGTCTAAAAAACTAAGAAATTTCACGCTTGGAGCACGAAATCTTTAAAACCGTTCCTTAGTGAGCACCTATGGGCCAAGGGTAACCTACATTCCACATTTCAAGGCCCAAGTCCTCATGGTTCGGAAGATTACATGATTAGTGAGTCAGTGGTATTTCGCTTTCATATACAGTATACAGATTTCAGCATTTCGTAAAATAAGAGAATAAAAATCACAGTTCACTAAACAATCCGGTCAATTAAGAGTAGTAATGAGAAATGGCTACAGTGAAAACCCACAGCCACAGGGGTCCCTGGGAAATGAACTTGGGAACCACTTCTCTATAATCCGTATTTGGCTTGCTTTGCTAAATCTCAAGAGTCTTGGCACAAAGTAAAATGATTTCCTTCTTGTTCACTATCAGCTAATGGACCTTTTAATTCAAAAAGTGGCCACACATCTTTATGCAGCTATGACAGCAATCAAAAATGAGCTCTCGCTAGCAATCACACCCCCATATTTGGCTTGTCCCGCTCCCTCTTACATAAGTGCTTCAGCCGCTCCAGACTGTTGACAATCATACGTGAAAACAGTCCACTTCAAGTTTTGCACAATATTTCTATTGGGTTGATTTCAGAAGGTTGATTCAGCCATTCCAAAACATAACACTTCTTACTCCTAAATGAGTTGGTGGGTAGATTTTGTGGAATGTTTAGGTCATGATGAAGGTCTGGTTTTCTGGATTAACTCATTGATGATTAATTATGTAGACCAATGGGCAGAAATGCAGGTCTAAACCTGGACCTCCCACCACCATGCTTGACCATGAGATGAAGGTCACTTTAGTGATACACACTGACTTTTCCAAGTATTAATGCCCTGTCTACGTAGCCCTCTTTTCATACGAAGCTAAAACCTTGCAATTACATTCTGGGTCACGGGAAATTCCAGCGAGGTATCAGATTTAATTAGATCTAAAACAGACATCTCCATTTGGCTTGCAGTTAATGTTACACACAACAGTCCTCTGCATGACAATGCTGCTTTCTTGTTGGCTCAGACTTTGATCCATATTTGCTACTTAAGGGAAAAACAAAGGGTTTGAGTTTTACACTTATTCTTCTATAAAACAAAAACCTTTAGGTTTGTCCACATGGTCTTTTACACATTTTACATGGAAAAATGCGTTTCCTTTCTGAGAATAAATGTGTTCTCCTGCCTAACATCTCAGCAATGTCACTGCCTTTTAGCTTGTGCCATATTGCTGCGGTATGGATATGGACACCAGCTCAGCAAGAAAGGCCTGCTCATCCTTAGATGCTGCCCTCAGAATCTTTTAGATATTCTGTTAAATTTCTTACAACACTCTCCTTGAGGTCACCTGAGCTTCTCTTTATATCTCATCAGGTTTTCTGCCCTCACTCAGACTTTGTCCTGGAGATTGTCCGATTTATTCACACAATGCCCAATTCATGTCAGCGCCTGGTTTTACTTACCTCATTTGCCAACCTTTGTACACTTCCATAGTTTCAGTTCTGTTGTATGTATAATTTCCTCTAAAAACAACATATAAAATGTGGACATTAATTCTATTTAAAGAAAAAAAAAGAAACATTACCAACATTTCACAGTAACAAAGTAATAATAAGCTGCATTAGGGGTTTACAAAGTTTTACTCATCACAATAAGATGCTCAGAAGAAGAGACAAGATGAGGTCTTGGACAAAAGTGCTTGTGCAGTGCAGGCGGTGGATCAGAATGGTTTGAGATACTCTCCTGTATTCGTCTGAAAGAAGGCACACACCAGTTAGGAACTGTGAGTTATTATCGGTTAGTTAGAATAGCCACATAGCATACCTAGAAAATGTAAATCCTATGAGCAAAGCAGGAACCAAACATGCACGAGACGCCAGGCCAGGCCAGTGGATTCACCCAGCCAGGCTCACTCACCAGTGACAAATTCACAAGTCAAACCACTTGAGTGTAAATCTTAGAGACGTGGAAGAAAAATGAACACTCAAAAGAAAACCTAAGAGGACATCAAGTGCCTTTTTAAAATTTCACATGGACAAAGTTTAAACCCTGGAGCTTTGAGGCAGCAGCATTGTTTACTGCAGCACTCCATGACAGACCCAGTTAAACCCTGTGAATGAAAACACCTCCAGCAATCAATGAAGACAAATACAGTAAAGGGTTTAATTTACATTAGCCTGTGTGGGTTGTCTCTGGATATCTTAATTTTTCTTCTTGTATTGTGCTGGCAAAAATAAAAAAGGCTGCTGTCGCATCATCAGGTGGATGCTACACATTAGTGGTGGTTGAAGTGGCTCCCCACTTACTATAAAAAGTGCCATATAAATGTAAAGAATTATTATCATCATCACATAAAATGGCCACGTATAAATGGCAATGGGTATGTGTGCCCTGCGGTGGACTGCTGTCCTGTTCAGGGTTGCCTTGTGCCTGGCACTGCTGGATTGGGCTTTGGCTGTCTGTGATCCCAAAACTGGACTATGTCAGTTTAAAAAATGGGTGGCTTATACTTGTACTGAGGAATCGAGATACGCACCGGTGGCTACAAAACTTACAGAAACATTAAGACATAAATAAGTGTGGTAATTTGGAGATCAAAAACCCATGCCGGACTCCTCTATTGCCAAGGCCCAGTAACCTTGTTACATTTCCCCACAGCTGCCTTCACAGGATATACTGGCCATCTACCATTCAGCCTCTAATGTATAAAGCTGAATGTGTGTTTGTTTGTCATGGACGTCAAATCCACTCCACTGGACCTAATGTATCTCTGGCAGATTTTATACAGATTCCCCATTGGCACAAGTGAACACCACAGGCTGTCTCATCTGAAACTGAAACGCACTTTGTGCTTTATTAGGGAAGTGCCCTTAGGAGGCATTTTTGGGACTTGGCACAGGTGTCCATAGCTGCTCCCCTTGGTGGGTTTAGTCAGTGATTTTTTTGGTTTGGGGCCCTCAGGGAATGTATTTAATAACCACACCTATAACTTTTTCTACCTCAGCTAGCGTCAGGTACCGCAGCTAGTCTGCTATGAAATTATTAATTTTAACAACAGTCAAGACTATTTGTTTCTTGTTTCTTCACAACATTTTTTACTCCACTTTTGATGTTAGCAAATCTCAGGATCTTATTTGCCTCTTTAGGCCTCAAGACGACCATAAAGATTCAAACAGTATACAATATTCACTTTACCAGCACATAAAATGTAGCTGCACTTAAGTCTTCTGAGAAATTACAGAAAAAAATACAACTGACCAATAATTTCTGAAAAAGTGCCAATTTTATTTCTTTCATGAAGATTATTTACAGTACTTCAGTAAATCCATGTTAGTGTTACTATGTACAAAAATATGTAAACATAAAAAAATAAAATACTGCACGTATTGCAGAGGTTCAGTTTTGAGGCTGGCACCTTAGAAGGCACTGTGGAGAAGAGTGTGCAGTGCGTCATAAGACGTGGTATCAGTGCCAGAACCCCCAGGTGCTTCCCAATCTGCTGCCGTGATTGCTACCTCAGAAAATGAGGACATTAGCTGGCACAACTGCTCATCAGTGCGGCTTAACTGGCAAAATGAGGCTAAGCCAGTAATCTCACACCTAAATCAACGAGCCCTCTGGTGGGGAGATGGACATACTGCATCTTTATAAATTAGAGCCAGGACATGACTATTGAAAAAGGTCCATAAAGAAGCACTCCTCCGTAGTTAAGAATATTTTTAATGGAATTCACTGCATCAGCTGCTTACTTTCTGTTCTCACCAAAGCGAGAGCTGATCAGTTTAACCATCTGATGTCTAATGATATGCAGCACATTGTTTATGAAATACGAATGGTGCAAAAATCATACAAAAAGTGCCCAGTCTGTGATTAAGCTGTGCTGAGACAGACATTGCAAACAGTTTTTTACTTCGCCTCTAAACTTGGCATTTAAGACGTATACTGACGTGTCGCAGGATGCAAAGTAGAGGCATATAGATGCCACTTTGTGTTCAAATAAAAGAAACTGCAAAGCAACAACAAACCTACCATCACATAAACTGATCCCTTACCTTCTGAACAACAGCATACAATAACTACCACCCTGGCCCTTTCCAGTTGAGCTGAGTTTCCAGAGACAAAGACTTTGGCCTCCTCTGATCATGCAGAGCAGTGTGGGGAGCAGCCTGACAAAGTGGTTGAGGTATTTTTTTTTTTTCTTTTCCTCCATTTCTTTCAAAACATGCTATAACTTTAATAACTGCTAAAAATGTTTGTTTTTATTCTGCAAAGTAACCTCCTTTCATAGTTGAGTGGCTTCATACTGTATTTAGACAGTGGCAACATAGCAGTAATCTGTAAACAATACTGAAGTCCAAATATTCATTTCAAATCTGAATCATCAGGGGGAAATGAGAAGCAGCAGCTAATCCATCTTTTAAAAATGCTGTAAACGTGGTCACTACAGTATGGCAGTAATTAATTGCACAGCACATTAAACGTTACCTTCTCACGTTAAGGCCGATCAATGTTCAGTTGCTCTGGCCCAAGCCCACCTGACAGTGTTGTTGGGCTCTTAGATCAAATTCTATGCTATTTTTAATAAAATAAAAGCATTATGTCTAAGGCCTTTTCTTAAACTAACCATTCTGTCGCCCTGTCTTTTTAAGTCCTAAATGCCGATAACCACCTCTTTACTTGGCATGTGGAGAGTCATTTAGAAATCACCATTCTTGCTGCTCCTAAGACCAAGCCCATGCTCCGATTACTGGGTGATAGCTTTGCCTTTGTGATTCATGCTTTCAAGAATACGTCTTCCTCATCCTCATCATCTTCAGGCTGTGTCGTGCACCCCAAAGTTTGCCCTGACTGGTTCTCTACCTCTGGCCCAGCATAAGGATCCATGATGTAGCGGTAATCAGAGCCAACAGCCCCATGTATCTCTGCAGGATCATTTAGTAGGTCATCGCAGAATCTCTCAGAGGGTCCAGACTGATGCCAAGGTAGCCCGCCTGCGACTTCCTCTTCTGAGGCATGGCTCCCATTCCCTACATTGATGTAAAGCAGCTCCATTTTGCTTGAATCTTGTGATAGTCTAGCTGACACTGCCTCCAGCTCTAGAATAAGCTGGTCAAATCCTGGTCGCTCCTTGGGATTAGTGTTCCAGCAGCGACACATAGTCCTGTATCTGAAGAGGACAGCAAAAGTACTTATGGTAAGAAGCAATGGTCATTGGGCTGAAGTACTACCCTGTATAGATTCCCAGATATTATGAAGCAAGTAATACACTATAAACAATTAAATGTGGAGTTTGCATTTACTTGAAAAGAAATAAAATTCAAATCCATGTTTAGTTGCAGATTTAAAACAATAATCAAATAATCTGTAACTGTGCAGGGATCATTGATCCTAAAGTGAATGGCATAAAAATGGACACTTATGAATACACTAACGCAGTGCTCCTCAAGTTTAATCCCGGGATACCACTGGGACTGCGGATTTTTACTCCAACCACTTTGACAAATTAGTAGGTCAGGCATGTGTGTAATTCATGTAATTGTTTAGCTAGCTGTTTTTTCTATTATTCTGCATTCAGAAAAGTGTACGAATATGATATTTACCTTCAGAAGAAATTCAGAAATTTGTATTTTTAACCATAGCTTTAAGTGGAACTTTATTACAGTTTTCTTTTTAATTCACTTCTGTAAGTTTTTTTTTAAGGATTTGTTCCCCACAAACAGGGGTAAGGAAATAAAACAAAATTATGTATTTTAACACATTTTTGTTGACTGGAGAGTTTTGACGTGTGGTATGGTGATCAGGCAGACAAGTAAGAATTTCACTTTACTTTATACACATGATAATTCTACTACTAATACCACTACTTCCCACAGAGACTTTCTGAAATAAAACATCAAAGAGATGGCACTCCACTGATGAAGATAAAAAATACAGAATAAAACCATCTACTAGCAGGACATATGGCAAGCAGAATACAGAAATTAATGAAACCATGTAGTCAGCGTAAGGAATAAGAGACCCGACTCTTCAAAAAATGCTTAGAGGACATCCAGGTGCTAAGTAAACGACACACTGGGAAACAAGACTTTGAAAGATAAGCGATCAGGGTGTGCTGCATTAAAGATCAAGGACCTTCAGTAGCACCATGGACTTTTAAAAAAAGGTCACAGGATGTTTGTGGAAGCGAGTATACTGTACCTTTAAACTGCTCTGTTGTATTTGAGGTCAGTTTAACCCAAATCCAAGTTTGACATCTTTAAAAATGTAAATTAAAATTGTAATTAAACTTATTTTTCACAAGAAATAAACACATTGATTTGCACTCTAAAGTCCTGAATGGATTGTTCGTACAAGAAGTGTGGGCAAGGGCCACTCCAAACCCAAAATTAGTACAGGGGGTCCTCGGGTTACAACGTCTCGACATACGACGTTTCGAGTTTACAACGCTCACTCCCATAAAAACTTACAAAAAAATTTAGGCATTAGTGTTTCAGCTTACGCCGTTAGCATTGTACTTACAGACTATGTGGGTGAACTAGTTTGGTTCCGCGCGGCACAAGTGTTCCGTTTGTGTTGCTTTGTTTGGCGACTTTTTGGCACATATCATGGCTCCTAAACAAGAGTCTTCAGATGGTAGTGCTTCGAAGAAGAGGAAAGCCATCACGATGGAAGTGAAATTAGACATCATAAAGATATGAGAAGGAATAATGGTAAGGAATTTTTTTTTACACTCATTTTTTATGTTACTACAGTACAGTGTAAAGTACAATATATTTAGGTCCTTTTCCTTTTTTTGTGGCTTAGTTGTGTTTTTATATTCTAGTTTATGATATTTCAAATGTGTTAGGATAGGTAAGTGACTTAGGTTAGGGTGTGTTTCGACTTACACCAAAATTCAGGTTACATCACTGTTGTAAGAACGGAACAGTGCCAATGTTTAGTTTATTTGATTTTCTGGTTACGTCTGTTTGCTTTGAAGCATGGTCACTCTACTATCTCCCGGTCCTGCTTCATTCCTGCCCTCGGGCTTCGTAGTTTCTATCTTATATATGACACTGTTACGTATTACTAACATAAAGAATCTAAAGCATTTTTTTTTTTTAAGGTATGAAAAATGTAAACAATCTATTTTGATACAAAGCAGATTATCTCCAAGCATAATAACTGTTATGCATATTAGCACACACGTATTTCCTCCTAGATTTTTTTTACTAAGACAAATATAAAAAACATTTTCCTGTGATACAGATTTTTAATCGGGAGACAATATTTAAGCAAAACAAACTGGGATGATTATAACTATATCAGTTACAATAACTGTGTGAGATGTTACTATTAAGGTTAATTTGACTCCAGACTTTAATGATGTAATTAAGTAATGCAGTGAACAACAGTGCCTTGGCAGGTCTAATGCAGTTCTAATATTAAGAAGAAGTTGCTAAAGTAATGGTTTTAATCCCCCAGTAGTTGTCATCACTTACATCTCATCTGGGCAGTCTGGAGGCTGTTTAAGCCTATTTCCTTTTATTAGATACTCATATACCTCGGAGTTCTCCACACCAGGATAAGGTGTCTGTCCAAGGGTCATGATCTCCCATACAGTTACACCAAAGGCCCACTAGAATAGAAAACAGACAACTATTAGCTATTAGAAGAACTTTATGTCACCAGGAGTATTTCAGGAGTGTATGGCTCCTACCACATCACTCTGGGTGGTGTAGATATTATCGGCCAGACTTTCCAGGGCTATCCATTTGACCGGGAGTTTTGAGGCTGACCCTTGGCGGTAATAATCACCACTGTAGATCTTCTTGGAGAGGCCAAAATCTGCCACACATACTCTCATATCCTTACTTAGCCTGTAGAAAGTGACACAACAGATGTGGCTGTTGTAAGCTTTGATAAATGTGTAACTGTGCTAACTATCAAGTGCAAAGCTCACTGAAGCCCACTGCCCTCTCTAGGAAACATCTTTTAGCCTATTATACTTTGCAAACTGAAAAAGAGATGGCTTCTCACATGCAGTTCCGTGCAGCTAAATCACGATGAATGAATTTCCTCAGGCTCAGGTATTCCATTCCTCTTGCCACATCCAGCGTGAACTGCAACAATGTCTGAAGGGACAGGGTCTGTGCAAATGAAAAGAACTGCAGTTACTTCAATGCTGGACTGTGCAAATGTGCACATATGCTAAATGACACAATGTGTAGTTTTCAGTAAGGAAGACAAATATTTTTCTAAATATCACCGTGTCAAGGTCTCAGCAATTGTTGCATTTTGTATGTACCTTTTCTCATTTTCTTCTCAAAGAGTCTACATACAGTATTTATGTCTGCACCACTTCACCATGGGTAGCTACGTGGTTTTGACATGACTGTGTATAGCTTGCGTTGCTGTGTGTGAGCAGTCTTCTCTTATCTACCTGTGTACTTGTGTACATACAGAGGCAATTGAAAGGCTGGTAGATGATTGTGTTGTTTTCACTATATAGTATAATTATGTGCAGCAATAACTATATCTGTTATTGTACACACAGCTGTGTCGCTGATAAAATACACTTACAAAGGGGTTATCACCCAGGCGGGACATCAATAGAAATGTATGCAGGTCACCATGCTTCATGAAAGGTAGGATGACCATAGGAACAGGCAGCCTCTGCTGGCCATGGCGATGCAGGCTGATCCCTAAAAGAAGAGCTGGTGTTGAGCCACTCCTGGACAGACCATAGTCAGACACACTTGTAAAAGAGTAGCACTAATCTGCCATACTTAATAACCAGATGCCACTGAAATTAACAGTTCACTATATTAACTTCTACTTCTGGTACACTCACCAATTAGCTTAAGAACATTTGGGTGATGAAATTCCTTCATGTAAGCTGCTTCACGCAAACACTGTTCGATATCACTGGAGCAGCTGACATCAGCTACAAATTTCATCCCCAAGGGAGAAAAAAAAATGAAAGAGGGAGAGACAGATGACAACAAGAAGAGCTACAGTAAGTAAGGTAAAGCATTCGTTGTTGCTCCAGGATAGATATGAATCTTAAGCATACACATTCCTAATAAAATGATTTTCTTTGCCAGAAGCTCCCATCAACAGGAGTTTCAGAATCATTAGGCTGACAATCAGTTCTTTACTATACATGGATGGAAGCAATCTAGGTGTTCTGTGACCCCTCAGACACATGTACCACAGTGGACAAACAGGTATTCAATTTCTGAACCTACCTTTTAGCACTTTAACAGCTACCTTCTTCACAGAGCCATCCTGCATCTTTAGGTAGGCTTCTCGTACTGAACTGAACTCACCTGAAGATGTGATGCAGAATAGTTAATAGATGCAGAGCTGTATACAAAGTTCAAAAACTCCAAAGTGCGCACAACTTGACTGAATCTATTTTTTTATATTCAATCTTAGAAATGGGTTATTTATAGATTTAATGTTGCAAAAAGAGTCATTTTTGTCCAGTAAAATTAACATTATACTGCTATCTTTTTTTCCCCACATACAAAATAAACAGCACAGAAAGGAAAAAAATATTGTTGTAACTAATCAAAGTATAACCTTGTAAATATTTTAACCCAGGGTTTCTTCAACAATGGCTTGCGAGTTACTGTTGTGTATGTAATGGTAATGGGCCGCAGATGGTTTGTAAAGTGGGTTTCCGCAGGTTAGACCATAAGAACATTAAGAAATTTAACAAACAGGGGGAGACCATTCAGTCTATCAAACCTGTTTGTTTAGCTAATAGCTAAGCTGTCCCAATATCTCATCTAGATTCTTCTTAAAGGTTGTCAAGGTTTCT
This sequence comes from Erpetoichthys calabaricus, assembly GCF_900747795.2. Taxonomy (NCBI): domain Eukaryota; kingdom Metazoa; phylum Chordata; class Cladistia; order Polypteriformes; family Polypteridae; genus Erpetoichthys; species Erpetoichthys calabaricus. The sequence goes on along the minus strand of NC_041409.2, from coordinate 71,738,437 downwards.
GCTTCAACTACACGTCTTGATAGATTGTTCCAGAGTCCAACAACTCTTTGCGTAAAGAAGTGCTTTCTGGCTTCAGTTTTAAATGAACTTCCCCTTAATTTCCACTGATGCCCTTGAGTACGTGAGTCACCCTTAAGACTAACGTTGCTAATGTTACTAATTTTAAATACCTGGATTACTCCACAGTCTCCTCTGCTCAAGACTGAATAGACTTAATTCTCTGAGTCTGTCAGAGAAGGACATGTCCTTAAGTCTTGGGATGCACTTGGTTGCTCTCCTTCTGCACAGCTTCAAGTGCTGCTATGTCTTTCTTGTACAGTGGTGACCAGAACTCCAAACAACACTCCACATGCCGTCTTACTAGATTATAGAGTATAGTTTTGAGTGTAACGTCTCTTGACTTAAATTCAACAGTTTTTACAATATAACCGAACATGGGGGACTCCACTGATGACCTTGCTGCGTGTGGAGCATTCTCATCTTCTCTGTACTCTTTTTTTTCTCATGCCAGTAAACCAAATTGAGATCCAGTGTTGTAAGTTACCTCTGATGCCTATAACTTCTAGTTTCAGAATTAATCTTTCGTGTTGGACTCTATCAAATGCTTTTTGAAAGTCTACGTAAAGTATGTTGTATGCTTGGTTTTTGTCAACTATTCCGGATGCTTCTTCAAAAAAAAACAAACGAAAAGACTGGTTTGGCAAGACCTTCTTCTCATAAACAAATCCTGCCTGATAGAATATTATTTTTGTTTGGGTAATTTTCCAGTTTATTTCTTATTATTATTTCCATAATTTTGCATGGCACAGAAGTAAGACTGATTGGTCTATAATTACCAGGATCAATTTTCTCTCTTTTCTTGAAGATTGGAGTCACATTTGCAACATTCCAACCCTCAGGTACTTCTCCTTTCTGAAGTGACTGTTTAAATATGCCTAATAAGGGTTGATTAAGCAGTCGACATTGTTCTGATGATCATCCTCAATTCTCCATTGGTGACTTCACCCCACACTGATGAGCCTGCTGATGTACTGTATCACAGTATGGTACGACAGCTGCACCATGGCAGACAGGGAGAGGCTTCAGAGAGTAGTAAAGGCAGCACAGAAGATCATCAGCTGCCCTCTCCCCTCCCTGATGGACATTTACATCTCCCGCTGCCTCAGCAGAGCAAAAAACATCATCAAGGACAGCTCCCACCCTGGCTCTGATCGGTTTGACCTGTTGCCTTCAGGGAGGCGCTACTACAGGTGCATCACAACAAGGACAAACAGACTCAAGAACAGTTTTTTCCCAAAAGCCATAACCATTCTAAACTCACACATGCACTGACTACACAGTCTAACCCCCCCAACCCCTGGACTTCCTTTTATCCATCAACTGTGCAATATCCAATATCTAAATGGTACTGATAATAACTGTGCAATATCTGTATACTGTACAATAGCATTACTCCCAGGGTCCAACATCCACTACTCACTGCACATGATCATCATTATTGTGCAATATTTAAATTATATGCAATAACCCAATAGTGCAATAGTTATTTATTCTTTCCAGTATTTAAATAATGTGCAATAACCCAATAGTGCAATAGTTATTATTCTTTCCATATGTATATAGCGTCACAGAACTTTTTTGCAACTTCTTTGCAATTTTTTGCACCATTTGTTTATTTGTTTATTTACTTGTTGTGTTCTACATATATGTCTGCACTGAAGGAGCCGCTTTTAATCTCATTGTACATGTGTACAGTGACAATAAAAGGCATTCTATTCTATTCTTATTTTCAGGGCATTCAACAAGGAATGGGTCTTGAAGATACTTAAAATGTCACAACAAAAGCCCTCTTTTAACCAATAGCTTTCCCAGTACCTAACAAGGCATGTTATGAGCAAGGTACCAAGAAATAAAGCAATGTCTTATTTTTTACCATGACCAGTGAATCTGTGGCTACAGGACAGTGATACATTTGCCTAAACATAGGATTTGAATTGGTGAACTCACAACCTTGAAATCTGGCTGTTATTCTGAACTATAAGAATCCTTTTGTAATAAAAGTGTAAGTATTAAACAGCTGGACTGAATGCTGGGTTACACAGCAACTCTCTTGCCTGGGCATCAAAAACATTTTTGTATTGACAAGTCAGTTGTCTCTTGGCTTTGATTACACATATGCTTCCTCAGTATCACACTGTGATCTATATACAAAGTTAAATTTTCCTTTACAATGCATATGACAATGTTATTTTTGGTTTCATCTCTTTGCATGGCCTTCAAAGGCAGTATCTTCTGGAAGGTGATATACGTACATTTTCATACAAAGATTTTTTGAACTCACTTTTAAATTACTGAATCATAAGGAGATGCTACTCCACCACTTGGCAGTAACAGACTCAAGACAGGAACCTTCACTGAACAGGTACCAGTCAATAAAAGGAAACATCACACTGAGCCAAACAGTATTTACTAGAGGAATACTTCCACCACTGTGACCACATGCACACTCCATACAGAAACTGAACTAAAGCCTAAAATGAGTTTAAATTTAGAGTGTATAAAGTATCTCAGTAGTGGTTAGCAATAATGCCTCACAGTTTAAGTGACCAACATTTCAATTCAGGCCTGATTGTTGTCTGTATTTCAGTTTTCAGTCTGCAAAATCATGCTTATAAAGGCTGACTGGAAAATCTGAAGTGGTCGAGTATGAATAAGTGTGAATATGACGGTACCCCATGATAGACTAGCATCTGTCAAGCTCTGTCTAGTTCATTGTGATTTGTATGTTCAGAGAACATACTCATAGATGTAAGTAAATCAGCATCCCATTTTTACCTCAAGTTAGATAAATAAATCATTTGTGTAATTAAAAATACAGTCAATGTAATTTTATGTTGGTAAATAAAATAAACTATTCACTAGCACAGCTTTTTGCATAAAATATAGAAAATACTTAATATTTAAAATGTGTAAAATATTCAATATCTGATTCTACTAAATTTTGAATTACTCTTTTCTTAGAATCTAACCTTTGCCCAGAAGGTGACCAAGATTAAGCTGTGACTCTGAAATGAGAACATCTTGAAGTTTTTTCTTCAACTCTTCGCTGATGCCAAGACTGTCCACTACGGGAAAATAGAGAAACAATGCTAATTTAATATTAATATAACAATAAAAACAGCATCAAAAGACATAAATAATTCATTTCTAAAATTTAGCCATACATTAATTCAAACGATGTCGACAATTCTACATTTTTAACATTTCAGTGCTCTGCATACCCAAGCGTACCTCTGTATTGTCACATATAAAGTACAAATATACTGTACATACATTAACACATGCAATCTCAGACTCACTCAGTTGTGTTTAGCATTGCAAAGGATCGAAGCCTACTTGGCAGCACTAAATTCAAGGAGGAAAACAACCCTGAACAGGGTGTCCGTCAATCTCTGAGTGCACATATAGACACACACAGCTACTTTCGGGCTGCCAATTAACCCTAACCCTAAACTAAGTGTCTTTAGGAATATGAGAGGAAACTCCATTCAAACACAAGGAAAATGTGCAACCTACTCAGAGACATCAACCAGAATTGGACACAACCGTATCACTCAACTGTATTTCTATACTTTATTGATACGTTTTAGCACTGGATCACTTAAGTATGACAAAGCTAGTTCTAATATGTAATTAATTTACTTACCTTTAAAATGGTTAAGTGCCATTAGTATGGCTCACGAACGAACAAACAAAATGTACTGTATTACTTAACAGGAGAACACATTACAATTGCTATTACCATGTCATCATAGCTGATGAGGACTGAGTCAATCTTGGATCCGAACAGCTTACATGTATGGTGAATGCCGATCTAAATAAATTAATCTGATAATGGACTCACAGGTAATTTCACTGTGCTCTGGTCCCCGCCTGTTGAAAGATCTTGCTGCTGTATAGGAAACAGTCAGCTGTGCATCAGGGGTGTCTGGACCAAATATACCTCTGTAAAGGCAAGAACAATTTGCAATATCAAATATAATATCTAACGATAAACACACAAGTATAAATAAATACACTTTCTACATGTTATTTCAGATTTTTAGTGAGAGTATTTTGAGGTCATCTACAGTATATTATACACACATAATGAGCTAAACTGTTGTAACTGGAGTGAATCAAATTAGAATGCCGTTCATGCTATCCAATAACTTTAACAAATTAGAACACTCTAGACAAGAACAGGCCATTCAGCCCAACAAGGCTCGCAATCACAATTTTGTGAAATCAATCTTGGCATCTATGAAGTTCACAATGCACATTATCTCATAAATGAAACACATACATTTCACGTAAGAATTTCCAATTACCATCTCCTCAAGAACATAGATCTCTATATTTAACATAGAATCTGCGTTCCCATTTCCCAATGATATTAGGACACTGACATCTCTGAATAACACCTTACCCAAACAACATTTCTTTACGTCTCTGTCTCAGGAACAATGCGATGAGCAATCCCAAGAAGCTGAAAATGATGAAGATTCCAAAAAATATGACAACCCACAAGTGACTACGTTGATTCAAAGACATGGCAGCTGTGTTAAAAGAGAATAGAGGGCAAATCACTGGGGTGCAAATATCAAAATATCAACAAGAATCTGTTTCAGCAAACATTTCATTGCAGAAACTGTTGAGCTTCTGCAACTGTTGCAGGAAGTTACTTCAATTAACACATGCACTTTTTAAGTGGTTATGTAATTCTGGTTGGTGTTTGAGGTTTTCTAAAAGCTTCACTGTGTTTTAGTGTATCCTTCAAACAGGGATCTTAGGAATGTTTACTTAAAATGAGGGTATAGATCTGGGGTGGCGAACTCCAGGCCTTGAGTGCCGCAGTGGCAGCAGGTTTTCATTCTTACCATCTTCTTAATTAGTGACCAGTTTTTGCTGCTGGTTACTTCTTTTAATTAACTTGACTCAGGCCTCATAGTTGTTTCTTTTTCTTTAGTTAGCAGCCAAACAATAATAAGACACAAAACAAGCCACCACATGACCAGCTCCCCTGTGCCCATTACACAATATCTGAAATTAAAGAGAGGTGATGGTCTTGGTAAGGTTGATCTCTCAGGTCACCACAACATTTTGACGGTGCTCTCAGAAAGAACAGAAAAACAACAGTTTTCGAAATGTGTGCCATGGCAGAATGAAAGCAGCAACAAACCATGGAATTAAATAACGGGTTTAATTAACAGCAAGAATTGGCTTTTCATTAAAGTGATTAGAGTGAAATCGGTTGGAGTTTGAAGCCCCAGTTTAGCTGGTCATCTGTTAGCTCGTTTCACATCTCATTTCTGCTTGGCTGTCATTTAATGAAAAAAGGAATCAATTCAGAGGGCTGAATTCTTCTAAAAGGGCTATTAAAGTGATAGGGAAAAAGTTAATTAGCAGTGAATACTGGTCACTGATTAGGAAAAGGGTTAGAATGAAAACCTGTAGCCACTGCGGCACTCCAGGCCTGGAGTTCGACACCCCTGGTCTAGGTATTCCCACTAGATATGATGATTAGTATGTATTTAAATTCTTTAACTTAAAAAGGAGAGTGGAGAAAAAACTTGGCCAGTCAGAATATTATATCTTCTTACTACAACTTACATTTTTCAGCTGGAACCAGAACTGGTAGACTCCAAGGCCCACAGCCTGCTGCATTACAAGCACACACTCGAAGTGAAGCATTTGAAAAGTATCTCCAGTCAGACAAGTTGACCATGGTTGCAAGTGAAAACAGTGACTCCTGTAGACCAAGAAAAGTCAAGTGAACAAACACAATGCAAGCAAATCCTTTCCACTCAGTATGGAATTATTGTTTATAAATACAGCGTTTAATTCAGTGCACAGTTAAACCTCCTACCTGGGCTGGGAGTTAGGAAGAGCTTGTCATAATTAACCCAATTAGCAACATCCACACAAACAGGATATTAACAAGAAAAACATTTTAATTCAAATAAAAAACAATCACTCGGCATGTAAAACTACATAAACCAAAAATGGCGGTTGGGAGGAGTACATAGCCTACATGTTTAACTAAAGCATATGGCAATACATTTTGTAGAATTTATCATATGGCTGTCTTTCCCGTCAGCCAAATGATGATTCCTAAAGCAAATGTTGTGAAAGCATCCAGAACGCGCACTGATAAAAACTGGTGAGTGTTCATGTTAAAACCCATTTTCTATTTATAATTAACATAACAAAACATTTGCAAATCTGCTCAATCCAATTCAGAGAGGCTGAAGGCTAGACTGTATCCCTGTAGAATTGTGTGCAAGGTAGGAAACAGCTCTGGATGGGGTGCAGGTCCATTGAAGGACTCATTTAAACACACACCAACAGTTATCCTAACCAGCACACCATTAGGGATGATAAAGACATGGGGAGAATGTGCAAAGTCCACATGGACAACAAGAGGATACAGGATTCTCACCCAGGCTGCTGGATCCTTGAGGCAGCAGTTCTACCCACTGCACCACCATGCCATACTCCATTTATTTATGGAGACATTCACTTAATATACCAGCTATTTGTCTTTTGGAATCTGCATGTTGTAATTTCTAAATTAATATCATGAACCTCCTTTCTGAAAGCATAATGTGAAGCAAAGCAGCTGCCTTGCCTTGTATCTGATTTGCACACAATGGGAGCTATGACCCATGTAGAAACACTGGTGTGATAATACCTGAAAGGACTGGTGCACATTGTTGGTCATCATGCCAAGTAAGGCTGACAGTATAGGAAATGTATTCAAATGTTATCTATCCATCCATTTTCCAAACCACTGAATCCAAACACACGGTCACGGGGGTCTGCTGGAGCCAATCCCAACCAACACAGGGCACAAGGCAGGAAACAATCCTGGGCAGGGTGCCAACCCACCGCAGGACACACACAAACACACCCACACACCAAGCACACACTAGGGCCAATTTAGAATCGCCAATCCACCTAACCTGCATGTCTTTGGACCGTGGGAGGAAACCGGAGCGCCCGGGGGGAACCCACGCAGACACAGGGAGAACATACAAAGTCCACGCAGGGAGGACCCGGGAAGCGAACCCAGGTCTCCCAACTGCGAGGCAGCAGCGCTACCCACTGCGCCACTGTGCCGCCCATTCAAATGTCATCTGTTCACTAAAGGGAGTTTGACACACAGATATTTATTTTGGTCAACAGTTGGTAGTATGAGCAATAACAGACCTACTATTGCATTTAATGGCCTTGGCCTGTACAGCACAAATTACAGCCACCCTTATCAGTGTTATTACTGCATCCCTGAAGTGGGTGAACTAGATGATCAACAATGATAATGACTTTAACTGTATTATTCTGATAAAGATTTCCCAACATCCCAGGTTTATTATTACACATCAGCACTGAAGATTCTAGTAGTGGAGGGCAGCTATCAGAATAAAGTCCTGCATTACCACAGAACCCAATTTGATTCTTTGTGCTGTGGTACACAAGTTGGAGTACTGTGGGCTTCAGCAGTACTAAATAGTAATAAATGCAGAACTAAAATAGTAAATAATAAAATAACTAAAATAATTTGAGTCATTAAGAATCTTTATTTTGTTGTTTTTTTTTAAAATTACACTATAAATCTGAAGAATTGGCTTTAAGCTACACCTGTTTTAGGCAGCATGTACTAACTCGATACACAGCACAACACTGCATTACAGTGGATGCTGTGTCTACTGTAAATGAATGTGAAATTGATTGGTGGTGTAAAGCAGCTGAAAGGAGATTAGCCCTCCTTGAACATGTTCTTTTACCATTTTAACCACAATAAAAGAATAGTAATATAATTTTATTTTTTCCCCATTGTTATTAAAAAGACAGGAATGCAGCTACTATTTGTATTACTACTATTAGTATTAAAGTTGTACTGCACAGTATTCAGAAGTAGTTGTTACTTAACATTCACTGTTGCCAAAAGAAAAATTAAACAGTAATTCATAGTATAATTCATAAAGTGACACATGATGTAGAAAGGAAGGAATTTTATTTGTCAGAATATTTGTTCAATTCATATCTGACTTGATTTTGTGAAGTGCAGGTAATTCTACTCCTATGGGTAGAACTGAAGTGGGTTCTATGCTTAAGCAGGTGGAAGTGAGAAGAAACCCTTGAACAAAAGCAGGAGGAGGGTACAAAATCACTCCTTTTCTCTACTTGGAGAGGGTCAGAGGTGGGGGATGAAAGCTTAACCAGTCAGGTCAGCTGATGGATGGATGGATAATCACTGGTAAGACCTTCTCATAATTCAGGAGATGATTATAATGTTCAACCTTGCATATGAAACCCAAATCCTTTTTCTAATTATTAAGTAAAATTCAATACTGCACCTGAGCATCTCGGAAATTTTCATTTGACCACAAATACATTTTGGAAGAACCAACTACTTCATCTAGTTTTATAAGCCAGTAATGTATTGTTGTGGCCAGTGGTGCGCACAGGAGCAGCTGACAGAGATAACAACTGTGTAGGACAAAGACACGCCACAGACTAAGTGTCTTTAGTGCAGAGGTAGAACTTGTGTATTCCCAATGTTGTAAATTTGTGCCACATCTCTACCGCCTGAAGGAAAACAACTTAAAAGAGAATTGGAATGTCAACCCTGAGTGATTCCATGCCGACAATGGTTGTATAATTTTTCATGCTGGGCTATGAAGAATTACTGCCTTCTCAACAAAGTATGAACATACCTGAATATCACCTGCTCTGTTCCACTGCACCTTGTGGCCACTGAGTACCCCATTGGTCTCATTCTGGTAAAGTGGTACCCATGAAAGCACAAGACTGAAGTCAATTAGCTGAAAGCTCAGGTTTTGAGGAGCTCCTGATGGCACTTTGGAAGAGGAAAGGCAGAGAAAATCAAGTTTAATAGTTAAAATACATAACATAAAACTTATTTTGTTAAGAGCAGTGAATCCCTTGACACTGGTAAATCTAGATCACTGCTTACAAAAAATCTTGTGCTCTTTCATTTAATTTTTGGCTTCATATTATCCCAATTATTATTATGTGACAAAGTAGTTATTTGTTAGTCGACATTTTAGAAGATAATCTTGAGCTCCTATTGATTTATTTTAACCATCTAAGTTAAAAACTATAATCGAAACTACTCCTTTGGAGGGCCCTCCATAGATTCAAGTTTTCTTGCTGTTAACTAGATATCCATTTCAAGTAATTATACAATTATTTCTAGTTTTCTATGTGTGTTAAGTCAATCCAAATATTACCACCAGTATTTATTCATTTTTATAGTAAATTAGTGCATATGAGTAAGTTAGGTGCTACAAGTACTTGGGGGTTAGATCAATGACACCCTGGACTGAACATGTAACACAAAGGAACTATATTAGATTAGGCCTGTCAGACTCTTTTTCTACAACTGTGTTATGGCCAGTGCGTTTTTGTATACTGTGGTGAATTGGGCTGGTAACATCACTTCAACAGAGGCCCACTGAATCCACAAGCTAATTACAAGGGCGGGCTCAGTTATGGGACGAACTTCTGGCCTTCTAGAGGAACTATAATAGCAGAAGAAAGTATGAAGACAAAACTGAATGCCATTATGAACAATGCTACATGTCCTCTCTATGACATGCTAACAGTGAGTACTTTCAGCCAAGGAATTATTTAGCATAAGTGTGTCAACAAACACAACTGGGCCTCCTTTATAGCAAAGGCATTACACCGTTATAATGTCTCACTGTGACTGTAACTTCCACGTCTATGTACCTACCTATCTACATTTTTAGAGGTTCATAGTGTCAATATTGTCACACCTACACGGTACAATGAAATTATCAGTGAATGTGCCAAATTTACCTGATTCTGGTGTTGTAAAATCCACCCATGAACTGATTGGAGATGTCCCCACCTCATTGCTGCAGCTTACTCGAATACTGTAGTTTGAGAAGCACTTTAGACCACTAATTGTTGCATTGTAGGGTGGAACCAGAACAGACTTCTCAAGAAATATCTCTCCCTTCTCCTGGACATTGTTGCCTACCTACAGTAGTGCACATATGGAAAATAAGAAGCAGAGACAAGATCTTTATTGATAGGGACTGAACAATCAACTGAAATCCCAAGAAATGCTGATATAGCAGACATAAAACTGTCAAGGTAGATAAAGCAGAACATACAGAATGGCTACAGTCTGAAAGTTTACACAAGCACAATAAGCCATGTGTAAGGACACTCAAAGAGCCACTGATGATGATATGCAATTTGAATCTCTCATATTATAACATTTTGCCCAAAAAATCCTGGCACCATCCCCTAGCACGACACAATTCTGGTTTTAAGTACAGTAAATGAAAAAAAAAAGGTTTAAGTCCAAAGTCAATGATAAACTTCAGATGACCTAACACACCTCTAAGCCATTACAAATACCAAGCTAATAAACAAAAAAACTGTCTTGAGATACACATATCACAAAATCAGATGAAAGAAGTTCCCAGGGCATCTGTTAGGTAAGAAACACTGAGGTTTCTTCATATGGTCTACAACACTATATATAAACTAAAGTATTTATCATGTGGTTTTGTTCAGAAGGAAGCTTTGAGCTAAATGTATGTAACAATATCACCCAACAGTAAGTACGAGACACAGCCTTAGCCGGAGCAGAGACCTGGGACTTTGACCACAGGGGAGAAAAAAAAAAAAGAAAGAAGAGTCACTTCTCCGTGACATCAGGTACCGCCTACGTTTGAACAGAAATGTCTATTGTGTTAAATGTTACAAACAAATCAAGCCTGGTAAGAGCTGTGTCAAAGAGATCTTAAAAAGGAAAATACTAGGCCTCCACTCAGTTTATACTGAATAGTGTGGGGGTTTGGGGCTACACGAAAAGACTGAAATCTGAGCGAGTAGGGAAGGACTGAAAGATATTACCAATTCAAATTTAACAGGGCTTTCCTGTTTCAGAATGTATTGTATCTGTTACATGCAGTACCTATAAACACATATACAGTGCATCCAGAAAGTATTCACAGCGCATCACTTTTTCCACATTTTGTTATGTTACAGCCTTATTCCAAAATGGATTAAATTCGTTTTTTTCCTCAGAATTCTACACACAACACCCCATAATGACAACGTGAAAAAACTTCGAGGTTTTTGCAAATTTATTAAAAATAAAAAAACTGAGAAATCCCATGTACATAAGTATTCACAAGCCTTTGCTCAATACTTTGTCGATGCACCTTTGGCAGCAATTACAGCCTCAAGTCTTTTTCAATATGATGCCACAAGCTTGGCACACCTATCCTTGGCCAGTTTCGCCCATTCCTCTTTGCAGCACCTCTCAAGCTCCATCAGGTTGGATGGGAAGCGTCGGCGCACAGCCATTTTAAGATCTCTCCAGAGATGTTCAATCGGATTCAAGTCTGGGCTCTGGCTGGGCCACTCAAGGACATTCACAGAGTTGTCCTGAAGCCACTCCTTTGATATCTTAGCTGTGTGCTTAGGGTCGTTGTCCTGCTGAAAGATGAACCATCGCCCCAGTCTGAAGTCAAGAGCACTCTGGAGCAGGTTTTCATCCAGGATGTCTCTGTACATTGCTGCAGTTATCTTTCCCTTTATCCTGACTAGTCTCCCAGTTCTTGCCGCTGAAAAACATCCCCACAGCATGATGCTGCCCCCACCATGCTTCACTGTTGGGATGGTGCCAGGTTTCCTCCAAACGTGATGCCTGGCATTCACACCAAAGAGTTCAATCTTTGTCTCATCAGACCAGAGAATTTTCTTTCTCATGGTCTGAGAGTCCTTCAGGTGCCTTTTGGCAAACTCCAGGCGGGCTGCCATGTGCCTTTTACTAAGGAGTGGCTTCCATATGGCCACTCTACCATACAGGCCTAATTGGTGGATTGCTGCAGAGATGGTTGTCCTTCTGGAAGGTTCTCCTCTCTTCACAGAGGACCTCTGGAGCTCTGACAGAGTGACCATCAGGTTCTTGGTCACGTCCCTGACTAAGGCCCTTCTCCCCTGATCGCTCAGTTTAGATGGCCGGCCAGCTCTAGGAAGAGTCCTGGTAGTTTTGAATTTCTTCCACTTATGGATGATGGAGGCCACTGTGCTCACTGGGACCTTCAAAGCAGCAGAACTTTTTCTGTAACCTTCCCCAGATTTGTGCCTCGAGACAATCCTGTCTCGGAGGTCTACAGACAATTCCTTTGACTTCATGCTTGGTTTGTGCTCTGACATGAACTGTCAACTGTGGGACCTTCTATAGACAGGTGTGTGCCTTTCCAAATCATGTCCAATCAACTGAATTTACCACAGGTGGACTCCAATTAAGCTGCAGAAACATCTCAAGGATGATCAGGGGAAACAGGATGCACCTGAGCGCAATTTCGAGCTTCACGGCAAAGGCTGTGAATACTTATGTACATGTGCTTTCTCAATTTTTTTTATTTTTAATAAATTTGCAAAAACCTCAAGTAAACTTTTTTCACATTGTCATTATGGGGTGTTGTGTGTAGAATTCTGAGGAAAAAAATGAATTTAATCCATTTTGGAATGAGGCTGTAACATAACAAAATGTGGAAAAAGTGATGCGCTGTGAATACTTTCTGGATGCACTGTAAGTAGGTACATACTTAGAAGAAGAAAAAAAGCTTTTGGCTGGTGAAAGATCGTTTATAAAAACGTGGCTGAAAGTTCAAGATATTGACAAATATGTTAATTTTAAAAAACAAACAAGGCAGTCCAGATGCTAGGAGTTTTGAAGAAATGAGAATAATGCATGCCTGGAGATTATTGGGGTACCTGGATGGTGCAGTTTCGGAGCTCTGAATAACCATTAAACCCAGGCTTCCAGGACAAGCTGGCATTACAGTCTCCGCTACCATGAACATGTAATTCAGTGGGTGCCTCAGGAAGAGCTGCCGAAAGACAGAAAAGTGCTTAGTATATAAAATGAAACACTCTTTTCCAAAGCTAACCAAGCAGGTGCAGTTCTTTACCTTCTGCTTCTTTCCATTGTCTTAAAAGTATATACAGTATATTCACTACCCAGTTATAAAACAGACAGTTGGCTAGTGCCAAACTCCCTTTTTCGTTAAATCTTTGCAATGTGATCTATTTTATACTTATTCTTTTTGTTTTCCAATTGTATTAAGGAGCAATTCTATTTAACTTAAAGATTTGTTATATATATATATATATATATATATATATATATATATATATATATATATATATATATATATATATATATATATATGGATATTCTGAAAAACATACAAGAGTTTAGGAAGGACATTCGATTTCTGGCATAACTTATAACCCATGTGAAACTAGGTTGGGACAAGTCTAACCCTTCAGCCTTGTGACAATCCTCTGTTATTTCCAAACAGAATAAATACAGTAGTTCGATGTATGCATTTTTAATAAATTTTAACAACAGTTTCTCAATTTATGCTGTACAGTAAATACAGCATAGAAAGGGAAAAAGCACTGTTGCAGTCTAGAGAATAAATATTTTTGGCTCACTGTTTTCCAACTCATTTGTGCTAATCAAGACCCACCCCAGTCCCCAAAAGAGAAGTCGATTGCTAAAATATAACCTCACCTGTAATGTGCACCCTGGCAGTGCGGGAGATGGCCAAGCCTCTTTCATTGTGAGCCTCACAGTGGAATTCAGCATTTTTTTTCATCCCTAAAGTTTAAAAAAAAAAAAAAAAGAAAAAAAAAAAAGAAACAAAATTGTTTAGGACCTGGTGAACAGATTCTGCTTTTACCCTAGTTAAAGAAAAAAAAATTCTACATGCAACAAAAGTTTATTTTTGTCCAGTGGATTATACTTTTACAGAGGGTCCCACTCCCAAGCTAACCCATCATTATGTTAACCTAGATCTACAGGGGGAAAAAAAACCACAAGCTCTGCTCTGAGTCGTTCTGCATATCCACTATGAAAGAAACTGAACTGCATATCTCTAGCCATGGACACATAACGTGAATATTTTAGTAGAGAGGCCTATGTAGTCACAATTTATTAATATCCTTAGCTGTTTCAAACAGAATGCTAACAATAAGAGCAGCTTCCCCTCACTGAAAATAATGTAGATGACACAAATTAGCATGAAAAAAATATTACAAATTAGTAAGGTAGCAGTCACATTTTTGAAAGGCAGGCCAAAGGTATCATATGTCAACCAAGACGTCAACTGAATTAATTGCCATTAAAAGCATGAATGAAAAACCAAGATCTGTTGGTGTAGTCAGCCTTCTCAAAGCCTAAAGTAAATTTGCACCAGAATGTCAGCATAAATACCAACATTGTTGTGATACTTGAATGCACTTTTTTTTTTTTTACTTTTATTGAATTTATTTAAAGCATATAACATCCCATACAATCAAATAAAACTTAGCAAAACTAAATTCAATTCCACCCCCACCCATGAGAAAGAGAGAAAGGCCAACAGCCAGAGTAAAACATTTAAAAGTAGTATAGAGGGAAAGGAGTCTTTCTCCTCAATATAAGTGCTTATTCTAAAATATTATTGATTAGATCCTGCCAGGTTTTAAAAAAGCTTTGAACAGATCCTCTAAGACAGAATTAGATTATTTCCAATTTTAAATAGCTTTAAAACTATTATAATTTGTCTTCACATGTTGGCTGACTGAAGCAATAAATACTGAGCACCTAGTAGGGGTAGGTTACCATTTCTTTCACTCAGGGTTAGCAGCTGAGAATGGACACCTTCAATAGTAAGAAGCATGAAAAAGAGTAACATGAATATGTAAGTGGAAACAGTTAAGGTGAATCAACCTTCAATGTCTAAAGCACACCCATGTGGTCTGCCCAAGCCAAACGTGGTGAGTCCTTATTTGGAGTACTGAGGAGTGATTACTTACCTGTGCAGTCATCATTAATACTCAGTGCTTAGGTGGACATTGTATGCGTGTGTTAAACTTCAGCTACACAACAGCAGGGCAATCCATAACCAACCTGGTAAACCCTATTTATTCCATGATAAAACACTAAGCACGCATTATGGAAAATCTAATTTTTTGTTTTTGTCCAATGTAATCACTCAGTTTTAGACTAAAGCCAGGTACTGTGTTAGATCCGTTTATCAGCAGTCATATGGTACTATGGCACCTGTGTTCCTCACCTGAAAATTTTCAGTTTTACATGAGAGTCTTGGCTTCTTATACTCCAACAAGTGTCAAAGATTTAATATTTTTACTTGCTGTTACAGAGTGTCATATAGAGCTATGAAAAATGTAAAATAGATCTGGAGAGTAAGTTATGTCATTTTGCCTTCAAAATTCATCTATCTACGTAGAAGCTGCAAAAAAAAAAATAAAAAAACACGGTCACACCTTGTACAAACACTCTCACTCCCTGCACTACCAGTGGTGTAATCTCAAGGTTGTTCAGGGTTGGTATCTGGAGTTTTTACTTAGTTCTGCAGGTATGTAGTGTACATTATGATGAAAGTCTGTTCATTTATTGACTTAACACATATCCAAAGTTATTTACAAGTATGGAGTACAAATATTTTTATAATTTTACAATTGGGACACTGGCAGATTAAGTAACTTACTTAATGTCTCAAGCAGTGACTCAAGTGTTGGAGACTGAACCAGTAGCCCTTGATTTCCTTTTGCATGTAACTACTTCTTTGACATGTTCTACAGCACTTTCAGCTACATCCTTTGTATGAAATTGTGCTACAGAAATAAACGCTGTTGTTGTGATTTATAGTCCAACAGTTACTGCACTACCCACACTGTATTTATTCCACTTACAGGTGTCTTTAACTTGCCATCAACATTTTGGCATTACATGTTTATTCTCATTTATGACAATAAGCTTGCAACTTCATAAAATGGTATATTTCTCTGATCTGTGAGGGTCAATCATCTACCATTACTTAATGTACCATTGTTAATACTTACCAATTCATGAGAGTTCTTTAAGACACCCTCTCTCACAGAAAAAAAAAATAAAAACACACTACTGGTACAAACAATTTTTGTAAAAATGAGAAATTTTGCTTTATGATGATCTACTTTGCAGAAACAAAACTAGACACATCACATTTGTTTTGTAGTGCAAATCTTCTAGAAATGTTCTATCATGAGGCTGAGAACTGGAACTATCCGATCAAGAGAAATTCAAAACAAAACACTATTCTTAGTTTTGGGGAGGCTTCACTTCCAAACGCATTCTTAGATGAAAATATAAAACATCTGGAATAGATTCTGTACTATTCACAATGGGGGCCAATAAGACCAAAGATTAAACATTAAAAAGGCGATAACAAGAATGAAAAAATTTCGAAGTACTTCTTGCTGTCTCATTAAGTCATTACTGCAAATGTTTAACCCTGTGGCTCAATGCACAAACACAAAACTATGCTGCAAGATATCAGCCACAGCATAATTTACAATTTACGAAAACATCAAAATGACTTATTCAGAACCATCATGTAGTAGAACCGACTGTTAAGACGTAGTTGATAACTAGGTAGACAACATGGCTCCTCTAGAAAATAATTAAATGAACACATGTCAATTAGACGTTGCAGAGAATTTTCAAGATTAAAAAAAGTGTAATTGAAGCAGAAATATACGTCTTTAATTACATTTATTAATCAAACCCCTACAGAACTGATTGATCAATCAGCAACAGAATTGCTTATATACTGTAGATAATACTACTTAAAGTAGGTTTGAAGGTTTCAGGCGACCATTCTGTATCTGTGTGCAATGAGCAAAGAGAACAAGCAAGACTGAAGATTTAAGTAGTTTTGAAAACATGATGCAGATGATCAATAAGAGTGCATCTCAATGGCAACCCTGTTGACGTTTTTGCGTTTGACAGTGTCACAAGTATATTAAGAACAAACTCTCATCCAAAAACAATCAGTCTGATGGTAGGCCTGTGTCTAAAACAGACAACTGATTAAAGGGGCCAACAGAGTGAGACACAACTAGTGCAGGGCAACAGGCAGGCCACATAAGTCATTTTAGAGCACAGCACAAAAGTGGTGCTGAAAATGGCATCATATTAGAACACACAACTTGTAGTATGGCAGCTGATGATTCAAATGGCAGCAAAAACAAGAAGAAGTGGCTGCTGTGAGCTAAGGAATAGCAACACTAATATTTGGAGAAGCACAGCCTTGTCCTACTGAATCCTGGACTGAATCAAGTCTGCTCATAATAAAAGCTGGAATCATGAGTGATCAAATGATCCCAAGATGAAGCAGGCATTTTCAGATATTAAACTGCTACAGAAAGAACAGAAAATAGTGAAAGAACAGATTAGCAAGTGACAGTTTCTTTATAACAATTAAGAGTGAAATTTAATTCACTCCAGCAGAAGACAATGTTTTCCAGCAGCTGAAGCAAGGCCTTCTCATAAGCCTCATATTTCTCCCCTAAGAGTTCCTTTGGGAACACTACAGGGACATGAAAAGCAAGAAAGTCTCACAAAATGGCAGCAGTCATAAAAATAAAAATAAGGAAATAAAGCAGCACTCAAATAGTAACTCAGAACAGTGCAGTGAAAAAATGTAAAACCTAAAAAATAACAAGATTTATGACAGTATTAAAGTAAACATCCTTATCAACACAAATCTACTTAGCATAAAAATAAAATTAAATGTTATCAAAATTTCAAATGATGTAAGAGCATTACACTCCATTACACTGTTCATGGTGATAACACAGGACCAATGATTATAACAGCTAAAACAAATAAGAAAAGAAGCTTTATTTTATCAAACACACATACTTACATGTTGTTCATCAATAAAACTCAATTTTCTTGCAGGTTAAGTTTTCTCAACATGTCTTTTCTATGTTCAGTAAACACAGGACGAGCTCACTGTTTGTGATTACCTATTTATCATGACATATTTAAGGAGAAACATTTTTAGCATCATTTGTATGCTTAAACAGTTGGCAAGGTGGTGTGATGGTAGCGCTAATGCCACACAGTAAGGGGAGCCAAGATTGTGTACTGGTGCTTCCTGCGTTGGAGCTGCATGTTCTTCTTCTGTCCACTACATTTTCCTCCGACAGTTGAAAGATATGCAGATTAGGTGAGTTAGTGTTACTAAATTGGCCCAAGTGTGTGGGTTTGTCCTCCCTGCAATGCACTGGCACCCCATCCAAGTGTTGTATTCACCTTTCACCTGAGAATTTCTGGGTTAGGCTTCAGCTGCCCCACAACCCTGTCCTGGATAAGCACATTAGGAAAATTGGCCATATGAATGTATACTTAAACCTAAATGTGCCTTATTTACTACAGATCTTTAGGCCACTGACAAAGTGGGTTTTCAGCTTCTGATTCAACTCCATTGAACTCATTTGAATGTTTTTCTTTATCACTGACCTGCTTTAAATGCCATAAATCAATGACAAATTAAAGAAGTTATTAATATAATCTTAGATAGTAATATTAATAACTTGTCTGGTGAGATCTTGTTAAGAGCAAATCAGGGTTTACAAAGAATAGCTAATATTACTGATGTACTTGCCAATAAAACATGGTTACCGTGAATATTAAGGATAGATGAGGAGGATTCCAGCTTTTCCAATTTCTTTCCTTGAAACCACCAGATCACTTTTACAGGTTCTGGGGGGCCAACAGCAGCACAGGTCAGGTTAAAGGACATATCAGGCAAGACAAACACATCCTGTGGCTCCAAAACAAAATGAGGCACCCCTAGGAGGAAGAGAGTAAATGTTTAACACATACTTAGATTATTTCAGGTGATTATTGCAATGTAAATTAAGAAAAGGAAAAAGGACATCAATTCTCTGGTCTCAGAATGTTCTCCCTTGATAACTGCTTGCTTGGGTATCTTGAACACAGTCAGAGAAGTAACCATTGTCTATTTTCTACAAATTCAGGGCTCTCTTTACAATACAAAATCTGGTATCTGGTGCTGAGAAATGAATATGGTATGGAAACTACTTTATCTTTTCTAGTGTTCTGTATGTATATGGTGCAAAGTACAGGAAGAGAGCATTTCAGCTCTAATTTAGCTTGAATAGCAGATTGTGATTAGCTCTCACTTTCTCATGGCAAGAAAGAGAGTTTATTAAGAGGGTAATTACATTTTTTGACGTACAGAAAGAAGCCGAAAAAAGATATTACAATGAATTTTAGGATGAGAAAAGGGTAACCATGCAAAAATCTTTTTGTTTCCTGTTCAGCTAATGATTCCAAAGTATCGTTGAGATTTGGATGAATTTTTTACTAAAATTCTGGAAACAACATACTGATGCACTGACTTACTGCGGCTGAAGCATAAACCTTTTAAATGGTGAAAATGAAGAAGGTGATAAAAATTGCTTCACTGCAGATTTTTAAGCAATTTCATCTGTCTCCTGCTCTGCCGGAACTTATTACTGCGATCAATCAATACACCAGAACGGAAGGAAATATGAAACTGTGATTGGTTTCTCTTTTATCCAGTGAACAAAATGTTCCAATACTGCCTCATGAAATGAATGAAATTTTTATTCCAGGACAATGTTACAAGATGTATCCACCTTTAAAATTACTGTTTCCAAACATTAGATAGATAGATAGATAGATAGATAGATAGATAGATAGATAGATAGATAGATAGATAGATAGATAGATAGATAGATAGATAGATAGATAGATAGATACTTTATTAATCCCAATGGGATATTCACAAATTAAAATTATAGTATGAAAAATATAGGTGTACAGGTTATTACAATCATACGTATAGAGTACAGTGAAATCCTTACATGCAATGGCTAATAAGCATTCGACACATCACCACTCTCTAGCTCCACGACCAGTGAGTATAACTACCATCCAAACAACCATCCATTTATTTTCTTAACCTGCCTTAAACCTTCGATACTCATCTTCAAAATCTCAGTATATATTTGGCATTAATTAACAAATAAAATAAAAACATAACAGTGCACTAAAATGAAAAGGCTTTCTGGAATAACCAATTATTCTAACCTGAATGTCTTTTAAGTATGTGGGGAGAAAGCTAGGAAACCCACACCGACCCAGGCACAGGTAGAGGGTACACACACCAAATGGACAAAGGTCAAAGAATGAAACTAAGGACAATGATCTGTGTGGAGGCAATGCTTCAGCCTATGGCACTCATGATGAAAATAAATTTGCCAAATTCGGTTATTATTTTTGATTTTTAGCTTATGCTTTGGAAAATGTGTGTTGAGGCAATTTTAAAACACCATAATATCATAACATGCAGACACTGGTGAGCCTGTTTTATTAAAAAAAAAAAAAAAAAAAAAAGGATTATACCCCTAGGGCCCTGACTATTTGGCATCTTGTTTCAGATTTTCCTGACCCTCTGGTGGAATTTACCTTTAAACACCTCTCTTATATACCCCAGATTCATTTTTTGTTGGTTTTAGGCTGAAAACGTTTATCAACTTCAATCTTCCCTTAACTTCACATCCAGTCCAAAAATAAGTCTAGCACATCTTCTCTTAACTTTTGGTGCCACAGCATCCTTTATAGTACATAAACTGCTTGACAACAGTTGTGAACTTCCTAGTCTATCTAATAAGTCACAATTTATACTTCCACACCCCACTGTGTATCTAAATTCAATATTTTTGCTATTTATCTCTAATATTTTTTATTTAGATTAAACATCATCTGGACCATACCTGAATTTTGTTATTACTGCATAAGTGGTTGATGCTTTTACCCAAGGTGACTTACTTATTCATTACAATTCTTTGCACCCCTTTTGCACAGGTTAAGTGGTTGGCTGAGAAAATAAAAAGGCCAGAGGAGGGAACTGAGACTTGTGGCTTAAAGCACAGTGCTTAAGCCACTACACCACACAGTCTGAATTCTAGTCAGGTCCTTCTGTAATAATTCTGTTCATTTAGGGTACCCCCTATTCACATAATTTCAGGATATCTGCAAATATAACATTTTAACTGAATTATTTACATTAATTTAAAAAAGAAGACCCAGTAGAGACAGTGGAAATCCATTTTGTCCTCACAGGTGGTGCAGTGGTAGTGTTGCTGCTTTGCAGTAAGGAGACTGTGGAAGATTGTGGGTTCGCTTCCCGGTTCCTCCTTGTGTGGATAGCGCTTCGAGTACTGAGAAAAGCGCTATATAAATGTAATGAATTATTATTATTATTATTATTAATTATTTTTGACCAATTCTGAAAAAGCGCCTTATACAATAAAGCAATGCCTTCCATGCATAAGACATACATCTGTACACAGCTCTCTGAAATTAGTGACCATCTGTATTTGCTATCATGTCTAGTCTTGTAAGCACCAAGGACAGCCTAGGAATTTTTTAAATATGCAGTGGGGGGTGTGACTCACCTTCCACAGTCATCCAGGCCGGATCGGAGGAGGCCAGATCTTCAACTTCACACCAGTACTTGCCAGCATCAGCTCTCTGGACAGAAGGAATTCTGATGACAGAAAAGGACAAACCTAACCCATCACATTACAGCTGAACAAATATTTATGCAACTATTTCAAAGCCATTAGAAAGCTTGCCTAATAATTACAGTAGTAACACTCAAACACCTGATATAATAATTACAAGAACCCTAAATATCCCATCAGGTTATCACACCTTTCTATGTATTCAAGATCACTACTGTACACTGCAACATAACACAGCGTAACATTCTCAAATGTGCTTAATCCAATTCAGGGTTGCAGGGGGCTGGGATAGTTCCTGGCATCATTAGACAAGTTGGGAAACTAGTTTATGGAAAACCCACTCACTCCCAAACTTTCAATCAAATGTGTAAAGAAAAAATAAAATATAATCTTAATGGAAACATAGTCTTAGATAACATATAACACCGGTTTCTCAGTCTCAGTCCCGGGGTCTACTGCAGCTGCAAGCTTTCATTCCAATCGATTCCTGATTTTAACCTACCCCAGTCTTAAAGAGACTATTATTTCCAAGTGTCTAGCTTTACTGTGTCAATACAGAAAATGGCAACAGGATTTGGTCACTTTTTAAAAGAAAATTAACATGTATTGAGATATTCAATTTTCTTTATACTGCGTGCTCTGATTTCATTGATATGTTTTTATTACTTATGATTAAGGTGGCTAATAAACACACAGGCGGTCTACACATTTGCCTGCACAGTTATTTAGTTACTAGCCCTATTTTGATTCAATTAAGGGAACAAGCATATATAAAGTTACATAAAAAAATATAAATAAATAACAAATATAAACATCTAACAAAAAATAGCTCACACACTTGTTTGTTTCTAATTATTGAGTGAAATCTGAGATCAGATTTTTAAACAGATATTGAATTAAAAGCAGGATAAATTGCTAATTATGAAACTGTTTGGAACACACTCCGCTTGCCACAGGGACCCCAATGATACATACTGTATATCTAATCTTCTTCATCTTTTCCCACTTCTTTGTTGGGTCGATGTGCTTCATTAACTTTCTCCATACAGCTCAGTCCTGCACCTCTTCGCCAGTCAAGCACTTTTCCTTCAGATATTCTTCTACTTTATCCCTACACCTGTGTTTTGGCCTCCCTAGTTTTCTCTTCTCCTGTACTTCCATTCCCATCACTCTTTTGCCTATGTATTCATTGTCTCTCCTCAACACATGTCCAAACCAATTCAACCTCCTTTCCTGTACTTACTTAGGTATCTGTCCCATTTTGTTGTACCTCTAATCATCTCATTACTTATTCTGGCCTTTTTCTGTTACTTCACACATCCATCTCAACATTCCCATTTCTGCCATATCTAACATCTTCTCCAGTGCTCTGTTTATTGCCCATGTCTCAGCTCCAAACATCATTGCTGGTCTTACCACTGCCTTAAAAACCTTACCTTTACTTTTGCCTTAATTCTCCTCACAATACTCCTGACACCTTCTTCCAACTGTTCCATCCACACTGCACTCTAAGAGTTATCTAGATATTTACACTTATCCACTCTTCTCAATAGCTCTCCTTGCAGGCTCAATTATGAAAAGCCAAACTATTACCTCGGTTCACGACCACACACTCGGTATACGAACAAGCCAGTTTCCCTTTCGGTTTGTACATGTTCAGTCTCTCCCTGTGCAGCGAGCAAGAGAGAGAGAGTGCGACACACACACACAGGCGTGGGAGAGAGAGAGAGGCACACACACACACAGGCGCGTGAGACAGAGGCACACACAGGCGCGCGACAGAGAGAGATACACACACAGGCGCGCGACAGAGAGACACACACACACAGGCGCGCGACAGAGAGACACACACACACAGGCGCGCGACAGAGAGAGACACACACACACACACACAGGCACAGAGAGAGACACACACACAGGCGCGCGACAGAGAGAGACACACACACAGGCGCACGAGAGAGAGGCACACACACACGCGAGAGAGAGAGAGAGAGACACACACACACACACAGGCGCGCGAGAGAGAGACACACACACACACAGGCGCGCAAGAGAGAGAGAGACACACACACAGGCGCTCCAGGCTCGGGAAAGAGAGACACACACACACACAGGCGCGCGCGAGAGAGAGAGAGAGACACACACACAGGCGCTCCAGGCTCGGGAAAGAGAGACACACACACAGGCACAGAGAGAGACACACGCACACATGAAAGAGAGAGCGAACGAGAGAGGGAGGGCTGGACGCATAAGGTAGAAAAGGCTTGTTTTTGTTTTCAGTTCTGTTTACAGCGATCAGTTCATACTGTGCATTGTTGCAATGTTATTTTTCTTGGTGGTTTATTAAATTACGTATTTTTCAAATGTTCATTTTTTTCCCTGTGCTTAAAACTCATTAAAAAAAATTGTTTTTAGCGAGCGGTTCCTAGCACCATAGCACAGTGCAGTGTTAGTTTTTGTCTGTTGATCAAGGTTTTCTCAGTTTTATTCAATGTTTTTACATTTAGTTTACTAATATGCTGTGCATTCTATTGTATAATTAACTATATTTGTGCTTAAAAACTAAAAAAAATATATTTACATACAGTTCGTATGGTCTGGAACGGATTAATTGTATTTACATACAATCCTATGGGGGAAATTGCTTCGGTTCACGACCAAATCGGTTTACGACCAGAGTTTTGGAACGAATTATGGTCGTGAACCAAGGTTCCACTGTACATATATTATTCGACAACATAAGATGAAATGGGCACGAGTTTGTGTCAGCAGTGTATGAAGAACAAATGATAAGTAACAAAGAAGTTGTTTTGTAATGATTGTAGTCCGCTTTACTCATTACTGTACAGGCTTGTACTGTTAGTTGATGAATTTTCCAGGCCTATAGTATAATATTGAATGAGGAATGTTCCAGTACAATATGGAATAGTAATAAGTATAAGCACCACAAACCTGATATAGGTGTATTGAATGAATGCGTAATTAGGCCTCGAGCTGTAGTCGAAATCGCCTTTCAGGCTGCTAGAGCTTTAATCAAAGTCGCCTCTCTTTTTAAATTTTTGCGGCCGTAAATCCGCCGCCTGCCGTGATGTTGGGGTTGGATGTCGGTCTCGTAAGGTTTTACGGGCAGCTGCGCAGAAGGCGACTGTGCATTCGGTTTCGGACGGACGTGAGTGAGTGAGGAGGCAGGCGAATTATGTATTTATATATATATATATATAAAAACACACACACATTACTACTACTACTACTATATATATATATACACACTACAGTCACACACGTGCACACGGGAGGCAGCAGGATGTTCTAGCTACTCCTGACACACAGGCACAGGGGAGCCTATTCTTCCCTCCCTACAGGAGCAGTAAGACCTAGTCTCCCCCTACCTCGACTCCAGACCATGCCTTCAGATGACCATTTTCCTTTAGATGTCCCTTCTCTTTCCCCTCCATAGCAATAAAAAGCCAAAAGCCTTGCTATGCAGTCAGTCTACTTCAGGACTCAGTCAGTTATGACTACTTACTTGCTTGCTTATTTTTCAGCGTACCCTACAATATATGGGGGGATCCTCAACACTTTTTCATTGTGTTCTGTCTCACTTTACAAATATATTATATATATATATATATATATATATATATATATATATATATATATATACACACATACATATACATATAAACATACATACATACATACACAACATACACACAAATTTTATAAATGTCTGTGTACGTTGCCAGTTTCAGATATGATTTTATCTTTGAAACTCTAAGGTCAGTAATAAACTGAAATTTTTCTTGAGAAAGCTGTTTCATTTTGACCATCTGTGACCCTGGAACTGAACTGTAGGAATGCCAGTGCCTTGCAACCTAAGGAAAGACAATTTACTTCCTTTACTGAACAGAAAAACTGGTTTAATGGTGTTAATGTAAATGCAATGGTTTCTCTAATAAGCAATTAGCATTTAAACATGACTAATTAATAATAAGCTAAGGGAGATTACCATTATGACACTGAAGGAATGGCTGTTGAAAATGGGGCTTTGCAGTCACATGTTAATAATAAATTAAAAAATGGCAATTTCTAGCAGTATCTTTAGCAACAGTAGTAATGTCTTCCATGTATTTTTAAATCAATTTAATTGTAACTTAATAAAAAAAAAGATATTGATTTCTATCAAAAACATGAAAATATTCAGCAGTGTTCAAATGTTTATATATACAGTGCATCCGGAAAGTATTCACAGCGCATCACTTTTTCCACATTTTGTTATGTTACAGCCTTATTCCAAAATGGATTAAATTCATTTTTTTCCTCAGAATTCTGCACACAACACCCCATAATGACAACATGAAAAAAGTTTACTTGAGGATTTTGCAAATTTATTAAAAATAAAAAAATTGAGAAATCACATGTACATAAGTATTCACAGCCTTTGCTGTGAAGCTCGAAATTGAGCTCAGGTGCATCCTGTTTCCCCTGATCATCCTTCAGATGTTTCTGCAGCTTAATTGGAGTCCACCTGTGGTAAATTCAGTTGACTGGACATGATTTGGAAAGGCACACACCTGTCTGTATAAGGTCCCACTGTTGACAGTTCATGTCAGAGCATAAACCAAGCATGAAGTCAAAGGAATTGTCTGTAGACCTCCAAGACAGGATTGTCTCAAGGCACAAATCTGGGGAAGGTTACAGAAAAATTTCTGCTGCTTTGAAGGTCCCAATGAGCACAGTGGCCTCCATCATCCGTAAGTGGAAGAAGTTTGAAACCACCAGGACTCTTCCTAGAGCTGGCCGGTCATCTAAACTGAGCGATCGGGGGAGAAAGGCCTTAGTCAGGGAGGTGACCAAGAACCCAATGGTCACTCTGTCAGAGCTCTAGAGGTCCTCTGTGAAGAGAGGAGAACCTTCCAGAAGGAGAACCATCTCTGCAGCAATCCACCAATCAGGTCTGTATGGCAGAGTGGCCAGACAGAAGCCACTCCTTAGTAAAAGGCACATGGCAGCCCGCCTGGAGTTTGCCAAAAGGCACCTGAAGGACTCTCAGACCATGAGAAAGAAAATTCTCTGGTCTGATGAGACAAAGATTGAACTCTTTGGTGTGAATGCCAGGCATCACGTTTGGAGGAAACCTGGCACCATCCCTACAGTGAAGCATGGTGGTGGCAGCATCATGCTGTGGGGATGTTTTTCAGCGGCAAGAACTGGGAGACTAGTCAGAATAAAGGGAAAGATAACTGGAGCAATGTACAGAGACATCCTGGATGAAAACCTGCTCCGGAGCGCTCTTGACCTCAGACTGGGGCAACGGTTCATCTTTCAGCAGGACAACGACCCTAAGCACACAGCCAAGATATCAAAGGAGTGGCTTCAGGACAACTCTGTGAATGTCCTTGAGTGGCCCAGCCAGAGCCCAGACTTGAATCTGATTGAACATCTCTGGAGAGATCTTAAAATGGCTGTGCACCGCCGCTTCCCATCCAACCTGATGGAGATTTTGAGAGGTACTGCAAAGAGGAATGGGCGAAACTGGCCAAGGATAGGTGTGCCAAGCTTGTGGCATCATATTCAAAAAGACTTGAGGCTGTAATTGCTGCCAAAGGTGCATCGACAAAGTATTGAGTAAAGGCTGTGAAGACTTATGTACATGTGATTTCTTAGTTTTTTTAGTTTTAATAAATTTGCAAAAACTTCAAGTAAACTTTTTTCATGTTGTCATTATGGGGTGTTGTGTGCAGAATTCTGAGGAAAAAAAATGAATTTAATCCATTTTGGAATAAGGCTGTAACATAATAAAATGTGGAAAAAGTGATGTGCTGTGAATACTTTCTGGATGCACTGTATACACACACACACACCCTAATTCACTAACATGAGTAATACAGATTGAAGCAGGTGCTAATCCCACAAAAATAACATATACAGAGGTCACACCTAGGCATAAATGCTTATCTGCGTCTATTTTTTGTCTTATCTAGAAGCAATTGCTATGACTCACTCTTTCATTATATTGTATGGCAAATACATGGAGGGGAAAGGTCCATTTAAATTCAGTAATGAATATGTACAGATGTGAGAACAAGGGGATTCACACATTATCCCAATGAGAACCGACTATGCACACTACTCTGTTTACATATGGATAGATGGATGAATTAATAAAGTGCTGTCTATCTGTCAATCAATCTATTTGTCCCAACAGGGAATTTAGCTTTTTACAGAAGCTCAAGAAATAATATAAAACAAACAGCAGCTTCCCTTAAATACACATAAAGAATAACAAAAAAGATGAAACAGGGAGGAATTACAAAGGTATAATGCCATTGGTAAAAAGGTCCTCTGTGTAATGTGATCAGTCAAGACTGTCATTAATGGGGACCCAAGAATTTGCAGCAGCACATTACCTCCACATCAATTCCCTGAATAGTGACCAGTGGCCTCATGTATAAACGGTGCGTACGAACGTTTCCACGCTCAAATTGCGATGTATAAAACCTAAACTTGGCGTAAAGCCACGCACATTTCCATAGTACCTCATACCCTGGCGTACGCAATTTCTCCGCTCAATTTTGCAGACTGGCGGCACCCAGCGTCAAAGCAGTGCTACTGTTCCTGTGTGGTCACCCTTTCTTTCTTAGATCCACATTCCTGACGCGGCTTTATAAATACACTGAAACTAACTGCATATTGCTTATTAGTGTAATGCATCTGGTTGTAATTAACCTGTAGCAATATAATGGTCCAGGGAATAGCCATAGTATTCCAAATACCATAACTGCTTTAGCGTTGTTACTCTCGATGCATCTTCTTCTTCTTTCAGCTGCTCCCGTTAAAGGTTGCTACAGCAGATCATCTTTTTCCATATTACTCTCACTGCACCACTCGGAGTATTTATATCACTGTATCCGAGTGGGGAATCACAGCAGCAGCTAAGCAGGAAAGAGAAATATCGGTATACAGCATGAAGCAGACACTGCCTGAGCCATGGCAAAACGTTTCAGAGACTTTCCTGTACGGACTTCGCAGTTTAGAAAAAGTTTCATCCCAAGAACTCTAAACACACTCAATCAGTCCATCAAGTGCTCCTTGTAGAACTGTTTGTACTTATAAGTACAATTACCCCACTGTAAACTTGCACTACAGTTATAATATTGCACAACCTGCGCCACTTTATAAAGCGCATATTTACATATGATGACGATATCATTTCTAAGATGAAATGCAGCAAAATATGTTGATTATATTATACAGATAAAACTTTAACTTCATTTAAATAATCTGTATTGTTAATAATTAAACATGTGAGGACACGGTGCCGCAGCGCTAGCTAGTTCAGGGATTGTTCCTGCTTTGCGTTGTATTCTTGCTGGTGCTGGCGCGACACTGGAAGGATAAATGGATAAAATAATTAAACATGTACTACAAAGATATTTCAATGTTCCTTAAAAGTTTTGAAGAATCGGCGTTCTAAGCTTACAGATGGCTTCACGTCTATTACAGAGCTGATTGTGTGGCGATTGGGTATTTGGAGAAAGAAAAGTAAGGAAAGGAATTGGAGGTTAGTACGTTTGAAAGAGACAGTACTTCTGTAATAAATTATTTCATCGAAGGTTGCGCATGGCGCAGCAAGCCTCTTGCGTGAGACATGAACAAGCACTGTGCCACCGTGTTCCCATGTTTAATAACATGCTTTCATTCCTATCATCATGAACAAGATATCACGTATACATCTCAGTATTTTAATTATTCAGAGATCTGAAATATCACGAATGCAATGGATTATGTGTCCTGTCGGAAAAAGAGAAAGCCCGTTTAAGAAGCAGGTAGTGATTCACACACAGAGCACAAAGAAGATCAAATACAGAACAAAGCATTTAATGTGCTACTTTAGTTACGATGGGATTTGAGAAACTAGTAAATTAAACGATTTTAAGATGAACTTTACGATGTTCTACTTTAATGGCAAAATAAACTACGTGATTAAAGTGGAAAATTCGAGATTGAAGTTGACATTTCGTGCTGTTTTCCCACTGTGTGCCTATTTTTTCTTGTCTGTACCCTAATAAGCTTTCATATGACATTCAGACAGTGGGCTACGACACGCCTTTTCACAGCGACTTTGATATGTGATTTCTTCTTTTATTTCGGGCACTGTGTGACTTTGTGAACTTGAGCTTTCGAGTTTCTCCGACACTCTGTCACTTGATCAACTTCCTTTTGTTGTTTATATCACTGTTTAAACCAACAAATAGTACGTTTTTCCTTTGCCTCCACTTGGTATTCGCTGAAATTCTTATATTTTCCCCCGTGCTTTTCCCATTGTCTTTTCAAAGAAGGCTGAGCTTAAGGGTTATTTATATTGATTTGCATATTCAAAGAGGCATAATTCTGGGAGGAGTTGGGGCGGGACAGAAGGCGCGAGCACATGCGTTACTTTTCACGCCGATCGGGATTTATGTAGCGGAAGAACGAGAAAGTTTGCATACGTACATATTCTTGCATCTGGATTTTTCTGTGCATACGCACATTCCCGCTTTTGTGCTTACGCCATGTTATAGTATGAGTTCTACGCACGGCGTTATACATGAGGCCCCAGGTGTAAAGGATCTTTGATGAAGTGAAAGACAATGACCTGTTCATTGCTTTTGCTGATATTAAGTTGCTGACAATTCTTTGTGCACCAAGAAACAACATTCTCCACCCAACTGCTGCACTTTTTCTCATCCTCCTTATCTTTGTTCAACAGGCACACTGGAGTGGATCCAACTGGTCTTCAACAAGAGGATTCATATAGTCCAGGACCAAATTCTCAAAGTTCTTCATGAAGTGGAACATAAGACCTACTGATTGATAGTCATTACATGTACAGCCATCTGCCTTTTTTGGAGCTGTAATTATATAGAATGTTTTTCATGCAGCAGCACTTTCTGGAGCCTTAGTGTTCTGCAGTGACCTTTATTTACCTAAGCAAGGTCTGGCATCCTGTCCAGGGTTGGTACCTGCTCCCAATACTGTAAGGATAAGCTCTGTGACCCCGAATTTAATATAGTGGCTATGAGAATGTTGTGTTATTTTACATTACAAGAATAGCAGCCTGGCTATAGTGAAAGCTGTTCTCTTTAATTGGTTTGGACAGATCCAGCTTCCATGACTGGCAGTGCATCTAAGT
Source organism: Erpetoichthys calabaricus (assembly GCF_900747795.2). Classification (NCBI taxonomy): domain Eukaryota; kingdom Metazoa; phylum Chordata; class Cladistia; order Polypteriformes; family Polypteridae; genus Erpetoichthys; species Erpetoichthys calabaricus. The sequence goes on along the minus strand of NC_041409.2, from coordinate 71,707,782 downwards.
TTTATGTCCCTGGCCTAACCACTTCCTATTTCCCAACCTGATGAATTTGTTATAAGAGAGCAAATATCTTTTGTCATTTCCAATATTTGGCAGGGGTAAGGTAACATCTAGCCATGACGTTTCCACTTCAGGTTTGGGCTAATGTCTCAGATTGCACTTGACTGTTATCTTTACAGCATAAAACAACTGGGAAGGCTCCAACTATGTAGTTAAATTGACATTAGCTTTCTTTGATCTTTTTCACCCATTTACAAAAGGGCACAAGTTCTGAACTCTATTTCCTTAATTCTTTTTGGAAGATATTATTCGCAGAGGACCAACTTTTAAATATTTTGGCCACAATTCTGGTCTTTCAGCAAGGTAGATGGATAAGACTTTATTATTATACCTTTCTTAGCATATATGCTTTGATTTCTTCAAGACTTAACTGTACATGAGAGAGAGAGTGTGTGTATGTGCAGGTGCTACACACTGAAAGTGCTGCATGACTGATGTTGCTCTGAGTAGTTGAAGGTTACTGCAGTATTCCTATATTCCAACTGAATTTAGAGGGAGAAATGTGTAACAACTTAAAACTAATCCTTAATGTAGGTTATTATTTTCAACTAAAGCATCATCAGTAAACGAAAATGTATGCCATATGTGTATACATTTGCTGGCTATACCCTAACTACACAGTTACAGACAATAGTCAAGACATAGAACAAAGTTGAGACTGGTAGAATGTAACTGCAGAAACAAATGAGACCAGCACCAAACATGGACTTGACTGACCATTCTGAACAGTTGAATTTGACCATAATGACCACATACCTGTAGAAGGTCTGCCAGTGGCCATGATCCAATGGCACGAACATCTGATCGGCACTGTGCACATGGACTCCATCCTTCATCCAAATGATATCAGGCTCTTCCAATGCTTCAACTGCGCACTCTAGCTTTACAGTGTTGCCCTGAGACACAGTCACGTTGCTGGGGTTCTTTGTGAAACGAACACCTAAATGGAAATAAGAAACAGTTCTCAGTATCATGTAAAACTAATAGTACACAATCAAAACTTACCATATTACAGGATGACACAGTAGCTGGGGGATGGGGTCTTAAGCCCCTTCATTTTTTCCCCAAAAATTCCCACCATTTCACATTTACCTATCAATGCAGTAAGCATGTGTGATCAGGATGTCGATTTGAAAGTGTTCAGTTTCAACCCATTAAGACCAATGACAGCTTCTATTATCAGTTCTAATAGCAATTGTCATTGGTCATACAGCCCTAGAACAGAGTGTGCCTATGTGATGCCTATATTGGGGATAGCCAGTCAGGTTCTGGCCTATTTTCTATGGGTGTTTTTGAAGGCCTCACCTAATACTGCTATTTTAGTGGTGCCAGAATCACAACACCTCACCACTCTGACTCAATTTTTAGTTGCTGTACAAAAAGATACAAACTTTGGCTTTAAAGAAGACAACAAATTTAATGTTTTTTTTTCATTATACACTTTTAGCAACAAAGTATACTGTTTCACCAGCCCCACTGAATGGGTGCCTTTGCATTTCTACACTGCCACTAGCACACTAGATATTTTGTCGTTACAACAGTCTGTCTTTTCCTTCAAAACAGCATTATTTAGTGAGCTTCAGAAATGTCTGGTCAATGTGGAAGTCTGGAAACAATGACTCAATTTTTTTTTTTTTTGGAATGAACACATAGAGCTTATTTTGTTACCTTTCTAGACTAGCAGCAGGTACGGAGTCAGTTTTTTGCATTGAAATTTCTTGATTTTGACTTTGCTACAAATGTATCTGGTTCTGGCTTTGTGGGGTGACGTTAGATCCTGCCTTATACCCAGTACTGCTAAGATAGGTGCCAGCGCTCTGAAAATAAATTTTTGATTAGCCAGTTTAGAAAATGGATAAATAAATGGACAGAAAACTGCAGTCTTGTCCATTACATTCTGTGAAATAATACAAAGGTTCCTTTCCCTTATTGGGATTATGAATGGTGCTTTTATAGGAGGATATATATCGTGTTACCTTTTCTGACTCCCCAATCAACTGCGCAAGGTAGTAAGCTAGAATAGCTGCAAGTCACAGCTGACTGGTTACAGCAGTGTGACCTGAAAACACATTTGATTGTGTATAAATATTTTAGAAGGCATATCATACAAAGATAAACATGGCATTAACCACAGCCTTTTTATTTATTTATTTTGGTCTTGAAAAAGCAATGCGATTTTTCCCCACTTTATAGGAATAAATCATGTACAATTTTAAAATACAAGTCATACTTGCTACAGTCCTGTGCTGAAACTCGAACCCTGGGCTGTAATGTTCTTTTGTGCCACAGAGCTGAGTTCTATCCATATAGATTACACATCCCTTTCCAGCCCAAAGAGAATGCACGTCACAGTACAGAGTGGGCTTGGGGATGACATTGCTTTTATCATTTCTAGGCACGTGTCCCACCAGCCATAGCCATGACTATTTACTCTACTGCTAATGACACAGTAGAGATTACTTAATACAGAGACCAGGAATGTTTTATCATGTGCATTATCAAGAGATGCCCCCAGCTGCATATCCTGTACCTCAACCAAAACTCATTCCATGTGTGTGTAAATGTACAACCCCAATTCCAAAAAAGTTGGGATGCTGTGTAAAATGTAAATAAAAACAGAATGCAATGAACTGCAAATCTCATAAACCCATAATTTATTCATAATAGAACAAATAAAACATCAAATGTTTAAACTGAGAAAATGTACAATTTTAAGAAACGAATAACGTCATTTTGAATTTGATGGCAGCATCACGTCTCAAAAATGTTAGGACAGGGCCAAGTTTACCACTGTGTAGCATTCCCTCTTCTTTTAACAACAGCCTGTAAACGTCTGGGAACTGAGGAGACCAATTGCTGGACTTTTAGGAGAGGAATGGTGTCCCACTGTTATCTGATATAGGATTCTAGCTGCTCAACTGTCCTCAGTGCTCTTTGTCGAATTTTTCATCCGATTTTGCGCCAAATGTTTTTAATTGGTAAAAGGAGTCGATTGCAGGCAGGCCAGTTCAGCACCCAGATTCTTCTACTACAAAGCCATGCTGTTGTAATAGATGCCGTATGAAGTTTTGCATTGTCTTGCTGAAATATGCAAGGCCTTCCTTGAAAAAGACCTCATCTAGATGGGAACATATGTTACTCTAAAACCTGAATATACCTTTCAGCATTGATAGTGCCTTACCAGATGTGCAAGCTGCCAATTCCATAGGCACTAATGCACCTCCATACCATCAGAGAGGCAGGCTTTTGAACTGAGCATTGATAACCTGGTTGGTCCCTCTCCTTTTTAGTGCAGTGGACACGGCGTCCATGTTTTCCAAAAAGAATTTCAAATTTGATTTGTCTGGCCATAGAATAGTTTACACTTCGCCTCAGTTCATTTTAAATGAGCTTTGCCAGAGACGAGATGGCAGAATTTCTGGATCATATTCACATATTGCTTCTTCTTAACATGATAGAACTTTAACCTACATTTGTGGATGGCAGGGCTAACTGTGTTCACACACAATGATTTCTGGAAGTGTTCCTAAGCCCATGCATTGATTTCCATGACAGAATCAGGCCTGTATTTAATGCAATGCCATCTGAGGGCTTGAAGATCATGGGCATCCAGTAATGATTATTGGCCTTGTACCTTGTGCACAGAGATTTCTCCAGATTCTCAGAATTGTTTGATGATATTATGCACTGTTGATGATGATATATTCAAAGTCTTCAAAATTTTACACTGAGGAACATTACTCTGAAATTGTTCCACAATTGTTAGACACAAACCTCTGCCCATCTTTACTTCTAAGAGACTCTGCCTCTCCAAGATTCTCTATTTATACCCAATCAGGTCACCAATTAACCTAATTAATTGCAAAATGTTCCTCTAGATGTTTCTTTTTAGTACCACTTAATTTTCCAGCCGTTTGTTGCTCTCGTCCCAACTTTTCTGAGACGTGTTGCTGCCATCAAATTCAAAATGAGCAAATATTTTTAACAAAATAGTAAAATGTCTCACTTTCAACATGTGATATGTTTTCTTTGTTCTATTGTGAATAAAATATGGGCTTATGAGATTTGAAAATCATTTCATTCTATTTTCTATTCACATTTTATACAGCATCCAACTGTTTTGGAATTGGGGTTGTACGTTCAAATCTTCAGAACACAAAAAAAGCCCACAAGCAACCTTTAAGAATGTTAAAAATGTAAAGAATGCCAAAATCCTGTTCAGGCTACGCAAAGTGCAGTTTATACAAAGTTGTTTGAGACCAACTAGCAGGGAACAAGCCCTATGAAAGATAATCTAGAACAGTGCACCTTAGACTTTTCATATTTCTACTTCCAAATCTTCCATTACAAGAAAATAAAACTTTAAAGACCCATGTTGCACTCATACATGTCTTTATGTCGTGGAAGACTCATCAGGGACATAACAGTAGCCCTAAAGGTGCTGTAAGAATTTATGGCACTGCACCCTCTGCTTATTTTAACCACTTTGTGAGTCCTTCAAATCTGAGCCATCACAAGACAGAAGTGGCCTCTCAAGCAAATGAACATTTAATCTCAAATAAATCTTATAACCTCCTAAAATCATTTATGAAACATGAAGTGCTGAGTGATTTAAAGCTGATGCCTTATGAGCTCAGCACTCTGAGTTTGAACTCCACAGACCATTGCTGTCATGTAGAATTTTCATTTCTCCTCATGTTCAAAATAAATCAAATTTTATTTGTGACATTAAAATTATACATACAGGACAATATGGAGTCAAATACTATGCTTGCTCAGGCTTTCCATCCACATCCCCAATTGATGGGTGGTTGGTTCGGTTTATTTGTGACTCTGCATTAGTCCTTTGTGGGTGTATGCATGAGTGGGCCCTGCAATGGACTGGTACTGTTCAGAAGTTTAGAATCAGAAATGTTCATGGTTTTTATAGAAATTGATCTCTCTAATCAAGATACCATTAAACTGATTTAAAAATACATCCAAGACATTACTAGTATTGCTAATGGATATTACTGTTTAAAAATACAGATTTCTTTATTTTTTTAATCTTATATGACTGCAAAACCCATATTCAGAAGCCAGTCCTTGTGTCCCAATGGTCAACTCCATTAGCTAATCCTTAATTAGTAATTTAAATGCTAATTGGTTATTAGAGAAACCTCTAATTGCATTAGGAGAGCTGAAACCGGCTATTCTATTCAATTAGGTTGCAAGGTATTACCACTCCTATAAGTTCACTTCTGGGTTCAAAAATGGCCAAAATGAAACAACTTTCTTAAACAGTGTGTTGTTTTGATATTATTTTATTTTCAGAATGAAGGTAATTCCATATGACAGACTGCCAAAGAAAGCTAAGATTTCAAACAAAGATGACTACTGTCTGGAGAGAATCTAAATCTAACAAGAGGAGGAAAGCAAAGATTCACAACTACATAATATAACTGGAGCAGAGTTCATAATTTGTTTCTCGCATGCCTTTCAGGTCGTCAGCTGGCTTCATCCTTAAATATACACCAAACACCAATGTCATCTGCAATAGTGAAGGGACAATTCTGGAGCGCTGGCTTTAGTGGCCGAGTTTTAATGAAAAAGCTATATCTGAAACTGGCAAATAAAATGAAACGGTTAAAATGGTGAAAAGAACGCAGACATTGGAGGGAAGGTGACTGGAAAAGCAGATTTTGATTAGCAACCTCGAGTGTTTTCTTTTTACCCAAAGTATATATAGCACATTTTTTTCTACATATCCACAGTGTGGACACTGGCAGGTTAACTCACCTCCTTGGGGTCACAGACATTTGAGTGGTGAAAACTGAGGTGGCTTGTCTATAATCTGTAGTGTGCAACACCTCAGCCACTGAACTACTCTGCTAAGGGCAAACAATTCTTGCCAATCACTACCGTAAATCAGGTGCTGATCTTAATAACAAAAACCTCCCTCTTTTTCTCTAATCTTTTCACAAAAGGTCACCCTCAAGGAATAAACACCGTTAAAGATTAGTATATATCAAAGTCTTGACAGTCCACAGCCTGATAAGCATCTCCCTTGCTCTTCCCTTCCCCCATGATTCTTTCTCCTCAGACCTTCTGATAATGGTAGTGTCTTAAACAAAGGACCGCCTCATTACTATTTTCACAAGCTTACTGGTCATCACTGCACAGCCAGAAGGCAGGAGGCCGCTATCTAGTTTAGTGTGCCTCACCAAGCACATGGCATCTATAGCAGCAGGAGACACAAACAAGCTTTTCTGGTTTCTAATTGCACAAACTGCACTCAGCAGAAGAGTTTTTCTTTTGAAAGGAGATGCATCACCAATTGGCAGAAAGGGTGTAGCAGAGGCCTGGCCCTACACAGAACATGTTGTGTTTGTCTTAACTGGAGCAAAATGACGTCTGTGTGACTGGAAAAACTTCTGCTTATTAAGAAATGAGTTTCCTCTTTGCATCTGCCAAAGGAACACGGGGTAACTACATGCATTCATTAGTTCTTTGTGGCAGACGGAGAACAGTTTACATCTCCAACAAGTCTGAGCTACTTCAAATAGAGAAAAAAAAATTAAAATTCAGAAACGCTGTAATCATTTACAAAGTGAAGCTTTGTAACACAATTTAGCAACAGGCCAACGTCTCAAAGCCACACTGAAAACTGAACGTGGCAGTTGCAGCGAGTACTCGGTCATTTGTGAAATTCTGTGTTTCATTATTTGTTGGTTTTCTGTAAGGACCACTAAAGTATATAAAAATTACCTGAACTGTTTTATAAAGAATCTTTCAAGGAGAACTATCCAGAAATGGTACACATTTTATATAGTACATCTGTTATCAGAGAGCACCTTGGACGACAGCAATAATAAAAAAGCAATACTTTTTACTGTATTTATCGAGCACCTTTCAAAGACCCACGGTATTTTAAGAAGTAAACAACCCTGATGAGATATCAGTTTTTCAGCGAAACACTCAAAGTAAAACACCCACTCAGATTATCTATTTGTGTGATAAAATGCTCTTTGCTACAGTATACAGGTCGCTGGCCCACTATCTCAGAATCTAGAGTACGAATTCCAGTCCTGATCGCTTTGCATTTAACTGTCCTCCCTGTGCCAGTATGACTATTTCTTTTATTACCCGCTTTTCTTTCCTTCCCATCCTAAAGACATGAAGGTCAGGCTGACTTGCAACTATAAACTGAACCGATTTGAGTGAGCATCGGTGTGTCCATGAAAGAGCCAAGAATGGACTGGCCTCCTGTTTAGAGTTGTTTGGATTACGTGTGGCTAAAATGGACGAATAAAGATGGCAAATGTTGTTGTTGTTCGATGTGGCATTGAGAAAAATTGACAAAGCAAACAAGAATACAAAAGAAGAGATAACAAGGTAGTCTGAGCTGTTACAACTGAAATGCCATTAATGAAGTATTTGAAAACTAGTTTATTTGAGAATAGGATTATAGTTGCTTCAAATAATTTTAAGTAGAGGAACCAAGTATGAGAAGCAAAGAACAAATATTACTTTGCATAACTTACGTAGAAACAGTAGTTTTATATTTATTTCTTAGACCCAAAAGAAAAGAGAATCAATGTAGGGACAAAGATGCTTCTCACAGGACAGTGACAAAAACACAGGTGTAAACATTCATTCTGATGTTTGAATTTTTTCTTGCATTGGGAATATTTTGGTTCAGCATGGCGAAGCAGTGGACGGTGGTGCTGCCTTTCAGATCCAGTGTCCCAGATTTGAATACTGTGCCCAGTTGCTGTCCGTGCAGAGTCTGCACATTTTTTCATGGGTACTGCAGTTTTCCTTTATCTCAAAGATGTACATGTTCAGGCTATATCACATCGCATGACTTTTCCAGCAATTTTCAGTTGTAGCCTTCATTTACATAATCTTAGTGAGTTGGGGGCAGTCAGAGGCTTATTTCCATAAAGCCGAGCAAATAATAATGCACAGTCTGTGACTCATTCGACTGAGTATAAGACTCACTCCAATAAAATCAAACAGTTGTAGGGGAGGACACTGTGTGAATGAGAGTTGGTAACAAGTGATGTTCATCCAGAAATTCAATGCATAGAAGTTAGTGATGAGGAACAGGAAATACAAGGGCTTTGGACCACACAAACAAAAGAGAGGCTCGTCTGTGTGATGTCTCATGTTCAACGTTCCATAACAGAATGGAAAAAAAAAAAGTTTCTCTCTGTTGAACTTGCTGCGGCTATTGAGCATTTGTGCAGTGCCAGCATCATCAGCAGCACGCTATTGGCTGTCAGAAAAAAAGCTGAGCAGGACTGTGCTGGAAGGTCAACACTCAGCCGGGAAACATGTCATGGGCAGTGGTCTTCCATCATTTAAACTGACTTGGTCCAGCAACAACATGAATAACTGGGGTCATCAAATCTGACATAACCCACAATTAGAAGTCGCGTAATGTGATATCGGCTTTAGGTAACTCTAAACTGGTCTCAGTGTGAGCGACTGAGTGAGTGAGCGAGCGAGCGAGTGTGAGCGTGTGCCTTGCCCAAGGCATTTCCTACCTGGAACTCTGTGTTTGGCTCTGGCTCCCTGTAAATAAGAACTGTATTAAGTGAGTTTGAGAATGTTAAGTACTGCATGTATTTCAATCTTCTTCACTGTGGCTGTGTTCCTATTCCATTCTTCAGGCACAACTGTACTAATCCCAAACAACCCATACAGCCATTTAGCCTGTTCACCTGCCTCCTGTAGTGTTCATTTGCTGATTACCTCTCTACACTGAGGCCTTTGTAAGAAAGGACACTTCCAGGACATTTTACAAGCAAACAAACTCAAACGTGTGCACACGGAAATCAATTCTCTAATTCTCATTCTATGTTATGTAGCTTAAAAATGATAAAAATGTAGAAACAGAAGATGAAAGTCAATAATGTAAACATAATGAAGAATCAATATTTGATTTATTTAATAGACTAATGGACAGTTAAGTATCATTTTTCTTATTGAGTTCCTTTCAGGAACTATGGCAAATTAAATCAGTCTTGAACTGTAAAGTATCTGAATTTCACAAATCATTTGCTCTATCAAGGTCTGCAGTACATATATGTAAAGGGACAAAGAATAAAGACCTCCCAAAAAAGTGTGCTGTAGATATCTGAATTTCAAGTGCAATTATAATACCACTGCCCCAAATGTTTGCTGGCATATTATTGGTAAAGTGTTTACTGTATCTGTGATAAAATGTTTGCAGTGTATGTTAATTTCCACAATATTTTATAATTAGAGGAACAGTAATATGTACCATGTTTCATTCCAGTAGATTCCAGCCTCCTCTTCCTTACACTCTGCTCATCTCTTGTACACACTTGCAAACCTCAACCATTCACTGTTAACTTAAAGCCACCATGAAAGCACATTAGTGCAACTCTCATATAATGCATAGGCTGACAATGAGAATGTAGAAGTTCTTTCATAATAAAATAGTCATAGTAACACTATCTTTTTATTCAGATCAGCATTATTTGCTTCAGAAAAAAAAAAGTATTTTCTAATTTGACAAGTCTTTGAATATTTGTTGCATATTCATTTGTTGATTGTTATTAAGGTATCTACCATGGTATCTTGACCACATTAGATGAATACACAAAACAATTTCCTTTTCCAAGTGCCAAAGTTTTCAAATTTAGAAAACATGCATTCTGTATTTCTAAGGTATGTTTTTGACAACAAAGAAACTTGATTTGTATGTAATAACAGCAAAATATATTTGATTATCATGAAGGACTGTGTATAACTGCACAAACCAACATACTGCAGAACCTCTACAGGAAACAGAAAATACTGGAGAACATGTTAGCAAATTATAACTTTCCTGATGCATGTTGCTTCACCTCATAAACCCTTCAGACAATACACAACGACAGAGTCAATAATTATCACACTATTGGAATGCATGATTTTTGTTTATCATAATAGCGAGTGAGAACAAAATATAAATTCTTTGTGAGAATTTGTGAAGTAACACTCCTCTGGTCATGGGTGAATTCAATGCAACCACCAGCACTTACAGGACTGCCTATGAGGACTGCGTCAGTCCCCATGGGTCTGGTGACCGTGGTGAAAGTGGCTCCATGTTCCTTGACATTGCAAAACGTAAGGGGCTGTGAATCGCTGGAGTCTGGTTCTAGCATCCTGAGCCATATCGTTGGACTTGGTACTCCAATACTGCTATCGCCATGAAGGAGATTGATCACATCCTTGTGGGCAGACGCTGGAGGCTCCTACAGAACTGCAGGGTCTACAAAAGTGCCCAGTTTGTGAATTCTAACCAGACTTCTTGTTGCTACTCTGATGATCCAGCTTAGATCCAGTAGGCTACCACTTACTAGGAGAATGAGGCTGGAGCTGGCTGGACTCCAATATCAGGCTGTTTCTAACAGGTTTTCAAGCAGTTTGTGTGAGGAACTTGCAGACTTGGGTGTGACTGCTAATATGATGTGGGAGACCTTCCGTGAGAAGACCCTGAAGGTAGCTAAGGGTTGCGTTGGTGTTACCAGAAGGAGGTATTTCATCTCGCAGGGCAACCTGGATATCATCAAGAGGAATCGCAGCGCACGGCTTGACGGCAACTCCGGTTTGTACCGGGAACCAAGAAGAACGGCTGCGAGAGCTCTGAGAGCAGATAAGGATGCGTTTTTTTAGAGGAATCTGTGAGTACTGTAAGTGACACACCATCTATGGTCTAGCGACCCACATCCTGCTTACAGAAGAATCGAAGCATTACGCACATCTGAATCTGTTCCTCGGAGAGTCACAGACAGGGCAGGTGATGGCCCGGTCCTTACGGATGACACTGCAGTTGTGACCCGCTGGGCTGGCTACTTTGTGCAACTGTTTAAAGCTGATCATCCAGCGAGGATGTTGGACATCTCTGGGTCCACAGTTCTGTTCTTGAGGCTGACCCTCAAATTAGCTGTCAACCACCCAATCTCACTGAGATTGCAGAGTTGGCGAGTCAGCAGAGGGTGGGGAAGACTGCGGGGATCTGAGTATCTGGCGTAAACTTCTCCAGGCTGGTGGTATGGTTGTCCTCCTGGCATTGCAAGCAATCTTTGCTTCCATTTAGGAGATGGGCATCATCCCAACGCACTTGGTGCCAGGTAAGGTCCTAGGAACCATGATCACTTGCTCACCTACCAGTGACCAGAGAAGTCTGGTTTAACCCCTAAGAGGTTTACCGTCAACCACATTCTGGCACTGAGGATTCTCATCAAGTGCAAATGTCAATATCGGCAGAGTTTCTTTGCAGCCTTTGTCGATTTCCAAAAAGCGTTCGACTGCCTGATAGAGCTGCCCTGTGTGACACCAGAGATTTTACAGGACCCCCCGGAAGTTGCTGGATATCGTGCCCGGTCTATATACTGGTACTGTGAGTGCTGTGCGGAGTGGAGGCAGAATCTCCAACTTTTTCCCAGTTGATAGCAGGGGTCTGCAGCTATGGGGCATCTGTTGGTGAAGAGAGATTCACAAATTTTGACTCTGCTGACAATGCTGTGATCTTCGCTGAGTAAATAGAGGCTGTGATCAGGGCTCTGGAGAGACTAAGTGAGGAGTAATAGAGTCTGGGCTTACGAGTGTCCTGGCTAAAAAACAAGATCCGGGCCTTTAATGACCTCTTGGGCATAGCTATCAGCCGTGCATCTGTCTGTAGAAAGAATGTCAACCTCTTTAAGAGGTTTACTTACCTCGGCAGCAACATTAATGTCTCTGCTGACTCACCCTATGAAGTCAGTAGGCAGATCGAGAAGTCATGGTGGGAGGGTGGGAATGGACCACGTGTTGCCAACCAGAATCCGGAGCTGTTTAATTGTGTGGTGGGTGTGGCAACACGCTGTACCAGTGCATTTTCCCCAAGCTAACCAGAACTGAGAATCTGACAAAATTTTGTCTGATCAGTGTATCAGTTATACTGTAAGAGAAATAAAACAGCTACTGTATTTATTAACACAATCAGAAGTGGGCTTGTCTCTAAAGGCTGATGTATACTTCTGTGTGAAGCCTACAGCATCCAGGCCACCTATGGCACAGCCTGGGGCACACCTCCTCAAATATGACTAGGTTGCGCATTAACGCAAATCCCATACAGACACCCCATTTAGCTCTGACTGGCCAGTTAGTTAACTTTGTGTTTCCTGAAATTAGTTTTCATTCGGCTTCTGGTCTGGAAGTCGACGAGTGTATGAAAAAGTGGAAAAATGTGATGGACAAATACAGAAAGTTCACCTACAGAAGACAACACGGCAAAAGGAGTGGTGAATCTGGAGGATAAAACCTGCCTGCAGTTTTAAGGATCATTCACTTTTCTTGTATGCTACAAAAAACGGCAATTAACATTTAGGCAAGTGCATGCGACACAGAAGTATAAACTGCTTTTGATGGCATATCACACACTGTAGTTTATGCACATACTGCAGCTACGGCATAGTCTAGGCACTAAAATTACCCTTAAGTGGGAAGTGTCTTGAAATTACATGAGATGCAAACCCCCCCATTTCTATGATGGGAAAGTCAAGTGGAAATTTCATGGTTTTCAAGGAAGCATGGACCCCTAAAAGCCAAACTAACTAATTGATTTAATATTTTTCAGTACTAGACAGAAAACTGCAGGATTGTGTCTCTCAGTCTTACAGCCAAGTTACAATTGTTGGTCCTTCTGCCATAGATATGGGCTTTCCATCTCTTTCACTATTACTGCATTAAATGACCCCTGGGTCACATTTATAATTGACTTTTGTTGAAATGCAGAATCATTCTGACCTATTTTAAAGGGTTCAGCGCCAGACTGTTTTGTGTCTGCCAACAGGCCAGTTGTAGGACAGTCTAATAGCATACAAGGCAAAAAATAAAATAAAAAAAAACAAAACAAAAATGCAGTCATAACCTGCTTTGATAATAATCAAGTCTGGAAAATATTTCATTTAGACATTTTCAATCAGTAGCACATGTTTAAGTTAGAAATAAAAATAAACAGAACTGGGCTTAAGACACTTTTTTTAAGCTACATTTTTTGCAAACAGACAAGGGAAAAGAACAGGCTTAATACACAGAATACCTAATCGAAAAACAGGAAAATCTTTCTGAAGAATTGGATGGCTGCAAGGATGCCAGCTGACACAGCAAGAAGCAGCAAGAGACAGCAGTCTGAATAAGAAAGGCCTTTAAATAAACAGGAGATAAGGTCCTTAAAACAAGAATATTATCTCTTACTATTGAGCAAAACCTTTAACTTGTATTTAAATGCAACGATTTGGCTACTGCCTGGATGATTCTGAAAAACGTCATATTTCTCTCTGCTGTGAAAAAGGTACAATTTAATTAAAAATAAAAATGCATCAAATTACACAATAAAAACATGTTCAGGTTGCACGGCAGTTACTGCCACAGGGTCACCACTCCAACACACTACAGTATGTTCAAATCCTACTCCATTCACGGTCGAGTGGAGTCTGCTTACACCTTCTTCTTGTGTCTCTTATGCGTTCTTCTACTTCTTTTTTAAAGGCATGCGGGTTAGGCTGGCTGGCAATTCTAACCTGGCCGAGTGCGCAAGAGTGGGTGTGTGTGAGGGTCTAGAGTTGGTTCCCACCTTTCCTTTAATGTTGACGATGTAAACTCTGGCTCACCAAGACCCTAATTAAACAAGAGTAATAACGCAGGGAAGGGTCTAAGAGAAAAACATTTATCAAATAAATCTAAAAAAAAATCTAAAAAAAAAGTTTTGTCTGAACTTGGACATAAATATATATATATATATATATATATATATATATATATATATATATATATATATATATATATATGTATGTATGTATATTTTTATTTCTTACTCTGGAGAACCCAGTGAAAAAGTACAGACTCCTTAAGTCAGTTTCCTCTCAATTTAAAGTTTGGCCTCAACTTTTAATTTATTTTCATTTTAGTACTATATAAGAAAAGCAACACATGATGAAAACATTTCAAAAGTATTTTAGAAAATGGAAGAACAGGTGGACAGCTACTGCCAGAGCACTAGGGTGCCAGAATTGTTTTGGTGCCTAAAATCCTTAATTCATTCATTTCTAAACTTCTTATTCTAACTGTGGTCAGGGCATCCATCCACCACAGGACTCCCTCACTCTCACCGTGCCAATTGTATGCTTATAATCAAGTCAACTTGCATGTTTTTGGGGTGATACATACAATATAAATGTATTTATGCATAATAAAATGTACAGTAAGTACAATTTCTATAAAAGTGTAAATTTGGCAACAGCAGAAATTACTGAAGGTAAATGACAAAAGATTAACAGGATAAACAAAAGTTAAAAACAATTGAACTGCACATCAAGTGCACTTTGAAATACATTTTAGGGGCAACAACTTTCATAATGTGCAAAGGAATAGTAATGTTATGAAGCTTCTATGTGAAAAATAAATAATCAGAAAGAAGAACCTACATTATACAATAGCTTCAAAGCTTTATATAAAGCACTGTTTGTTTGCTCTTTCTGCACAAGCTCATTTTTCAGGCCACAGACTCGAAAATCTGGCACACGGGTACATCTCACAATAAAATGCCACAATCTGTTAAAAGAGAAACAACCCCATGGAAGTTGAAATGGATGTATGATAGTTAGTAGAATTGCTTTTCAAGCAGAAAACTCTGATTTAATTCCCACCTATTATATTTAATATTTTCTTTAATTAATCATTGTCCTCATAATTTTTGTTATGGCCCCAAGCTGCCTGGTGTGGCGTCATAGTGTCTCTGGAGTTGTTTTATTGCAATCTGTGGTCACTAAGGTAACCACCTAACGTTACACCATTATCACAACTGCTCCAGCCCTGTTTCTCTGTCGTATTTGAAGCTGTACTCTACTAAAGGCCCATGTCACTCTGTATGACTTTTCCAGTGATGTTCAGTCATAGACTTCATTTACATAATCTTAACAAGACAGAGGCAGTTGGGGTGTGTGACATACCTAGGGACATACGTTCAGTTTTGTTTTAAGCGATGGTGTGGGCTCTGGGTGTATGAAAGCTGACAATCAAAGGGTGCACACCAGTAAGTACAATGCATGTACTGCAGTGATAAGAATGGAATAAGGAACATGGGTGTTTTGGATATCACAAACAGAAGAGAGGCTCGTCTCTCTCCAATTTTTGTGTTTTGCATTTCACAATAGAGCGGAAAAAATATGAGAAAAAGAGACAGACTACAGCTGAACTTGCTGTACCTGTAAAGTCTTCAAACGGGCACTGGCTCCGTAAAGCCTGGTTTATACTTACTGCGTGAAGCCCGTGAGTAGACCGCACCACAAAGTGCAAAAGTGCGGAGGCCCTTTCAATCAGCACATTGATATTCTCCTGTCAATAAGTGACAGTGTTTGGTCAGTGTAATGTCACAGCAAAGGATGAGAGACAGTGCTGATGGAAGAATAGTTGAGACTGCTATTAATGACTTTAAGAGGAAGACAAGGAGAAGGTGGAGCGCCAGGAAGTGGTGAAGGATGGGCAAGCGTAATATTCTTGTGAGTGGGGGACCTACATAATGAGTAGATGCGTTTCAAACGTTTTGGCAAATCTTCCTTGTGTTTTGATGATCTGTTACTTATCCCTTTGTTCATCATTCTGGCACCTATGTAAACCCCCTCTCCTTTGAATTCACCATTTTGCATACATGACCGCTGAGCTGTGTAGTTAGAAAAAAAATCAGTGCGCAAGGACATGTCTCCAAATCTGACATACTGGCGTGTCAAGTATAAAAAAGAAATCAGGCAGCTATCAGATAAAGGGGCAAGCTCACAATGCATTTGAAATGTGAAACTGTGCTGGAAAGTCACTAGGCCGTCATCTAATCTGACATCCTTTAAAATTTCTACTAGTATAATTGTACATTGCAACTGCAGTTATCAAGTTTTACATCCGTTCTACACAAACAGCTCAAACGTGCCCTTCCAATGCATGCTTAACACTTTGCACAATCTCCCCTGTCATTGGGGGTTTTCTTCCCAAATCACGAAAGCGTGCATAAGAGACTCAATACAGTCCATAATGAGTGAGTTTCTCGTGCAACAGACAGACCCCCCCCCTTCAGTTCTATTTCTTGCATTAGGTGCATTAGGCGGCTGAAATAAGTGCATCAGAAAATGGAAAGATGGGGGGAAACATTGCAGGAGTGTGGATGGCTGTGTCCAAGTAGGTAAGCAGACCAAGCACCTCACCAGGGCTACACAGTTTCCTTACTGTGCTTAGGAAGACCAAGAATAAAGATAACTTTATTGTTTTACTGGCTGTTCATGTCACAATAATGACCCTATAAACCTATTTGGCATTGCCATTACTACCATCACTTTCTTATTGCTTTTCTACTAATAAAGTCCTAATTCATAATTACTACAGGGATTGTCAACAAGCAATATATTACATAGTGGCCCCATTATACCTAACGTCAACGTGCATTTTGGGTGATCTGAGCACGATCAGATAGCACTTGACCAAAGTAAATGCCAGGTGTAAATACACTTGTGGTTAGATTACAAGGAATACATCTTGCCTGAAGAAGGGGCCTGAGTTGCTTCAAAAGCTTGTAATCTTTTTAGTTAACCAATAAAAGGTGTCATTTTGCTTGACTTCACATTGCATCCATAATGGCTAACACGGTACACAACACTACTACTAATGGGATCACTCAGGTGACATTTTTAGACGGTGTGAAACAGACAGTGACCAGGCTGAACACAAGTGTAAACGCAAATGCATTTTTTTCCATATACAACAACCACAGAAGTGGTTTTGAACTTTGCGTGGTGAAGACGCCACTGGATTCCTATCTAGACATACTGAAGACACATATTAATGTCAGGTGTAAAAGTCGTCTTCTTCTTTTGGCTGCTCCCGTTACGGGTTGCCACAGCGGATCATCTTCTTCCATATCTTTCTGTCTCTGCATCTTGTTCTGTTACCTCCATCACCTGCATGTACTCTCTCACCACATCCATAAACCTTCTCTTAGGTCTTCCTCTTTTCCTCTTCCCTGGCAGCTCAATCCTTAGCATCCCTCTCCCAATATACTACACATCTCTCCTCTGCGCATGTCCAAACCAACGCAATCTCGCCTCTCTGACGTTGTCTTCTAGCCATCCAACTTGAGGTGACCTTCTATTGTACTCAATTCTAATCCTGTCCATCCTCGTCACACCCAGTGCAAATCTTAGCAATATGCGGACAACAACACAAATTTCCAATGTCAGGTGTAAAAGTAATTCATCTAAATTATATTTGGATACAATCTAGATACAGAACATACGTTTGTTTAGGTGGATAGCAGGAATCATACTCAAAGACCACGTCACATTGGACGACTTTCCTTGCAACTTTCAGTTGTCATTTTGATTTATGTAATCTGAACAAGTCAGTCAGCGTCGTGCTCCAGTGAATCCCATTGCCTAATGTGACATGCCCAGTGACTTGCTCGGAGAAAATCAAACGGGTTTTATTTTGTGTTTAGTTAAAGGGGTGGGCTCTGTGTGCATGAGAGCTGACAACCAATCGCTTTTTTTTTTTTTATATAAACATAATCTTAGCAAGTCAGGGGCAGTCATGACATGCTCCCGTGACAGGCAGTTGTGTTATGTGACATACCCAGCGACCCACCATGACAAAATCATACAGGTTTTAAATCATGGTGTGGGCTCTGTGTGTATGACAGCTACTGCTGTGTTCACGTGCTCTCTGACTGTGGTGACGTTTTACCTTCCCTCTTCAGTGTGTTCACGTCGGTTTCTGGTCAGACTATTCAGCAAATTGTGAGATCTCTTATTTGGTCTGCCAGAAAAGGGCGATCTTTATATATAATACGTTGTTTGTTTGTCTGTACGGGATTTTAAATCGCCTGTAGCTCGCAAACCGTTTGAACTATTGACCTGAAATTTGGTACGCATATACTACCTGACGTCTACTATCTGCTTTCAGGGTGATGATTGACCTCCAAGGTTATTCCTCTTTTTATTTTATTGTAGAATCAACTCTCGGCAGCAGCCAGCAGGGCGGCCATGCGGCGCTTGCTTATGGGCACCGTCCTCATCCCTACCACCTTTGCCGTCACTTCCCCTACTTCTTCATATCTTAAATCATTCTTGAGGCAGATTAAAGATTTAAGTGCCAGCCTAAGTGAAAAATTAAGGAAAATGTACTAAGTAATTGCAACACAAACACTGAATTAATCAGTTTTAACACAAAAACATACCCACGGAAGAAGAGAAGAAGCGGGTTGCTAGGGTGGAGAAAACAAGAGCTGCTCAGGAAGACGCAAGCGCATCAACCACTGAGCAAACGAATGATAAACATACAGAGAAAGAGGATGAAAACTAAGTCAAGTGTACTCACTGCACGCCATTGTGCAGTGCGTTGTTACTGGTGACAAAATAAATGGCCTTTATTATGGAAATAGAACAAAATAAACATATTGCAAATGCATTTTACACAAATAAACAAAAATGTAATTTCAGGGTGACCAGGTTATAGGTTTTATTTTAAAAAATGGGGTAGGAGAAAGATCAGCATTGTGTCACAACTCGGACAATTCAGGTAGCTTTGTTTTGTCTAAATTGTCCAACTTGTAATTCCGAGATCATCGAGTGTTCACGTGTCATTCCTGACTCCACAACTCTCGTCTGTCCAAGAACAGAAGAGTGCAGCATGACAGATGATGAATGTTCACCAGGGGTACACACATGTTTGGGACTTCACTAAGAGAAGAGAAGCTAAGCTCACCACCTTTCTGAGTGTCTTATGTTTTATGTACATTACAGACCAGAACAGGAAAAAAAGACAAAAAAACAAAAAAATTGCGGCTGAACTCACCGTAGGTGTTAACCCTTCATACAGGGTTGAGTCCTTAGACAGAACGCCATCAGCTATCAGAACAAAGGCCAAACAGGACCATATTGGAAAATGTGACAAGGCCATTGACTTTGAGTCGTTTAAACTGACATGGTCCGGCAACAAGTAACTGGGGTCATCAAATCTGACATACCCCCACAACTAGAAGTCACGTAATGTGATATCGGCTTTAGGTAACTCTAAACTGGTCTCAGTGTGAGCGACTGAGCGAGTGAGTGAGTGAGCGAGTGTGAGCGTGTGCCTTGCCCAAGGCATTTCCTACCTGGAACTCTGTGTTTGGCTCTGGCTCCCTGTAAATAAGAACTGTATTAAATGAGTTTGAGAATGTTAAGTACTGCATGTATTGCAATCTTCTTCACTGTGGCTGTGTTCCTATTCCATTCTTCAGGCACAACAACCCAAACAACCCATACAGCCATTTAGCCTGTTCACCTGCCTCCTGTAGTGTTCATTTGCTGATTACCTCTCTACACTGAGGTCTTTGTAAGAAAGGACACTTCCAGGACATTTTACAAGCAAACAAACTTAAACGTGTGCACACGGAAATCAATTCTCTAATTCTCATTCTATTTTATCTAGCTTAAATGATAAAAATGTAGAAATGGAAGATGAAAGTCAATAATGTAGACATAATGAAGAATCAATATTTCATTTATTTAATAGACTAATGGACAGTTAAGGATCTATTTTTCTTATTGAGTTCCTTTCAGAAACTATGGCAAATTAAGTCAGGACAATTTAGTGTCTTTTCAACAAAAATACCAATTCCAAACTTTTTTTTTTCTTTAAATCTATATATATATCTATATCTATATATATATTATATATCTATCTATCTATATCTTTATATATATATATATATATATATATATATATATATATATATATATATATATATAAAAGCCAAATACCACTGACTCGCTCATCACAAAATCTCCTGAACCATGCGGACTTGGGACTTAAAATTTGGAATTTAGGTTACCCTAGGCCCATAGGTGCTTGCCTAGAAACAGTTTTAAAAAATTTGTTGTCCATGTGTAAAATTTCTTACAGTTTTTTAGACCCATTTGTACGTCTGTCCGCTTTTCACGAGAGAACTACTTAACGGATTTAGATTGTTTTTTTCTATAATTTGCTTGAACATTCCGGTTGATTTTGGGACGTCTCTCATTGCGCTAAGAATCATAGTTCGCTTGCAGGAGCGATAGATTAGCACTAATCTGAGACAGAGGCTGCGGGCCGAGGGGAGGGGGAAGCATGACGTCAGCAGCAGAGAGCCGGGTGGGGTCCTCCTCGCTGTCCTGTTTCAGTAATACGCGGGTGAAGCCGAGGGGGGCGGCTACTCCAATATACGTCTAAAAACGCTCTTACCTCTTAGTTTACACTTGAGTTTGTAGATGATAACAGAGTATAAGTATAGAAATTAAAGATCTTAAACTTTTACAAATTAAGAGAGTCATAAAGGTCATTAACTCCTTAAATGAAGGAAACTTTCAATTTATTATATCTATTAGTTAGATAGACAGCTTGATAGGAAAGGCACTATACAATAGATAGATACACAGAATATACAGTTTCTACTCCATACTTTACATACTCCAGTGGATCGTCACCTTAAATAAATTAAGTGGATTTAAAAAATGACCTCTTGGGCACGGCCACCAGCAGTGCATCTGTCTGCGGAGAGAGTGTTGACCTCATCGAGAGGTTTACTTACCTTGGCAGTGACATTCATGTCTCAGGTGACTCTTCTTATGAAGTCAGTAGACGGACTGGGAGAGCTTGGGGGTCATGAGGTCACTGGAAAGGGGTGTGTGGCGCTCCTGATATCTATGCAAACGGACGAAGGTCTATGTCTTTAGAGTCTTGCTGCTTCCTGTCTTGCTATACGGTTGTGAGACATGGACACTATCCAGTGACCCGAGACGAAGACTGAACTCCTTTGGTACTGTGTCTCTCCAGAGAATCCTTGGGTACCATTGGTTTGACTTTGTGTCGAATGAGCGGTTGCTCATGGAGTCCCAAATGACACATTACCTGCACATTACCTGCATCAGTTACGTCAGTTATGGCACTACAGCCATGTGGCGCGTTCCCCCGAGGGTGATCCGGCTTGTAAGATCCTCACTGTTGGGGACCTGAGTGGCTGGACCAGGCCAAGGGGTCGCCCACATAACACCTGGCTGCCACAGATAGAGGGTCATTTCTGGAAAGTTGGACTGGACCGCGTGTCTGCCCCCGGTGCCCACTGGGATCCTGAACTGTTTCATTGTGTGGTGAGTGTGGCAACACCCTGTACCAGTGCATGCTCCCCAACCTGACCTGATTCATAAATGTGTGTATTCTAATGATTTAATCGAGGATTCCTTCAACTAACTAAACTCATGTTTCTTCTGTGGGTACGTAAAAAAAAATGAACTTTTAATAGGATGAAAATTTGACTTGCAGTTTTTAAAGGGACATACACGATGAAGGCACCCCTGACCACGACTGATCACTTTGGGAGTGACGTCTGCCTCTCTGTGAGGCAATGGACACACGGTGAAAAAATGAAGAAAAAAAAAGCGAATTGCTCAACAGAAATGACACTTGTGACAGACATACAGACAAATGAGAAAGTCACGCTAAAGATTTACATTTATTTATTTGCCCGACACTCTTACATTTCTTTTGTTTTTCCAATTTGAGTGCAGGCAGGTGAAGTGACTTGCTCGGGGTCACACAGTGTCAGTGGTGGGATTTGAAGGGTTTGAAGTCCAAAGCCTTAACCACAGTGCCACACTGCCCGAGACAGACAGATAGATATACAAAAATATGAAAGGCGCTATATACAATATACGGTATAAAAGATGGATGGATGGATGGGTCGATCTTTATGTATAAGGGGGAAGTTTAGCTTTGTGCAGAAACCCATCAAATATTTTAACAACCACTCCTCACAAATTCACACAAGAATTACATACACGAAGAAAACTTCTAGCTTGTTTAAAAGAAAGCAAATAGTCAGATCCCACCACACTGCAAGCCTGCTGATTTACACCAAATCGCTCGAGTAGATCTTCAGTTTTTGCCTCACCATGTCCTACCTGCGGCATAAATATAAAACGAGGATATGCAATACAGTACACTTTTTTTTCAGCACGCTATCATTTTTCTAATTCATTAGACATAATACAATACTAGCGTGGCTGTAACTAACATTTTCTAGAAGGTCCGCCTTATGTCGAGAATGCCATATGCTGGTCTCATCAGATTTCTTTGATAAATGAATTTGGCCTTCCATTATGTCAAAGTCGGCCGTTGTCGTCCCGTAATTGTTAACTTTGTACCGTCTTACTATCCGCTCAGTCTTACTGCGTCAATTAATTTTTTCGGTGAAGTCTTGGACTAAATAAAGAATAACGTACTGCATTAAGCGGGTTCGGTGAATCGTGGATGAACTAATGCTATGGTGTCCCGGTGCCTTCTTGTGTTTCTTTACTTTTATGTTTGTTTCCCCTTAAAGTCATCGTTAAGTTCCCCGGCTAGTTTGTACTAAACTCCCCAAAACGCCGACTATTAAACCAGCGTGTTCGCATTCAACGAGACAGAAAGCAGAATCTCATCACCTCCATCGCACGCAGAACGCAACACCACGCGAAATCTGCAATCGGCAAACTGAGGCGACTACTATGAGGGGCCAAACAGGCCAAAAATCATATATTTTTGTACGTAAAGTATTGGTTTACGCATGAACATTATTGGTTTATGGATGATTACTATCGGTTTGCGTGCATACTTAATTGGTTTGCGTGCAAACAATACTGGTTTCCTTCATATGAACCATATTGGTTCGTGTCCGTATATTATCGGTTTGTGCGTGAACTATATCCGTTTGTATATGCATAGCACTGGTTTGCATATGAACTATATTGAATTGAACTTTATTACTGGTTCACGTGCGTTTGCTATCGGTTTGTGAGGGAATTGCATTGGTTTGCGTGCGTATGCAATCGGTTTGCGTATCAACTATATTGGTTTGTGTTCGTATACTACTGGTTTGCTTACGTATAGCACTGGTTTTTCATATGCACTATACTGGTTTCACGTGGGTAATATATCAGTTTCGCATATGAACGCTATTGGTTTTGTGTATGTACTACATTGAGTCCTTGTCAGTCTTCTACCGGTTTTATGTGTGCGTACTATGCCGGCTTTGTGAAAGTAACATGCTGGATTTATGTGTGCACTATATCGGTTTTGCGTATGAAACATACTGGTTTGCAAACGCACACTATCGGAATGTTGTGTATGAACTATATCGGTTCTGCGTGCGAACTATATTGGTTGTTCACGTGATCTTCAGTGGAAATGGGCGGGGCAAGAAACAGGAACTCAGGGGCCGGTAGTGTCATGGAGCGTGTAGAGAAGCTGACAGGAGACAGATCTGGGCTTACTTTAAACAGCGCCGTATTTTTTTCCACACGATAGGTTTGGGAAAGGACTTAGTGGTAATTATTACTATTTAATAGAATCAGCCATTAAGTGTGTAATGAACACAAAGCTGAAGTTAAGTACGTATTTGGTCCTCTTTTTATTCACTTCCAGCTACATGCTCGCTTGCAACCCGCGACTGTACTTTTTCACACAGCTTTTGCAAACTAGTTACTTATTCTAAAGGCAAAATATTCTACATTTACGACTGACGCCTTTATCCAGTATAACATTTAGTTACTACTGGTTACATTTCTGATGCTCAGCGATCCCGCACCGTGCCGCCTAGACAGGTGAAGTGACATGCTCATGGTCACACAGTGTCACTATCAGGACTTGAACCGACAAATGTAGGGTTTAGAGGACAAAGCCCTAACCACAATGCCCCACTGCTTGAACATCTGCAACGTGCATATTATTTGACATGATATGATCGTGTCCATTCTTTGAAAAGCTAAATGTTCCATATTTAGGACCAGTATATGTGAGTTACATCATATTGGGCCACCTTACCTTTCACAGTTTTGTGACAAGGCATATGCGTTTTTTAAGATGCAGCCGATTTTTGCCCTGCCAGGTACGAGTACCTGCGTATTTCCACTCCAATATCTGATAAATAGGATTTACTGTGCTATCATGGGCACTGTAAAGTGTTAAATCACGTTCAGCCACCTTAATTTTCACAGTTTTGTGACAAGACAGATTCCTTTGTTAAATTAAAGTTGTGTTTAACATTTTTGACCTGTGCAGAACCAAAATGTGGAATATTTATTTTTTCAAATAATTGATCGGTTTGTAATGATTCTGATTAATGTACATGCTGTAGAATATTTTGCCATGCTGTTAGAATAAGAAGCTGGTGTGCAAAAGCTGTATGAATAAGTAGCTGACTGCAAGCATATACTGGATGTAGCTAGGATTGAATAAAAAGCCAGCAGAATGTGCACCTCACGTCAGCCCCGTGAATATTTCAGAATTACGGGAAAATACTGTTAAAAATAATAACCACCAAGCCCTTTCAGAAACAAACAGTGACATGCAAAAGTATTCAATCACTTTAAAAGTCATCCTAATTTTCTGTATGACAAAAGATTTTTCCACGTTTATTTATTCATTCTTTTTAATGTGAACTCTTGTGCTGTACCAATACATTTCTAAATAAACCATTTTCTGTAGATATTTAACTGAAGAAGAAAAACTCCAAAGTTGATGTTTGCATTAAGTATTCAAGCCCAACACATTCATACTTTGTCAAGAACCCTTTTGCTGCCATAACAGCCTTCGTTCTTTTGTAAGTAGGCCCCAGTTCTGCACACTGCTCAGGAGTGATTCTGCCCCTTTCTTCTTGGCAGGATTTCTAGAGACCCTCTATGTCGGTGAGATGGCACCTCTGAACAGCAGTTTTCAAACAGTTGCACAGATTCTCAACAGGGTTAAGCTTAGGGCTTTGACTTGGCCACTCCAAAACATTCACCTTTCTGTTTTTGAGCTATCCCAGTGTCACATTGTCCTAATGCTTAAGGTCATTATCATGTTGAAAGATGAATCTTCTCCTGAGCTTTCATAGCAGACTGGAACAAGTTCTCCTGCAAAATTGTGCAGTATATGTGTCCATCCATTGTCCCTTCAACTCCGACAAGATTGTCAGACCCAGCACATGAAAAACATCCCCATAGCATGAGACTGCCACCACCATATTCCACTGTAGGAATGTTGTTTCTTGAGGCCTGGGCAATGTTAGTGTTACACTTCACATACCTCTTACGTCTGTCCAAAAACTTCTATTTTGGTCTCATATGACCATAAAACCTTCTCCCACATTTTAACTGGGTCTTTCTCATGCTTTGTGGCAAACGCCATACATTGTTTTATGTGGACCTTCTTAAAGAATGGCTTCTTTCATGCTACCCCCCCATAGAAGCCTGTTTTATGGAGAACTCTTGAAATTGTGGACCCCAGCACCTTTACTCCAGCTAAAGATCGTCGCAGACATCTGAGAGTGACAGTTGGATTTCTAGACGCCTCTCTCACCAGTTGATGTCTCACTCTGATGTTGAGTTTTGAGGGACAGCCTGTTCTAGTCAGAGTCTGTGTACTTTGATGAACCTTCCACTTTCTGGTGATGAATGCAACAGTGCGCAATGGGACATTCAAACTCTTTTGATATTTTTATAGTCATTCCCAGTCTTGTGCATTTCAATAACTTTGTTTCTCACATCAGTAGAATGCTTCTTTGTTTTCATTTTTGCAGTGACTGTCCACCAAAGATTACGGCCCTTACAAAGGGGGCTGTTTATATCCAGAGAGACAGAAAGGACTTACAAGTAGCACCTCATCATGTTTAATTATGACTGTTAAACGACTGTCACCTTTGTAATTAATTTGTCATTGGTGTAATGATGGAGCTTCCAAAGCACAAAGGTTTAAATACCTATGCAAACATTAACTTTGGAGTTTTTCTTCTTCAGTTAAACGTCTACAGAAAATGGTTTATTTTGTCTTTGGAAATGTTTTGTCACAGCATAAGAAAAATACTGAATGAATAAATGTGTATAAATCTTTTGTCTTGCAGAAAATTATGACTTTCAAGGGGATTGAATACTTTTGTATGCCACTTAATGTTTGTGAAAGGGCTTGGTGATGATTAACGTTTAACATCTGAAATGATCACGGGACTTAAGTTAGGTACACATTCAGGTGGCTTTTTATTCACTCCTAGCTACACATATGCTTGTAGTCAGCTACTTATTCACAAACCAGCTTCTTCTTCAATGTTAAGTGCATGGTAAAATATTATACAGCGTGTACATTAATCTGCAAACTGATACATTATTTGAAAGAATAAATATCCCAGATTTAGCTCTTGAACGGGTTGAAAATGTTACACTCAACTTTAACAAAGGAATCTGTCCTGGACAAGATTATATTATGTCAAATAATATACACATTGCAGATGTGCAAGCATTGGGGCATTGTGGTAATGGCTTTGCCCTCTAAATCCTACATTTCTCGGTTAAAGTCCTGATAGTGACACTGTGTGACCATGAGCATGTCACTTCACCTGAATAGGCGGCACGGTGCGGGATCGCTGGGCATAAGAAATGTAACCAGTAGTAACTAAATGTTATACTGGATAAAGGCGTCAGTCGTAAATGTAGAATATTTTGCCTTTAGAATAAGTAACTAGTTTGCAAAAGCTGTGTGAAAAAGTACAGTCCGCGGGTTGCAAGCGAGCATGTAGCTGGAAGCGAATAAAAAGACGACCAAATACGTACTTAACTTCAGCTTTGTGTTCATTACACACTCAATGGCAGATTCTATTAAATAGTAATAATTACCACCAAGTCCTTTCCCAAACCTATTGTGTGGAAAAAAATACTGCACTGTTTAATGTAAGCACAGATCTGTCTCCTGTCAGCTTCTCTACACGCTCCATGACACTACCGGCCCCTGAGTTCCTGTTTCTTGCCCCGCCCATTTTCACTGAAGATCACGTGAACAAACCAATATAGTTCGTACGCAGAACCGATATAGTTCATACACAGAGTTGCAATAGTGTTCGTTCGCAAACCAGTATGTTTCGTACGAGAAACCGACATGGCACACACATACAACCAATAGAGTTCAAGCGCAAAACCGATATGTTACCCACATGAAACCAATATAGTGCATACACAAATCCATCCTTAGACCGGCACAGAACGCAAGCCAATATAGTTCATACGCAAACCGATAACATACAACCGAAAACCAATAACAAACGTACTGGAACCACTGATATACACACGCGAATCAATATAGTTCATATGCAAACCAGTGCTATGCATATACAAACGGATATAGTTCACGCACAAACCGATAATATACGGACACGAACCAATATAGTTCATATGAATGAAACCAGTATTATACGCACGCAAACCGATAGTAAATATTCATAAACCAATAGTGTTGATACGTAAACCAATAGATTACACACAGAAATATATGATTTATGGCCTGTTTGGCCCCTCATAGACTACCCCGAGCACTCATGCCGCATTGGGCACAGCAGCCCCGCGGCTTACGTGTCAGGAAGGCAGGCAGTCCAGCCGGCGCTCAACCCAGGTGGCCTTACAAGTTCTTTATACGGTTACGAAACTACGAGAAACTGATGGAGAGCGCGGTCTTGGACGTAGTTGAAACGGACATTGAGCGACACTAAATCACATATCACCATTCCACTAAACCTCCAAGTTTATCACAAATTAGCAAACCGAAAAAAAGAAAGAAAGAGCCAAGAAAGCCTCGTCGCAGCGGGACTGACCTCCGGCGCCCAGAAGGCGCGCCGCAGTCGTGCACACAAGGAGCCAGTACACCAAGTCCTTCATCTTCTCGGCATTCCGATACAAACTCGTCTCCGGGGGTTAAGCGGAGAGCAGTCCGGTAAACTTCGGGGGACAGTATGGGAACGCTGCGGTAGACTCCAGCAGAGGAAGGGAGTTGTCCCTTTAGGGTCAAGGCCACTAAATGCTTCGACACCCCAGGTCTCACGCTCCGCCGACAGTAACCTCCTAGAAAATGAGTAACTGAGGATGAAAACATAGAGCACAACATCGAGAGCCTGTCAGAAACTTTCTAACTCCCAGCTCGCCCCCTTGTGGGTCATGTGGGTAACGACAAGCTCTTACAAATGAATATGAACGTGCAGCGAGCGCTTCAATCGAAGAGGGCAGCCTTTGAAAAGACAATATAGCATCGTTCATACGGTCATTATTGTGGCTTGTATATTCTGCTGTGAAATTCTTACTCTTGCATGTGCTTATAAACATCTCCCTAGCGCCATAATCGATGAGTATTAATACCTAACCTCAAAACTTCAGAACAAAATATACTTCGGTGTAACCACAGCTCATACTGGGAACTGCATGATAATCCAAATGAAAGATCTCTGTAGATCGTAAATAATTATCTTGTGACTTTTTTCTTTTAATTAATGAGCATTTATTTACCATTATGTCCATTTTTTTCTTTAAGTTTCGGGCTTCTTCATGTAGCATGGGCGTCTGGATACGGTAACGCGGAGACCCTGGAATGGAATACACGGATTCAGAAAACTTACAATGAAACTTCTTTTAACTTGTCATGAAATTGCATCTCAACGGACTTGCATATCCAGCTCTTTTAAAATGTTTCATACACGATTCCGTTTGTTCTTATCCAAGGCGACTTACAAAGCAAGCTATAATACATCCAGTGCAAGAATGCTTAGAAGGTGCAAACATCAAAAACAACAGAGAACAAGATTTAAAACAACGAGCAAGAGGGAGTAGTGCTACTGCTATACAACTATACTTGCAACTAGACTAAGAGGAAATTCCTTGTCAGTACAACAGCACTCAACACTACGCCATTCCAAAATATTTAATGAGAAGGTGCGTTTTTATGCCTCAACATGAGTAATTGGGTGTGGTTCAGATAGCCAAAGGGAGATCATTCCACAGCTTTGGACCAAGAATGGAGAAGCTTTGTCCAGTCTTGGCATGTCTAGCAAGAGGAGGTATGGTCGCCAGACAGGCAGAGGCAAATTGGAGACTCCTGAGACCAAAGGCCAGAGATATCGAGGAGCAGAACAATTCAGAGAACTGCAGGTCAAGACAAGAGATTTGAACTGTCTCATTGCTGCAACAGGAAGCCAGTGTAAAGAGCAAAGCAGAGGAGTGGCAGGAGGGAAGTGAGAGACAGAGACCACCAGTCGAACAGCTGCTTTCTGGAAGAGCTGGAGAGGTCTGATAGCAGTTGAAGGAGGCCCCACCAGAAGACAGTTGCAATAGTCCAGCCAAGAGACAACCAGTTAGGAAGTGTCAAATCCTCTGAATATTATATACTAGCTGCAAGTGGCCACCAGGACAAAAAACAACCAGAAGATTCCCTAGCAGTTTTACTATATTGGCGAACCTGAAGAGGCATCAGCTAACTGGGCCAGAAGAGGTCGGATTTTGTCCGAGATGAATGTGTAGTCGAGTGCAGCTGTGGCACAAAATGACGGGACAGACTGGAACCTGTCTCAGGAAAATGTATGGTAGCTGGTTGTGTCAACGTACAACGTGCATGTACGACAAAGCGGAGTTGGTCTGCTTGGGCTGAATGAGAAGTGAGGTGCATACAAGTGCTGAAAAAATGTAAAAGTGCATTCATGCACCATCTAGTTGCTTTGGTTGAGTGTGAGCAGAGCGGACTGCTCTGTACACACAAGTCTTTCATTAATATATGTCTAATGACGAATATATTTTCTTAATGAACCAAAATGATGGATCATTGATGAAATACAAATGAAAACTGAGGAGGCCAGAGTCACTTACAGATTCCTGACCATGACTGATGGTGAAAGGGTGACATCTTCAAGAGCAATGCTTGGAAACAGATCAAAGGAAGGAGAATCGGAAGGCAAGTACAGGATATCTGACTTTGAAAGGTTAAGTTTAAGGGGATGAGCATTCTTCCATGATGAGATGTCAGAGAGACTGCTGGAGATCTGGGCTGAAACCTGTGGGTTGTAAGAGGGAAATAAGAGGAGGATCTGTACATCATCAATATAGACGTGGTAGGGAAGAAATGAGAAAAAATAACATTTCTCTCTACATTCAGTCCTTAGGCAAACAGAAGTGGGCCCGACTCTGATCCTTGAGGCACACCTGTGGAGAAGACAAAGAGTTAGATCAAGAGACACAAAAGGATTGATGAGATACAGTAAGTAGGACTTGAACCAATCTAAAGCAGAACCACAGACTCCATGTTTATTGAAGGAAGAGATGAGCAACAAGTGTTTTACAGTATTAAAAGCTGATGAAAGGTCAAGAAGGATAAGGACAGAGGAGAGAGAAGCAGCTCCAGCAGTTCTAAGAGCATTTGTGACTGAAAGCAGTGCAGTCTCGGTAGAGAGACCCTTATGGAATCTAGATTGAAGAGGAGCTAGTAGACTGCTGTTAGCGCCAATAAGATGGAGAGTCTTGAACAGGAATGGCAGAAGGGAGACAGGATAGTAATTCTCAATGGCAGATGGGCTGCAAAGGGGTTTCATGAGAGTAGACTTTACTTATAATTGTTGCAAACAATCATACCAACCGTTTTGCTATTGTATTGACGATGAAAGGCACTATAATATATATATATATATATATATATATATAAAAATAAAAACTGACTTTTACAAACCATGTCCCCCATTTTAATTATAGTAAGTCATCTGAATGTTGGTTTTTATTTTTAATACATTGTATTTTTTTCTCTGGACCTGTTTTCAAATCATTGCAAGTTTCTACATTTATATAATAGTGTCTGCTGTAAAGACAGTATCCAAAAAAATGTTAAGCATTACCTCTCTAACAGCTTCACTAGCTTAAGACTCCTTAGAAAATAAATTCAATAAAAAAAGAAAGAAAAAAGTGAAACAGATGATTCTTCTCAGGATCCTTCTGCCAAAACACAGATCAAAGTGGTAATTCTGCAGTATAGCATAATTGGGATCATCTTTATCTTATCAGTGGATTCCATCTCCCTTAGCAAATAATAATGGAGTCCATTCATTCATCATTCATTAGAACCTGTGTAATCCAGTTCAGGGCTGCAGGCCTTGGGGCCTGTCCTAGCAGCTTCAAGAACAAGGCAGCAGCCAAGTCTGCGTGAGGCAGTACTCTGCATTAGAGCACACTTGGGCACATGCCATCACTGAGTCATATGAGTCAGATTAGAGACACACGTCTCTGAAAAGATCTGAGAGAAAAGCATCATGGAGACATGAGAAGAACATGCAGACTTCACAGTGGCTTTTTTTGCAATGCCAAAAAAATGATGTCTCTTTCTTTACCATGATGACATTACTTTCTATAATCTTCTTTTACTGGTAAATAATCAGGCTGGGATTCAAACTGTGAGACAGCAGCACTAAGCACTCTACCGCTGTGCCCCCCCAAGTATTCAATCCTTAGAGTCACGATAAGTAGCTTACTATTTAAGCAGATTAAGGTGCTGCCTCATAACTCTGTACATAACTTTTGTGAAAGGATTTGAGACATTAAGTGTGAGCATGGCAATGAAAAATATATTTATCTGTCCATTTTCTTAAAAATGTTTTCTGGTTTATTGTTGTGGGAAGACGGAGCCTATTCTGGCAGCACTGAGTTGAGGAGGAAACACAAAATAACCCTATGGGAATTCATTGAAGTGGTACCAGGTGATTTTTCATTTTGGTTCGCATGATGAGCTTTTTTTATTGCAAGGGAAGTATAACTTTAGCATAAGTATAACAGCCTCATGCTGTTACAAGTACATTTATGGGACATTACCTCCAAATCATTGGTCCATAACGTTAGTCTCTTGCTTGTGCTTTTCTTTTTACCCAATACAATATTAAATAATCCAACGTGCCTGATGTACATAAACAATGTTATAAATACATATATAATATAAATTAAATAGGTTTGAGAAAATTAAGTTCAGGATTGTGGGACCCAAAGCCTATCCTGGCACCACTGGGCTCAACGCAGGGCTTCAGCCCATCACAGGGCCTTCTCACACACAGCCAATTCAGAGGCTTCAGTTAACTTAACCAGCACATTTTTGGGATGTGGAAGGGAAATCCACACTGGCATTGGCTGAGAGAGAAGTTCAAACTCAGGGCCCTGGATCCATGAAGCGACTGCACTAACCACTGTGTCACCACACCTCCCACAAACAAGTACAGTATTAATGTAATTGATTGAACATTTCACTCAGTGTGTTGCACAAAGCTGCTAGTCATTGGAAACTGCTAAATACATTACTCTTTAATTTGGTTCTCACATCATGGCTTACAAGTTTCATTTTAGGACACAGATATTTATTCAATGTTTTTCAATGATATAGGATTATGTTTATTAGTATGATTGTGCTAATTTGACATTTTGACACAGGTGCACAAGACAAGGGTTTGTGAATAGCAGCCACTAACATGAATTTAGTGTAGTTAGCAATAAATATTATTAATCAATACACCACTTCAAATGTTTGTGCAGTCATAATTTCTCCATTTTTGCTATATTTTCACATAGATTTACCTTGTATTTATACATAAACATACAACTATTCAGCTTGTGCTAGAAAAAGCATTTGATTTAACATGCTATACGAGAATGATTTTTAGCTGCAAGCCTTTGGACGTTGTTTTTTTTTTTTTTTGCTCTGGTGCAGGAGCCAAGAACTCAGCAACAAAAAAGGATTTCACCTATGAAACTCTTTTTAAAGTACTAATTTTGTAGTCCTTGGTTTAATTCTACATAAATTCTCAGCCAAATCAGTATCATTTTTTGACACCTGAACATTTTCCCAGTCAGCCTCCGAAGGCAACCTAGTTAGCCAACTACAGAGTTAGTAGGGACTATGGGGAAAATAAAATGACATTGATCTTACTTTAATGATGAAAGCAATTGAAAGGACAGTTTTTCTAAAGTTAAAGAAAGTATAAAGCCACGTCTAGGAGACAAAAAATATTCAAGATCAAAAAGCATATATGTACAGTATATGTGAGTTAGAAGATATTTTATTTGAATTCAAACACTTCTTAGTTCCACAGACAAGGGCATTCCACTCAGATTGCACCAGTAAGGTGAAAGCCTCCGATTTTAATGCGGTCTGTTAAGGAATACAGCAGCAAGTTATTTCATTTGCTTCAAAAGGTAAGTATTTAATATAATGGATATAAAATTCAGCAATTTCATTGTTCATGCCTAGTGTTTACTACCAAAGTCTGTAGTCTGGAAAGCTGGAAGGATCTACTGCAAAAAAGATAGTAAAAATCAAGCATTCCTGAGAAAGATGCAGTAGCTATGTAGTGAGTCAGCGTGTACATAATAAATATGGGTATTCATACTTCATAGTGTTCCATCAATATTTTAAAGCAGTGCCTAACCGACTCTTTTGTTAATCATCTGTCTTCTTTCAGACCTCAGAGACTTCATTTATACATATTAAAATCCCACTTGGCTTCATGATCACCACAAGTCTCTTTTCGTAATGTGCTATGAGAAGGTCCAGCTCTCTTGCAGGACATTAGGACCACCCACATTCTTCTTCAAGCAAACTTTTTCTTGGTTGCAGTAAATCGTTCCATATACTGAAAAAGAGAGTGAGAGAAAGAAACACTCTAGCAAAACAGATGCACATTCAATCGTACAAATAAAAGGACAGATGACAAACTTTACACTCTACTCAAAAGTGGCAGGACAAGTAGAAATATCCAGCCATCCCCAGAATATATACAGGAATTGCTCATTGGATGCATTGCTACACACTAGATCCTAAGGAATTTTCTTTCAAGCACACACTAAGATACAAACCCCATCACGCCTGGGTTGGCACTGTAGTTCTAGTAATTCCTGAAATAGTCATGAGTATGAAAAATCATTAAATGTGAAAAGGTACAAACTGCACCTACCTTGTCATAACCATCCAGTTCCCTGAGCTTCTTGATCTCAAAGAGGTTTCCTTCCACAGCGAGCAAGGACACCTGGGAATCACTCAAGATAGCTAAGGGAAGAGAAGACAACTCCAGGCAGTTCTCCTCTAGTCTTAGGACCTTCAAACGTGGACAGCGGGCCACATCTGGGGATACAGATGAGATCTGGAGGAATACAAGGCAAAAAATAAAGGGGACAGGTACATAGAGAAAAGGAAGTGCATTTTGAAATGGACATACTGTAGACCTCCCATGAGATATTCAAAAGAACATAATCACCATTGTCTTCAGCATTATTTACTTAAGAAACCTGATGGGGCCAGAGATTGATCTCTTTATTGACATTACACAATACAAAATATGGCTCTCTAGTTTACTGCTTTCAAATAATGTGTATTGCATTAATCATATTTCATTAATCGTTCATACATAGCTAGTGACTAGGTGGCTTTGGAACATGACCAAACAGAGAAAGATTAGTTTGCTCAGACACCTTCAAACCTTTATTTTAGAAAGGACACAATGTGTTTCTTTTACTCATTTTTTTTTCTTCACTGATATATCATTACTTGAGATTCTTTAGAGTTAGAAAAACTTTTAAGTCTCACATTCACTTACTAAGCAGGTATATAAGTGTCTGTTCCAAACATAACAGTATGAGCATAATTTATTTCAAATACTAAAAACTTGTCTTTAAAGGGCATGCAGGATAGGCCTTTAACTGCTTTTACAGATAAAGTAATGACTATATTCAAAACAGCAAAAACTACTAATGGAGAATTCTACTCATATTATTACACAATGTGCTTTGATGTTATTACAATAACTTATTTTTGGACATATATTTTATTCTTTTGCTTTACTCAACTGTGACACTTAAACTGTTAAGAAAGCATGCATTTCCTTTACTCACTATACAAAAAAATAAACTGCAATAGACTCAAGAAGAAACCTTAAAATGGAACACCAAACTATTACATTTACAAACAACACCACAAAAACTCAGATTAAGGCAAAAAAGATCTGCCTGACATAATCTTTAATTCACTGTAGGAGTAAACTAAGATGCAAATGTCCCCCTTTTCTGTATTTTAATTCTGATTATTGACAGTAAGAATAAAGGTGGCGGCAACAATCTGTCTATTTTCATAACCCTACATCTTCTTGATTTGTAGTCAGCAGGTCAAAGCCTAGGAACATCAACAAGAGAAAGACGGAAACCTGCCTTGATTGGGACATCAGCAGTAATGAATTGTAACCTACTCTGGTCTGCCTCCTTGGCATTTTCATTTAGCTGAAAGGTGTTTCTAAGAAGACTTTTGTATAGATGAAGAAGTATCTCTCTCTTACCAAACAGATGAACTGAAAGGACAACACAATGGAGAGCACAGCGCGGCAGCCATATTGAACAGACATGTGGCTGAAAGCTGACCACAAATGAACTAGAGACATTTTTATGTAACAAGTCTGTGTGCCGCCTGAAACTACACATCACCATTTAATCAGGTTGTATGGTTTCCAATATTCAAATGTACTTTGCATATTTTTATTATTTATGAATATTACCAATAATACATTGTTTACATTGTAATTTAACTCTCGCTCGTCTTTTACTACACCTAATTGCCTGAGGTTAAAGATGTAGAAGGGAAGGTGGGAAGAAGTTATATACTATAATACCTTATAAATAGTGGTAAGTCTGTGAGATTTGAGGCGTTCTGACAGAGGCTACATCTTAATAATACAAAGGGGAAAGTAGAGCAATATATTACTCTAACAAGACAAAACACATGGTCATAACAGTAGCCAGATGAAAAACTGGATAAAACCCAAAGGTTAGCAAGGACCAGGAGATGAATTGCTTTTATGGATAATCTAAATTGCCAGTCGTTATTTGTTCACAGGAAACTACAAGTGACTTGGGTGTCAAAAAAACACATTATAAATGTCCTAGCCATAAACTAGATGGCTGCCCCTAATTATAATTATTTGTTACTGGCTTTTACACAAAACTCTGGACACCACATGTAGCGTGCCACCATCTTAAATTACTTGTGCATGATGTTACATATAATGTCTGTTGCTAAACGTGTTTAATCACTGATTATGTTGCTACCATATTTCCCCGAAAATAAGACCTACAGTATTTAGTCATTTTTTACTCAATTAATTATTACAAGATGAAACTTTCATTGTAACGAAGCCCCCGTTGCAACACCTTTATCTGAATATACTGTTTAAATAAAGATTACACTTGATATGTACACGTTATAAATGAAAAAAACCTTTCATGGTATGTACTTACTTTTTCACATGACTGTGCATTTAAACTTTTTTTATCTTGCATATAATTAAGCAGCATTGTGATCCTGTCCCTTGAGAAATCACAAAATAAATGTGAACTGAACTGAATTATTTTTGGGCATTACATTTCCTACTCTTTTCATATGGCAACACTAATGACTCATTTCTGAACCATAACAGAAGTCAATGTTGATGTTTGACAGTCCTGGTAATTCCGAATCTTTTTTACCTGGTTCTGATTTAAGTTGAGCTCTATGGTCTGAAGCTCTTGCACGTGGTCTGGGATGACTTGAATATGATTCTTGGATATGTCCAGCAAGTCCAAATGTCTAAGTGTACCCAAGTGTCCTGGAAATTCTTTAAAACGATTGCCAGAGAGGCCAAGAGTACGCAAAGCACTGAGCTGTCCTAGAGTGGCTGGCAAGTGCTTCAGCTGGTTCCCGTTGAGATGCAGAGTTTCAAGTTTCTTTAACTTCCCAATCTCATCAGGAATGCAGGCTGAAAGCAAAACACAATTGAAAAAAATATCACAGGCACATACATTTTATCTCCTTAACACCTCAGATAATGGAATATTACAACAGGTAGATACTACAACATGAATGTTAGAAAAAAAGAAAAGCGTGGCTGGCCAAGCTGACAATCTCACCAAGTTTGTTGCAGTTCAAAGTAAGACTCTTGAGCACTGAGAATACACCAATGAAGCTGGGCAACACTTCAATCTTGTTATTGGACAGATCAACTGTTCGCAGGCTGGATAACGTCTGAAGCTCTTCTGGAAACTGAGAATTATAAAATATTAACATTGAAAGTGGGTATGTACAGGGGGGGTTGTCCTCCTATGTTTCAGGTTAACCATGGTATTTTGGACTACTTTTACACAACCATTTTCATCTGACCTAAATTCTATTTTTTTTTCAGTGCAAAAAAGAAATATTGAAATAAAATCAGAATTAAACATGTATCTACTTACAAGCAATCATATTTGCAATGGAAAGGAAAATTAAAAGTATACGCACAATAAAATGCACATTATTCTGCCATCTTAATTTACACATTTTATTACAAAATAGTTATGTTGTGATATCACTGTAAACCCAAGGTCGCAATAACTAAGCTAATTGTCATTTTACCTGCCAGTCAATTCAAAGAGTGAAATGCAGAATAGAAATAGAAGTCTGAACAGTCAGTCGCATCTAAATACAAGTATCAGAAGTGAGTTTTATGTCCTTTGTATAAATATAGCTCAAGACAGTTTTCATCCTTTGCTTTGAGAGAAGGCGGAGGTAGCAGGGTGTTGTATACTTTCATATGAATATGAGCAGGGAAATGCATTAATTGCAATTAATAAAGTTATTAGTTTATATAAATCAGTCATTTAATATAGTAAGAATTAGTTGGTGAATTACACCGTTCTAACTATTTAGACTGTTATGAACTTAGCAGGAGCAAAAACGTTGACACTGATTATCTAGCTGTCAAATAAATTAAATGCCAGCCCGGCTTGTTTAATGCTAACACTAGTGAGTAGCAGTGTACGAATATTATTACTGTTCTGGTGTGATTAGTTTTGGATTTCCTGTACTTCTTGTGAGGCATTACTAGGTTCTTTACACTATCTTATACTTTTATATTATACACATCTGTTAATCATTTGCCTTGCTCACTAGCACATGATGGGAAGTGAATATACATTTTAAGGTTATCTGATATACTTATTTAGGTGACTCTGTAGAATGCGTACTGTTTGACAAGCTATTCATGAACCCATTTAGAAGACATTTTGGTTGTTTAATGCAACAAAAAAAGGCAAAATACATGGTAAAAGGGAGCCTAAGATTTCATTGTATATCCTGATATTACAACACAAACATGCGAGCTTCCTTTTGTCTGTACCTCAGGAGACATCAGTGGTTATGATTTTTGAATTAATTGACTTATTTCTTTAATTAAGCTTGTGTTTGAATATGATATCTTAATAATTGCTCTCTCTTTTTGGAATTAAATTTCTCATAAGTATACTTTGATAGGGTACCAACCCATTAATGTTGTATTTTATTCTCTTACGTGTAAATATTTTCACTCCCCAGTTTTTCCAAATACCAACAATTTGTAAAACTGCAAAACATACCGAGACCTACAGAGAAGTGGCTATAGATCATTTTGTGTCAGTTGCAACTCATGTACTTACTGTACAGGAGAATTACTAATGTTACACTAAAAGCACAAAAAGATAAGAAAAAAATTTACAAATCAAACATTTTTCTGTGTATAAAATCCACATGCTACATATATATTTTTCACAAGACAATAAACATGCAATTTTTCAGTTACTAGACTCTAAACAAAATTTAACAGAACCAGGTAAACTCCTAGTGAATGAAAATAAGGTGAAGTTAGCAGCCATAGTAAGAAGTATTTTAGAGCATAACTGATAGCATGTGCATAGGTGCAAATGAAGGAAAACAAGCAGCTCTTGCTCAGGATACATTACTTCTTGCAATGGTGTCTGCTCTTGTTAAATGTCACTTTTATATTTAGAAACAAATAAGTAAATAAATTGTAACAAGGGCATAAATTATTTTTTAAAAAAAGGAACAAATTCCTGCTTATAACAAGACTAGTGTGGTCTACTCTTTGAAGGTAGCCTTTCTTTTGCCCAACATGTCTAGTGTACTCCTTGCAGATAATAGTCACTCACCTCTGCCAATCCCTTGCCAGTAAGTTGGAACACTCCTGTTTTCTGGGAGGTCTCTAGATGAGCTTTGAGTGCACTGTTCCCCATTTTGTTGCTTCAACACTGCAGCTACCAAGAAGATGTTTTCCTCACCGCTTCCCCCACATCAACACACTATGGCTTTAATATCTTCGCTGATGGTCTATCTCATTTACAGATAAAAATACTGCAATCAGAAAGAAAAGCCAAGATCAATGCCTTCTCTACTTACAGGATGAATGTCGTTGAATCAAGCATTATAAAGCTTCCATTTATCTTATACATGTCATTTTGCATTTAAATAATTTAAGACAACTTTAGAAATTACTGAACCAATGGGAGCTGTCACACTGTAGCCCCTGTGGTTGGCCTGCCAAAGACATGAAAAGTCTGCTGACTAGTCCAGTTAAGGCACTACTTGACGATCACTGGTTGTCACAATTGGTTTAAAATCTGAAAACAGTAGTTGGCATCTTGTGGAGAGTTTTTATTCAGAACCTCAAAATTTCCTGGGTAATTTGTGCAAACAAATGTTTTAAAATGTTCAGTCCAGTCAGTTAATTATCTAATATTATACTGCAAAAACATTCAAGCTAGGAGGTACTGCATTTTCCAATTAAGAAAGAAACCTGATAATGAGCCATTTCATTTTTCTTTCCTTTTACCTGCTTCAGTACACCTGGGACACCAAAAGAACCTTGTGTGATTCCAGTCACTTTTAAAAAGTCCAGCATCAAACAAATTTCACCTTTAAAATCGAAACGACCTTTTCCTGGCACAAACAATAATGCATTTTACCTGCCAAGCATTTTTCAAGGAGTGCAAACACTTTACTTTATGCAGTCAAAAATAAACAATGTTTACCACATGAGCATGGCAAGTCTCTTTTGGGGGTCAATGTTGAAGTACTTCAAGAGGAAAGTTTGAGCTGCAGAGTAGTTACTAACACTTTCTCCACTTCTCTCCTCAGAATGGAAGAAAGGTCCTCAAAGGAAGACGCATGTAATCACTTCTGGGTTGAACATGGCCTGGTATACAAAGAACAATGATCCAAGAAATAGGGACCATTTCATCATTGAACTCTCAGAGTGACAACACGTCCAGCTGAGTGAACATCGTTCCAAATTCTTCTGTTTGTTTTGCCTTTAAAATCATGCAGATTAAACAGTGTATCCCAGTTGCAACCCTAGCTTTTCACATGACTACGTCTGCTTAATTTTAAAACAAATGAATAAACAATTTAGCTCTACCTAAAATGGAGCATAAAAGCACACCTATAATTAAAAAAAACTACAGCTGGATCTCAAAATACAGTAATTGGAAACCTTTGTGAATAAATACCACATGTGCTGCTTCAGAGACCAGCAATTCAAGAACCCTTCAGTATTAAAGCATTTCGCCCATTACCGTTACATATGACATAGTTTCTAAATTTGGTGAGGCATGCATCATAAGAATCAAAAATGACTACCCAAAAAAATGATTCAATTTTTAATTTATAGATGGCAAAAATGTGGTTTGCCAGTAACACGATACACTTCGTGTTCTATGGCGCTCTGTTAGTTTGTACAGCTGGATTTTTACATTGCATTGAAAATAAGAGTTTTTTTATATCAGTAAGTACTTGATCTTAAAGTATATTAGATCTTACTGCAAGCTAATGAAATTACTCAATTAGATTTTTTTTATTCACTACTCTAAACTACAGACATAAAACCCAACATAGTGTGCAACAAAGTGATTTTATTTTACTGCATCATGCAATGGCCCGTGCTTAACACTGCAGCTTCACATTTCCAGGAGCCTAAGTTCAAATGTCTGGTCCAGTCACTTTCAAAGTGGAGTTTGCACTGTCTCAACAAGACATCCTGGATTTTTCTCTGGGTACTCATTCGAAATCCCATTTGTTTATTAATTTAATTAACATGTCTAAATTGGAGCCGTATGAGTGATTGTGGGTGTGTGAGTAAACATGGCCTGTGATCAAAATGATGTCCCATGCAGAGTTGGTTCCTGCCTTGCACTTAACGCTGCCAGGATGAGCTCTGTGCCTCTGCAAACTTGAAATGAGTCACACTGCCGGAAGGAAATTTGCAGGTATTCAGAAAATTGTGCATATAAACTATTATATTTTTAAATAAGAGGTCTAATTGCTGAAACAAACAAAATTTAAGCAGTACAGACTTGAGGTAGGAGATGGCATGTTGCTAAAGAATGAGAAGCTCCTCTTTGTTTTATATGAGAGCCTCTTCTTTTGGACTCTTGCCCATCCTCCTCTGCTACAGATGAAAAGTGACAAACGATCCCTTTGCGGATTAGAAATTTCCTTAACAAAAAGAAAAACAGGAAGGTCACACAAGGTGGCAGGACTGCTATGCCTTTGTGCCATTCTTAGTTATATAATCATGAGTCTAAGGCAGGCTCCACTTTGTGTCAAGATATTGAAGAGTTTCAGTTAAGACTTAATACAAATATTTTATTTTTTTCCTCCTCTCACTCATCAATACTTTTTTTTTCTGGAGAATTTTGTAAATTCTCCAGAAATATGTATTTTTTTCATTGCCTCCAATCCAAATCATACTTCACAAGGTATTCTTTAAAATTTGTATTGTATTTTTCCTGTAACTCATACAGGAAAAATACAATACAAGAAAAATACAATACAAAATAGAAAAAGACACAACTTCCAATAAAAAGTTTTCATGAGACTAACCCCCTGACTTGTAAACATTATATTGTGTAACTGCATGGAACCATGATGCACTTAAAAGAGATTACTTGCCAGTCCCTGACAAAATATACTTTATAACGTCAAAGTGAAAAAAAAAACTAAATTCAGACATTTTTTTAAATAACTAAAAAAAGAAAATAATTATGGCATAAATATTTAACCCCTTGGACTGATATACCTGAATTACCTCTGGAGTAATCAACTCTTTTCTCACCGTCACATAATTACATGATTAGAGTCTACCCATGTGCAGTTGAGTCTTTTATGTACTTTTAGAATAATTACACTATATCCATGACCAGGTATTTCTAACTATCTGTTCTGTGGGCACCACAAGAACATTAGTATGTAATGTCAAAGCTTAGAAGAAGTCTAGACTTGAATAGCCACTACAACAGATCAGCAAGTAGTCCTTGAGCAGAAAGCAAGAGCGTGCAATAGGCGCATGGATAGCCAAAACAACACAGAGACAGCATCCGAGATTAAGAGCAAAATAAAGACAGAGACCAAGTATAAAATTATACATGACAGACAATGAAACACAGGATAAACATGATTCTGGCACAAAAAGTTATTTTCACAGCATTGGTATTTTCAGTAGTGAACATAAAACTATAAAAAAAATAAAAACAAAAATAAATTTAAAAAATTACACACAAAAAATCATAATATCTGTGTTTTAGATATGAAGTGAAATTATAAAAAAATAATAAATTTTTAAAACAAACAAATAAAAACACAAACAAGTCATAAAGCTTTGTTTACTTGTTTGCAGACCCTGTACTTTTGTCAAGTTACCAATAAACTTCATTTATTGTTCGGTAAAGATACTGCCAAGAAAGTTTGTATGGTTACACTGCTAAGCATATAGTGATTTGTCAACAACAACAATAATATTCTGTTCAGGTGTGTACACTTTAGTCAATCTTTCTTTTAGCAAGTCAAAAAAATGGTTATATTTTCAAAAATGTTTCCTCGCTACTGTGCAGTGACTGGTAATTGTCAAGAAATTGCAAATGCCTAAGAAGTAAACTGAATTGTTTCTCAATCATGATCTGCTGTACATAAGGCATTTTAAAATAAAATTTCCTTGACGGCACACTTTAACATTAGGCTTTCCTGAATTATGTTTTCATTTGCAAGACATGCAAAGACAACCAACAGCTCATCAACAATGATAACAGACCCCAAATGCAACCTGGAATTGGGTATCAGCAGGTAGTCCTGGGTCAGCTGCTGTGCATGTTTGTTGGACCCAGTCACATCTAGCACTTTGTCACATATAAACAGATTATATTGCCTGCAGGAATAAAGCTTTGAAAAACAAAG
Source organism: Erpetoichthys calabaricus (assembly GCF_900747795.2). Lineage (NCBI taxonomy): Eukaryota > Metazoa > Chordata > Cladistia > Polypteriformes > Polypteridae > Erpetoichthys > Erpetoichthys calabaricus. The sequence goes on along the minus strand of NC_041409.2, from coordinate 71,664,789 downwards.
AACAAATATCCATACATTTTAATTTATTTCAGGAGGCCTGAGCTACAGCTCGCGTTGGACTAGGCATAATCTGCCATGATCAAACCACAACAAGTCCATAATTAGAAAAAGTGAGAAAATCTAGAAAAACTGTGAGGATGCGCAAAAACTTTCTTTCCTCGAAAATTAAGTGTCTGGGCAAGAGCCACAACAATAGTAAGACAAGTCTTTAAGAGACTTACTACATCCCTAAAGGAGTTAAAGTCTTCCATGACAGAGATGGGAGAATCTGTGCATAAAACTACAGCAACTCAGACACTTCATAAATCTAGCACACGCAAGGTTGGTAACAAGAATGTGTTTGTGAGAAAGAAAAAAAATACAAAATTAATGTATCATCTGGGCTTAAATTTGCTCAAAGGTATGTCAGAGACTTGATAATCTGGAGAAAAATCCTAAATCTAACGAGACCAAAATTAAACTTGTTTGGTGCAAACCAAACTAACAGAGCACATTACAATGATAACACTATCCCTACAGTGAAGCAAGACTGGCAGAGACTGGAAACTCAAGGATAGTTCCTTCCATTTTTCCTTAAAGTACAGAAAAATCCATGCAAGTCTGGTTCCTGCATTATGCCTGATGCTGTCAGTAATTGGAGCAAATAAATTAAGAAAATGGAAACGTTTTTCAAAGAAGGCTATTCCCAGACATTACATCTAGTCTACTTCACCTACATTTTTGTTAATTAGTGCATTATAATCAATGTAACAAAGGAATTAATGACTGCAACATCACATCTGTGGGAAATCAACTTTCTTCAGATAGCACAGATAACAAACATCAAATGAACATTTTTAAAAGGCCAATGTGGGGTTAACGTGTGCTGGTAGCAGGTTGCTGTGAGCAACTAATGGTAAAAAATTGTAGTTTTCCTATTTTTAGGCATTTTTTTTTTCCCTTGCATACGCAAAGGACCACTTGCGAGCAGGTTCCCAGGGTGAGCACCAGAATCACCCTGATGATAGAACTGGCCATGTGCAAAGATAGTTTGATTTGTGATTCTGCATTAAATGAGGAGGAGGAGGAGGAGTGTGTCCCATCTAAATCTTGGTCCGTGTTCGTTTCTGCTTTGACTCAGTGTTGTAGAGATAAACAGCAGCCCACCACAATACAGAATTTTAAAAATGACAGCATGGAAAACATCACATATTGTAGAAGCAAAATGCAAGGAAAAACACCCCCACACAGAGGAAGACTGTTGTATTTCAACCACTTTACTCTTTCTATAACGGTCAACCAGTTGTGTACACGCTCGTTATGTTTTTCATGTCCTGTAACACATAACTGATGAAACAAATACACTTTGAGGGCTGTCTAATGCTTACAGGCACCATACCACTTTCTTACTTTGTAGTAGAAAACTCTGTACTAAAGGCTCAGCGTTTCTTCACTGTTCACAAGCTGCCCCCAACTTGTATTATTGTGTGATACCTCTGTAATACTGCCATCAGATCTGCGATCGTGCTCGCTGTGAAAGGCGCTACATTGCCACAGGTAAAATAGGAAAACGTCTTCCTGAGGTGTACAAACGTTGGGTGCATGAGCTAAGTCGTCAGAAATCTTGGTCGATTTGTTTCCCAGATTGTGCCGCTGACGTTCACCAAGACCTGCCTTTAGCTTCACTACCACTCCTCCCTCGCCAACCTCACCCCTACTTGCCACTGCCAAGATAACTCGGGAGGCTGCGGGACACCTTCGGAGTCAGACGATGATTCGTTATCAACCAATCAGAGTGCGGCACTTAGCGCGCGGGACATGTCTGAGTGGCACGAAACGAGATAAACAAACGGGGCACTAAAGAGTTAAAGCGAACCCGCCGAGTTTTCAAGAGCTTCTTAAAGACGCAGATTCGATAAAAAAAAAAAAAAAAACGAAAAGTGAAACGTACACAAGTTTTTTGTTTTTTTTTTATTTCATCTTACTGACTAAATGCAATACAAGAAACAATATAAATATGTGCGATAAAATGATGCAGGCAAGTTAAACCAAAATATTAGCCTTCGTGCTCCACAATTATTAATATCGGCCTGGAATGTCTGAACCAGGAGCAGAGGGCGGAGGAACCGATTAGTTCATTAACACCTAAATAACAGACATAGTTAATAATACATACCGTTACTGTCCGGTCTCACGCTTATAGCTCCGTGATGTAATCCGAGCGGCGATTCCGTGTTTAATATCCCGGAAGGAACAACGAGGGTTGTGAAAAGGCGGTGACAGCAGGAAATACGGTTGCTGTGACCGCCATCTTACTACAGGATAGACGAAAGGGAACTGTCGGCTCATGCGAATGTTGTAAAACCAGGCTGACGAGATTTCCAGTTTCAAAACGTTATACAAGTTATTATTCAGGTGATCAAGTATGGGTTAACAAATAATTTATATGTTAATTAATTAATTAATTATAAAGGAAGTGGGAGTGTCACAAGGGCCTCTTTAGCTTTAGCACTTAGACAACGCATGGACGATTTCTTAGAGCCAGATTTTCAAAGAAAAAGCCGTATTTGAAAATGGCAAAAAAAGGTTAAAAAGGGGAAAAGAACACACACACGTTGTATGGAAAATATCCGTAAAGGTGTATTATGGCCAGCTCCCTGCAGTAATTTTTCCCTGTGTTGCAAGACAACATTGGTGTTTGGCAAGTATTTAAACAAGAAACCAACTTGAGGATTTTTTAAAGTGTGTATTTTTCAAACTACACACTCTGACGTTCTTATCCTCTTATGCAGTTGTGCATCTGGGCCTTCTTTTTCTATCCTGATTAGATCTAGTTTGCCCACTTCTCTGGACAGTAAATAAGCAACTTTGTATGAAATCTTCAGTTTCTTGGTACTCTGTTGCATGAAATAAATTTCATTCTGCCAAAAAAAAAGAAAAACACAATAGACTTACATGTTTCTCGAGAAAGCGGTTTCATTTTGCAGTTATAGAACCCCAAGATGAACTTTATGAATATCACTACTTTGCAACAGAACAGGTTTTAGCAGTGATAATGCAATTACAAAGATTTCTCTAATAACCAATTAGCATTTTACAATCAAATTAAGGATAAGGTATGGGTGTTGGCCATTTTTACATTATTAGCAACACTTGATAGATAGATACTTTATTAATCCCAAGGGGAAATTCACATACTCCATTAGCAGCATACTGATAAAGAACAATATTAAATTAAAGAGTGATAACAATGCAGGTATACAGACAGATAATAACTTTGTATAATTTTAACGTTTTCCCCCTTGGGTGGAAATGAAGAGTCACATAGTGTGGGGGAGGAACGATCTCCTCAGTCTGTCAGTGGAGCAGGACGGTGACAGCAGTCTGTCGCTGAAGCTGCTCCTCTGTCTGGAGATGATACTGTTTAGTGGATGCAATGGATTCTCCATTATTGACAGGAGCCTGTTCAGTGCCCGTCGCTCTGCCACAGATGTCAAACTGTCCAGCTCTGTGCCTACAATAGAGCCTGCCTTCCTCACCAGTTTGTCCAGGCGTGAGGTGTCCCTCTTCTTTATGTTGCTTCCCCAGCACACCACTGCATAGAAGAGGGCGCTCGCCACAACCGTCTGATAGAACATCTGCAGCATCTTATTGCAGATGTTGAAGGACGCCAGCCTTCTAAGGAAGTATAGTCGGCTCTGTCCTTTCTTACACAGAGTATCAGTATTGGCAGTCCAGTCCAATTTATCATCCAGCTGCACTCCCAGGTATTTATAGGTTTGCACCCTCTGCACACAGTCACCTCTGATGATCACGGGGTCCATGAGGGGCCTGGTCCTCCTAAAATCCACCACCAGCTCCTTGATTAGGTTCCTATACTCCTCTTCCTGCCCATTCCTGATGCAGCCCACGATAGCAGTGTCGTCAGCGAACTTTTGCACGTGGCAGGACTCCGAGTTGTATTGGAAGTCCAATGTATATAGGCTGAACAGGACCGGAGAAAGTACTGTCCCCTGCGGCGCTCCTGTGTTGCTGACCACAATGTCAGACCTGCAGTTACTGAGACGCACATACTGAGGTCTGTCTGTAAGACAGTCCACGATCCATGCCACCAAGTATGACTCTACTCCCATCTCTGTCAGCTTGTCCCTAAGGAGCAGAGGTTGGATGGTGCTGAAGGCGCTACAGAAGTCTAGAAACATAATTCTTACAGCACCACTGCCTCCGTCCAAGTGGGAGAGGGATCGGTGTAGCATGTAGATGATGGCATCCTCCACTCCCACCTTCTCCTGGTATGTGAACTGCAGAGGGTCAAGGGCGTGGCGGACCTGTGGCCTTAGGTGGTGAAGCAGCAGCCGCTCCATGGTCTTCATCACATGTGACGTCAGAGCGACAGGCTGGAAGTTGTTCAGCTCACTAGGACGTGATATATTTGGGACGGGGGTGATGCAAGATGTTTTCCAAAGCCTCAGGACTCTCCCCTGTTCCAGGCTCAGGTTGAAGATGCGCTGTAGAGGACTCCCCAGCTCCAGCGCACAGGCCTTCAGCAGTCGTGGCGATACTCCATCTGGAGTATCCATCTTGTAACGTCTTAGTTATATTTTTAAATCAATGTAATAGTATTTTGATAAAAAAACTTATCACTTCCAGTGAAAAACATGAAAATGACTGAGTGTGTCCTATTACAGAAGCATCAACCCCTACAAACAACTGGACCAATCTGGAGTTCCATCTTAACCTTAAAACTTGGTCTTTTGCATGTCTGCTGGATAAAAAAAAACACCGGGAGTGCGCGCAGATTCCACAACAATATCAAACATTGCAAAATCTAAGAGTGAGGCAACATCCCATTTCTAATTTCCAAAAGATCTGAATAAAATACACTCAATTAAGTTTAAAGCTAATAACGCTGAACTAACTCCCTGTTCTCCATGCTTTGAAACCGCTTCAAAAATGACTTGACCCTATTTGTGCTTAAGTGGCTCCTAGCAGTGTTTGCCTGAGGTAGCGCCCCTTTCAATGCTAAACAGTGGGTACTCCGCCTTTCAGAGTAGTCGGACGGCGCAAAGAAATGACATCATTACGCGCGGCGCGCCGAAGTTTTGAAACAGAAAAGGTAGGTGGTGGGAAGGAAACAAACAAGCGTTTACATTCCGTATTGTTGAGTACATTTCTTTGTGTGCTTTTAAGTCAGTTGGGAGCATGCGGTTTTTCTTTCCGTTGTCGTTCGATTGCTTCATAATCTTAAGAGCATAGTAACGTAGTCGATCGTAAAGTTTAACGGTGGGGTGGTTGTGTCTCTTATGGACGGCTAGCCAAGAACAAGTATAATAAAGGAAACTCATTTTTTCATGGATGAATGATAACACTAACCGTTTTATCCCAAGTAGAGAATTTAGCCTTGTATAATTTATCAATAATTTCCTCACGCAGGGCCATCTTAACGTGTGGGCACAATGGGTACTAGCCGGGGTCCCACGATGGTTCTGTTTTGCAATTAATACAGGGATCCCAGGGCACTGTTTTGCCCGGGGGTTTATGATGCTGCTAAAACGGCTCTGCGTTCGACTTCATTGCTGTGACAATTTTACTACTACATCGATGTCACGAGTGTATCCGATGGAAATCTGTTTTACTCCCATGACTGATAAATACTGACTGTTACTGTGAGCACTGAGATCATCTTTACAGTACTTTAGAAAAATGTAGAGTAAGTTTTCTCAAATATTGTTCGATGCCACCTAAAAGTTATAAATGGTTCAGTCTAATATAGTACTAATGTGTTCAACAAAACCGCGCACCTCATATGGGTTCCATAAGCACTTATCCTACTTTTGTTGTCAGCCATCAATACCCCAAAGTACCGGTTTGCGAGCGCGTTTATCGATCTTAATATAGCATAGAGATTAGTGTTTTTTTCCCTGCGCAGAAATACGAAGGTTGTTAAAAAGTGGAGTTCCTAACGGGTCTTTTTTAAACGCCATATGCATATCGCAAATGGCTTTTTGTGTACTCTTATTGTTACCAGCCATTACTACTTTATGGACACTAGCGTACTTCAGGTAAAATTCTTCTGGTCATTTTATTAGCCGTTGGAATGGCTTTTCCCCACAAGTTTTCCCTTTTTATCTGGTAAGTTTATCTTTAAACTGCTCTAAACATTTATACAGTGCATCCGAAAAGTATTCACAGCACATCAGTTTTTCCACATTTTGTTATGTTACAGCCTTATTCCAAAATGGATTAAATTCATTTTTTTCCTCAGAATTCTACACACAACACCCCATAATGACAACGTGAAAAAAGTTTACTTGAGGTTTTTGCAAATTTATTAAAAGTAAAAAAACTGAGAAATCACATGTCCATAAGTATTCACAGCCTTTGCTCAATACTTTGTCGATGCACCTTTGGCAGCAATTACAGCCTAAAGTCTTTTTCAATATGATGCCACAAGCTTGGCCCACCTACCCTTGGCCAGTTTCGCCCATTCCTCTTTGCAGCACCTCTCAAGCTCCATCAGGTTGGATGGGAAGCGTCGGTGTATAGCCATTTTAAGATCTCTCCAGAGATGTTCAATCGGATTCAAGTCTGGGCTCTGGTTGGGCCACTCAAGGACATTCAGAGTTGTCCTGATGCCACTCCTTTGATATCTTGGCTGTGTGCTTAGGGTCGTTGTCCTGCTGAAAGATGAACCGTCACCCCAGTCTGAGGTCAAGAGCGCTCTGGAGCAGGTTTTCATCCAGGATGTCTCTGTACATTGCTGCAGTCATCTTTCCCTTTATCCTGACTAGTCTCCCAGTCCTTGCCGCTGAAAAACATCCCCACAACATGATGCTGCCACCACCATGCTTCACTGTAGGGATGGTATTGGCTTGGTGATGAGCGGTGCCTGGTTTCCACCAAACGTGACGCCTGTCATTCACACCAAAGAGTTCAATCTTTGTCTCATCAGACCAGAGAATTTTCTTTCTCATGGTCTGAGAGTCCTTCAGGTGCCTTTTGGCAAACTCCAGGCGGGCTGCCATGTGCCTTTTATTAAGGAGTGGCTTCCGTCTGGCCACTCTACCATACAGGCCTGATTGGTGGATTGCTGCAGAGATGGTTGGCCTTCTGGAAGGTTCTCCTCTCTCCACAGAGGACCTCTGGAGCTCTGACAGAGTGACAGTCGGGTTCTTGGTCACCTCCCTGACTAAGGCCCTTCTCCCCTGATCGCTCAGTTTAGATGGCCGGCCAGCTCTAGGAAGAGTCCTGGTGATTTTGAACTTCTTCCACTTACGGATGATGGAGGCCACTGTGCTCATTGGGACCTTCAAAGAAGCAGAAATGTTTCTGTAACCTTCTCCAGATTTGTGCCTCGAGACAATCCTGACTCGGAGGTCTACAGACAATTCCTTTGACTTCATGCTTGGTTTGTGCTCTGACATGAACTGTCAACTGTGGGACCTTATATAGACAGGTGTGTGCCTTTCCAAATCATGTCCAATCAACTGAATTTACCACAGGTGGACTCCAATTAAGCTGCAGAAACATCTCAAGGATGATCAGGGGAAACAGGATGCACCTGAGCTAAATTTTGAGCTTCATGGCAAAGGCTGTGAATACTTATGTACATGTGCTTTCGCGATTTTTTTATTTTTAATAAATTTGCAAAAATCTCAAGTAAACTTTTTTCACGTTGTCATTATGGGGTGTTGTGTGTAGAATTCTGAGGAAAAAAATGAATTTAATCCATTTTGGAATAAGGCTGTAACATAACAAAATGTGGAAAAAGTGATGCGCTGTGAATACTTTCTGGATGCACTGTATGTTTTCACTTCTCAGTAATTTTCCATCCATCCGTTATGAGAATCCACATTTTCAGTTTTAGGTTTGCAGCATTGGGTGCAAAAAAAACCCAACTAAACCAAGGTTGTGCACCATGTCATTTATGGATTCACTCGATTGTGCATCCAAAATGCATGCATACAAATCAATTTAGTAGTATTTGTTATTGTCACAGGTAAAGAGTACAATTATATTCTTACCTGCAATTAACTTGCAACAAGTTGCTACACTCCAGCAACAATACATCAAATAATATATAAAAATACAGACTTTCATTTGAATTAATTGGGAGCACAAATTAGCTTATCTGATATTCTCAAAACACTAGTAGAGTAATTATGTTTTATATAAAATGGTTTGATACAGTCCGGTGAAGAAGAATGCAGTTATTCTGTGCATAGCTGCGTATGTGTTATCCTATAAGAATTAAAACAAAATGTATTGGGCAAGTACCCAGTATAAAACATTAACTGTAGTCTTAATTTCGGCATATGTATGCACTAAGGAGTAAAGTAGAGTCAACAGCTGGAATCTGGAAGGAAATCAGTATACAGTAGTGGGAAGGAAGACTTTACAAGCCTCAGGCGAAAAGTGAGTGAACTTGAAGTCTTAATCTGGATAACTGGGGCTGTAAATTTATATTCAAAAAAAGATCAGTTGCTTGTTAAATTGTATTATTTGACTTTAAATGTCTTGTATTTGAATGTTCTGATTGCTCGTTACAGTGTTCATTTCTTCATTCTTATTGTAACAATTTTATATAAATCTTTGCGTATATTTATCCATCAGCCTCAGCATGAACCCTTGGGACTCTAAGCCTTCAACATCGTCAGCAGCTCAGGTTCTAGCTGCTTGTGTTTCAGCAAGAGTGCTGTCCCAGGTGAGAGCAACACACATGTCCCTCTTCTCCATCATTAGTGTAATAATAGGTATTTAATGCACTTGAATTTCATTTCTCATGCCTTTTTTTTTTTCCCCTTCAGGATACGTTGGACTCTATTCCCAATGATACAAATGTTTTCTCAGAGTATTTGCAACAAGCAGAGCAAATTGCTTCCATGACAAAAGAAATCGACCAGGTAATACCAAATGTGAAAGAACAGAATAATGGTGAGGGGAGAAAATGTTGTTGTTATAATGGTTATTGTACAGCAATTTCAAAAGTGCTGTACAATAACCATTATTATCATGGGGTCAGGGCAGGGTGTATTCCACCTGGGATCATCTCAAGATAATTGTTAGTCTTTGTAACATTAAGGTGCACATCAGCTACATAATATCACTTTACTAAAATGAATTGTGTTCTAAAGCTTAGTGTCATTGTAGTGCAAAATGGAGAAACTGATGTGAACCTGCAAATGGAGCGTTTCCCTTTATTGGCCTTGGAGTTCTGCCATTTCTGTTGGTGTTCATTTCCAATAGTTTATTAATAGGGGTCCCTTCCTGCCTACAATTTTATGTCAATGCCAGCTGATGCTGTAGTTTGTTTGTAGTTCATTCAATATTCCAATCCAGAATTTCCTCCTCAGTCTTTATTTTTCTGTTCTAATAATACTGCAAAGCAATATATTTTTATTAGTTTGATTGGTCCATAAATCTTTTTTTTTTTATTGTGTTTACTGTTAACGAACTGTATAACGTAAAGACTGATTGATTAACAGGATCATGGTTTAGACAGTACTCTGTATGTCCCAGGAGAGAAATTGTATATGTTAAAATAAAAAGATAATAAGTTAAAGTGCTGGAGATGTAAATTAGGAAGACTGTATTTCAATAGGAGTATCGTTTGCTGTGTTTATAGGAGAACTAGTGAGATAAAAGATCATACATGGGTTTTTAACAGATTGCCTTGACTGTATAGATAGCAGGTGTGAGGCAGAGCACCCCTGCTGACAGGCATAAAGTAGATTCATGGTTGAAGTGATGAGCCTGCTTATACTGTGAGCAGGAAGTGGGAGGTAATGGATTGGTGGAGGGGCTTCTTGTTAAACAGTATAAACACAGCAAGAGTAAATCAGTGAAATGCAATGCATATAAAAACCAGCGATTAAAGACCATTATGAATGTTAGAAGTAAAAAGGGACAATCTGAGGTGCTACATACTACTTATGAAAATAATGCATTGTTGCACACAAATTACATTAGTCCATACTACCAAAAAATTTAATCAATGTCAAAAAAACATTCAGCTTCTTGATTTTTAGAGATATTGTGTAAATGTGTATATTGTCGATATTGCTTTCCAACTTGCACTGAAGGGGGCTGGATAGGCATTAGCTCCCTTGTCCCTGAACTGAGTAAGTGGGATAGGGAATAGGTAACTACTACACCTGCTTGCCATTCTGATTAACTAAAAACATGTTATTGAAGATTGAAGAAACCAAGAATTAGTTAACTCCCCATCCTAAAAAGTGTTTCTCTACCAATTTGTCATTGCTACTGAATAAATATAATGATACTGGCATGGTGAGTCCACATCCATGTTCACTTTAGCGCAGGTTACTGTCTTGTTAGAAGAGTGACCGGTTTACCTGATCTATATTAGGGAGTATTGCTACAACAAAATGAGCACACAGCCACTGTGAGGAAGTGTAGGCCAATAGTCAGTCACAACACTACTACCTGTAAAACCACTTAGATAGACTATTAACATTTTCTTTGACAATTTAAAGCCAAATGTATGCGAAATACTACTAATAAAAATCTTTGTTGTATAAAATTCGTATTGTATTAAAATTAGATTTTAAGTGTTACCTGGGCTTTTAGCATTTGATGAGTTTTTTTTTTTATGTTTGCTGATGAAATTGTGATCTGTAGCGATAGTAGGGAGCAGGTTGAGGAGACCCAGGAGAGGTGGAGATATGCTCTAGAGAGGAGAGGAATGAAGGTCAGTAGGAACAAGACAGAATACATGTGTGTAAATGAGAGGGAGGTCAGTAGAATGGTGAGGATGCAAGGAGTAGAGTTGGGGAAGGTGGATGAGTTTAAATACTTGGGATCAACAGTACAGAGTAATGGAGATTGTGGAAGAGAGGTGAAAAAGAGAATGCAGGCAGGGTGGAGAAGAGTGTCAGGAGTGATTTGTGACAGACGGATATCAGCAAGAGTGAAAGGGAAGGTCTATAGGATGGTAGTGAGACCAGCTATGTTATATGGGCTGGAGATGGTGGCACTGACCAGAAAGCAGGAGACAGAGCTGGAGGTGGCAGACTTAAAGATGCTAAGATTTGCATTGGGTGTGACGAGGATGGACAGGATTAGAAATGAGAACATTAGAGGGTCAGCTGAAGTTGGACGGTTGGGAGACAAAGTCAGAGAGGCGAGATTGCGTTGGTTTGGACATGTGCAGAGGAGAGATGCTGAGTATATTGGGAGAAGGATGCTAAGGATAAAGCTGCCAGGCAAGAGAAATAGAGGAAGGTCTAAGAGAAGGTTTATGGATGTGGTGAGAGAGGACATGCAGGTGATGGGTGTAACAGAACAAGATGCAGAGGACTGAAAGATGTGGAAGAAGATGATCCGCTGTGGCAACCCCTAACAGGAGCAGCCGAAAGAAGAATAAACCTTCTCGTCAGGGTAGTGCTGAGCGGTATACTGGTTCATACCAAAAAACGTTTTTTATTTTTGTTATGATATGGATTTTTCTTATACCACAACACCGGTTTAAATAGCCTAAACAACGTTCAGAATGTGGCACAGCGGGAAACTGTTTAATCCCCTTAAACCTTTTTCACTGCTGCACCGCTAAACACGCATGCAACGGAGTACATGCGTTAGTGGAGGTATTGAACGGTGAAAATGGACAGAGAACATTCAGAAACTGAAGCTGTAGCAGATGATAAAGTTGAACATGATGACACAGAAGAACTTTTGCTGAAAAAAGGTGCCGTGTCTGTTGTCTGGAGATACTTTGATTTTAAAAGGTTGGATGTGGACTATTATGTTCAAATGTGTGAATACTGTTTCTATACTACTGGATAATACTGCAAGCCAGGTTGTACTTGTTTTATTTTTTTTCAATACTGTGTAATGTACCTGGGTACTGTGTAATAGTGTGACAACATGTTGACTTTATTCTCGTAATTTGTTATTAAAATAGAACATCGTAAACTAAACTTCATCTTAAAATGAATATTTAATTTACTAGATTTTCTCAAACCCCGTCATAAGTTATGTAGCACATTAAATGCTTTGTGTTAAGTGTTCCACAAAGCCATGTTAATTGCTACGTGCTTCTTAAACTGACTTTCTCTTGCACTAAGAGGAGGCACAGGCAGCGATCACCACACCGAATACATTGATTTCATGATATTCCTGCTCCCTGAACATTTAGAATGCTAAGATAAATACTTGATATCATTTTCATGATGAGATGCATTAAAGCATGTATTAATCATGTGGGGGCACAGTGGCATGGAGGTTGCACTGCTGCCTCACAGCAAGGGGGTCCTGGGTGTTCCCTGCCTTAAATTTGCATGCTTTTCTGGTGGGTTTACTCGGCGTGCTTCAGTTTCCTTTCAAAGTCATGTAGGATGTGGGGTTTTGTTATACTATATTAACCCTGGTAGTGTATGTATTGCTCGTATTCACCCAGCGATATGCTGGCACCCCGTTCAGGATTTGCTCCTGCCTCACACACAGTGATTACTGGGATGGGTGCAACCCTGAATGGATGGCATACTTAAACATGTACAGTATAACAATGTTTTTTTTAAAGTTCACAAAGACGTTTATCGTGTAGTGATTGGTTATGTGGAGAAAGAAAAAGGAAGGATACGAACTGGGGGTTTGGTACGTCGGACAGAGACCGCACACATGCAATAAAGAAAGCCTGCTCAGAAGAACATCCATTGAATTCTGTGTTTGTGTCTCCGACCACCAGATCATGAACCCAACATTTACACAATATTTAAGTTAAACCTGTGCGATACCTATTCATACATCCAGTTTTTTTGGAGCCTCATCATACCTGCCGTAAAGTTCTCTACACTGAACGTAAACCTGGGGACCCCTTACTGCAATGCAGCGGCACTACCGCCACACTACCGTGCATGTTTAATACCCGCTTTAATGCATTTCATCATGAAAATGATATCAAGTATTTATTTTAGCATTCTAAATTTTCAGAGAGCAGGAATATCCTGAAGTGAATGTATTCTGTGTGGCGATCGCTGCCTGTGCTTTCTCTTAGTGCAGAGGAAGTCATTTTAAGAAACGCGTAGCGATTAACAACTGGGTCGGGGAACACTTAACACAAAGCATTTAATGTGCTACATTAACTTATGACGGGGTTTGAGAAAATGTAGTAAATTAAACATTGATTTTAGGATGAAGTTTAGTTTATGACATTCTACTTTAATGACAAAATAATCTATGAGAATAAAGTGGAAATGTCGATTTTCATCTCAACATAAACGTCGAGATTAAAGTGGAAATGTCGAGAATAAAGTCAACATATCAACTTTATTCTCGACATATAGTTTTTTTTTCTTCACCGTTTCCCTAATACGTTTCCATAGGGCTATACCACAAATAGCATTATAAATGCAAGTTGCAGTTTTATTATTTATGTATATAGCTTATCTTGAAGCAAGTTCCATATTAATGCAGTTTTCCTTAATGATGGTTCAGTTGGTAAAGATGTCATCACCAAGTTGCACTTGTTTTATTTAATTTTATTTTTAATTGGTGAATACTGTGTAATGCACCAGGGCTTGAAGTCTTGAAGTAATAGTGCAACTTCCAGTAATAATACTATTATTTATTTTATTGTTATTATTTATTAGTTTAAATTATTATGCAGTTTAATAATGGTAAAGTTGTTTTAAAAATTCAGTTTAACGTGTCAGTGGACAGAGATTGTTAACATTAACAAAGTGTAGTTGGTTTACAAAAAGTATTTTCTATTTATTCCTTTTCTAAGACATGTTCAGTGCAATACAACTTTTGACAAGCACCTCTGGATATTTTACTAAGTGTAAATGCCTCTTTGGATGGTTGAAAATATGTTGTCAAAATTTTAGTTTGTTGTTTACAAAATTTGTTCAATAAAAAGGTTATATATTTTGACTGCAATTGTCATGCAGTCATGCAGTTTATGGGGCCATGCAAACCTGTATTAATACTTGTGTGCACATTAAAATGTGTTTTTTTTTGTACAATGTACAATTCTCATGACAGTGGAATAGGTTATTCTTAGCCAGTCAACTGCTGTAATTGCAGTGGAAAATGTGGTTAACATCCACTCATGCATGGGGAAAAAAATACCGTTGAATACTGTGAAACCGGTATAATTTTGAAAAATACCGTGATATAGAATTTTGATCATACCGCCCAGCACTGTGTCATGGTGTATAATCCAAGAATTGGTTTAACTTGTATGCAGGTTCTGTGATAACAATTAACAATTTTCGGGAAAATAAGCAGCTAAGGAATTATGTCAAATTATGTATACTTGTGCCAGCATGATTGCAAAGACGTATGCGCCCCAGATTATGCAAACATGGTACATGGACAAAAACAGGATGTGCTTTTTGCATTATGTGCCACCAAACATTTACCAGTATTTAGACATTATTAAAAATTTAACAAACTACACAATGTGAATGAAGTAATGTGAGATCATTAAATTCCTTTATTTGTTGTCTATATTGAAGACAATATGAATTAATTCTTTAAATTACATTTTTAGAAGCAGGCTTATTTTCTGGAAGCCACATGAAAGTGTTAAGTGTATGCTAGAGCCCGTGAAGTCCCCCAGGCTATGCGGTGCTTGTTGGGGATAGCCCAATGGTAGGAACTGTAAAGAGAAGTATGCAGGAAAAAACACAAGTCATAAATAACTGAAATGTGAATTTATTCACATTTTCATTATGTATTCTAAAAATACTTGCTCAAGTTTTAAGCTCTTAGAAGACTCTTTGAGTCTAATTCAGTTATATAGTCTGTGTACCACTTTCATTTAATGTTGGGAGCATCTATTAAGTGATAGTTTTTCTGATATGTGTATTGTTTTAGAAATGCCTGGAGTGTTTCTGATATGTGTATTGTTTTAGAAATGCCTGGAGATGGAGCTCTTGCAATTGGAGAAGGAAGGAGCAGAATTCACTCACCCTTTCTATCTTGGTGATTAAAAATATTATTTACATTTGTAGAGAAATAAAGTAAGTATAAGATATCTATTTCTGAGTGTCAGATGCACCTAAATTACACCTATGTACAGTAACATTTCTAAAGCATTTTGCAACCTTCTTAAATAAACCTAACAAGGTTTTATACCAAAACATTAGAAACATTATTTTTTCATGAAAACAATATTATGATTTCAATTTTAAATACGCAAGTGAACACTTAATAGAGAAAATAAGAGTGCAAAAGTAAATATAGACAAAAAAAAAACTACTATATAAAAATAAAGCTGTTTATATAACAGTAGTCTTCCCCTAATTCTGTTCATCTTTAGAGACAGGGCTGTGTGCTTGCTGTAGGTATTGTTTTATCTTGTAGTAGACTGTTGCATTAAACATTAAAAGTTTAACTTTTTTGGACAATTGCAATTACATACAGTATGTATGTGTATATATTGTAAAATAAAGACACAAACACTGTCAAAGGTTTGGGGGGATCCGCCATATACTGTAGCAAAAGAAAAGGAAAGGACGTCTTCATAAACAGAGTTCAGATCGGAACTGACAAAAGAAGAAATGAAGGAGGTAGATAGATTGATAGATAGATACTTTATTAATCCCAAGGGGAAACTTCTGTAACCGGAAGTGGTGTCATGTACAACATGCTATTAAGGTCTGAGACCGTAATAAAACTTCAAAAACAAAAACAATGCACCAATCTTTCTTAAAATGCTGAAAAGAAATGTCATCTTTAATAACTTTATGCCTTTTGTTGATCAATTCATCTTCTGCTCCTTTGACTATTCACAGTAACAGATGTTTTAAGCAAGGTTGTCCATACTTTTACATGCCAGTGTGTGTGTGTGTGTGTGTGTGTGTGTGTGTGTGTGTGTGTGTGTGTACAGTTAGGTCCATAAATGTTTGGACAGAGACAATTTTTTTTCTAATTTTGGTTCTGTACATTACCACAATGAATTTTAAATGAAACAACTCAGATGCAGTTGAAGTGCAGACTTTCAGCTTTAATTCAGTGGGGTGAACAAAACGATTGCATCAAAATGTGAGGCAACTAAAGCATTTTTTTAACAATCCCTTCATTTCAGGGGCTCAAAAGTAATTGGACAAATTAAATAACTGGAAATAAAATGTTCATTTCTAATACTTGGTTGAAAACCCTTTGCTGGCAATGACAGCCTGAAGTCTTGAACTCACGGACATCACCAGATGATGGGTTTCCTCCTTTTTAATGCTCTGCCAGGCCTTTACTGCAGCGGCTTTCAATTGCTGTTTGTTTGTGGGCCTTTCTGTCTGAAGTTTAGTCTTCAATAAGTGAAATGCATGCTCAATTGGGTTAAGATCAGGTGACTGACTTGGCCATTCAAGAATTTTCCACTTCTTTGCTTTAATAAACTCCTGGGTTACTTTGGCTGTATGTTTTGGGTCATTGTCCATCTGTATCATGAAATGCCGCCCAATCAGTTTGACTGCATTTAGCTGGATTTGAGCAGACAGTATGTCTCTGAACACCTCAGAATTCATTCAGCTGTTTCTGTCCTGTGTCACATCATGTATAAACACTAGTGTCCCAGTGCCACTGGCAGCCATGCACGCCCAAGCCATCACACTGCCTCCACCGTGTTTTACAGATGATGTGGTATGCTTTGGATAATGAGCTGTTCCATGCCTTCCCCATACTTTTTTCTTGCCATCATTCTGGTAGAGGTTGATCTTGGTTTCATCTGTCCAAAGAATGTTTTTCCTGAACTGTGCTGGCTTTTTTAGATGTTCTTTAGCAAAGTCCAATCTAGCCTTTCTATTCTTGAGGCTTATGAGTGGCTTGCACCTTGCAGTGCACCCTCTGTGTTTACTTTCATGCAGTCTTCTCTTTATGGTAGACTTGGATATCGATACACCTACCCCCTGGAGAGTGTTGTTCACTTGGTTGGCTGTTGTGAAGGGGGTTCTCTTCACCATGGAAATGATTCTGCGATCATCCACCACTGTTGTCTTCCATGGATGTCCAGGTCTTTTTGCGTTGCTGAGTTCACCAGTGCTTGCTTTCTTTATCAGGATGTACCAAACTGTAGATTTTGCCACTCGCTAATATTGTAGCGATTTCTCGGATGGTTTTCTTTGTTTTCGCAGCTTAAGGATGGCTTCTTTCACCTGCATGGAGAGCTCCTTTGACCGCATGTTGTCTGTTCACAGCAAAATCTTCCGCATACAAGCACCACACCTCAAATCAACTACAGGCCTTTTATCTGCTTGATTGATAATGACATAACGACGGACTTGCCCACACCTGCCCATGAAATAGCCTTTGAGTCAATTGTCCAATTACTTTTTAGCCCCTGAAATGAAGGGATTGTGTTAAAAAAATGCTTTAGTTGCCTCACATTTTGATGCAATCGTTTTGTTCACCCCACTGAATTAAAGCTGAAAGTCTGCACTTCAACTGCATCTGAGTTGTTTCACTTAAAATTCATTGTGGTAATGTACAGAACCAAAATTAGAAAAAAGTTGTCTCTGTCCAAATATTTATGGACCTAACTGTATGTATGTATGTATGTATAATATATATTATATATACTGTATGTGTGTGTGTATATATGTGTATGTATCTCCATCCATTATCCAACCCGCTATATCCTAACTACAGGGTCACGGGGGGTTTGCTGGAGACAGTCCCTGCCAACACAGGGCGCAAGGCAGGACACAAACCCTGGGCAGGGCGCCAGCCCACTGCAGGGCGTGCACACACACACCAAGCACACACTAGGGACAATTTAGGATCGCCAATGCACCTAACCTGCATGTCCTTGGACTGTGAGAGGAAACCTATGCAGACATGGGGAGAACATGCAAACTCCATGCACGGAGGACCCTAGAAGCGAACACTCTTAACATCAACCGTCACATAAACCCCAAAGCTTTCAGACTGCAAGCAGTTACAACTAACATTCATATAGTTTAATATATAGATTGTTATATATTCAGTTTTTGTGTTTTCCTTTTAATTTAGATGATTTACTGTTTATTAAATGTTAATTAATCCTCTTTAGCACTAAATTGAACATGGGTATGGGTGCCAATAAGCAGAAATTATTTTGTTGCTTTGTTAATTATAAAAGAAAAGTGCATAGTAACTGCATTTTGAATAGTTTCCTATGGCTAATCATTAAGCTCAAACAGAGTATTGTACAGTACTGTTTTACCTTAATAGGTAATAACATTAAAGTTACTTTCCAGATCAGAAGATTAAACAAGTGCAAAAATTCACTACTCACCTGCAGGAGATGCTACGGGAACAAAGATGCCTTCGACAAAGACTGATGAAGCCTTTGTGTCAGCAGAATCTACCAATAGAGGCCAACTTTCATAGGTGAAAGATTATCTGTTCATGGATTGCCAAATTCAACTTTTTTTTAATTTTTTTTTTTGAGTACATTGAACTTATTTTGTATTATCCTTGTCTAGTTATTGACATGCTATTGTTAATTTAGCAACATATTCAATGAAACTTGTAAATTTCATTTATTAATAATGGGTTCCAGTTGGCATATTTTGAATAGTGACTATAACTTCAAATCCTAGATCCTAAAAGTTTTGGAAATTAATTAAAATTCACACACCAAGACAGAGTTCCTAAACTTTATCACTTGATTGTTAAACTCTTTCCTATGTATAGAATGTTCAGGATGTTTGACACCACTGTGTAGTACAAGTTATATTGTTTCTTTTTCCCTTTAGGTATGTGGTGGAGCTCCTAGACAAGGCAGTTCATTTCATTGGTAACCTGGAGTCCAGTGTACAGATAGCACGATCAGTTCCAAATGTTGGCCAGTCCATTGAAAGCCTGGTAGGTTACAATCCTGGAAAGTCTTGCAGTAACTTCTATCATGTTCTAGAATATGTAAGTTATTTCATTCTTCGATTATCTGCATCTTCTATGTTAGAACTAATTAACTGTTTCAGACGTTTTTATCAGGATTTGAGATGAAGATTGGCCTGTTTGTCTAGTATAATAGTGCTGAGCAAAGCAAATTGAAATGTATTAAAGTAATGTTTAATGTGTGGTAATGAAGTTAACCATAAAAAAGTTATAACACTATCTTAGCATGTAGTTTCCAGTACATATAGTAGCTTGGGGTCACGTCATTTCTTTCTAATTTTTCTTTTGCCATTTTTGGTCTCTGGAAACAGACAAGTTTTCTTTATCATGAGATAATAGTACAATTTCAACAAAGACACATACAACTATCTTTAAGATATATCAAAAGATAATACTACTTTCTTTGTATTTTTGTCTTTAGGAGAATGGCTTGGCCCAGCTACTAACCCTAGTTACAGAATTTGAAGAGGTGTCAGAAGAGGTTTTGCACTGGAGAAACCTGCAAGCTTCCTTATTTCCTTGATGTTCTAAAAAGGCCTTCTCTTAGACTAGATTATTTTTGTTTGTACTTTTATATTGTATTTTTTATTTATTGTACAAAGTTAAACAATATTTCTCTCTTGAAATTGTTTTAGATGATACACATGAACCTTTACATTTAAAGAACTTTGCATTTATTCAGTTTGGTTTTAATTTAACTGAAGCTGCTGTTGGATTAGTATTTTTCATATGAACACAAAATTGAAAACAATAATGTTCCAGTCTCTGCATATGATAACTGAATTTCCTGCATTATTAAAAAAAAAAGTTTTAGAAGAGATTGTTTGACATTGCTACCTTTTCATTCCAACTTTGCATATTCTTTGGGCATTGATGATAAGTGAATCCCTCATTTCACCTGGATTTCAGAAGTTCTGTAGTACTTCTTCCTCCAGCTGTGTTGTGATGTGAGATTTTACATATAACTTGATGAATATTTTGTATGCCTTTTATTTGATTTTTAGGCAAAGCAATGTAATTTAGTGTTACTTTGGTGAGAGACATTCGTGTCTGCCCCCCCCCCCTTTTACGACTGATCCTCTTTGAATTTTACGACAGGATTTGGGGGAAGATGTGCCTTAAACTGGTTTGGTTAGTGTTTCTTTGCTTAATTCATTTCTACCCCCGCAAGAAAGACTTAAAGACATATGGTCTTGGGGGTGGCAGGTATTAAGATGTTGTATTCCCCCATTGGTCTGAGGTATGGCTGTTTGGAATTGGCTTGTCTCAGAGGCCTTTAAGTACTACGACGCCCTATTGGCTGTAGGGGTTGGACAGAAAATCTATATATTTACTTGTTTAAGCTCACACTCTGTCTCTTACTAACCAACATCTGTAGTACTAGGGTGTTGTACCGTGTTAGCCATTATGAATGTAGAGAAAAGCCAAGCAAAATGACACCTTTTATTGACTAACTAAAAAGATTACAATATGCAAGCTTTCGAGGCAACTCAGGCCCCTTCTTCAGGCAAGATGTAACCAACATCTGAAAGAAGCATCTCTCTTGCTAACCTGATGATAAAGACAACACAATGAAGAGCACAGCTCAGCAGCCATTTTGAACAGACATGTGGCTGAAAGCTGAGCACCAATGATGCCTTAACTAAAGACATTTAAGTAACTAGAAGTCTGTGTGCCGCCTGAACTACATATCACCATTTAATCAGGTTGTATGATTGCCAATATTCAAATATACTTTGCATTTTGTTATTATTTATGAATATTATCAATAATACATTATTTAAACTGTAACTTAACTTCTGCTTGTCTTTTTACTACATCTAATTGCCGGAGGTTATAGATATAGAAGGGAAGGTGGGGATAAGTTATATACAATAATACCTTATAAACAGTGGTAACTCTGTGAGATTAGGCATTCTGACAAAGGCTACATGTTAATAATACAATAGGGGAAAGTAGAGCAATATATTACTCTACCAAGACAAAACAAGCTGTTAAACAATTGCCCATGTCTCATTGGATATCCAACCCCCTGTACAAATTCACCAAGAACTTTGAGGATTTTATTTTCAAATTTGATGTCTTACTCATGTTCTGTATTATTGCATGATTTCATAGCTTCTGTATTGTTCACTGTGACTGGTCATTTGGTCCATCTGCCTCCAAAGTGATGAGAGAGTTGACTTCCTCCTCCTCATCATTTCTAGACATCTTTGCATCTTCTGCTGTTGAGTCAGGTGATCGGTAGCTGTGAAGAAACTGC
Source organism: Erpetoichthys calabaricus (assembly GCF_900747795.2). NCBI lineage: Eukaryota > Metazoa > Chordata > Cladistia > Polypteriformes > Polypteridae > Erpetoichthys > Erpetoichthys calabaricus. The sequence continues at coordinate 71,643,704 of NC_041409.2, read as the reverse complement.
AAGAGACCAAAGATTTAATGTGGGTGAAGTGAGAAATTACACTTTTTACTAAAAAATAGTGATTAACCATTCATTAATCATTTGAATTTACTTGCAGGACTGGTGGGCACATAGTTACTGTAGTGATATATCTGCATACTGTATAAGTACAGTAGCATTCTCTGCCCAGCTTTTTTTTTTTTTTTAGTTTTTTTTTTGTTTAAACTCTTTTCTGACTCTAAAGTCCTTTTACATAGTACCTTGTGTAATTAAATGGGCACCACCAAGCATCTGACCCTGTTTATACTGTACATATCAACTTTTACAATTTGTTCATCCCATGAAATGTTTATCAGCAATTCATCAATATAAATTTTGGTATTTTTCTGATAGCACTTCTCAGCTTAAAATGTTAATTCCTCCATTATTAATTAAAACCCAGAGTCTTTTAAGCTATTAATTACTTCTCTTTGAACAAAAAAAATAAATAAATAAATAACTTTTCTATGATGGACTTATGCCCCATCTATGGTTGGTTTCCTCCTTGCATGCAATGCTGCAGCAGCTCTCATTAACCCTGAAATGGATAAGCAGGTTTGTAAAGTGAGACTAGGTTTTCCTTAAACTACTATAACTTGCATTCTGTAGCAAAACTGGTCTGTTCTAAGTATCCCTAAAATGTTCTACTAATGAATCCCTTTGGATTGTTATTTACAATTTAACATTAAGGTATATGCACACCCCAAAAATAAGGCAAAACATTTCATAGAATATTTACCAATAGCACACAAAATAGAAATCTTACTTGGTCATCAGTGTAAGCTATAGACTGTAATTCTGGTGATTCATAGCCTGAAGAGAAGAATCACAAGAACAATATGTGTTAAATATTTTTGAAGGCCTGTTTACAGTATATAAACAATTTATCAATATATAGTAGTTCTTTTGTAAGGTTTATTTTTACATGTCTAATTGCTCTAATTTGTTTATGTGAACCATTTCAAGTGTATGTTTAGTTATTTTTGTGCCTCTATGAAAATAGTTTAACTGTAGTTAAACCCATTCTTATAGATTTCAAATCGTAAATATTATTGTGGATTAGGCTTAGATATTGCAGCTGCATCACATCTCAGTTCCCTAGCTTGGTCATTGACTCTGTCACTTCTGATGTTCTGGATACTTCCTTGATTTCTAAATTGATAAATTATTTACACTAGTATTTGCTTTGTCTCTCTTTCACTATGTCTAATATAAACATCTACACGTGGAAGTGTGTGCGTTTTTCCGTCCCGGAGGTGGAGTAGGGGTAAGGGCTCCATCTCCACCTCCAAGACAACAGAAAACTTGCTTAGCCACTAACACAAGCGAAACCAGCATGTCTGCAAAACAAAACCTCAGAAGAAAGACAAAGTCCCTTAGCCACTAACATTGGCAAAATGGTATCCCTTTTACTTTTCCTCCCACCACTAATGCACAAGCGATGCGAGCACGTCGGAAAAACGAATCCTCCTTGCAGAGAGATGCCCAGAGTAGTTCCTTTCAATTACCTGACATCTCTACATTTCAGGTTTTTTTTTCCTGACGATTTCAATAGTTTCTAGGATCCAAGGCATTTTACAGCATGGGCTTACACAGCTAGTATGTGTGTATCTATGTGTATATAATATATACAGTGCATCCGGAAAGTATTCACAGCACATAACTTTTTCCACATTTTGTTATGTTAGTCTTATTCCAAAATTGATTAAATTCATTTTTTCCCTCAGAATTCTACACACAACACCCCATAATGACGTGAAAAAGTTTACTTGAGATTTTTGCAAATTTATTAAAAATAAAAAAATTGAGAAAGCACATGTACGTAAGTATTCACAGCCTTTGCCATGAAGCTCAAAATTGAGCTCAGGTGCATCCTGTTTCCCCGATCATCCTTGAGATGTTTCTGCAGCTTAATTGGAGTCCACCTGTGGTAAATTCAGTTGATTGGACATGATTTGGAAAGGCACACACCTGTCTATATAAGGTCCCACAGTTGACAGTTCATGTTGGAGCACAAACCAAGCATGAAGTCAAAGGAATTGTCTGTAGACCTCCGAGACAGGATTGTCTTGAGTCACAAATCGGGGGAAGGTTACAGAAAAATTTCTGCTGCTTTGAAGGTCCCAATGAGCACAGTGGCCCCCATCATCCGTAAGTGGAAGAAGTTTGAAACCACCAGGACTCTTCCTAGAGCCATCTAAACTGAGCGATCGGGGGAGAAGGGCCTTAGTCAGGGAGGTGACCAAGAACCCGATGGTCACTCTGTCAGAGCTCCAGAGGTCCTCTGTGTAGAGAGGAGAACCTTCCAGAAGGACAACCATCTCTACAGCAATCCACCAATCAGGCCTTTATGGTAGAGTGGCCAGACGGAAGCCACTCCTTAGTAAAAGGCACATGGCAGCCTGCCTGGAGTTTGCCAAAAGGCACCTGAAGGACTCTCAGACCATGAGAGAGAAAATTCTCTGGTCTGATGAGACAAAGATTGAACTCTTTGGTGTGAATGACAGGCATCACGTTTGGAGGAAACCAGGCACCACTCATCACCAGGCCAATACCATCCCTACAGTGAAGCATGGTGGTGGCAGCATCATGCTGTGGGGATGTTTTTCAGCGGCAGGGACTGGGAGACTAGTCAGGATAAAGGGAAAGATGACTGCAGCAATGTACAGAGACATCCTGGATGAAAGCCTGCTCCAGAGCGCTCTTGACCTCAGACTGGGGCAACGGTTCATCTTTCAGCAGGACAACGACCCTAAGCACACAGCCAAGATATCAAAGGAGTGGCTTCAGGACAACTCTGTGAATGTCCTTGAGTGGCCCAGCCAGAGCCCAGACTTGAATCCGATTGAACATCTCTGGAGAGATCTTAAAATGCCTGTGCACCAACGCTTCCCATCCAACCTGATGGAGCTTGAGAGGTGCTGCAAAGAGGAATGGGCAAAACTAGCCAAAGATAGGTGTGCCAAGCTTGTGACATCATATTCAAAAAGACTTGAGTCTGTAATTGCTGCCAAAGGTGTATCAACAAAGTATTGAGCAAAGGCTGTGAATACTTATGTACATGTGATTTCTCAGTTTTTTTATTTTTCATAAATTTGCAAAGCTGTAACATAACAAATTGTGGAAAAAGTGATGCGCTGTGAATACTTTCCGGATGCACTGTATATAAATAATGTGTACAGTTAGGTCCATAAATATTTGGACAGAGACAGCTTTTTTCTAATTTTGGTTCGGTACATTACCACAATGAATTTTAAATGAAACAACTCGGATGCAGTTGAAGTGCAGACTTTCAGCTTTAATTCAGTGGGGTGAACAAAACGATTGCATAAAAATGTGAGGCAACTAAAGCATTTTTTTAACACAATCCCTTCATTTCAAGGGCTCAAAAGTAATTGGACAATTGACTCAAAGGCTATTTCATGTGTATGTGTATATATATATATACTGTATATATGTGTGTGTGTGTGTGTATATATGTGTATATATATATATATATATATATATATATATGTATGTATGTATATACAGTATTGTGCAAAAGTTTTAGGCAGGTGTGAAAAAATGCTGTAAACAAAGAATGCTTTCAGAAATATAAATAATGATTGTTTATTGTTATCAATTTACAAAATGCAAAGTGAGCGAACAAAAGAAAAATCTAAATCAAATCAATATTTGGTGTTACTACCTTTTGCCTTCAAACCAGCATCAATTCTTATAGGTACACTTGCACAAAGTCAGGGATTTTGTAGGATTATAGTCAGGTGTATGATCAACCAATTATACCAAACAGGTGCTAATGATCATCAATGTCACACATAGGTTGAAACACAGTCATTAACTGAAACAGAAACAGCTGTGTCGGAGGCTTAAAACTGGGTGAGGAACAGCCAAACTCTACTACCAAGGTGAGGTTGTGGAAGACAGTTTCATGTCATGGCAAGATTGAGCACAGCAAAAAGACACAAGGTAGTTCTACTGCATCAGCAACGTCTCTCCCAGACAAAGATTTCAAAGCAGACTGGGGTTTCAAGATGTGCTGTTCAAGCTCTTTTGAAGAAGCACAAAGAAACGGGCAACGTTGAGGATCGTAGACGCAGTGGTCGGCCAAGGAAACTTAGTGCAGCAGATGAAAGACACATCAAGCTTATTACCCTTCAAAATCAGAAGATGTCCAGCAGTGCCATCAGCTCAGAACTGGCAGAAACCAGTGGGACCCAGGTACACCCATCTACTGTCCGGAGAAGTCTGGCCAGAAGTGGTCTTCATGGAAGAGTTGCAGCCAAAAAGCCATACCTCCAACATGGAAACAAGGCCAAGCGACTCAAGTATGCACGAAAACATAGGAACTGGGGTGCAGAAAAATGGCAGCAGGTGCTCTGGACTGATGAGTCAAAATTTGAAATATTTGGCTGTAGCAGAAGGCAGTTTGTTTGTCGAAGGGCTGGAGAGCGGTACAGTAATGAGTGTCTGCAAGCAACAGTGAAGCATGGTGGAGGTTCCTCGAACGTTTGGGGCTGCATTTCTGCAAATGGAGTTGGAGATTTGGTCAGGATTAATGGTGTTCTCAATGCTGAGAAATACAGGCACATACTTATCCATCATGCAATACCATCAGGGAGACGTATGATTGGCCCCAAATTTATTCTGCAGCAGGACAATGACCCCAAACATACAGCCAAAGTCATTAAGAACTATCTTCAGCATAAAGAAGAAGAAGTAGTCCTGGAAGTGATGGTATGGTCCCCACAGAGCCCTGATCTCAACATCATCGAGTGTGTCTGGGATTAAATGAAGAGACAGAAGGATGTAAGGAAGCCTACATCCACAGAAGATCTGTGGTTAGTTCTCCAAGATGTTTGGAACAACCTACCAGCCGAGTTCCTTCAAAAACTGTGTGCAAGTGTGCCTAGAAGAATTGATGCTGTTTTGAAGGCAAAGGGTGGTCACACCAAATATTGATTTGATTTAGATTTCTCTTTTGTTCATTCACTGCATTTTGTTGATTGATGAAAATAAATGATTAACACTTCGATTTTTTGAAAGCATTCTTTGTGTACAGCATTTTTTTCAAACCTGCCTAAAACTTTTGCACAGTACTGTGTATGTATGTATGTATGTATGTATGTGTGTGTGTGTGTGTATATATATATATATATATATATATATATATATATATATGTGTGTGTATATAATATTGTGGCGCCCGGCCGGGATGCCCAGGAGGGCTTGTGCCTCCTCCAGACCATGAGGGGGCGACCACCCTGGTTGCTTTGGGGGCCATGGGTACAAGGCTTAGAAGCTCAACCCTGTAGGGGCCCGTGGTCACCGCCAGGGGGCGTCCCCGTGCCTGATAGACCCTGGACCCCAGCACTTCCGCCACACCAGGAAGTGCTGGGGGGAAGAAGAGAGGGAACACCTGGAGTGCTTCCGGGGAGACAGCCGGCACTTCCGCCACACTGGGGCGTGTCGGGTGGAAGATTGCCGGAGCACATCCGGGTAGGGATAAAAGGGGCCGCCTCTCTTCATTCAAGGCTGGAGTCTGGTGGAAGAGGACGAGGTCTGGAAGGAGAGAGAAGGAAGCGGTCTGAAGGAAAGGCGTTGTGGTATTGGCCTGGACTTTGGGGGAGTCTGTGGGTTGTGTGGCACAATAACTTTGTAAATAGTGTAAATAAACGTGTGTTGGGTGACAAACTCTGTCTGTCTGTCTGTGTCTGGGCTGTTCCCCACTATATATATATATATATATATATATATAATATAGTATGTATGTATGTATGTATTGATTAAATCGTACACAACATGGACAAGCAATTAATTGCAGCCCATTCTTTCCTTAGGGTTTTACTTACCAGGTTTATGATATTACATTGAAGGTTTTACCTGGAGTGCTAGCTTCAAGAAGAGTAGCTAAATCTTTGAATTCTGATAGGGTGCTGGATTGGTCATGTCTCAAGGATTCTGGAAAGAGTCGCTTTTCCTGTGCCTCCATCTTAAGAAGCTTTTGTGAGATGGTGTCTTTGCTGCACAGCTTATGGACCTGGAGTAGGGAGGTGAACTGCAATTGTTAGGTACAGAAAAATAGCTAATGAGGAAAGATTTAGAGCTCTGATTAATCAATGGTGTATGCACATACAGTCATATGAAAAAGTTTGTGAACCCCTCTCAGCCTGCATAACAATGTACTTTCAACAAACAAGATAACAGTGGTATGTCTTTTATTTCCTAGGAACATCTGAGTACTGGGGTGTTTTCCGAACAAAGATTTTTAGTGAAGCAGTATTCAGTCATATGAAATTAAATCAAATGTGAAAAACTGGCTGCAAAAATTTGGGTACCCTTGTAATTTTGCTGATTTGATTGCATGTAACTGCTCAATACCGATTACTTGCAACACCAAATTGGTTGGATTAGCTCATTATGCCTTGAACTTCATAGACAGGTGTGTCCAATCATGAGAAAAGGTGTTTAAGGTGGTCAATTGCAAGTTGTGCTTCCCTTTGACTCTCCTCTGAAGAGTGACAGCATGGGATCCTCAAAGCAACTCTCAAAAGATCTGAAAACAAAAGATTGTTCAGTATCATGGTTTAGGGGAAGGCTACAAAACGCAGAGGTTTAAACTGTCAGTTTCAACTGTAAGGAATGTAATCAGGAAATGGAAGACCACAGGCACAGTTGCTGTTAAACCCAGGTCTGACAGGCCAAGAAAAATACAGGAGCGGCATATGCGCAGGATTGTGAGAATGGTTACAGACAACCCACACATCACCTCCAAAGACCTGCAAGAACATCTTGCTGCAGATGGTGTATCTGTACATCGTTCTACAATTCAGCGCAATTTGCACAAAGAACATCTGTATGGCAGGGTGATGAGAAAGAAGCCCTTTCTGCACTCCCGCCACAAACAGTCGCTTGTTGTATGCAAATGTTCATTTAGACGAGCCAGATTCATTTTAGAACAAAATGATTTGGACTGATGAGACAAAAATTGAGTTATAACAAAAAGCGCTTTGCGTGGTGGAAGAAGAACACCACATTCCAAGAAAAACACCTGCTACCTACTGTCAAATTTGGTGGAGGTTCCATCATGCTGTGGGGCTGTGTGGCTAGTTCAGGGACTGGGGCCTTTGTTAAAGTCGAGGAGTCTGATGAATTCAATCCAATATCAACAAATTCTTCAGGATAATGTTCAAGCATCAGTCACAAAATTGAAGTTACGCAGGGGTTGGATATTCCAACAAGACAATGACCCAAAACACAGTTCAAAATCTACAAAGGCATTCATGCAGAGGGAGAAGTACAATGTTCTGGAATGACTGTCACAGTCCCCTGACTTGAATATCATCGAATATCTATGGGATGATTTGAAGCAGGCTGTCTGTGCTCAGCAGCCATCAAATTTAACTGAACTGGACAGATTTTGTATGGAAGAATAGTCAAAAATACCTCCACCCAGAATCCAGACACTCATCAAAGGCTATAGGAGGCGTCTAGAGGCTGTTATATGTGCAAAAGGAGGCTCGACTAAGTATTGATGTAATATCTCTGTTGGGGTGCCCAAATTTATGCACCTGTCTAATTTTGTTATGATGCATATTGCATATTTTTCTGTTAATCCCACTTCTTTAGCCTTGCCATGGTGGTGTTCCAATTGTAATAAAAATAGTTGAATATCTATTAATTACTATGGATGTAATAAGATCCCTAGAAAATGGTTGAATAAACATATAATTTCTGATTATTTCCAATTATAATACATACAGTAATACTGATAAAAAATGAGGCAAAGCAACTAACCTAGTACAGAGCAAGATTTTATATATACAGTAGATGACTGTCAGTGGCTATGTGGCAATGCAAAGACAGTTAAGGAGCCCGAGACTTAAATAGCAAGTCAACGAAAATTAAAGCAAAAGCATTAATTAATTAGCAGCAAAAACTGTTCACCAAAAGGGCTAGAATTAACCTGCAGACATATTAGCACTCCAGGACCCCTCTCATAACCCATCTCATCGAAGCACAAAAACCTGTGCTAGCCAGAAACTTCTAAACTCTTTGTTTTCTAGAAACATATCTGCTGTTTAGCCACATTTTAGAAATAAAACATTAATTGATGCTATAACAAGCTAATACTGAAGCAAATAACCTCACATATCATAGTGATGTGTTTATTATTCTTAATATCTTGTTAGTCTCTTCATTTACCAGAGGAAGATGGAGTGCGTATCAGTCAGACCATCCCCATGAGACAAATGTATTCCACCTACATTCTGTCATGCTCAAAATTTGAAGGAAATGTATGGTATGAATACATTGCCCTCTATGATATCTGAAGAAAGTGACTATTGCATAAAAGCGAACACCTGGCATATAGCACTAATAGTAGAACAATTAGTGTATCAAAAAGGAAACCAGTAAAATTATAGACAATTCCCTCCACCATGCAAGGACACTAACTCCCAGAAGAATCATATTGATTAAATGATAATACTACTTCCCTTTTGCTTTGTAATGCATCCAGTGAAATAAAACGGTACCTGCTGCTTAATCTTCTGGACTGTGTCGTTGTCTCCCTGGGGCTTGACACAAAGCTTATTCATAACTTCACCAATTTTTCTGCAGAAAAAAGATGTGACTGTGTTACACAAGTTATGTGTTATTTTAATGTTACATATTCAACAGATCATTTCCAAGAAAATCTATTCACAGTGCAGCTGAGAAACAGAATACAAAATTGTATTTTAAATCACAATAGCAGCACAAGCAAAAATCACTATGGATGAAATGAAAGAATGAAATGCCTCTGGCGGTTCTATCTAGGTTTGCCAGTACCATCAAGTTGTGGTGCCACTTTTCTAAGTGCATTTTAAATGGCATCATGTTTAATGACTTATGCCACCCTGTGGTGTTATCCCTTGTATGAAATGTAGATAAATCATAGAATTTATAATTTCTGGTTAAAATTGTTTTTATACAGTACTGGCTGCACCCAGAGGTACTCTAAAGTAATAAATCATGACAGTTATTTAGTTCAAAAATTGTTTTATCAATCATCTTTATTTTAAATAAAGCTTTTAATGGGGAACATGCCTAAAAAGTATAATTCAAAGCCATAAGAAAAAAGTGTAAACCATTTAAACACATGATAATCCATCCCTTTTCTTGCCCACTTAACCAAATCAGTTTTGCTGAAGTGAAAAGTGAGAACCTACCACGAACAGAATACACATACATATACAGCTACACATTGCCAAATAACCTAGGCTGCATGTCTTTGGTGATGACACAGGGAGAATGGGCAGAGTATGAATGGACAGGGCCTAGGAATCTGGGGTTGTAAGGGAGGAGCGCCAACCTCTTCTCTGCTATTCCTCTCAATACATAATCAAAGTTAGTTAATCAACCATTTTTTAAAAGGTCATGTATGTTCACACAGGAAACAGAAAAAAGCCTGAGGTTTGTATGTTGTCACTGAATAAAACTTCATCCGTTTATTAATTTTCACACATATCTATATGCTGCCCTGGCACGATCACCATTATAGGACATAGTACACAACCTCCCAACTCACTCTTATAAGGGCAAACACGCAGGTCAGTGTGGTGTAGTGGTTAAGGCTTTGGACCTCAAACCCTGAGGTTGTGAGTTCAGATCCTACTACTGACGCTGTGTGACCATGAGCAAGTCATTTCATCTGCCTCTGTGGCAATTAAAAAAACAAAAGGAATTAAACTAATTGTATCTGAAATGGTGTAAGTTGCTTTGGATAAAAATGTCTGCCAAATATGTAATTAATATTTAAACCAGTCTGTAGGTCTTTAGGTTTACGGAAGAAGCCACATAACCTCTGAACAAGGTATTTGGACCCCTTTCCCTGAGATTACAAGAAATCAGTACTAACTATTGTGCTGCTCTTAAAAAGAAACTCATCTGTGTGATTCAGGGCACATCTGTTTACCTTCTGATGACTGGATGTGGCTCTAGGCTCAGGCGTTCATTTAGCAGGTTCTGGAGGTCCATTCCATTCACACCTAAAGCCACAATAGCATCATAAGCTGCAAGGCGAACGACTGGCTCTTCTTCATTACGAGCTGCCCACAGAAGAAGATCCTGCAAGCCAGAAGGCAGGCTACCAGTTTTACCCAGAGCTGAACCAGAGCAAGAAAGGAAGAAAAAGGCAGAACAGAATTAATCCTTCCCTGACAGTGCTGCATTTCATTTCAGTAAGCAATTTCTAATTTACACTTTTAAATGAAATCAAGAGCATACAGAATTTTACAAAAAAAAAAAAAAAACAGCATCTACCCAATTTATCTGACTAGATGTTCCAATATTTCCTTCAGATAATTTTCCAAAGATGTCAGATACTACCTCAACTCAACAGGTGAAGAGCTTTTGTCTTCAACACTTCACTTTTATATCCACTGGTTTCTTAAAATATGTAATTTACAGTTTAACTGTCAGAACTTCACTGATACATTTGACATTTCTGAAGGCCTTCATGCAGTTGTCTTTGTTCAGCACTGAAGTGGTTCAGAGTGAGACAGACCCTTTAGTCTACTTGGTTGCCTTTCTGTGGATAGCTTTTAGCTCACCAGGGGCTTACTTTATAAAACTTTGCATGGATTCAAGAGTGAAAATATGCACATGCCAAAAAACAGGTAAATGAAACACCAAAAAAATCATATCTATCAAGATTTGCCAGATCTTTGTGATTTGTTTTACTGATTGCTACAAGGTTAGCCCCCAGTGTGGGTGTCTGCCAGTTGCACAAGTAGAAGTAAAGCATGGAGCCTCAACAAATCATATTTATGCATTGATTATTCTTTATCTCTTGCTATACTTTGTATCTTTCATTTTCATTCACCAATGAGATTAATTAATTTGTAACTGATCACTTCATGTATTTGCATACCCAGAGTCAGAACTAATTGAATTAGTCTTTAGGCAAATCGCTGACAGGCAAAATGGTTGAGCTGGAATGAAGATGCCCTAAAAAGCTGTATTTCTTTCCATTTAAAATTATTTAAACGAAATCCCTACATGGGACCCTTTACTGGATAAAGTGGATTCAGAAAACAGATGGATAGACACCTTTAAGGAAATAGAAAGAAGAAAACACTTAAACTTAATATAGTATATAATACCATATTCTCCTCCTGTCCACATGGGTTTCCTCCAGGTGCTTCAGTTTCCTCTCACAGTCCAAAGATATGCAAGTTAGGTGGATTGATGTTACTAAATTAGCTGCAGTGTGTGGGTGGGTGTGTGGGGTTGTGTGTATGTTTGTCCTGTGATGAATTTGTGCCCTGTCCAGGTGTTGTTCATCCGTAAGGACCATTCCATCAGCCGCCCTGACTGCGACTCTCCGAGGAACAGATTCAGATGTGCGTAATGCTTCAATTCCTCTGTAAGCAGGATGTGGGTCGCTAGACCACAGATGGTGTGTCACTTGCTCACAGATTCCTCTAACAAACACCTCTTTATCTGCCCTCCGAGTCCTCACAGCCGTCCCTCTCAGTTCCCGGTACAGACCAGAGTTGCCATTTAGCCGTGTGCTGCAACTCCTCTCGATGATATCCAGGGTGCCCTGCGAGATGAAACACCTCCTTCCGGGAGACACTGGTACCACCAACACCACCCTTAGCAACCTTCAGGGTCTTGTCACGGAAGGTCTCCCACATCACATTAGGATCGGCAGTCGTACCCAAATCTGCAAGTTCCTCACACAAACTGCATGCAAACTCATTAGAAACAGCCTGGTCTTGGAGTCTGGCCACGTCCAGGCTCATTTTCCTAGTAGGTGGTAACCTACTGGACCTAAGCATGATCCTAAGAGTAGCAACAACAAGTCTGTGGTCAGAATTCACAAACTGGGCACTTCTGTTGACCCTGCAGTTTTGCAAGAGCCTCCAGAGTCTGCTCATGAGGATGTGATCGACCTCCTTCACCACACCACCAGTATTGGAGTACCAAGTCCAACGATGCAGTTCAGGGCGCTGGGACCAGGATCTAGCGATTCACAGCCCCTGACCTTTTGCAAATTCAAGGAACATGGAGCCACTTTCGCCACGGTCACCAGACCCATGGGGGCCGAGACAATCCTCATAGCCAGCCCTGTCAGTGCCAGTGGCTGCATTGAAGTCACCCGTGACCAGAGGAGTGTCACCCCGTGGGTACCCATCAACCACCGAGCGAAGCTGCGAATAAAATGTCTCCCTCACCAAGACATCACTCACCGCGGTCGGAGCATACACTGAGACAACAGACAAGGCACTCAGAGAGTGCCATAATCTGAGTCTCATAATACGCTCGTTGAAAGGAGTGACATCGGACACCATTGGAAGAAGCCAATCCGCTACAGCAACAGCTACTCCCCGAGTATGACAGCCATCAGACCAACCAGACCAATAAAAGGTGTATCCACCTACAGAGATCTGGCCAGTCCCCGGTCTGCACACCTCAGAGAGTGCTGCCACTGAAATGCGGAGTTTACGCAGCTCCTCCGACAGCAGAGGAAGATGATCATCTTGCCAGAGAGACAAGACGTTCCATGAGCCCATCCGTATGGGCCGCCTCAAATTGTGACCCGCTGCAGTTGTGACCCGCTGGGCTGGCTACTTTGAGCAGTTGTTCAAAGCTGATCCTCCGGCTAGGACATTGGATATCTCTGGGTCCACGGTTCTTGAGGCTGATCCTCCAATTAGCTGTGAACCACCCAATCTCACTGAGATTGCACAGGTAGTGAACCAGCTGAAGGGGGAAAGGCTGCAGGGATCTGTGGTATCCGGGGTGAACTTCTCCAGGCTGGTGGTAAGGCTGTCCTTCTGGCATTGCAAGCAATCTTTGCTTCCATTTGGGAGACTGGCATCATCCCAACTGACTGGAAAACGGGACTTGTCGTCCCTATGGAAAGGGAAGGGTGATCGCCTGGATTGCAGCAACTATAGGGGGATAACACTGCTCTCCGTGCCGGGTAAGGTCCTTGCTAGGGTCGTCCTCAATAGGATCCGTGTTCACCTGCTTACCTACCAGCGACAGGAACAGTCTGGCTTTACACCTAAGAAGTCTACCATTGACCGCATCCTGGCACTGAGGGTTCTCATGGAGCGCAAACACAAATATCAGCAGAGTTTCTTTGCAGCCTTTGTCGATTTTTGCAAAGCGTTCAACTCAGTTGGGACATCCTGAAGATTCATGGGTTCCCCTCGAGGTTGCTGGATATCATGGCCAGCCTGTACACTGGTACTGTGAGAGCTGTGCAGAATGGAGGCAGGAACTCTGCGTTTTTCCCAGTTGATTCTGGGGTTCGTCAGGGGTGTGTTCTTGCTCCTACTCTGTTCAATGCTTGTATGGACTGGGTGTTGGGCAAGGTTGTGGGGTCCAGCGACTGTGGGACATCTGTTAGTGAAGAAAGGTTCACGGATCTTGACTTTGCTGATGATGCTGTGATCTTCGTGGAGTGAATGGAGGCTCTGATCAGGGCGCTGGAGAGACTGAGCGAGGAGTTTGAGTGTCTGGGCTTGCAAGTGTCCTGAATAAAAACCAAGATCCAGGCCTTTAATGACCTCTTGGACACAGCCATTAAGCAGTGTGTCTGTTTGCGGAGGGAGTGTTGACTTTGTTGAGAGGTTTACTTACCTTGGCAGTGACATTCATGTCTCTGGTGACTCTTCCTATGAAGTCAGTAGATGGAATGGGAGAGCATGCGGGGTCATGAGGTCACTGGAAAGGGGTGTGTGGAGCTCTCAATATCTATGCAAAAGGACGAAGGTCCAAGTCTTTAGAGTCCTGGTGTTTTCTGTCTTGCTATATGGTTGCGAGACATGGACGCTAACCAGTGACCTGAGACAAAGACTGGACTCCTTTGGTACTGTGTCTCTCGGGAAAATCCTTAGGTACCATTGGTTTGACTTTGTGTTGAATGAGCGGTTGCTCATGGAGTCTCGAATGTGGCGCATTACCTGCATTGTGAGGGAGCGTCAGTTACGGCACTACGACCATGTGGCGCGTTTCCCCGAGGGTGATCCAGCTCATAAGATCCTCATTGTTGGGGACCCGAGTGGCTGGACCAGACCAAGGGGTCACCCACGTAACACCTGGCTGCGGCAGATACAGGGTCATTTCCGGAGGGTGCGACTGGACTGCGTGTCTGCCTGGGGGGTTGCAAACTGGGATCCCGAGTTGTTTTGTTGTGTAGTGGGTGCGGCAACACACTGTACAAGTGCATGCTCCACAATTTGACTTGACAGGTGTTGTTCCTGCCTTTGCACCTGATGATTGTTGGTTTAGGCTCCAACTGCCCCGCGTCCTTGCCCTGGATAATAAAGTTAGGAAAATGGATGGATTGATGCAAGGATAATACCGCTTACATCTTGACCAAGTCGGCCTTTTCAGTTATCTGATGAAGCTAGAGGTTACATGTCAATCAGACCAACTGTATGGGGAATGCTTTAACCTCTTCAACTGATGGATTTCAGATAAACAGCCAAGGCCTGAAAGAACTGTCAAACTGGACAGGAATGAACTGAATTCAGGGAAAGATGAAAGACAAAGCAGGACTTTAGAATGTTTTGTATAACCAGTCTGTTTTGAAAGCTTAATGCAGCTTTTGATTCTCACAGGAATTGACCTTGAACATGTGCAATAACTTTAAGGATATTTTAATACATTTTAAAAGTGTTAGCCACTTTGACAGTTGATATTAAGCTAGGTGTGCACACTTAATTTGGATGAGAAAGTGGGGAGAGACAGTGGCTACGTTTTATTGGAACTTTTTTTCAATAAGAGTCCCAGTTCAGTTGGTGCTTTGTTGCAAGAATGGAGTATTTGGATTATTCACTGCCTTACTAGCATGTTGAATGAAGCCACAGACTTTTATATTAAGCTTGCTATCTGATTAGATGGTGAACTCTTTCCAATGAGCTCTGTCTCCAGAAAGAAATCTTTCTTTTTACATTTTGATTATGGATATATAATCAGTAACTAAGGAACTATAATCTGCGAAATGTCATCTAGGATTGAATGAAGACTAAATGAGCCCACCCAGGTTGTATAATTTTTTGTATTTCTTATATTTGCTGCTATTACTTATTATGCAAATATATTTTTTAAGTAAAAGCTTTAACTCAATATCTCTGTTTCATTATTTATTAGAAGTGTTACCGACTGCTGGATTGTCATTCCTTGTCTAACTGCAGTCCGTTAAGGATACAAAGTACGCTTTGTGGAATCCAATCTGTTGTTGGTAAGCTGGGTTGAAGTAAAGGACTTTAAATAGAAGACTGTCCCAATCAGCGAGCAGACTGCCATTGGAGGTCCCTAGGGTTAATACGTGGGGTATAATAAGATCAGTCAGACAGGTATGAGGTTGCAGATAATAATTACATAGCTTCCTAGGAGAAACTAGGAGACACATGTATCTGACCAACTTGTGCAGGAAATGAAAAGTCATTCATTCTTTTTCTTATCAAGTTCCCAGTCCTGTACAGGGAGATAATGTATATTATGGCAATATTGGGTGTAAGGTGAGAACCAACCCTGGATAGGGTATTAGTCCATCAAGGAATATACTCTTTAACTTTATCAGTTTAGGTCATGCGCATCTTTGGGATGTGAGAAAACAATCCATGCAGAAATGGGCAGAATGTCAGAACTCCACAAGCAGTGTCCTGGCTGGGTTTTAAATGTAGACACTGTGGGCCTGGGATGCAGCCACTGATCTATCCAGGTGCACTAGCATGCTCAACAGTATGCCCATTGATTCAAAATCCGGATATATTAGGATGTCTCTGAAGAAAATATTGAAAAAGAATCCTCGTATTTAATATAATCAGCCATTCTCTGCCAGTTATTACTGTTTTTCATCCTATAACGTTTGTAATGTCTTACAAAATGTAAACAAAATACATCCTGTTAAATTCATTATCCAAAGTCTGCTCTTATGATCATAAATCACAAAACAATAACCTTCTGTTTGGCTTTGCTGCTGTCCATAGGGTGGGTTGTAACACTATATAAAAGGACCCTAATTAGCCTGAGTATCCTGAGCAGCCTGACTTGCCTGAAGCATATGCGCAGTCAGCACTAAATAGGATCTGATTGAGTGCAAAGTGGACAAGATGCCCTTTAAAAATTCTGCAGTGGCTGTCCCATTACAAAAACTACTCAAGACTAATGAAGATTTGGGCTTGTCCAAAGATTTACTGAGCATGGTGCCTAAGTGTGCCATGCAAACAGGTGAAAACCCAGCAGAAGAGATAGCATTTGACTTTAGGCAGTACTGTAAAACTTTGATTATTCACCAACAGTGATTGTTCCAGAGTTATTTATAAACCCTGGAAGAATCTTCTCTATTACCCTTTAATTAAAATAAATTAAAAAATGGCCCAAGACCACACTCTGCAAGAGGTGAATCTGCCCTATCTAAATGATGGTGGTTATTGAATTAATATTATCTTAGGACATTGTATCCAGTATCAAGAGGCTAAATGCTGGAACTCCAATACCCTGCAATTGAAGAAGCAGGTTCAGAAAATGTATATTTAGATGAGTGCACATTGTATTGATTCTTGTCCTTTGTGACAGAGCTCACTGCATTTCAAGTGGACCTATGATATCACTGTTTTGTAGACTGCAGGAATATTTCTTTAGTTTTACATCCAAGTCACCTTAAGGCTCTTGACTATATATCTCATGAATGCAAGTCACATTTTCCCAAATTTAAAATGTCAAGTATCTGTTTCATGCAGATTATAAAAATGTTTAAAAGTGAGAAAATGTGGGTAAACCAACACTCAATCGATATGAACTGGATCTACATAAAAGAATATGACACTTAAATTTTAATGTGCAGGTTGGGAATAGACTTGCCCAGTATTAAACAAAAATGTCTGCATGAGTTCACTTATGACTTCTCAGCTACCTAGCCATCAATACTTTTCATATAATTTACTTACCATTAATAGCACAGGCTTTGATCTTTCCCACTGGGTCATTCTGCATTAACCCAACTAGCTGCTGTAAAACCTAAAGAAAGTTTGAAAACGACGGTTAGTTATGTGGATTCAGACAAAAGTTTTTAAACTGGACCAAGATAAGTGATGGGCACGAGATATACAGCCAGGCACATGATGTTTGGCAAAGCCAAGTATTAAAGATGCTAGTCTGCACGCAGAAAACAAATTATAGGCCACAGCCTTTGTTCAAAGTGCTGCTTAGAAAGTAAAGGCCAGCCAGATCAGGGATAAAGAGTCTGGCAGCAACGTCATATAAAAGATATTATGACCCTTGATTTACCAGTTTTAGCCTAACTGCACAATATGATGAGGTATGGTGGAAAGCTTCACCATTGCCTTCTGGTAATAATATTTACAAAATAAACCAATTCTATTGTCTATAGAATCTAATTAGGACATTATTCGCCTGACCAACTTAATTTAGCCACTCTTGGAATGCCCAGTAACAGATTGGCTGGATAACTGGCAACTCTAGGCTTGTGGTCCTTAGTGATATGTAGCCTCTAGGATTTAGGTCATGCTGGTATCTGTATTTCACTCTTCTCCATTGTTGCTGAGGTACTACCTCTTAAGAGATATTACACATTTGTCATTTGACATATTCATATTTAGTTTAACTTCTGTGTCAGTAAACTGCTTTGTGTATGGGGCTTTTCATACCTTTCTGACACACTCACTCTTCTTACCACTTGAAAAAAACAACCTCAGGATTCATCTCACCATCTCATCTTTTATGCAAAGAGTGGCGGCAGTTAGGCATGCCTGCTGGCGCACAATGCCGTAGTCATCGCTGAAGCAGCGTAGGAACTCGGGAAGAAGTTTAGCTGTCATGATACCAAGTTGAGCCAGTAGAGACAGTGCTGCTACCCTCCAGGATGGGGAAGCCTCCTGCAGCTTCACCCTACAGCAAAACAGAATTTCAGCCATTCAGCATCTAATTGGAAGTAAGTGGTCTGGAGACATTTTGAGGTTTCAAAAGTTAAGATTCAAGAGGCATAAATACATTTTTAAAAAACAATCTCCTTTCTCAAGGATAGTCACCATAGCAAACTGAACAATATGTTTCTAGAAGGAAATCAGCAAAGGGCCCTGCCTCACATGGGAGTCTCCTTAGCAGAAGGTTTTCACAGGAGTGGCTGTGAAAGGGAAGAAATAGTTCCAATGGGGACTGGGAAAGAAACAGCTGAGGACAAAGCATACATTCCAGGACAATTTTTCATTTAGAGGTTAAACATATCTTATATTTAAACTAAATAAAACAAAATTTGCCTTTAAGTTGTGAAAAAAATACAGTGTAATTGTGCCTGTGGTAGTTTAATAATAATCTCAATGGGTATACAGTGGCTTTGGCATTTCTAGGAGTGGCTCAGGCCACCCCTGCCACTTAATAGAACATTATCCAAAATAACCTAGAGAACCAGATGTATCTAAAGAATGATTAGTATGAGGTACGGAATTAAAACTTTAAATAATGAGTAGTACAAGAGGATGTCATCTTCTTTAAATTAAGTTTATTGAGATAGACATGTAGATATATACAGAAGACAGAGCTAATTTTATCTTCATGATATAAGATATGTATATCTATATAGTATATAATTATGACAGGGAGTGATTCGTCAAATATACAAGTGGCTTTCCTATTGGAGAGCAGGCCTAAGGACATTCCTTTCCCTCTCTGCCCAGCAGGCATCATTCGAAGCAGTGCACAGCTTTCGTAATAATTAAACGTTTGCATTACTGAAGACAACAATACACTGTTTCTATACTAGTATATTGCTTTTTCCCTAACAGGGACATTTCGGACCTCACCGAAATCCACAGAAAAGAAGGAAATCCTAAAAATCACCCACTGCCCTCATTTGCAAATATTATCGGGTCCTTGACCCGATGCATGACTAACCTAGTAAGCTGAAAGATGTTTCCAAAGGACAAAGATGATGGCTATACTTACTGATGAGGTCTTGATGGAATGTGGGAATAAAAGAGGCAAGTTTATTGCCCAGTTCAGGTGGACAACATTATTATAATGTGTAAAAATATAGTTAACAACCATGGCTGCAGCTTGACTTTTAAGTTGCAAGCGGTCAAATAAACTGAAAAATACAATTTAATTTTCTTAGTCACAACTCTTCTGCTATATAGAGTATTTACACCAAATCCCAAGTCAAAAACCATAAATTGTTTATAAAATTAAGTTACAGTTAGGTCCATAAATATTTGGACAAAGACAACTTTTTTCTAATTTTGGTTCTGTACATTACCACAATGATTTTTAAATGAAACAACTCAGATGTAGTTGAAGTGCAGACTTTCAGCTTTAATTCAGTGGGATGAACAAAACGATTGCATGAAAATGTGAGGCAACTAAAGCATTTTTTAACACAATCCCTTCGTTTCAGGGGCTCAAAAGTAATTGGACAATTGACTCAAAGGCTATTTCATGGGCAGGTGTGGGCAAGTCCGTCGTTATGTCTTTATCAATCAAGCAGATAAAAGGCCTGGAGTTGATTTGAGGTGTGGTGCTTGCATGTGGAAGATTTTGCTGTGAACAGACAACATGCAGTCAAAGGAGCTCTCCATGCAGGTGAAAGAAGCCATCCTTAAGCTGCGAAAACAAAGAAAACCATCCGAGAAATTGCTACAATATTACGAGTGGCAAAATCTACAGTTTGGTACATCCTGAGAAAGAAAGCAAGCACTGGTGAACTCAGCAACGCAAAAAGACCTGGACGTCCACGGAAGACAACAGTGGTGGATGATCGCAGAATCATTTCCATGGTGAAGAGAAACCCCTTCACAACAGCCAACCAAGTGAACAACACTCTCCAGGGGGTAGGTGTGTCGATATCCAAGTCTACCATAAAGAGAAGACTGCATGAAAGTAAATACAGAGGGTGCACTGCAAGGTGCAAGTCACTCATAAGCCTCAAGATAAGAAAGGCTAGATTGGACTTTGTTAAAGAACATCTAAAAAAGCCAGCACAGTTCTGGAAAAACATTCTTTGGACAGATGAAACCAAGATCAACCTCTACCAGAATGATGGCAAGAAAAAAGTATGGAGAAGTCATGGAACAGCTCATTATCCAAAGCTTACCACATCATCTGTAAAACACAGTGGAGGCAGTGTGATGGCTTGGGCGTGCATGGCTGCCAGTGGCACTGGGACACTAGTGTTTATTGATGATGTGACACAGGACAGAAGCAGCTGAATGAATTCTGAGGTGTTCAGAGACATACTGTCTGCTCAAATCCATCTAAATGCAGTCAAATTGATTGGGTGGCGTTTCATGATACAGATGGACAATGACCCAAAACATACAGCCAAAGCAACCCAGGAGTTTATTAAAGCAAATAAGTGGAAAATTCTTGAATGGCCAAGTCAGTCACCTGATCTTAACCCAATTGAGCATGCATTTCACTTGTTGAAGACTAAACTTCAGACAGAAAGGTCCACAAACAAACAGCAACTGAAAGCCGCTGCAGTAAAGGCCTGGCAGAGCATTAAAAAGGAGGAAACCCAGCATCTGGTGATGTCCATGAGTTCAAGACTTCAGGCTGTCATTGCCAGCAAAGGATTTTCAACCAAGTATTAGAAATTAACATTTTATTTCCAGTTATTTAATTTGTCCAATTACTTTTGAGACCCTGAAATGAAGGGATTGTGTTAAAAAAATACTTTAGTTGCCTCACATTTTTATGCAATTGTTTTGTTCACCCCACTGAATTAAAGCTGAAAGTCTGCACTTCAACTGCATCTGAGTTGTTTCATTTAAAATTCATTGTGGTAATTTACAGAACCAAAATTAGAAAAAAGTTGTCTCTGTCCAAATATTTATGGACCTAACTGTAATGTAAAGTAAATTTTACATTAACACATTTTAAAACGCTGAAATGAAGCAAACATATCCAAATAATATTTATTTCAATGACAGTAAATGTTACTTTTTTAGCTTACTAGTGTACTTATTGTAGTGATATGAGCACTTTCCTGTGGTGGGCTGGTGCCCTGCCCGGGGTTTGTTTCCTGCCTTGCGCCCTGTGTTGGCTGGGATTGGCTCCAGCAGACCCCCGTGACCCTGTGGTTAGGATATAGCGGGTTGGATAATGGATGGATGGATGAGCACTTTCTTTTAAAAAAAAATCCACGTCCGTCACTCAAACCAAATCTTTAGCCAAACATTTGGATTTTTGTCTTATGATTTATGCTCACTTATAATTATTTCTTGGCTTTTAGAGTTCCATTATTAACAAACTATGTCTAAAAATAGTTTTTTTTTGTGTCCACAAACTCGGATGAGCAGGAAATGCACACTGTTGAACTTTTATCCCGTTGTGGCAATGACTTCAGCATAGTGCCTCTCAGTGCGTTGTTGCATAACGAAACTGTAGCAATTAATGCTCAAAATGGCAGTGCACAGAAAAACCAAGATGGCAGCAGAAAAAGATGCAAAAATATGTAACTACATAAAATGACTTCTAAATTTAGAAACAGTAGCAAAAGTGGACCCCAAAAAACCAATTTTAAGACATAGTTTGTTAATAATATAGCTCCAAGAACCTATATTTATAATTTAAAACAAACACAAATCATAATGTTTGCAGAGCGGGCACTATTCAATACGAAATTCCAATTTAAAATTGAATTAATCCTGGTATTGGCTCAGAAAATAGTTTTAATAAAGCATTCACGTTGAAAGAATTTAAATTAAATAAACTGTTAAATTAAATAAACTGTAATGCTGACACATTAATCACTCAAACACTAAGTTGATGAGATTGTTCCTAACATGAGATCAGTGTTTCTACAGGCAGACATGCTACACTCCCGAAGAAGAGCTAATAAAAATAAAATGGACACCTTACTCAAACTCCAAACTACAATTAACCAAAAAACTGCATTAAGCCCAGCCCAATGAAACAAAAAAGCATCAATCCAATAAATGCATTAAAAGTTTTGAACACCACAGTGGATGCTGCTGATTTATAATATAAGACCATGTTCAAAAAATACTACAGACCACATTAATCATACCAGAACTGGGCGTCGTCAAAACAGACAACACATGCATGTACATTATATGCAACAAAAACACTTTGGCAGGTGTGAGATATACACACATGCAGCAAAGCAGAGAGAGATATAAAAATAATAGCTCACCTTAACTAGGGTCCTCTAGTAGTGCTAAATATAAAGTTTTCATTAACATTCTCATTAAAATATCCTTCCATAACTTCCTACTACTTATTAGTGTCACAAACTATAGGTCAGTCTGTCAGTCAAATCAAAATAAAATCAAATAGCCTTTAATTGTCAATTCACTATATGTGCAGAACATACAGGAGAATCGAAATACTGTTTCTCTCTCAACTTCGTAGTACAATAAAATATAAAAAGTATAAAGTATAATATATAAGATAAATAACATTAGAACTTGTAAAGTAGACATGTGTACAATGTGCAATAGTCATTAGTGCAAAAGCCAATTACAGTAAAAAAAAAAAAAAAAAAATGGGAAGGTGCATTATAGAGTAGCTTATGAGATGTACAAAAAGACAGACAGTTAGCAGCAGATGTAATATTGAGTCCTTATATAATACCAGCTGAGGTAGCGTACTTGGTAGATAGTGACTCTTGTTACGGTCCAGGGGCAGGGGGCAAGGGGGGAAGGTAGTGGACAGAGTTCAGCATCCTGACAGCTTGGTGGATGAAGCTGTTAGACAGTCTTGTGGAGTGGGCCCGGAGGCTCCGGTACCTTTTCCCTGAGGGGAGGAGGCTAAAAAGGGAGTGAAAGGGGCGGGAGGAGTCACCAGCAATGCTGATGGCTCTACGGGTGAGACGGGTGTGGAAAATGTCCTTGAGGGAGGGCAGTGGGGCACCAATGATCTTACTGGCCGCATCCACTATGCGTTGCAGGGACTTCCTACAGGAGGCAGTGCAGCTTCCATACCACACAGAGATGCAGTTAGTGAGGACGCTCTCGATTGTGCCCCGGTAGAAAGAGCACATGATGGGGGGTGGAACTTGTGCTCTCCTCAGTTTGCGTAGAAAGTAGAGGTGAGTTTGACCTTTTTTGGCCAGTGATGTCATGTTATCTGACCAGGAGAGGTCCTCTGAGATGTATGTCCCCAGGAACTTGGTGCTACTTACCCTTTCCACAGCTACACCATCGATGGTCAGTGGGGGGTGCTGTGAATGACCTCTCCTGAAATCGACTACAATCTCTTTGGTCTTTCCCACGTTCAGGAAGAGATTGTAGTGTTTACACCACTGGACCAGTTGGCTCACCTCGTTCCTGTAGTTGGCTTCGTCGTTGTTGGTGATGAGGCTGACCATGGTTGTATCGTCTGCA
The DNA here is from genome assembly GCF_900747795.2 of Erpetoichthys calabaricus. Lineage (NCBI taxonomy): Eukaryota > Metazoa > Chordata > Cladistia > Polypteriformes > Polypteridae > Erpetoichthys > Erpetoichthys calabaricus. The sequence goes on along the minus strand of NC_041409.2, from coordinate 71,620,314 downwards.
AACTTGACAATGTGATTGGAACTGTAGATTGGTACACAGTTGTGGGTCAGCAGGGTGAAGAGCAACGGGCTGAGCACACACCCTTGTGGGGCCCCTGTGCTCAACATGATGGTCTTAGAGTCAGTCAGTCAGTCATCATCCAACCTGCTATATCCTAACACATGGTCACGGGGGTCTGCTGGAGCCAATCCCAGCCAACACAGGGCGCAAGGCAGGAACAAATCCCGGGCAGGGCGCCCAAACTATAAGTTAGTCAGTCAGTCATTGTCCAACCCGCTATATTCCAAGCACTAAAAAGTTCCAAAACACTTCCAATAATGCCCACTAGAGGGGGACATCACTGTCAATGCTTAGCTAGTAATAAGGGCAAGCAGCAAATCTACATAAACACAGAGATTTATTCTTCACAATAAGTATTATGTACTGTCTGCTTTATAATTATTATCAATTACATTAACAGCTTTCAACATATGCACAAGCTCATGCCTATAACATTGAGCTACATCTGGGCCTAAAATATATTCATACCTGCTAGAAGCATTCCAAAAATCACAATCATTAGCTATTAGATTTGAGTGTTGAACGCTCATTTTCTGTAAGCGAATTAAAAACATGCAAGAGAGAATTACTTAGAGTGGGCGAAGTTTAATTATCATATTTGTTGATTATTAATATATTTACATTACCTGTGGCCTTAAAAATAGAGGAAAAAACAGCTTTTATTTGTGATTTATTTTAATAATGTAATGCAGTCTGTTAGGGTGGTTCTGAAGCCCCTGGCCTACTTGTTAACTATACCCATATTAGTGACATTGGGAAATTGAAATTGTTTATGAACAGCAGTTACTTTATGATATTTATTGTGGGTTCTTGTAGCCTATTTGGACAAATGAGAATCTTCTCCTCAAGTAATGTCTGCCATGTTTATGTCACACACACCTACTTATTCTATATGTGTTGACTTTCCTCAGTCCTTTCCAACCCCGTGCTGATCAAGTGTTAGTCAAAGGTGTGTACAGTCTGACCTTCAGGAGAAGGTCTAATGGTCATCCTCAATGAAAAAAAGACATAAGTGGTAGTTTTTTCATCTATACAGTATATACAGTATAAAGGTCAATGTATGTGTGTGTGTATGTATGTATGTTCCAGCATCACTTCCTAATGGTTGGAGCGATTTTCATGAAACTTGGTACACATGTTTCTCATTGGTCGACTAAAAATACTGTAGGATGAAATCAACCCTAACCTACCCCCTTCTGGGTAGGGTGGGGGGTGATCTTGCAGTCTTGTATGCATGTTATCATCCAGTTGACCCTTGGAATGACCACCAGAGGGCGAACTGGAGGTGACTTCCAGCATTCTTTATGTTTGAGCACCACCACTCCCTTGTTGTTTTTGACATTAAATAGACTTGGCTGATTCCAAGCGTCAACAAGATGATAACACACATACAAGACCGCAAGACAAGCACATTAGTGAGTCTTCATTGTTTGTTAATTTATTTTTATTCTTAAAGTTGTGTTTTTTTAAATTATATTTTTCTCAAACAATTAAAAAAACACTATTTTCCTCCCGGGCAACACCAAGTATTTTAGCTATGTTAGCTAGTTTACTATAAAAGTGAGAGGTACTGACTAACTGGACTTCTCCTTGCTTTTATATTGTAGGCTGCAGCTATGGTATGAGATCAAGAGAAAAAAAATAAGAAAAGAAGCAAGTCAATGCTAGCAGGTCAGACATACTGTATTATTCAAATTAAATTCCATTGTGGTACACTGCAGTCTAAAAACTTTAGCTCAGGAATTTCCATGGACTGCATGAACTCAAAAGTATCAAGTCCTCTTTAAAGTGTTGTGATTCCTGAGAATTTATTCTGTGTAAAAAGCATACTGTGAGACAAACATAGTCAAAGGAAATATTGATGGGGAGCTAAAAAAGTTATTGAAATAAAATGCAGTTTTATTTCAATCTGACCTCACATACCTGACCTCATCGTGTACCTCTTTTCCCAAACCAAATCTTCCCAGGGCTTGTGCAGCTGCCTGTCGCACATCGGCATTCCAGTCATTCCACATCAAGAACATGAGCTTTTTAGTCAAATCCTGAAAACAACATAGACCAACACGTTGATACAGTGCAAACAAGCGTACAAATAGTTATCACAGTTATGGATTGTTCATATCAAACTGCAGTCAAGACCGTCTTTGTACTCTATAGTTTGCTGATAATGGTTTAAATCCAATCTTATATTTATTGTTTACATTTTTATCTTCAAATACCATGACAAAAGAGGCATGAATGCTGACACCTCAAAGCTGCACTCTAATTTAGGGATCTCAGGAGTTGTTCATAAACAAGGCTGGGCACTTTGCTACTGCAGTACACCACAACTAGCATGGTGGACCCATCAGTGTATACAGACTTGGAACACAAAGAGTGGAGTAAAGTAGTCCACATCTGGCCTTCAAAGTCTGCAGTACTCTTTGAGCTACAGTGCCTGCTTGCCTTCTTTCCAGGTACAGCTTCCACATCTTAACTGACTAATTTTGGGTTCACAATATTTAATGGGCTGAATCACAGTTCCATGGTTTTGGGTTCAAATTTCTATCAAGTCACTCTATACTGTATGTGGTGTTTCTATATTCTGCTTGCATCTTCCTGGGTTTTCTTTTGGTTCACCAGTTTACCCCTACATTCCAAAGTTGAACAGAGTTTAATTGATATCCCTAAATTGCAGCGGGATGACTGAATGTGTGTTTGTGTGAATATGTCCTATGATAGATTGGCATGTTGACTGGAGATGATTCCTGTCTTGCCCTTGATGTTGCTATGACAGGCTCTTGCAGCACCTTATGCTCCTAAATTAGAGAAAGTGGGTTCAAGAAGCAGATGGATGAATCGATGGATAATTGCACATATTTTGTTCTATTCTAGAAGAGATAGACTTTGTAACACTTTTTTGGCTTGAGAGTGATATTCCATCTGCCTATGCAGGATTTCTCAGTAAATTACATTTTTGCCATAATGCACCTGTTAATACTTTAATATTTCAGTGTAGGTTACTATGATAAACTGTGAAGACACTTTGCTGACCCCATCTACCAAGTTAAGCAAGACCTTTCTTATAATTCCCAAGGAGGTATGATTTTCAAACATTAGGATTTTTTGTCAAAGGAGTAAGTGAGACAAGTGAAAGAGACAGCCAAATAGCCAAAGTCTAATAATGAATTGCTATTCTCAGTTTTCTGTTGCTTATTAAGCCTGTCCCATACTGGAACATCAGCTTCTCTTAGGCACCCACAGTTCATCACCCACTAAGCAGTTAAGGATAAGGACTCATTTGATTGTGGAAGAACAACAGCAAATGGCTACACATTTTAAGGAGAGTTTCAACTTAAGTTTTGACTGATTTTGAGTTTCTTGTGTTAATTTTTATAGTTCTTATATATTCTGCTTTCATTGCTTTAATTAATGTTAGTTTTCAATCCCAAAAAAAACATGTAAAAGCATTCTGTCTTGGGGAAGTCAGATGATCACCAATTCCTTCTTGCTTAACCCACAAAAGACACGTCTGCACATCTCTGTCATTCTCTTGTTTAATTACTGCTGATCGGATATGCTAATCTTTCTGCACAAATCACAGTAACACACTGATAATCAAATGTCACTTATTCTTCACTACTGTCTACAATAGTGTGTTTAATAACAAACTGCATCTACTCTGCCTTACCTGCACTATACTGTAGAACAAATGGTAACTTGGTCAACTCCATTAATGTAATCTTATCTTGAGAAGATAATACTGTATGTTGTGATGATAAGTAAATGCCTACTGATTTGTTGCTCTATTAACTAAATAACATCCATGAAATCACACAGTTCAGATCTACTTCCAGGTAGAAGTACTCAAAAGACCATGTGCTGTATATTCTTTTCTTCCCATACATTTCCAACAGGTCTATTTTAAAAATTATCGAACAAAGAAATAAAATACACAAACATGTAAGCTTTAGTCATGGAATAAGCTTGAAAACATAAACAATACACATTGAAAAGGCATAATCATGTCACTCAGTTTCACCCTGAAGCAGTGTGGTCTAATGTGCATGAAAACCAGCATGTCAACAAATGAGTAAGAAATAACTTCAAAATCACAGCAAAGAAATAATGTAATGGTCCAGAACTGGACCATACCTTAAGATAGTTAGTATAAGGTACAATCAACATTGCTAGTATAGCAGCACAAACTTGTATACTGTCGATACCAAATGATGTCCTGTGTGACACTAGACCAAGAACTGGACAACTGTATCTCAGGAATGGAATGAATGATCGGCACAGTGATGATATGACAAAGTTGGCATAATATACAGTATGCCCTGCAGGAGTAAGGTTTGAGGACACCACTGGATACTCACTTACGTTTTTTCAGAAGATATCTGTGTATAGTGATGCATTATCTTAATATAAAATGACACTAGACATGCCTGTTATGAAAAGTCATTGATATCCCAAATAATATCACCAACTCTATCCGTATGCCATTCAAGAAGGCCATTTTCTATACAGTATCTTTGTGCAAATACAGGGGCAACAACCCTAAGCAGGATTAATTGTTGATGATTACCAAATTTCATTTTACAGCAGTGCAGACTTATTGATAATGAAACCAGTCTAGATGCAGCCAGTAGTAGTAAGTGGTCAATTGCAGATCTCACACTATTCTGAGTTAAACTGGGCCACTGCTTCTGGATATTAGTAAATTTGTTAACTACTTGCTAGTTAGGGCATTTATGAATTACTCTATGTCCATTACAGAGAGCCAAGATGTCTTATTATTACATTAATGTTAATGAAGAGCTGTATCGGTATGTATTTACAAAAGGATCAGAACAATGGTAAAGGTTATTCCAACTCTGAAAAAAACAGAAAAGAAGGTTTGACATGCCCGATGATGGCTACATAGTTGAAATGTTGTGTCTCTAACCTTTTTTTATTGTGGGTATAAATTTAATTTTTCTTCATATGGCATTTGTGCTTTGTTGAACAAGTACAGTATGACATTAAGCATGCGAATCACTTATAGACCTACCTTGTTGACTGGCCCCTGCAAACTGGGCAGAGTATTACAGGCCAAGATTCTGTGCCTCCAGTTTCCGCTATTCAGGGTCTCTGCTAGCAAGCAGCGCACTGTGCTCTGTAGAAGCAAATGTAAAGACATTAGGAATAAATATGTGCTGGATTGCTTTCACCTTCCACTGTACTTAATAATATGTATTACTAAGGAAAACATCAAACCTCACAAAAGTTCTACCTTATCATTGATTATGTGCATACAGAAGGAGGGCAGATTTTAAGTCAAACTATTCAGTCAGACATCTGTCAGAACTGTTGAACCACCTTATAACTTTCCCCTGGACTTTCCAAACACTCCTTAAAAATATTGCACAATCACAATATCCTTCTCTGTTTCTATGTAATCACTATGTGTCAGAGGTTGTACATTATGACATAGCAGGTGATTTATTGTGATATTAGAATTCAATCAGACACAAAAAGTACTGAGAACCCTATGTCTCTCACTGTCTCAGAGTCTTTATGGGTTATTGTCAGACATACAGTACATGGATATGTGTACCAAATATGGTATAACTATCTGAGCTGAAGTGATTGTCCTGATCCCTGTAACTTTCAATTTGGTATTAAAGTGTAACATCCTCAGTTGGTGTGATGTCACCTGAGTATTGCATCAATCACTGTGGGATTAATGTATGACTAATACAATATAGCAACCCATGTTGTACTGTCTCCTTACTAGTTTATCTCTCACTGTTTGTCCATTGGCGACATCTCAGTTGCCCATGCCTAGGTCCTTGCTTCCAGCACTCTCGAAGTGGTCAGAGACATTCACCAGGAACCCCACTACTGCATTGTGCTTTACTATGAGCTTTCTTTGACTGATTATTTATTGGACAGTAAGCCAATAATAAATTAAGCTAAGTGTATCCTTTCTTTAGTGTTATTTGTATTCTTTCTTCATCTGACAATTGCTGTTGTACTACAGGGGAAGGATATATTTTATTTTATAATATTGATAAATATATATTAGTTTAGTGAAGCTGCAGTCTCTTAAAATAACATATTTTCAGGGAGTATAGGCCACCTGCTAGATGATCCTAACCTGCTATTCATTCTGGTTCTGAAAGCAAAGGCCAAGGCTTAAACTATGACACTGTTCCTGCCATATCCCATTAATTACTCCTGAAAATTCACCTTGGTTATTTACTTATTTATTTAGGTTCTTCTGGCCACCATCAGCTGTTTCATCCTGGCTGAAAAGATGTCTGCTAACCCCAATCTGTAACTCACTGTGGTATTGCTGAGTGCTGCCAACAGCTCCATAGCTTGCTTGAGATCACCGTCTGCCTCATTCTTTAAGAGCTGATCCAGAAGCCTTTGTACAACTGCTAGACTTGTGTCACCCTCCAGGGCCAGGCACTGGGCCGATGCCCAACTGTTTGCATGTGAACCTGAAGAGAATGAAATGCCACATATGCAGTGTTAAGTGAGACAGGATAACTACTAGAAAACTAGTGAAGTCTCTAATTCAATGTAATACAATGTCAATTGCTGCTTGAGTTTGTGTTCAACCCTATCCAAACTGCAACTGCACCCATTATCTTATACCCACTATATTTGTGCATAAGAAAATTGCTGCATTTCTTTACAAAATGTAAAGGTAAAATAAAAAGTGACAAGAATGGAGCTGCAATGTCTAGGAAAGCTGTTCCTACAACATTTACACTCACTTTGTGGCATATCTTTTCCATTTGCCATCAAGATAAGAATAACTGCATATAAATATATCCAAAGGTGTTTACCACTTTAATCCACAATTTAAAATAGTTTATATTGTGGGGTAACAAGTCTGTTGCCCATCAAAGAGAATACAAGGGAATAAGAAGCGTTGAAGAGCAGAGCTTGCCTACCTTTTCCTAGTGCTTCAAGCATGATGCCCCTGGCCTGCATGTTGCCAGTCTTCAATGTGTACTGGCAGATTGCTGCTGCAATTCTCACTTGTTCACTGGAATCCTGAAGGGCGTCATTGAGAAGTGGCAGGAGCTCTTCGGGAAGAGCCTGTACATCCGGGGCTCTTCCATAATCACCACTTTGAAGAGCTGGAGGTGAAAGAGTACTGTTTTGTGAGGCAAACTGTAGACACAAACATGGTGTACACCTGTGTGTGTTTATACAATCGTTAGTCACACAAGGGGTGCTCATAATAGTTTTTTTTCATTGAATGCATTTGATAACACAATGTAATCTTGGTAGCTCTGTAAAACTGCTAAGGGTGGTGAAAATTATTAAAAGTGCAACATGAAATAAAAATTGAGCGATTGAGTTATGAGTAGAAAATACTTGGGAGTATTTACTGTAAATATGTTATATAAAACACAAACTGCTTGATTGACTTAACTCTAACAAAAAGATGTAAGGGAAAGGGATGAAGGAGAAATGGTTGATCTAAACTGTAGAAAGCATGTCACTTACAAAGGTATGGGGAGGACCAGTTCGTCCAAAAACAGTATTATGTTCACTGATAAGTCATCATCTAAACCATTCAATAACAATGTGCTTAAATTAAAGGAAAACCGTGCTATATTTACTGATTAATTTTAGGAGTGCACAGTTTCCATCACAGGTTTGTGGGAAACTGAAGAAATGAGTCATGGTTCAGCCAGCTATCACCCTTGCTTAAGTTAATTTTTGGTATATTTAATGTTTTTCTTGATATTGAAGTTTTCATGTTTCATTATTTCTGTTTTTTGTCTTATTATGTAAAACTAGCCATGCCACTTGTCAAAGACAGGTAATAGAATAATCTAAAAATATTTGCTATCTCCTGCCCTATGTGTACCTTCAGCACTTTTCCTCTGTATTTGCATGCATCTGACTGTCTCTTCACTAGCACTCCCTCTTTTGAGTGCGTTCCCATAAAACCTGCTTCACAGACTGAAATTTTGAGGCACCTTTAACACCTCCTGTCTGCTTTTATGCTTCACCCATGACAATGACTCTCTCAGTGTGCCATTTCGCCTCCTCTTATTTCTGACACTTGCACTTTCTCTTCTGATCACATCACCACAGCCAAATTGGCCAATCATACCAAAGCCATAATGACCAATCATATTGCTCTAAGGGACAGGGCACACACACACAGACCTTAGTGTTTTATTATATAGTAGATACTATTTTCCTTTGGTTATGCTTTCTTTAATTACGTAATTTATATCTATTGTGTTTCTATGTGTAATACTCTGTTATGTCACTCGTATTTTCTGGGTGGTACCCCAAGAAGCTGGGCTATCCTGATGTCACCACTTCTAAGCCCTCCCTCTAGCTTTCAGGGCAAAGCAGAGGAGAGTTCCAGAGTGGCGCATTGAAGTTTTCTGGAATGATTGTTAAGTATCATGTTTTCTTTGATTTGAATTATTGGCTTATGAGTTCTTCTTTTCTGGATTCCAGATTCTGATTGCAGATTGTATTTTTGGGAGTTGGTTGACTCAAATTGCCTTTCGTTTTGTTCTTTTTGAGCATTTTTGTGATTATGCCTTTGTTAAATACATATTTGTTTCATCTATGAAGATTACTTGGTGGACTGGTCTCTACAAGCCTAAGATTTTTCATGGTTTCCTTTTTCTTGACAAGCACTTTTAAATTGTGGTACAATTAGATTATATTTATGAGCTAACACCTTTCAAGCTTTCATAGGCCAAAGCAGGCCATTAAGTTTGGGGTTAAGCCAGTTGGGGTGAGCCCTATTCTAGGGAGGCTTGACCTGGCTTGAGGAGAAACCTTTAGAAGGTCTCACAGTCTCTCTTACTATGGTCCTGACTCCAGTTCATATCTAAATGCAAAAATCAATTCCAGAGTATGCCCAGTACTACAGCTGAAAACTGTTGAAATGGAGTTCGTATATTCTGTTGGTGGTTTGTATGAGTTGTCTGTAAGCATTTTTATTTACTCCAACATGCCAAAGATGTGCACATTTAATTGACTGAGAAATCTAAAGTGACCTAGTGCAAGCGCATGCTTGAATATACCCTTTGGTGGACTGGTACCATCTCAGGAGTTGCCACCTGTAATTTAACTGATTCCACTGGGACAGGCTCCCTTTGATTTGCAATTAACAAGATGATTGAGGAAAAAGGGCAAATGTATTAAAGAAATGTATGTATGGCACAAAGTGATGGTAGGAGTCTGGAGATCTAGCCCCATGCACCTTCAGAGCTTTGTCACTCCATATATGCGATTTAGGTACCTCTGGCACTGCCATTGCTGAAGCTAACAAATCTTTTGCTTAAGAGTTGTCAACCCTGACTATGCAGTAGTGAAACAGCCACTCCATCACACTTGGAACTGCAGAATTGATCTCCACATTTCAAAAACTATTGAAGACCCACCTTTAAATACATCAAACTTACTGCTAACTCTGTGATTATTTAGTCTTAGTATTTTTGCAAAATCTCACTAAATATAAATGATACTGTTCACCTAAGCCCTTAGTAATTGTCAGAATCCTCTTGTGGTTTGTAAGATGCTTTCAAGAGCAGCATTTTCTTAAGAAATTAACATGGATGATACAGGACTACATGTCAAGGCAATTTGTTTTGGCAATTTGTTTTGGCCTCTAGAATTCTCTTCTGGCACATTGATTGAAATGTGTGGCCATGTATTTCACACTGTGACATGCTGCCAAGGCTAAAAATAACAGTAACAAGGAGGAGCTGTAAAACAGCAGGCCGGCAAACAGAGTGGCTTGTTTCTTCTGCCTAGTTCAATCTGTAATAAAACCGCAGATGTCTGTTAACCTTGACTGATGAGAGAAGCAAACCTGTAACTCCTACACAACATTATAATAAAACAGCCCCTGTGGTCCAATTAGGGCCAATTGGGCACTGAGTCAACTTTCTTTAATCATTTTCATCAGTAAGAGTAAGAGCATGGGCTACTTGGCCTGACTGTGGTTGTCTCTTTTAAGACTTGTACAGATAAAAACTCTGCATACCAGTGAAAAAGCAGTACTGGATTGAAATTGTTTTAGAATGCTTGAATAGGGGGATTGTTGATGTGATTTTCTTTAGTATGTATTTGAGATTTTTCAAGTCTGTCACAGGGCACAGTCATGAACACATTGATACTTAGGTCCAGTTAGCCAAAACAAAATGTCTTTTGGACGTGACAGGAACTCAGAGTACCTTAAGAATACTCAAATGACCATCAGGAGAACATGTAAGCTTCTAACTGAGAATGTCCAAGGTAATGAAATTAACTGGTACCCATGCATTGTGCTTAGGTTAACCTAACCATTCCACCATAATGCTTCACAATTACAATGCTTATTATAATGCAGGTTTTGTGAATGTGTAATTTAGACTCAAAATTTCTGTCATGGTTCCCTAAGATTTATAGTACTAGCTGATGCAGTAGCCATGCCGTCCATAGCATTGAACAGATGCCCAGAGTTCACCGCTGTAAGTGCAAAAGATAACTTGTATGCTTACATGCTTCAGTGTATTTATGTAATTTGTATACTTAAATACTTGTTGTATATGCAATATGCTTACATTACTCCTTATTAAGCAGAAAATACTTCCTTATTCATAATTATTTGAATAAACACATTGTCCTCATTATGAATTAGTTTTCCTTGTTCTTCTGTATCAAGATCTTTTACTAGTACTAGGGTGTTGTACCGTGTTAGCCATTATGAATGTAGAGAAAAGCCAAGCAAAATGACACCTTTTATTAGCTGACTAAAAAGATTACAATATGCAAGCTTTTGAGGCAACTCAGGCCCCTTCTTCTGGCAAGATATAATCATGCATCTTACATCTTGCCTGAAGAAGGGGCCTGAGTTGCCTCAAAAGCTTGCATATTGTAATCTTTTTAGTTAGCCAATAAAAGGTGTCATTTTGCTTGGCTTTTCTCTAAGATCTTTTACTGTAACTTTTGTTCTCATAGTTGCTCAAGCAAAAAATGGGGTAAATACAGCACATAAAACAGAATACAAGTAATTGTCTTCACAAAGCTAGATGGTCAAGTCATTATTGCCACCTCAGAAATACAATACAGTGCTCCTCAACCCTTTGCAGGTGCAGTGCACCGTAACAGTTTTCAAGGCAGAATACAAGATTAGATTATACCACTCACTAAATATAGAATTATCACATATAAGGATACAGATTTGTTCAAATACATCAAAACAAATTAGAAACTAACATAAAGGAAAATCAACAATATCTGTCCATCAGCTAATTGTAGAACCATGGCTAGACTGTAGAAAAGGAGTCAGAGAAAAGACAGACACAGAGTCCTGGAGATCTTGGCCAAATAGCTGCCCCCACCTTACTGGCCATTCTGTAGCTGAGTCAGTGCTGGGCTGGCTAATCTGATGAAAGGACCCTTCTACCCGGTGATTCCAGTGATCCTTTGCTCCTTTACTGAGAAACTTGTGTCCTACCCTCTCTGAGAACTGTGAAAAGCATATCTTTTATCAAGTCAACCAAAGGCCATTCTCCACTGTTTCACTTGAAAGCTTGTGATGTCACAGTCACTTTGTACACAATATATTCTTAACCAGAACTCTGGAGATTTATGAAAACTCTGACATTTTAATTAACAAATCATTTAATCAAATTGCAGGTGTTAAAGTTTAATTTCCAAATTCCAAAATATTTAAGATAGAAGCTAGTAGCTGAATGCTCCCAACCTAGTAGCTGAATCATGAAATTATTGATGTGTTGCTAGCTGCATACTGTACAAACACACCAGGCCTTTTAGCAAAAAGCTGAAGTGTGGCACGGCAGTGCTGTGGTTAGCTCTGCTTTTTACTGGTTCACTCATTTTGGATTTGAATCCCTCTCCTGGTCAAAGAGCACAAGTCAGTAACAATCCCTGGACAAGGCACCATTCCATAGCAGGATGAACACACACCAAACACATACTACGGCGAATTTAGCGTTGCCAGTTCACCAAACCTGCATGTCTTTGGGCAGTGGGAGGAACCTGGAGCACCTGGAGGAAACCCATGCAGACACAAAAAGAAGATACACACTCCACGTAGGGAGGATCTGGGACCTGATCCTTGTGTGTGTATGGAATTCACAAGATCACCATATGCATGAGGGGGTTCTCCCTCTGATAATCCAATCCCCAAAACATGCATGTTACTGTCTATTTTATTGCTTTAAATTGTCTCTTTGTCAATGTTTGCATATGACTGCGCCTGATGCTTGCGGAATAGCTTTAGCCCACTGTGATCCTAAAAATGGATTAAATGAGTCTGAGAACAATACCTTATGTTAATCATGCTGATTTAGCAGAAACCTAGGACATTCATTGACAGTAAAACATATAAGAATTATTTACAAGCATCTTCAGTTAAAGTGAAACTGAAGTAGTTTTTTAAAAGAAAAAAATATTAGTGATATACTAGTTCAGTCTATGCTTTTGGTGAAATGTGTTGGGAGTATTGGGGAACCAATGAGAGGTGGAATAAAAACACTTCATTCTTCAGAGTCCGTTCTGCTCTATTTTCAGATGATGCCTGGAAGAGTGACAACAAGGGCAAGCCCCAGAAGGAAAATCATATGCACTGTTGAGCCAGCACAACCCAAGAGGGGTGGAAAGGATACCAGAAAACATCCCTTCTGAACACCTGGCAACCAGGGAGTATAAAACACATCCATATTAGAGTGAGTTCAGTTCACCTAGAAAAAGTACAGCTCTGCCTGGGAGGTGTTGACTTCCCAGAGCAGCTTAGGTTTTCCAGAAAGGAAGAGTACTGAATGGGATCAAGGACCTAATTAAACAATTTGACAATACACAAAACCAGTATACCTGGTTTTACAAAGGTAATTTATGAGGTTCAAGCATGATTTGCTATGTCTCCATTTAATTAATCCCAGTAAAAAACAAGGACATGAAACCAGCTTTAGAAAAGATTTTAGGTCAACCTCTGCAAGTCAGAGCACAGAGGAAAGACTCTTAATTTGAGTGAGGACTTTATTATACTTCAACTCAATTATCCTGTAATAACCTACAGTAAAGAGTTCTATGGCCATCAAGAAAAACAGCATTATCCTCAGTGGTGCTCTCAGCTTCAGTCATCACTGATGTTGCTCAATCTGGTTTCTCTTCAACAAACATAAGGAGGATCCATCTGTGTGAAAGCATGATTCCAATACAACTTAGAGTCACAACACTGGTCATCTCTTGAACTATTGTTACTGCCTTAAGTCAGGTCTCCATGACAAAACCTTATTTTTACTTTACTGTGTTTCTAGGACAGCAGTGCTCAAGGTTAAAATGTAATACATAAAGTATGACACAAAGGAGGACAGTGTTGCATATAGTAATGATTCTGTTTAATCTGAATTCTCCAGAATATATTATTAAAGTTTACAAAATTGTAAGAGACTAAACTGACAAATATCCAATGTGTAAGTAGTTAACCTGGTTTATTTAGTAAAATACTCAAACAAACTGAACAGCCAATCATTAGCTCAACTGAAAAATATAAATAAACACTGGAAGTCTTCACTTTGAGGCCCAATTAAAACTGTCTTCAACTTTTGCTGCCTTACCATGTGCTGTGAAATATCTTCACTGAAGTGATTTACAGAAATTCATGGAAGGTAAATATATTTAAAGATGTTACCTTGAGAAGGACACATAGACCCAACAACCATGAAAGACATTTGTAGATGTGAAAGTTTGAGTTAAGCGCTGTGTTGTACAGACCTACATCACTATGAATGACCCATTGGATCCAATGTAATTCTTTGCAGTCCTGAAGAACTGGTCAGGCAAATAATAAAACTTGGGCATAAAATAATGTGACCTTTAAAAATCATTTCTGTAATTTCAGTTGCTACATAAATCTGATTAATTACTAAAATACACCATACTGTTTTAAGAAATATGTGCTAATACAGCAGTCATACAGGATGCAGACAAGACAAGCAACACCCACATTACCAGAAACCCAGTGAGGACCAGTGAAGAGACACTGAATAAAATGGCAAAAGGAAAATCAGACATTTGGCAGTTATTTCCCATCGTCCATTCCATTCTATTTGTTGATGAGAAAGGAAAACACCTGTGATTTGCCTACTGTAAAGTTTCAAAATACAATAGTAGTAATACAGGCTTTCCCAATTTTAAAATATCACTCAGACAAGCTACCAGGACACAACTAAGCTAACATCCACAACAAACACAAAAGTATTAAGTGACTTAAAACTCAAGCAAGCAAAAAATGTATGTATTTTATTTGTCAGAATAATCAGCTTTATGACAGTCTCTGGAAATAATTTTATTGAATTTACTTCACGCTTAGCTAAAATTTATAATCATGGATTATAGCAAGAGTCCAACAGGATTTGCTGGACCTGATTTAACATTTTTGTGGCACAGAATGTAATTTTAGTGCTGTTAGTGGGACTGAAGTTGGTTCTGTGTCAAAGCTTGAAGAAACAGATAACTTGCAAGAATGGGATGAAAAAAGTCAGTCATGAGCAACCTTCTCCTTTGTTGTTTTCATAGCATTGCTTTGAGTTGGGGTGACAAGATTTTCCTACATCTAATACAAGATGGAATATCTAGTCACCCTTCTTTTAGTTCATTTGCTTTCATCTTTCTTCCTTACCTGGTAACTCTGAACACTATGAGCATATTTTGTGTGAAACTGCCTCCATATGTTGTACTCAATGAAGACTGCTACACCATCTTTGAAAATCAAATAAGATACCTTTCATTTCACCTTTGTAAAAAATGTCTGATCCTATGTACATACAATCCAAATTCCAGTCTCAAATAAGCTAGCCAGGTCACTTCAATGCGATTTGAATGATGGCTTGATGATGCCTTTCCTGTAGGACTACAGCTTTCACCTCAACCCAATTAAAACAAATGATTTAATTTCAAGTGTTAAAAATTCTTACCTCAGAGGTATGAAAAGTTGAGGAAAAATATATATTTGTGATCTTTGATAGGTGATCTTTTCTAATTCGAGTAATTAATCAATAAAGGAAGGTAATTCTTTCTCATGTGTAGTGTAATTCAGCAGAAGAAGCTGGTAAGATGAAATCCTTCCATTCTTCCCTCCAATAGTCCAAACTCAGGGACACCCCTGCAGCATTACATTCAAGGTAAGAACCATCCTTTGGTGAGGTGCTACTCCATCAGAGAACACAGTAATTCACATTCACTTATGCCTTGCCAAATTTTCATGTTATTGTGATGTATGAGAAAACAAATGCCACAAACAAACTTAGAGAATGTGCAAACTCCATAAATTCTACACTAAATTAGGACTTGAAACCAACAGATCTGTAAAGTATTAAGGAAACAAATGATCAATCTGAATAAAAAAAAAGTATACTTTGACTGGGACAAAAAAACACACAATCTGACTAGTAAAAATAGCATAAAATAAAAATATCTGGATAAACAGAATTAGTGGTAGTGGAGTTTCTCTCTGTGCGGAGCTTACACATCATCCCCGAGTCTGGAAGAATTTTCTACAGGTGCTGCGATTTCCTCCTACAAACCAAAGTTTAGCCAAAGCCCGACTACTAGAAGTATCAGTCCAAAGTAACAAATTACATTTAAATTCTAACACTCATGATAACACCTTCTTGAAGAGCAAAGGTAACGAAGAACACACAGAAAAAAAGCAAAACAAATGCAAAAATTGCATACATTTGGAACACCACACAAACAGCTTCTCGTTCTCTATAGGATCCAAGAGCTGACAGTTCTTTAACTGGGGAAAACTACTTCTGTGATGTCACTGGTGATCCCAAGAGCATCATACTACTGCAAAGTACTTGAGTGTCTGTACCGCACAACTTAAAAATACATGTGCGTCTACAATGACCTAATGATGATATGGCCATCATGGAGACCCAGAAGACAGATAAAGATTGCCAGCCAGATAAAATGGCAGGAAAACATGAACGATAATAAAATGAAAACAGTCTGAATAAACACATCTGACTGCTGAACCCAACCTATTAATTAAGCAATTAATTGTCTGAAAGAACAAAAATATGTAATTGACTGATTGCATCAAGGATAATTCCTCCTCATTCTAAGGCACAGATAGATTTGATAAGCCTTCTGATTTGTGAAATACTATTACTACTAGTGAATTACCTGTCACAAGATCTTCTTGGCTAATGCAGGGTTGATGGACAACACCAGAAGCACATGTGGCCACAGCATTGAGCCGGACACTTTCATGAACACTCTTCAGGTCTCTGCATAGTCCCTCAATTGTTACTTCCTGCCAGCGAGTCACTATACAGAAAGACAAAGGGGCCATCACTCAAAGGAAAAGTGCATCCATCTTCTCTAATATTTTGGTTCTTCATTAACAGTTTTCAGCCTTAGGTGACTGAGCATAATAGGTAGTACGAAGTCATGCTCCCACATCACACAAAACAAGCTTCATTCAAATTAATATATAAAAAGAATTGGGGAGTGGGTGTTGGGTGGGTCACAAATGACAGGAGAGAGAAAAGAAGATGTAGAAAAAAAGGACAATATAAGAAAAGAGAGAATAGATGACACTTGCTGAGTTTCCAAGCTTTACGCCACTCTTCCACCATGTAGCGAAGATGGCGAAGTTCTTCACGGGGGCTGTATGGAGGAAGAGGATGTCTGGGAGCTGCATCCTGCCCACTGTAGTCTTGTGGTATTAACTCTTTGTTGGCAGTAAAGTCGGCTGGGCTAGGAAGAGACATCCATCTTCTCATGCCTTTCTGTGGCCTTATTTGTCCTATTAAAGGAAATACAAGGTACATCAGTATTCCTTCAGCATTGCATCAATGAATAAGCCATTCATTCATTTTGTTTAAATAAATTACAGAACCTTAGAGAATTCCAGGCATAGAATAATATGCTTTAACTCAAATGGGTCTTGCCTCATACAGTAATAGTTGATCTTTTGATTCTTCCTCTCCAAGGGCCTTTTGTAGAGATATTTATCTGAAAGCTTTGTAGTCACATGAAGGCTGACTGGCTGCTCACCTGTGGCTTTTGATAATTTTCCCACAGATGGTATTTTGCACCATTCCTCGGGGGGACAAGGTAAATGCTCTTGGAGATGCTTCCTGTATTCTGAAGAGTTTGCCATGATAATCCGTTCTTGTTGCAGGAAATCTGTCTGGTGTATTTGTCTAGTAATACCTGGGGGAAGACAGGTCAACTGAACAATAGCATGATGCTTTTAATTACAACTAATGTTTTCCATCTAGATTACAGGACCAATCGTGTATGTTCAAAACTATTTCCAGACATTGAAGATTATAGAGGTTCATGGTTACAACTACAGGAATAAACATATTTAGTTTGGAAGAGCACTGTAAGGCAGTATAACGTTCTCTCTCTCACACCATGGATAAGCATGTGATCAAGACATTTGGCAAGGCAGCCTGCAGGAGTGACTTCCTTTATTACAATTTATACATTCACAGTTGGCAATATCCTTGCTCCTGTAATGCTTACACTAGGCTGTGGTGGGCCTGGAAATTGAGTGAACTATACAAATTTCCTCTGGCAACAAAAATAGTATTTTAATATTCATTGTTTCCTATTTACCCATTACCTGAAATATCTTTATTAGCGCCTTGCCTTATCAACCTCAAGGAAAATTTCTCATATTCTTGGTTTGCAACAAGTTGGGTAAAATATTCCACCACTGCTTCAAGAGGTGAAAGAGAACTTTGTAGGAAGTTGTAAAAAAATAAATAATATGAAACCAATTCCAGAATAGATGCTATCATGATGCACTGAGCTCTGAGTCTCTGGATAAGAATGCATCAGTTTTTACCTAGGCTACAAAGATTTCTCTTAGAGTTATCAGCAGGAATGTGTTATAATATCTATCAGGCCACCACTATGATGAATAGCTTTCCAAGTTGTATTCTGCTCAGGGCAGCTTTTGTTTCTTTAAATGGTTGCTGAGACATTTGTCTCCATTATGACATCCTCGCCTCTGATCCTCCTAGTGCTGCTTTTTCAGGCTAAGTTTTATACAGTTCAAGCTGGCAATGTTAAAGACTCAAATCACCTGCTTACTGAAGCTCCTGCATTGAAACATGAATGCAAAATATGAATGTCACATAAGCTTGTATCCAGGACTTAATTTTACAGATATATTCCACATTTTATAATTATTTTATTAGCATTTTTCATAGCCAGCACCCTCAAAGCCACCTTACAAAGAATTTGGTGGTAAACTGTTCTTTGGATTACTAGCTTTCAACCATCTTTTCATTTTTCTCACTTGACAATTTCCAATCATCTTACTAGCCTGGACGTCCCGTGTTACATTTAACCAAACACTGATTACTGACCAGAATATTTTCCTTTTTAAACTAAAAGTGAACACACAACATAAGTCATAACAGATGTGCATTTTTTCCTCACTGTCCTCTATCAACAGTAACAACTGCTTATTTTTGACACATTACCAGAGTACAGCTCCTGTTCAAAGGGGTTTTCTGTGTTGTAAACATATTTTCCAATTCTTGGGTTTAAGGTATCCTGTAGGCGTGGAGGTGCTGAAGGTTCTTGATGTTTCAGTATTAAGTTCTCTGAGGTCATGTTCTTACTTCCAGGCTCATCAGGTCGGACAAATACTTCAAAATATCCAGGAACTCTACAAAAAGGTCAAGAAGACGGCTGACCATCACAGACTAAAGCAGAGATTCACAGAGAAAGAGATTCAACAGTAACTTTAGAACAGTCTGAAAATTTAAAAGACATTGCATTCTTTTGAGCTTCATTTCATAAACAGTGCAGCTCTTAGATATTATCTGTATGTCAGCTCACTCTGTTTTGTTTCATTTCTGGTACAGTGTTCCTTTCATTTTAGCTCCAGTTCTAAGATGGATTTTCATTTTTAAAGCTCAGTCCTAAAGTAGTCACAAATTTTCCTCACCTTTCATATGGAATATGTGATCTCACCTGCTTTAGATGTTCATCTCCTGTACAGAGACACACACTGCCTCTCTTTCATTGCTAAATGAGCTACATTTCTAGCAGCAGGTAAGTCCATTCTTCATCATGACTGTTTAAGCTATAGACCCCACAGATGTTGCATGCTTTTACTTACCTGTAGTATGTTGGAAGGAGAGTTTCTTGCTTCTTCACTTTTTCTTCAGATAGACTTTCAGGATCATGTTTGATAGAACTGAGATAAGTGCGGAAATCCCAAATGCTCATGCGCTCATCACTGATTAGGTTAGTGGCATTAACAGAGCTGTAACGTCTCCTAAGTATCTTCTGAAGCCTGGTTTTCTGTCCTCCTTGCATTGGGGTGTGTTGGCTCACTAACCACTGAGCTGTAATCTTGCTCAGTTGCGTCAGAATTGCTTCATCCCAATATGTCTTATTAGGGCTATCAACATAAGCTCCTGAAAGTGCATTATTCTTTATTTCATTTGCACTGCTGAAGTTTCTCAATGCTCCTGCTTTTTTCAGGTCAGTTTTAACAGAACACTCAGCTTTTTTGGGTGAGATTAGTGAATCTGTTTTGCTGAGAATATTCACTTGAGAGGTTTGAGTAGGTATTGAGAAGAGATAGTCCTTTTGAACAGTTTCCTTTTCAACATGTCCCACATTTATGACATTTTCAGGAACTCTTTTTGCCCATATATTATAGTTACTATGTGTGGGAACTTTAGTAATGGGTGATAAATGGCATTTACTCTTGAAGGAGGATTTAAAAAGCTCAGAAGCATCGAAAAGACCATGGAAGTCACTCTGAGCATAAGAAAGACTGCTAATTGCCCTAGCCTTTACAACATCTTTAGAGAAAGTAAGGCCAGAAATAGCTTCATGTACAAGCTCTTTCTGAAGCTGAAGCTGTTTCCGATGATGGATATGTGCCAGAGGAAGTTGCAGTTGAGATTGTTCATGCCACTTCAAGCCTAGTATATGTGAAGAGCAAGACACAGGAACTGCAGCATGGCCCAGAAAAAAAACTTTGTCCTCCATTAGAATCTAACCCTACAAATAGAAATTCACCAAAAACATAATAACAATATTAATAAACAATGTATGTGTTTAGATTTTTTAAAAACAGAAAGTGTTTTATAAGGAACAGAAACAAAATCAACAGTAGGGTTTAGTAGGAATTCATTACTTGCAGATAGTGAATGTTCTTTTGCTCATCCAACTGATCACTCACCTATGTCTTCAGTACTGAGAGATGAGAGTGATCCTAGTGACCTGAGGTTAGTATAAGTTCACCATTCCTCTTGTGTGTCAAATAAGTAATTAAGTATTGAAAATGACTGATAAATCAGAAGAGCAATTGAGTACAAACCAGGTCACATAATGGATAAATCATCACAGACCTCTGAAATAATTCATTATATTGGTGGCATTATAACAAACCCTTCTTCACAGTGGTCAAATTCAGTTTGACAGCCTATCGCAAGTGGTGTGGTGATTTCATTGATCCCACAGCTAGAAGACATTGAAGTCTCCTGGGCTAGAGGTATGTTTCCTTTAGGTCAGTATGAAACCACTTATTTATGAACTCCAAAGGACAGCTGGTCAGTATGTGGGATTACTGACTAATGCAACAGTTACCCTTTTGTTAATCAATATAAATAATTACTATAGGTATTAGAATAAATGCAATAAACTTTTAGCAACTTGACAAAGAAATCCCAACCTCACTATGAAGGTAACTACAGCCCGTTGAAGGGTATGACCTTGATTTTAGTATAATTCTTGAATTGATAATTTTTATCCATCCATCCATCCATTTTCCAACCCGCTGAATCCGAACACAGGGTCACGGGGGTCTGCTGGAGCCAATCCCAGCCAACACAGGGCACAAGGCAGGAAACCAATCCCGGGCAGGGTGCCAACCCACCGCAGGACACACACAAACACACCAAGCACACACTAGGGCCAATTTAGAATCGCCAATCCACCTAACCTGCATGTCTTTGGACTGTGGGAGGAAACCAGAGCGCCCAGAGGAAACCCACGCAGACACGGGGGGAACATGCAAACTCCACGCAGGGTGGACCCGGGAAGTGAACCCGGGTCTCCTAACTGCGAGGCAGCAGTGCTACCACTGCGCCACCGTGCCGCCCGATAATTTTTATGTTTCTGCATTTTTCTGTTAAAATGATTTTCTCTGTTAAACTATCTAAATAACTGGCAGCAGGAGAAGCATTGACCTTTAAAATGGCCGTTGATAATAGATAAGAAGCTGCATCTTCCGGGACAAACAGCTGTAAAGTTTAATGTTTAATAACACTATGTAAGTACAACTCAGCAGAAATTGATTTTGCTTACATTTCACTGAAAACAGCCATGTGTAATTGAGCTTTGATTGAATCTTGTCATCATATGATGTGAATTAGTTGTTATGGGTATGATGTGAAAGAAACCATAAACTTCTTGCAGTTAGGATTAAGAGACAGACATTAGGCATACATCAAGTTCTGTATAAGAGACTCTACATGTAGAATTAGAAATAAATCCTTGTTTCTGTATGACAAATAACAGCCCATTGTTTTTCTTCAACAAGATTATCTATGCTGATGAGTATTGAATTCCTAAAATTTCCATAAATGTTCTACCAACTTCTTCTAAATCTATTCAATTTGTTGAAATTATGTTCTGATTCTGTTTTACATTTTTTAATAAAATGAAAAATAAAACCTTTTGCAGTTGGCCTTTCCTAAAGTTTTTTTTTTGTATTGGTGTCACTGTTGCTAATATCTTTAATATTCACTGCTCTGCACCAATTCATCAAGTCATACTTGTTATTTTTACAGAGCTTTATTTCAGAGGGTGTTGTATACAACAGTGATCTTTATTAATGCTACATGGTGTTCTTTGCTATCTTTGATTTATAAAAAAAACTAAAAGCAGCATCCAGGGTTGCGAACGTAAGTAATTTTAAGCTCTAATCAATTAGTCTGCAAGTATGGCTTCAAAATGTTCTGGTGTTTCGTTTGCACTGAGCCAAAAGGTTGCAATGACATTCAAACTATAGTAAAAAGAAAAAAAGAAAAAAAAAAAAGGTGGCACAGGGTCAAAATTTTGGGTCAGGACAGTCTGCGGTCTTCCTCTGATTAAACGATGTGGATTTGTATAACGGACATACATGTGCACACACACACTCTAATTCAGATCAATCTCGGCAAAAAGGGTTTTCAATGAAGAAAGAAAAAAAACAGCTTTCAAATTCTTTCAACCAAACATAAGGCTATAAATAAACAAAAATACATTATTTGATGGCACATCTGGTTTTTGAGGGTTCCAAACATTTTGGCAGGGCCGATTTTAGAAATTGTGTTGTGCACTTATCATTCATGGTTTTGCTAATATATTCTGGGTTCATAAGATTGATTTACTGAAGGCACTGATGAAAATGCCCCTAAATTAGTAAACAAATTGGAGAAAAATTAAATCAATTAGATTTTTTTTCAAGTGTTGCCCCATTTCCTTCAGTCTGAATTACAGTGCATGGCCTGAGAATGTGTCCTAAGTGTGTCCTTTAGAAGAGTGATGTCTATGGGTCCAAGAGATGACACAATGAATATACTGAAAAGCCTAGAAATTAAGTGTTAAATAAATATTTGGGTTTTTGTAGTGGCAATAATAAGATGTTCAACATGGCTGTAATAAAGAATTTACTTTTATCATGAATGTATTCTAGCCATCAGAACATGAAGAGTTTATGTACTGCATATATCTGTTTGACGGCTACCATCACATTGCATCTGCTGTTAAAAGGCATACACAAATCCACCCATAATCCAGAATTGTGAGCAATTACCAAAAATGAATAGGTTACTAAAGGGTTGTGAGATGAAGCAGCTCATTCTGTGGAATGTTATCTAAAATTAGATGTTTAGTGACACAGTGGACTCATCACTGCCTACGTCCAGACAATGTATGGAAGCCATTAAAAAGGCTACTAGGATGTTAGGTTATATAGCAAGATGCATAAAGTATAAGTCAAAAGAAATTATTCTTAAGCTGCATAAAACACTAGTGAAACCTCATGTAGAGTGCTGTGTGCTGTTTTGGTGTCCACATTACAAAAAAGACAAAGCAGTTCTAGATAAAGTAC
Source organism: Erpetoichthys calabaricus (assembly GCF_900747795.2). NCBI lineage: Eukaryota > Metazoa > Chordata > Cladistia > Polypteriformes > Polypteridae > Erpetoichthys > Erpetoichthys calabaricus. Next base: position 71,597,132 of record NC_041409.2, on the reverse strand, counting down.
AAACAATAACAACTAGCCCTAGTCTAGACCTGCAAGGTTTGAGGTATGAAGCAAGATTTATTCCATATATATAATGAATTATCAAGTAATGTGGTAGAGAATGGTACTTTAGGAATTTTCATAACTGAACTGAATATTATTTTGGAAAAATTAGGCATATAGGATTGGTGAGGTTTGTTGGGCTGAAAGGCCTTTTCTCATTAAGATTGTTCTAATGTTCATGATTGCTGCAATTAGCATTTCAAAACATTGCTAGAGGTGCCTGCACTGAATCTAAAGGCACAGAACACGAGTCTGTGTACGTAAGCTCCAGGACAGATGAGTAAGGCTAAGAGAAGAGATAGAGAGTTGTCATATAAAAGAAATAATATATAGCCAGGGCATGGGAAAGAAACATTATAAAAGAAGGGAAACTTAATATACATGCAGGGAAGGCATCAAATCTGAGTGTAGTCAGGTCGGAGAAAGAATGACATTTTATTTGTTTCTTGCTCTGCCTCTTTCATTGTGTATGCAACTTAATGACCAGCGCATACAAATAATTCTTGAATCAAATTTTTCAATTACATACAGACTTGTCACTGTTTGAATAATTTGGCAAGATTTATTCAACTGTTCAAAATAAGGAATTTGTAACCTCTTGAAGGACATGTTTTTGAGTTCTTACAGTATTGCATTCTTTACTGGGTACAGTCTCAGTACACTTACACAGACTAACAAATATAATATAGCAACCATAAAGTATATCACCCACAACACCTAGTTAAAATAACAAGATATGTACATGGATAAGCAAGGCTATTCATGGCATGTGAATGGCATAATTTTGGCAGTAACATTTACTCTTCTGTATGGGGAATATGAGATATGTGAATGTTAGAGGGTAAATAATTCATGCAAAAACAGAGAAAATTTCAGGTACTTGATTTAGAGTATAATGCATTTGCTAATTTAAAAAAATACACAAATGATTTGGAGATAAAAGTGTACTGACCAATATGCTAACTGAATACAATTTGATATCATTGGTTGATTCACTTTTCAGTTTTGTTCTAATTTGGGATCCTGATGCGGTTTGTTGTGGGGTAGGTGCAGCAGCGTATTGTATCAGTGCATACTCCCAGCCTCTCTCTCTCTCTCTACTCCATTGTGCTCACTTTTTTTATCTTGTTCACAGTTGGTTTGATACTTACATTCTCATTCTTTTATGTATTATAACTTGCTTTGTAAGTTGCCTTGAATAAAGGTGTCTGCTAAATAAATAAATAATGTTAATAATAATAGTAATACATGGTTACTTAAATCTGTACCCAAACAATGCTTCTAGTTTCACTTGTCTCCTTGCACAGTAAGTCAGCAGTCTTACATGCCTCATGCTTTGAATCTGGCTGTGCTCTAAGTAACATTTTCCACTATGCATCAGCAACTACTGTGTCATTACCTGATGTCCCTTTTTGCCCAAATTACAAAATACTTAAGCATGACTTTTCACATAATGCAATCACTCAATCACTGAGTCAGTTGCTTTGAATATTTCTACTTTTTGTTCTTGCTGTCAATATCTATGTATGTTCCCTCCAGCTGTTCATTTCACATTATTTAATATTCTGTCATTCATTGCAACTACTAATGCTCATTTCTTTTCATTGGCACAAATCGTAAATAGATCCTTAAGCTCAGCGCACTAGTCATAAGAGGTAGACATACAAGGTGGGTGAAAATCTGGCATGAAGTGATGTCAGCTCACAGTAGTGTGACAGCACCCACATCACTCTGAAAGGCCAGCCAAAGGCAAAGTGTGGGTGAAGCACTGGCATGGAATACCACCAGCAGGAGTTGGTATGACAGTCTAAATACTGCCAATTAGCTAATGAAATGAACATGTATTTGTTGTAAAACTTGCTTTTTTAAAAAGTGACTTTTAATGGAAAATGTACATTTTCATTGCAAAAATGTATAATTTTGTATGTGTCAGTTTATATTTACGAAGCTGTACTATTAAACACAATTTTGCCAATTGAATTTTGACTACTAATGTGTCTCTGAGAAAGGCACCTATCCTGCTATACTGTAAAATGACAAATTGTGTTAGTGTAACTGTGAATTGTAGCAAAAATACTTTGGAAAAAAAAGTTAGTTAAAAAAAATGTCATGTCACTATACTGTACATAAATCTGCCATTTTCCCTCTTTAAAAGGAAAAGTGATTTTTTTTACATTTGTCTATATTAGTAATAAAGTAAAAATATATAATATAATAAAGCCTTCCATTTTCTGATCTCCCCACCCCCCCACTCTCTTTTCTGAAGCTTCTCTCCATCAACTTTCCTCTTCACTCTCAGTTTTCTAGCCTAACGGAAAGTAGCCCTATTTAACTGTTCCTGAGGGTTAATATGGTAAGTCATAATGGCAAAGTTTTTCAAGTGTCATGACTGTAGAGTTTTTAATATTTTTTGCCCAATTTTTCCTAAACAGTAATACAATTTAAGAAACCAAACCCTCTTAATACAGCTTTTACTACTCTAATGCTGCCTGCAGGAATTCAACACAATCCTCTACATGTACCTGCTTCACAGAAAAAAATAAAGACAAAGGCTGGCATAAGTCCTCTTAATGTGCACCTACTTGACATAAGAGGATGGTCACCCTCAGGTTACCCCAAAAAGCTTCTTCTAGCAAGACATATATATGTACTTTTAAATGTTATAGTTAAAAAGTAGGTACAAATAAATACTTCATTTATAATTAACCTATTTTCTGATGTATTTTTATACTTCTAGGGGTGTGTTCAATTTTAAATACTCACCCTTGAGAGGTTTAGGTTGTATTCAAATATGATCTGAACTGCAAATCTCAGTTGTGTGTCATTTGTGGAGCCCCGGATGTTGACTGCCTTCTCCTGGCAACCTAAGACACACCTCACTCCCATAAGCTAACAGGTTGAGCCAAGGAAAATGGAACATAAATTAGGTGTCCCCTGGCAACCAGCTCCACCCACTCTGACTGCATGAACAACCAAGGGCTCATTAAATGCAGGTCTCTGTGTCTCCAGGCAACGAAGGAACATTTCCTGTACCATTCAGCCTTAATGCAAGTCCTGCTGTGATCACTAGCCCACCTCTCAGCTGTCCTGCTGAGTGGTGATGACTTTGGAACAATAAGTGAGTTCACCACCTCAATAAGAATTTAATAGCACACCACCTACTACAATATATCACAGAAGATATATATAATAAATTCCACCCATACACATGCTTTAGATACTCTACTGAAAGCTGTTTTTTCCCCATTTATTTTTAAATCCTAGAACTTCATAATGTTGTTCTTAACACTGAAACTATCTAAAGGATTAATTAAAATAATCTATTATATATGTTACTAATAATCAACTCTTGATTAGTGTCAGGGTGCAGATCTCGCAAATCTAGTCCAGGCATACTTCTCCATACTATGGAGAAATGGATAAAAGTCAAAAATTATAACAATTAAACCAAAGTAGCAGAAAAGAAGCAAATACATGAACCTTTTTGAGTTTTGATAGATTCTAATAAAGTCCTGGGTATGACATTAAACTGCATTCGGCTCTGCAAGCGGTCCTCCAACCACCGTAAAAAAACTTCACACAGCTCTGAGATGACAGAAAGGACTCCTTTTTGCTCTCAGTGGGAGTAGCTCTGCTGCAGCCGCCCATAGGAAGGCTGCTCGCATCATGATGGGGATGGGGGAAAGCCCCTCGGGAGCCCCATTCCCGGAAGAGTCGAAACCGTTGGAGAGCCAATGGGGTCAGGTCTGTTGGGGATCGGAACTGGTGTGGTGCTGAGGCATCACCCGCTGCATGGCAGCACTTGGGTCCCAATTTGATACGGCGCATACGGGTAGGCACATGGAACGTCTTGTCTCTCCTGCATGATGATCATCTTCCTCTGCTGTCGGAGAAGCTGCGTAATATCTGCATTTCAGTGGTGGCACTCTTTGAGGTGTGCTGACCGGGGACTGGCCAAATCTCTGTTGGTGGATACACCTTTTATTGGTCTGTTCACTCTGATGGCTGTTGCTGTAGCGGATTGGCTTTTTCCGATGGTGTCCAATGTCACTCCTTTCAGCGAGCGTATTATGAGACTCAGATTACGGCACTCCCTGGGTGCCTTGTCTGTTGTCTCAGTGTATGCTCCAACCGCGAGTGATGTCTCGGCGAGGGAGACATTTTATTTGCAGCTTTGCTCGGTGGTTGATGGGTGTCCACGAGGTGACACTTCTCTGGTCATGGGTGACTTCAATGCAGCCACTGGCACTGACAGGGCTGGCTATGAGGATTGTTTCGGTCCCCATGGGTCTGGTGACCGTGGTGAAAGTGGTTCCATGTTCCTTGACTTTGCAAAAGGTCAGGGGCTGTGAATCACTGGATCCTGGTTCCAGCGCCCAGAACCGCATCATTGGACTTGGTACTCCAATACTGGTGGTGCGGTGAAGGAGACTGCTCACATCGTTGTGGGCAGACACCGGAGGCTCTTGCAAAACTGCAGGGTCTACAGAAGTGCCCAGTTTGTGAATTCTGACCACAGACTTATTGTTGCTAGTTTTAGGATCCAGCTTAGGTCCAGTAGATCAGGCATGTCAAACACGCGGCCCGCGGGCTGCATGCGGCCCTTTGCAGGCACACCTGTGGCCCGCACCTCTATCACATTGAGGAGTTAACAGTCATACCCAAGTCAACAACCTGCCACGGTAAATGCATTATTTGGACGCATTTGTTTTGATTGTAGAGTGGCGGTTGGTTCACTCAAGTTGCCATAGATTCTGCGGTAGCGAGAATTTATTTTTGTAATAAAATCGGAATGGTTTGAGGGATATTTATAGCCATATTGAGCAGTGACTAATCCTACCGCTTCTCTGCAAAAAATATCGATTAGTTCAAGGTTAAAAAACGCAACAGGAGCTAGGGCTACTTGTAGTGAATACAGTAATCTCTCGCAATATCGTGCTTAGACTTTCATGAAGCTACCCAATCAGAGCACGTGGTTAAGTTCCTGGGTGCAGATTGGGTCAGCGACAGAGAGCCAAATTTGATTCTGCTGCGTTAATCAGGAAATCTTGTCTCGCTCATCCAGCATCAATGTGTTTCTCTGTGTAAATAAAGAGTTAACTTTTGTGCTCTTTTGTGTTTATCTTTGTGCATAGTCAAGCCCTTTATTATGGCTCCAAAACGATCTGCTCCTGTTGCTGCTTCAGGGACCGTGTCCAAACGCCAATGGCAGATGTTAACGATTGCCAAAAAGGTAAAAGTTTTGGATATGTTGAAGGAAGGGAACAGCTACGCCGCTGTAGGACGCCATTACGGCATCGATGAGTCCATGGTTCTTTTTTATTTAAAAAGGAGGAAAAGAATATAAGATCTTTGGCCACAGTGTCCTTTAACCAGAGCGTGAAACGAGTTGTAAGTGGAAGTAATAAGGCGGTAGTCCGGATGGAATCTGGAGCCTGAAGAGGCTCCTTTAGAAGAGCTGTAACGCTATCCTTTGTTGTGCAGTAAATTAAACTCATCATTATCTGACAAGTCATCGTGTCATTGTTGGTGAGTAACCATAATTAATTTCCTACGTACAGTACTTAGTACATGTACGTACGTTTAGTGTCACTGTACACACATTTTACTGTATACAATTTTTCTTGCATTGTACGTATTTATTGCTGGTGGCCAGTCTATCGTAATGGTTGTAACATATGTGATATCAGATACGCTCAATATCTTTAAAACAACATTTAGGTTTTACTGTATATAAACAGTGTGTTTACATATATAATTTCAATGAATCTTACCTAATATCTAAGAGAATACAAAGGGTTTATGCTGTATAACTGTGCGGGAAATGTTTATAAGAGTGGGGACGAGTTTATAAGGGCTTGAAATATTTAAAAATAACCATATAAACATATGGTTTTTACTTCGTGGATTTTCACCTTTCGCAGGGGGTTCTGGAACGCAACCCCCGCAATCGAGGAGGGATCACTGTAATATAGTTGAATTCCATAGCAACGCTTGGCATTCACATTGACACTTTGCCGGTCAGCTTTTCTGGACCACCCCACAAACATGTTTGACGGGTATCCCAGTGACAGAAAATCGATTGTTTGCTTTCGGATTATAGAGAGAACAGTGGGAGGTTCATTGTAATTCGAATTCATCATTCCTAAAGTTCTCCGATTCCATATTCCCTTTAACATGGCTAGTGCTCCTCCAGCTAAGAGAAAAAGGAAACTGAACGAAGAAGGGCGAGTGTTTCAAGAAAAATGGGAATTACAGTATTTTTGCACAACTGTAACTGGAAAGATACATTGTTTAATTTGCAACAACAGCATTGCCACACCCAAAGAGTACAACTTGAAAAGACATTATGAAACGAGCCATCGATCTTACGATAAATATGAAGGCCCAATGCATGTTCCAAGATTCAAGGAATTGAACATTAACTTGAGACAGCAACAGACCTTTTTTACAAAAAATGAGAAAGGGAATGTTGCTTCCATTACTGCAAGCTATGAACTCAGCCGAATGATAGCCATGAGTGGGAAATCTTACAGTGAAGGAGATTTCGTAAAGCAATGCCTTGTAATAACGGCTCAAATTGTGTGTCTGGAGAAAGCACATTTATTCAAAGGTATTTCATTAACCAGGAACACTGTTGCTGAACGGGTTGATGAAATGTCAGGTGATTTGAAACAACAGTTGAAGGCCCCATCATCAAAATTTGAACATTTTTCTATTGCTATTGATAAGACCATTGACATCATTGGAATAGCACAGCTTGCGGTTTTCATCAGGGCCTGTGACAGTGAATTTAATATTTATGAAGAACTGATTGAACCGATCCTCATGCATGACACTACAACAAGCCAGGACATCTTTGAGAAAGTTGAGCAGGTTCTGCATGACTATGGTCTGGATTTGAGTAAACTTGCATGCTTATCTACCGACGGTGCTGCGAATATGGTTGGCAGACATAATGGTGTTGCTGCCAAGTTACGAACAAAAATAGAAAACTCACATCCAGATTCATCATTTGCACATTTTCACTGCATTATTCATCAGCAAAATTTGTGTTCAAAGATTTTAAAATTGGATCATGTGCTTAGTTTGGTCACAAAGACAGTGAACTATATCAGAGGCCGTGCTCTCAACCACCGTCAATTCAGCCAGTTGTTGGAAGATATGGAGAATCAGTTCACAGATGTTCCATTCTACACAGAAGTCCGCTGGTTGTCATGTCACAAAGTGCTGAAAAGATTTTATTTGTTGAGACAAGAAATGATTATGTTTTTGGAGATGAAAGGTCAAAACACAGATGAAATAAAAGATGAAAGTTGGCTCCAGGATCTGGCTTTTTCTGTGGACATTACCGCACAACTAACTGATCTTAATTTGAAATTACAAGGTAAAAACAAACTCATCACTCAGTTGTATGATGACATCAAGTGCTTCATTGCAAAACTAAACTTATGGAAGTCACAATTGTCAAATGAAAATTTAGTTTATTTTCCTAAGTGCAAAGAGCTGAAAAACACTGCCAATACTGAGTCTGTACTTACCTTTGCTAAGTATGACAGTCACCTGGAATTGTTATCAAAGGAATTTCAAGAAAGATTTTGTGATTTCTCATCTTTTGAACACAACTTTGGATTATTCTCAGCACCATTCACCTTTGATGTTGTCAAGGCAGAAGAAAGCCTGCAGATGGAACTATTAGAAATGCATCCTAATTCTACACTCAGAACAAAGTATCTTGAAGTGGGGATACCTGGTTTATTTTCATACCTTCCTGAAAAGTTTAAAAACTTCAAAAAGTTTGCCACAAAGATTCTGGCAATGTTTGGTTCTACCTATGTGTGTGAAGAGTTATTTTCCTTCATTAAATCAACAAAAACTTTCTCAGAGAACAAGGCTGACTGATCAACACTTGTTATCTCTGATCAAAGTCGGAACTGCATAGACATTTCAGCCAGATATACCAAAAATTGTCATTAAAAAGAGGTGTCAAGCCTCAGGACAAAACACTAAAAATGATTGAACAGTCATAAATAAATGTGTTCATTTTGAACTGCTGTAATTTTTGTACAATGTATTTGTTGTTGTTGCATACAAGTCCATGTTGCCGTTTTAAACTTCATTTTTTTTTCTTTTATTAAACTACATTACTTTGTATTCATGAATGTGGCTAGCCGCTAAACCATTTGTATGCACATTGTACGTTTCTAAGTAATAAAAATATTCTGCAATAATTTTTATTAAATGACTTCAATTAGTTGTGTGTGGCCCTCATGACAACACAAATGTGACCCATATGGCCCTAGGGTGACCCTCAGTTTGACATGCCTGCAGTAGATTACCACCTACTAGGAAAATGAGCCTGGACTTGGCCAAACTACAAGGCCAGACTGTTTATAAAGAGTTTGTACACAGTTTGTGTGAGGAACTTGCAGATTTGGGTACGACTGTCGATCCTAATGTGATGTGGGAGACCTTCTGTGACAAGATCCTGAAGGTTGCTAAGGGTTGTGTTGATGTTACCAGTGTTCCCAGAAGGAGGTGTTTCATCTCGCAGGGCACCCTGGAAATCATCGACAGGAGTCGCAGCGCACAGCTCAATGGCAACTCTGGTCTGTATCAGGAACTGAGAAGGACGGCTATGAAGACTCCGAGGGCAGATAAAGAGGCGTTTGTTAGAGGAATCTGTGAGCAAGTGACACACCATCTGTGGTCTAGCGACCCACGTCCTGCTTACAGAGGAATTGAAGCATTATGCACATCTGAATCGGTTCCACAGAGAGTCGCAGTCAGGGTGGCTGATGGAACGGTCCTTATGGATGACACTGCAGTTGTGACCCACTTGGCTGGCTATTTTGAGCAGTTGTTCAAAGCTGATCCTCCGGTTAGGACGTTAGATATCTCTGGGTCCACGGTTCTTGAGGCTGATCCTCCAATTAGCTGTGAACCACCCAGTCTCACTGAGATTACACAGATGGCGAAGCAGCTGAAGGGGGGAAAGGCTGCAGGGATATGTGGTATCCAGGGTGAACTTCTCCAGGCTGGTGGTAAGGCTCTCCTCCTGGCATTGCAAGCAATCTTTGCTTCCATTTGGGTGACTAGCATCATCCCAACTGACTGGAAAACAAGACTTGTCGTCCTTATCTGGAAAGGGAAGGGTGATCGCTTGGATTGCAGCAACTACAGGGGGATAACACTTCTCTCTGGGTCGGGCAAAGTCCTTGCTAGGGTCGTCCTCAATAGGATCCGTGATCACTTGCTCACCTACTAGCAACCGGAACAGTCTGTTTTTTTACGCCTAAGAAGTCTACCATCGACCACATCTTGGCACTGAGGGTTCTCATGGAGCACAAACGCAAATATTGGCAAAGTTTCTTTGCAGCCTTTGTCAAATTTCGTAAAGTGTTCAACTCGGTTGATCGAGCTGCCCTGTGGGACATCCTGAGGGTTCGCAGAATCCCCTCGAGGTTGCTGGATATCATGACCGGCCTGTACACTGGTACTGTGAGTGCTGTGCAGACTGGAGGCAGAACCTCTGTGTTTTTCCCAGTTGATTCTGGGGTTCATCAGGAGTGTGTTCTTGCTTCTACTATGTTCCATGATTGCATGGACTGGGTGTTGGGCAAGGTCGTGGGGTCTAGTGGCTGTGTGGCATCTGTTCGTGAAGAAAGACTGCTGTGATCTTCACGGAGTCAATGAAGGCTCTGATCGAAGAGCTCGAGAGACTGAGCGAGGAGTCTGAGTGTCTGGGCTTGCGAGTGTCCTGGATAAAAACCAAGATCCAAGCTTTTAATGACTTCTTGGGCACAGCCATCAGCAGTGTGTCTGTTTGCGGAGACAGTGTTGACCTTGTCGAGAAGTTTACTTACCTTGGCAGTGACATTCATGTCTCTGGTGACTCTTCCTATGAAGTCACTAGACGGATTGGGAGAGCATGGGGGGTCATGAGGTCGCTAGAAAGGAGTGTGTGGCACTCCTGATATCTATGCAAAAGGACGAAGATCCAAGTCTTTAGAGTCCTGGTGCTTTCTGTCTTGCTATATGGTTGCGAGACATGGACGCTAACCAGTGACCTGAGACGAAGACTGGACTCCTTTGGTACGGTCTCTCTCTGGAAAATCCTTGGGTACCGTTGGTTTGACTTTGTGTCGAATGAGCGGTTGCTCATGGAGTCCCCAAATGAGGCACATTACCTGCATTGTGAGGGAGCGTCAGTTACGGCACTACGGCCATGTGGCGCGTTTCCCCGAGGGTGATCCAGCTCGTAAATGGCACGACCGGGCCAAGGGGTCGCCCATGTAACACCTGGCTGCGGCAGATAGAAGGTAGAGGGTGGGACTGGGCCGCGTGTCTGCCTGGGGGGCTGCTAACTGGGATCCTCAGTTGTTTCACCGTGTAGTGGGTGCGGCAACACACTGTACCAGTGCATGCTCCCCAACTTGACTTGACTTGACTAGTAAAATCCATGGACAATTTTAAACAAATAGATGAAAAAATGGCAAGAAGGGTAGCGTGTAATACCAGGAGGTCTGGGACACCCTGAATTTTTAGGTATTATAAATCACTCAGTGCTCATTCCTTGATTTGCAAGAAAACAAATGCATGAAATGCAGCACTGGTCTTTGTGCAATTGTGATAATGACATTTTGTTTAGCCTAACTCTGCCTTGAAGAGATGAAAGGAGAGATGTTTAATATTGGATTTCTCTCTATTATATAAAAAAATCTTGGGCCAAGACCAGAAATTTTCAGAGAGAAGAGACGTGACTTTCTCAGATTGACACTTTCACATTACGCGAGACAAAGAGTAGTTGACAAAGTAGAACATTGTAAAGAATTCAAAAACGCTGGCGCGATACACATGCAGAGCAAGTTAGATATAATGGGAAAAAAAATTATAGTAAAGATCACATAAACGCAAACAAACGGAAATTATTACTCTGTGAAATAATGAAACAGCAAGAAGAGATCGAATATATTGTTTGGATTTAAACTTTAAGATCATCTAATTTGTGTTGCCATCAGGGAAAAGTAGTGTTTCTTCCCAATGAAGAGGCAAATCTGCGAGAATTAAAAGATTTGTTGTTTGGTGAAAGTGAAATCCACATACGCTGTCATGCTTGAGTCACAGAGTTGCACAGATACATGGGATATTTTAGAGACAGAAACGTTATTCAGAAACTTCAAACAAACATAAGTCTCTTTCAGGAGTGAATCAAGCTCCGTGTGTAGTCGGAGGGGACATTTCCATCTCTCAATTAAAAGAACAGAAAATCTTCATCTTCATAAGGGCGCACCTCGGGAGCGGGACCCCCAACAAGAGCAGAGGATGACTGTGGGAGAAGAGAGACAAGGAAGTGAGACAAAAGGACAGCTGTTGTACAGGCTTTTAAATGTTTGAAGCGCCATGCGAGATGCACATAACGCGGCACAGCAGCAAGCCAGCAGTTGATCGAGCAAAGAGGAGGCAAAAAAAAAACTATTTCTTTCCCATTGTATCACTGTTTAAGAGGGGGTTTCGGAGGAACGACCGCGTCTCCTTGGGGTGCGTTCATCCACCCTCTTCACATCGCGAGTGGCGGAGATGCAAAGTGGCTGGCATGTCGCGCTGGCTGGGGGGGGAGGGGGGGCTTGAAGGTATGGCAAGCGAAGCGAGCAGGGTGCAAATCCCTCTAGTACTTTTGAAAAATTCAAATGGGATAATGAAAATGCACAGACAGAGTGAGCAGGTTGATGGCTTCTGCTCCCCGTTACAAAGGTGATATGAAAAATGACTAATCTGCATGATGCTTGTTAGAAGTACAAAATGATTTTTGTCTATTTAGTCTATTTAAGATATCCAAAGGATAGCATTCTGTATCACTAATTGTATATTCTTCCATACATCAGTAAGATTTAAGTGTTCCGTCAACAGTGGATCATTAATGAGACACCCCTGGATACTATGTGATATTTTGCAAACTGAGGAATTATAACATATTCTTAAACTACATTACATTTATTTTTTTAAATTGTGGCCAATGAGAAGTAACTGTAATTGCCTTTACTTCACTCTTAACACATAGACTTATCTTGCTCAACTGGAAGAATCCTAACCCACCTCTGTTAAAGTCATTTGGTAACTGATGTTATATCCATCCATCCATCCATTTTCCAACCCGCTGAATCCAAACACAGGGTCACGGGGGTCTGCTGGAGCCAATCCCAGCCAACACAGGGTACAAGGCAGGAACCAATCCCGGGCAGGGTGCCAACCCACCGCAGGACACACACAAACACACCCACACACCAAGCACACACTAGGGCCAATTTAGAATCGCCAATCCACCTAACCTGCATGTCTTTGGACTGTGGGAGGAAACCGGAGCGCCCGGAGGAAACCCACGCAGACACGAGGAGAACATACAAACTCGACGCAGGGAGGACCCGGGAAGCGAACCCAGGTCTCCTAACTGCGAGGCAGCAGCGCTACCACTGCGCCACCGTGCCGCCCCTGATGTTATATGCTATTTGAAATTGGAAAAAATCAAATTCCCTCTTAGAGAATCTGTTCAAAGCTTTTTAAAAACCTGGTAGGATCTAATCAATAGTATTTTAGAATAAGCACTTATATTAGGGAGAAAGACTCCTTTCCTTCCCTCTATACTACTCTCAAAAATTTTACTCTGGCTGTTGGCCTTTCTCTCTTTCTCATGGGTGGGGGTGGAATTGAATTTAGTTTTATTAAGTTTGACTTGATTGCATGGGATATTACATGCTTGAAATAAATTCAATAAAAGTTAAAAAAAAAACAACTGGAAAAAATCAAATTCTCACTTAGGGTATCTGTTCAAAACTTTTTTAAAACCTGGAAGGATATAATCAATAACATTTTAGAATAAACATTTAAATTGGGGAAAAGGATTTTCTCCCTCTTTTTTTCTACTCTTAAAGTTTTAGTCTGGCTGTTGGCCTTGGTCTCTTTCTTGTGGGTGTGGGTTGATTTGAGCTTAGTTTTGTCAAGTATGACTTGCTTGTATGGAATGTTACTTGCTTTTAATAAATTCAATAAAATGTTAAAAAAAAGAAAATTATGCTTAGACAAGGAGTACAGGCAAACTACATGTGTGTTGCATAGGCCATTATTCAAATCCATGGGAGTAGAGCTATAAGGTCACCAGGCTAACAAAGGTGCCACAATGAGTGTGAGTAAAGCGTTTGATGAAAATGAAATACCTTTTGCCATAGTTACAATTTCAATGTCTAAATACCTAATAGCTTTGTTACCCCAGCATGATAAACAGACTCTAATACGATATACTGCATAACACTGACACAAACACAGACAATGAGAGTTATTAATAATAATTAATATCTATCAGTACTTACCAAACCCAGTCCTTAAGTGCCATTTAGCCTACGTAGGTGACGCAGTGTTAACACTGCTGCACCCTACTTGGAGAGTGCTTTGAGTAGTGGAAAAGCACTATATAAATGTAAAGAATTATTATTATCATTCTGATTTTCAATCCAGTCAAACTCTTAATCACATTCTTATATCTTCAATAGTGCAACCTGCTTGTGAGTTAAAAGGAGAGGAGTAGAAGTGACTTGTTTCTTAATGACCTTGTAACATGTTTTGTGAAAGCTTAGGTGGTGGAAGGTAGATGAAGAATGAACTGAATGAATGCTAAATATAGATTTATTTAAATGAAGATATTTCTTTTACAAAAAATAATCATCCTCTTATACATAAAGTAAGACATTAGCTTGTTTTGAGAAACCCTTCAAGGCAGCCTGCAGCAAATGTTTAATATATCCAAGGATTTAAAAATGCATCCAGGCTTATTTTCCATGGGTTTAAATATCTGTTTATGCTATGATGTGCTTACAAGTGTATGATCACCTCATACGGTGTATATTTTAGCAGTGTAACTTAATCTTTTGGGAATTCAGGAGGTATAACATTACCTTTACATCCATAAAACTTTAATATGGGTGTACAAGTTTGTGAGCAAACAACCATAGATGGCAGAATTTGTTATAAAACTACATGTTATCTAGGCCGAATAATTGCAATAAGATATCTGCGGTTTATTGTGTGTCAGTCAATAAATCGTGGAACACACTTCTGGGGAAAAATAGAGCATGGATTACAGGAAGGATCCTGAGAGGAACACATAGTGATGGAAAATCTATCCATATAAGAACATGTGCAAATGAAGTGTAAAGAGTTTCTCAACATAAAAATCTCTAGAGAAGGAATCTTGGAACAGGGTGGAGTGGTTCCTAAGAACTGCTTACAAAAATGGTCTCAGTGATGTTTTAAATATATGCTTAGAATCCTGCTAAAACCTGTGCTTTAATCAAAATCGTCATTGAGAAGTTCTAATGAGCAGCATTATGATTTGCAGGATAAAACATCAATTGCCAGCTGTCAAGTTCTAATGCATTTCTGCACTGCATTCCATTTATACATTCATTCATTTATTTCTTTGCTTTTCCATTTTTGTTTTGGTTGACTGGTAATCTTGCACTTAAAAAAAACACAGCTGGTGCACAATGAACTAACTGGGTTGAAATCTAACTATGCAACGTGGACCTCAGCGTTAATGTTTGCAGTGCACCATCTATTGGAATATAATTTGGAATGCAATTATTAATAAAAATGCATTGCTCATTCCAACAGTGTTGTAACTTAAGAGTCTCAAAGTCCCAAGAAGCACTTCCAAAATGCCCAGGGGAAACCAATTAAGGACAAATACAGAAATTTACAAAAATAAAAAGGTTTTATTTCCACAAAAATGTTCTGTCAAACAGTGAAGCTCCATAGAGTGCAAAAGACCTAAAGAGTCTGCCTAGACAATAAGGCAATCATAAGCAAATACAGTCCCGAAAAGCACAAATCCAAAGTGAGGTCAAAACACAAGGCAGAAGGCCAAAAACATAAAATATCAAAAAGCTCCTAAAAAACTAGGAAACTAAGCGAAACTCGAAAGTGCTTTCAAATGAACCACCACAGACTGTGTGAGACCCTCTGGATTTATAGGCCAGAGGGGAGCTCCATGTGGTGATTGGCAGGTGGTCCCGCTGCTTGGGGGTCCACCTACAAAATACACGGATACATAGACTAAATTAAATAAAATATAAATAATAAACACAAACATTATTAATCTAAACAAAAGAATCAAAAACAAACAAAAAGAACATAAAACAAATATCTGAACCCCAGCTGGGGAAGGAATCCTGCCTGAAGCATAACAAACAGATGGCACATCACAAACATTTATAGTAATAAAGTGCATTACTGCAAATGTTTGTGAAGTGCCTTCTGTTGGAATGAAAAATGCAATGTATATGTCTCTAAAACATGTTATTTGGTATGGGATTTGTAAAAGCAGTGTTATTGTTTGTGATGTGCCTATTGTGTCATCTATTGGAATGACAAATACAATTAATTTTATTACCACAAATGTTTTTGATGCACCATTTGTTGGAATTACAGAGACATAGCAACTGAACAGTCACACAAACTCATGAATACTTATCCTTTTACTACAGTGAATAAGGCTCTGATGGAATAAATGAATGGATAGATGAAAAACACTATTTGTTAAAAGAATTAGATATATTTTCTTTTCTGGCTGGTAGTCATTTTTGCAAGTGCTTTTAGATTCTGATGAAAATATAAGGTTGTAATTTATAGCAAATCTAAATCAGCTTTGAATTATTTTTTAAATAATGTACTTGTATATAATTCACTATTACAAAAGGCACAAAGACAACCAACCCAAACAATTTTTAATCTTCCAGTCTTGAACATTGTGCCCATTAAATAATATGGGTGAAGTAATTTGAAATTAATTCTATAATTTGACAATTGATATTTCAAACCTCGTTTGTTAGATACTCTTAATGACTTTACCTCTGCAGATTGTCTGGCTAGGTCGAAAGACATTTGGAGCACAGTTAACAGCTGACAGCAAGAACATCTTCCAAACAATATGAAAGTGTAAACCAGCTCAAGTTTACAGCTTGACAGAAGGCGTGGTTATCTTTCAGAAATATTTTCCTGGGGGTGGCATCAAGGAATTGACTCCTAGATATATTGGTCCATAAATGTTTTAGTACAAAGGCATTTAGGTTGGTCGTTTCTTCCCATTTTAAAATACATCAGTCTGGCCACATGCTACAGAAATTAAGGACATTGTCAGGAGTCCTGTAGGTAAATAAAATATCTGACAGCTCAACTGTAAAAACATGACCCACATTTTGTTTTAACCTTGTCATGGGAAAAGACAATTTCCTCTCTGGGATTAATACAGTGTACCAATAACCAAAAAATACCAAAAATATGAGAATATTAGAAGAAGAAAAACTCTTTTAAACAAAATAGAAATACCTACCAGCCTTCTTCAAGTTTTCCCTTACAGGTGCCATACTTTCCAAGAGGGAGCCATTAGTTCTCATGTCAAGACAGCATCTACAACTTATTCAATTATTTATTTTCGATGGTTATTCCTCCAGAATTGTCTATTCTTGTTGAATGCAAACTCGCTTACTCACTTTGTGAATGATACTTTTTATACTGTTACCTGAACACACGTATATAGCAAAGGTGTTATTTTAATGAAGGTGTTTTCCTCTGGAATCATTTCCCCACATTGTATAAATGGGCTCCATTCATTCAAAGCCCACCTATCCACATGTACCAGAACTGTTTATGTATGGTGTATTAATTAGAACATCAGAGCCAATTCCCAACATAGACATGGCCCTGTCAGCTGTCTCACATTCTCTGGTAGTACGCTGATAAAACACCATGTCAAAGTCATCACCTTTGTTGTCACCATCACAACAGTGTTAGTGTTCAGAATAATCAACCAACTCTAGTTTTTCTCAAAGCTTAGTTTTAGGGCTGTACTACTCAAAAACCCATGCTAGGGTTTGCTTCTAATATGAAACCAAAGCATCTGCTGATTCTGGCACCAACTAATTGAATTGAGGAATTCAGTTGAGTTGAGTTTTGGGCATCACACCAGTACTGGGGACAGGTGGGCATTTATAAAACCTATCTATTATAATTAGCTATTATAATTAAACTCAGACTTTAAAAGTAACAATTTATCCAGATAGTATACAAAAACATGATACAGTGTGTCCACATTTGACATCAGACATTAATATTGCATTAATATAACTGAAAATAATAAAAAAATAAAATCAGTGGCAGATGAAATATCCATCATACCATGTCATTCATTAAATAATATTTCTTCTATAAATAAATACATAGTCAAAGTGAATTCATTAATGTTTCTTTCTGAACTAGGTTTTTCTTTTTTTTTGCATTACTGTTTTCACCACAGGAGGTCAGTGCACAAATATGAATCCACTACAATTACTTTAGCTCTGGAAGCTTGTGCTAATCTGACATAATATACGGGATAGACATTAAAGGGAAATGTTTGGAGATTGCAGGTAAGTTTTTGATTTAGGAAATTTCGCCCAATTAAATTATGAGAAAAAAAAGAAAACATCCACATCCCAGTGAAGGTTTATTAGATTAACAGTCACTGCCATTAACTTACAATAAATCTCTAACAGCCCAAGACCAGAAGGCATTTTATTATTAATAAATATATAGATATATATTTACATTTTACCTTCATTTTCAACACCTTGAGCACAGACTGATGGGCTGATAAACAACTCAAACACACAGGTTGGTAAACAGACAAATAGGAAAGATTATTTGCTGGGCAGTCTTTTTTATCATACACCAATCTTAATTATTAGTTACATAAGAGATAATTTAAAACACATCTCCACCAAAATCAAGCTTACACCTAGTCATCAGACCTAGAGAAAGCTCAGAAAACAGACCAGATATCTCAGATAGCATCTAATAAGTTTACAAGAAGTACATATTAAGTGTTGCTTAATTCAGCTGACTTCTTAGGACATGTGTGGTTTTCTTCAATTTCAGCAGAGACTGAATACTATGCCCATTTAATAATTTTCCAGCTGTAGTAATTGCAGGGAATATGGTTGTTACTTCATAAAAGGCATTGTGCCCAATTTCTCAGAGGTACTGGTAAAATACGTGGCAGGAGGTGGCTTGAATGGTACTGTGTGGTGTAACTGATTAATCAGCATGCCGTCAGACTTAACAGGTCTGGTAACCAGCCTGCAAGAATAAAAAGTACACTAAAGTGTGTCATTAGATTTAGAAAATCTTGTAAGGAAGCCCATTAATTTGAAAACCATATCAGTGCTGTTGAATTTGTCTTGCAAGTGTTTTGCTCAGTCTTGCTTTATTTACAATATCATTGACATTCAATAGTAATAATACAAGTTCAGCACTATACCAATAAACTGGCTTTATCTAAGTATAAAAACCACAAATGTCAGTCCAGATTCGTTATTATTGCAATAGCCATGTCAGACATTCTGACAATGAGTACAATGCCAACCTAGAAATAATTCATCAGGGCAATCCATTAATACTCCAGTAGTCCGGCACTATGTCATAAATATGAACAGAAAAAAATGGGCAAAATGTGGGAATATTTTACTTAGAAAGCAAGTGATTAACTAAGTTAAAGGAATGGTAAGGATACTTTTCCTAACATTGTGGAACAATGATGGTCAATAACTCTACCATGAACAAGACAAAGTGGTGCACAATCCCACATAGTTCAGGGGCACTATATAACAGCATTCTTCCTTAAGGGCCGATTCTTTGCTTAATCTTTACAAAGGGTGAAAGGTTTTTAAGAGCAGTCAAGGAGCAATAGGTTTTAAATTCTGGCCTTGCATTATTTTCAAATTTTGCCAGATTTCACTTTCATGCAAGAGGGAAACATCTACAAATCTAGACTCCTAATGTGAGAGAAACCAGAATTCATCATTTTAAACAATTGCAAACGCAATACTGTCACAATTCAGTAACTACAGTGCAATTATGCGTTGCTGCAGTGTGCCTAGAGTGGGTTTAAGCATTGTGTTACCAGCAATACTTTGTAAAAATAATCAGCTAAACCTGGTAAACACAAACGTTATTATGTGTTCATTATTACAGCTATTGTGAAGGAGATACTGTATGGCAAGGACACCACCAAGGTGACAAAAGACAGAGTGCAATCCCAAATGAAACACCTACAATATCACAAAGGCTTTGGATACAAACCTCTACATGTACCCTCTTGGATACGGTTACACCTAGAGCTTTAAAGACCCCTATCAAGTGTTAAAGCCCAGAAGTGAAACTTTTTGGGGTATTGAAGTAGGACATAGTGGCCTATGAGGAGGAAACTGAGAAGATTTCACAGAATGTTATAGATCAGGTAACTAAGCAGCTGCTAAGAATCCTTGGCCCTCTATGAAGAAAAGTAGGAAAAGATCACTAAGACTACCAAATGATCATAATGCCCACTTGTTGACACATACAAGAATAGGGTCCCTGAATAGGAAAGTTAGGTCCGGATTGCCCATTGTGGGTTGAGGCCTAGGAAGACAGGCTGCTATGGGCAGCATGCAGATGCTTACTTAGAAGAGAACTGAGCAGGTGGGAAATTGTCTTGTAACTATGACCCTAGATTTGATTTCAGGGTTAGAAGTGGAACTGGCAGGATGTGTAAACCTGTCTGGTGTTGGGAAAGAGAAGCCAAAGTCAACCAGGATGTCTAGTGAGATCTATGAGTGATTCCGTGGCACTGGAAGCTCCCACACTGAATGGATGAAGCATAGGCCCTCAGTTTTTGTTTAATATTCTTGTTTGTTTGTATATTGGATTCTTTTTATGCAGAAGCCTTGCTTTTCTGTTTTACTATTTATAATAAGATGATAAATTTTGATAAGCTCTATTGTCCTTCAAATATTTTAAATAATGAGAGACAGCATGAAGATCCTTTGTTACTTATTTTAACTACTAGCCTATGTGCTACTGTGCATTTGACAATCTTAGCTAACCATACTGTGAAGAATCAATTCGTATTTTATCAAATCTATCTAATCTAAGTCAGTGTCATAGGGGCCTATTCCACGAACATCAAGTGCAAGTCAGGGTGCCAAACAACTGCACTTACGCACACACATACAATTATTCATACAGGGATGGTTTTGCTTTATTAACTAACCTAATATGCACATCTTTGAGAAGTCCCTAAGGAAAACTCAGTGCCGAGAGTACTGTGTAGAAAATAAATAAACAAACAAATATACAAATAGGGGACATTTAAAATATGCCTTTTTTAGGTATGCTAAAATAAGCAAGATCTCCATGCGCTAAGCAGAAAATCCTCTCCAGGGACAAACGTTGTTAATGGGATTCCTCAAACTTAAATCAAGCCAAGAACTCCTTTCAAAGTGCAATTCCCTCGAGGGTTCTTTGCATATGTGTTGCATCCCTTCTCATAAAATTGGTGACAACAGATACCCTGGGATTTTCTTTAATAAAGTAGTGTTATTTATTTGAGTCAGGATAATTTATTGTGACAGGATGTTGTAGAAACCCCAGTGGGAAGCAAATATTTAAAGGGTGTGATAAAGCTAGATGAAACTGACCAGCTTGAGCTACACTTCTCAATGGCTTGATTGTTTTAGTCACTTTAAGCTTTTAGCTGTATTTTTATAAACTTTGTTGCACAATGTTTAAATGCAAATGGTCTGCTACAACAGAACACAGGTGTTTAAAGCAGGGAAAACAATGAAAGGGTATCTCAAAGCCGAGGCAAACAAGAGACCTGGAGGCCTTATAGATGATGCAGTATATTTGTTCTCACTGACTGTCCAACATTGCACAACCAGACCCAATTTTCAGCAGATTATAATCTTACATAGAAGCGAAACTCTTTGTGAAGAGCACTTTGGACATACTGTGGGCTTCTTAAGATTTTAATTTCAGATCACAGAGATGGTGACAATAATAAATGATAGAAACTGCAGGCCTTCTGGTAAAGTTTAAATCCAAAACAATGTGAGGTGGCAGTTTTGATTTGTCAGCCATGGACTGTATAATAATATGGCAAACCTTTATCATTTATTACGCTCTGCACCTTCAACACTTAAATTTTTGTCAAAAGAGTTATTAAATGTATAATGCATTTGGTTCAAGCTTCCAATTGTGACAAATCAAATCTGAGGCACTTTCACACCTGGAAACTTGTTCATACTTACACAACCATATTATGGTCTATGTTCTGCCATAACTGTGGGAAAGTAATCAGCAGCCCTTATTTTTCCTTTTTTACCACAAGGCAAAGTGTAAAGATTTTCTTTTCTGTTTACACCATAGCAGAATGCTGGCTTTGGAAATTTCACTGTGTTTGTGACAGGTGTCTTAATTTCTAAAATATTTATTCTGTCAAAATACATGAATATTATAGGTTAGTTATGATTCTAAGTTATTACACTTATATAAACACACTATATATTAAGCAGTTGTGTCTTTAGAATAAATGGAAGCTTAGATTTTTCCTACCTGTGCTAAATAGTTTGAATTTCTTAAATCACTTATTGTCAAAAAAAGATGTGAAAAATGCAGCACATCTAAATTTGATTTAAAATTTTTGTATAAGACTACCTGATTTGTTTGTATCCATTTATTATGCACTGATGTGTTATGTTTGAAAATAGCTATTATCATCAACATGTTCACCACCATAAGCACTAGAAGAAAAAGGACCGTGGGGTATATATTTAACCCAGTTTAATATGCTCTTTCTATTTGGTCATAAATCCCAAACCTAAATCCAGGAATCTACTTGATACAGATTGATGGGCATTAAGTGTTTGGGGCTATCAAGCCTAGTCACTCCCTACTCTAAATTCAAACAACAGAATATGGAGTTTCCTCCTCTTTTTAGTTTAGGATGGATGACTTTCATTTCTTTATTGAGTTATTCTCATTTGGTCAAACCCTTTGATCTGTACTCTTATGCTTGTACACTGGGAAAGTATTGAATTAGTCCTCACCACCAGGCAAAAGCAGATAACAAATAGGTGTCCTCTAGGTATGAGGCATGAAGAAAGCAACAAAACCATGGAATAGGATCAGGTGGAAGAACAGAGTGAGGAAGACACTTGTGACAGCTCTTACATCCTGACTCCCTATATATTCCTTAATGAAGAAAGGAATTGAGATGACATAGTGGAGATCCCTAAGCTTTCTTTTAAATCTATACATCACCCATAATGTCAGGCTGGAGGTTTGATGTAAAGGAGTCATCAGTGACATAAATATACATACAGGAAGCAGACTAAGCAGCCAGCAAAAAAACGAAAATAATGGTATATGAACAGACTATTGGGCAGTGAGGTCTCATTCTGTGCCTTTAAATCATTGGTCAATGATGGAAATTTAAGCCTATAGCCTCAGTCACTGACAGGCTATTGAAAAGCAACCTATACATTTCAAAGAGAAGTCTCAAGGCAGCAGGAGCCCCGGCGAACATAATAACGACGCACCTCCCCAGAGTTGGCACACCCTTCTGACCGGTGGACAATAAGTACTGGGAAGAACCTGGCATCACGATAAGTTGGGGGGCTTTCATTTAATGCCAGTTGGCTGGAATAAGAGCGACAGCACTGTTCATCCAGGCAGCACCGCTCTGTCAAATTGCTGCTTCGACTCCTCCACAGGCCCATAGTGCGTCGAGAGCCATACATGCGACACAGTGAAAATCGTGAAGTGTCCAGAGAAAGGCGAGAGTGAAATGCATGGCGAGAGAAGATGGACGAACAACTGGAGCTGGTGGCTGCTGGTCTTTGCCAGTCCTGCAAGTAGCAACAACGCTCACAATCCTGAACAAGGGCTCCATAACTCCGAGCAGGGTAGCTGTCCCTTAAAAAGCAAGTGGAAGACCCAGTGTCACCAGACCCTGAACCAGAACCAGCCAGATCCATTAGCATTACTTCAGAATAGCTTGGAATGAGTTGTCGGTTAGAGCGAATATGCCATTCCAGCTCTGTGCTGTCCACAGTATCAGCTCGGGGTAAACCGTAACTGCAACCATTCAGGGGTACGTCTTCCATGGGAGATGGGCCACTGTTACTGTACTCTAGACCAAACAGCTTCTCCACATGGTAGTGCACATAAGCTGTACGATACTCAATCAGAACCCGGAGGGGCCATGACAGCATAAGAAGTGCTGCCAGCCAGAATGCCACGTGTGAAGCATACCAAGGAGGTTTGTCAGGGTCCACATATGCAATCAGGTGCTCCTTAAAATCCACATTTTTTAACTGCATTCCTTCTCTTGCTTCCATGTAATCGTCTAGGCCTTCAATTTCAGTAAAAAATCGAGCTCGCTGGTTAAGATAGGCATTCTCTGCACCAGAACCAGCAAAACTGAAGCACTTGGTAAAGCGCAGCCTGGTAGCCGAATGACTTTCAAGCCCTTTTAATTCCCTGGAGATATCCCGCACACCACAACGTGTGTAATCAAACTCCCCTTCTGCCACATGAGTGTTAACACGTTCATGATACACTTGTGTAGTGGTATAAGCATCACCATTGCGGTATCGTGTGACTTGTCGTGTCCTCCGAACAAAATGATAGCTAATGGCCTTCCACCAGACACAAGGTTTTGCCTGACGCATACGCAGAACTCTCTCATAAACACTGTCCACGTCAGCCTTGCACTGCAATTCACTACGGGCACGGCAATGCCAGCACTCCACTAAGTAGACCACATAAAGCATTAGCAGGAATGCCAGGGGTATGTAAACATAACCATCTGAGCAGGGGCTGTCATGGTAGATCATGGATCGGCCGCTCATTCCCATACCTCCCCGCAGTGAGGAAGAGGATGAAGAAAGGGAAGAGGTGGCTGATGAGTCGAAGCTCAGTTTGGTGACTCGTGTTAGTTGGCACCAAGCTACTGCTCCCAAGCAGCCATACATCAGCATAGACAACAGCAGGCAGCGCCAGTGTGATTCACGGCACATGGAGGCACTCAGAGATTGTTTCACTGGACGCTGCTGTAAAGAAAGAAGAGAGAAAAAAGGAGACCATTAGATAAGATTTCATGGTATCATAAGATTCTAATTGTTCATGTAATAACTCTCTAAATCTTCTCTACTGCCTTTGCTAGACAGATTTTAACAAATTACTACATACTACCTATGTGCCAGAGAGACCAGAATTGATCTTCTGTTGGAAAATTCAGATATTGTGCTTGACTTCATCAACTACAAACCACTCTTTGCTTTTTTCCCACTCAATAATACATTGTGTTTTATTAGTCAGCTGTGAGCTGTGCAAGACCACCTTGTCATCTTCATTTGTTCAAGCAATGATTAGAAATTTGAGAATAATGAAAAGCAAAAGAAAGGTATCTGTTTTAGTGACTTTTTATGGATGCTAATTTAAGACTGATTACATTACACTTGAAATGGGATTGGAGTAGGGTATCAACAGAAATCATTTGGGATATGCAGATTTTAAAAAGAGCCTAGCGATGCACTGGCATCCTGTTCACTTCTCTTCTCACTTTATACAAATGATTGCACCTCTGGTGACTTATCTGTTAAACTTCTTAAATTTGTAGATGACATCACAGTAATATACCTCATTTCAAACAATGACAAGTTTAAGACAAGGCGGAACATAACAGTGTGGCGCAGCCATAACAATTTGGATCTTAACATTAAAAAAAAACTCTGGAGATGATGACAGATTTCAAGAAAGAGCCAAATGCTCACCTATCATTTGCTATAAATGGTTTGGGTGTTGGGATAGCCGAGTCATTTATGTTTCTGAGCACTGCCCTGTCTCAAAATTGTAAGAGGGACCAAAAAAGCACATGTATCATGAAGAAAGCCCACCAGAGAATATTCTTTTTGTGCCAGCTGAGGAAATTCAATTTTCCACAAGCCAAATTAGCCCAGTTCTACACAGTTACCATTGATTTTATTCTTACCTCATCTTTAACTGTCTAGTTTGGTGTGGCACCTGCTCAGGCTAAGGACAGTCTGTAGTGCATCACTGGAGCCTGTGAAAAGACCATATGCTAGAACTTACCACCCATTCAAGTTCCACATGAGTTCAGGGTAAGGAAACAGGCTGCAAAGATCATTACTGATCAGACTCACCCAGGGCATTCCAAAGACTTCCATCCAGCAAACACCTTTGTGCAGTGAAAGCTAAAACAACACTTCACCGAAACAGTTTTCCATGTGTAGCAATTCTGGCTAATCAAGTCTGATTTCAGATCAGTATCTATCTATACATAATAATAATAATAATACATTTTATTTATATAGCACCTTTCCCATGCTCAAGGCACACCTTGGACTTTCTTCTTCTTCATATTTTATTCTGTCTTATCTCTTTATATTTTGTATACAGAAACACATTTTATCTTTTTGTATTTTGTGTTGTCCTTGTATGTTACATCAATACTACCAAGACAAATACCTAGTACTCATTATTGTACCTGGTCAACAAAGTGATATGTGATTCTGATTAATAGTAGTAAAAATTATACTGTAATAGTTTAATAATACGACTTTGTTGAGTTCTTTAAGAAGAGAGCAGTCATATTTCTTTAACTGTTTTAAGTACACGTGACCAGTGACAGCAAATGTGAGCAAGCAGGACATCAAGACGATGACTGGCATTAAAAAACAGCACATCTGATATATTGTGCACTGCTCTGTATTTGCACCCTTCCTGATATCCTGTTTTTGAAAATCTCACAGTGTATAGCCTCAGATCTTTAGACAAAATGCAGTATTAGAGGAGAACCCAAGTGAGCACACTATAAAGTTTTTAAATCACTATTTTCTTTGTTCAAGGAACAATGATATCTAACAACCTAGGTTATCACCCATGTGAAAAAGTAACTGCACCCAAAATTTCAATACTTGGTTGTAGAACCTTTAGCAGCAATAATTGCAACTAAAAGCTTCCTTTAATTTGAAGTCTTTCAGCATCATTGCTGCAGAATTTTAGCCCACTCTTCTTTGTAGAACTGCTTTAAATCAGACATATTGGTAGTTGTGTGAACTGCTTATTACAGATCCTGCTACAGTCTTGCTATACAGACTAACCATCTTCAGATCACAGACAGATGACCAGACATCCTCCTTGAGAATATTCTTCAAAAAGTGCAAAAATCAATAATTGCACATCCTCTGGGTCCTGATGCAGCAAAGCATCATGACACCATCTTACAACCCATCCTCATGTTTTACTGTGTCATAATGTTCTTATTATTAAAGGCTGCATTATCTTTATTCCTGACTTTGTGGGACTGGTGTCATCCAACAAGTTCTACTTCGGCACTAAAATTTTAACTTCAATACTGATACCAGCTTTCAGACCACAACATCGCCATTGATACAGTAGTGAAGCAAATCACAGATAACCCCATTGTCTCACAGCAGCCTCCCAGCCTTGCCTCACTCCACAAATCTATACAAGATTTAATCTCTCCCCTTGGAGTTTCCAGTTCATGCATATTAATCGATACATTTGAACAGCAGTGATAGGTAGGTGGTGATTCAAGCTAAATGTAAGAGGTATATTTAATTGAAGAACTGGGGTAGTGGCTGTTTGAAAACTACCATTTACTTCCAATACTAAAATTAGTGAAATGCTGGTACCATACAGTTTTAAAATCTGGGTTTTTTGGTACCTATATACCATGCAACCCTACTTGTCTGTACTTTTAACATTAGGGTTAGGTGTCCTCTAGATGTTTATTTGCAAATACAAGATGAGCAATGATGTTACCATCTTCCTTCTCTCCCATAAATCTAACTTTTACTCAATCGTTTACTTATCATAATATCATGAACACTGCCTTAGTTAGGCTAAAGAGACATACAGTTCCTTGGATGTTCTTCATGGATCCTTTTAATCTTCTTCAATGAGCTGTTGCCATGCCTTTGGGGTAATTTTGGCAGACCGGCCTTTTCCAGAAAGATTCAGCACTGTTCTAAATGTTCTCCATTTGGAGATAATGACTCTACTGTGATGCAATGGAGTTCCTGATAGGTAAGTTTCAACAACTTCTTACACTTATCTACTTTAATTTCCTCTGATCAAGGCACAGTGATCTTCTAAAAACCTTGTAATGTCTAATTATTATTTAGTTTTGGCCAGATGTTAAGTGAGTAACTCAGGCTACATTTTCACTTTTTCTCTACACTATTCTACCGTTATACTTCTTCTAGTGTCTATACTTCTGAATACAACTTCTCATCATTGCAGTGTGGATGGCTGAAAATGCAGACTTTTGAATACACAGATTCTAATTACATTCTGATGTATTTCTGTTTATTATGTAGCTCTTCCCTGAGTGGATACTGTTCATTACAATGTTTACTTTCCTGATTGGTCATCCTTCATGAAAGAAAACAAGATTCCAACATAGCAGACACAGAGGAGTTGCTTTCCATGGAGCTTGTTGTGTTGCTTATCTGTATGCATCCAAATTGCATTTTGTACAGTTTGAATGCTGCATACTTACGAAAAAGGCAAATAATTTTCCAGTCACAATATTATTGTCCTTTCAAGGATTTTTCCACTGATGCATGCATGCTCAGTGTAGACAGACATATTCGTCATATGCATATTTGATTGTTTCAGTATGGACAGAGATACTTTTGAAAACGAAGTGAAAATACTAGTTTGGATGGAGATTGTTTTCTGAAAACGAAGCATTTTCACACAGGCAATACAGCTGTTGAATAACTTTACAACTTAAATAAATTAAGTAGCAATTTTGAAATGGAACTATAAGTTTACTCTGGTTTCCATTATGTAACATTTTGTTTACAGACCTAAAGCTGTTCATTATGAGAAATATACAATCAATAGAGGATATCAGGAAGGGGCAAAGTGCTTATTCACAGTACTATGGACAAAATATGCAAATACCGTATATACTCATGTATAAGTCAGGCCTTGAAACCTGAAAAATAGATCATAAAATCAGACCCCAACTTATACACCCATTCAAAAATGCAACACTTAATTTTTTTTTTTTTACATCTTCTTGCCTCCTCCAATCTTGCATCAGTTTCTCAGACGCATCTAATTTTGTTGCAGCAGAGCAGTTACCAATTTCCTTCGCTACTTCAACAACTTTTAATTTTAAACCAGCTTTATATTTTCTTCTGATTGAAAACTCCATTGTATATAAGGGATGCTCTTACAATAAAGATGTATGACGTGAGATACAAAAAACACAAATCAGTGCAAACGTTGCTTCGGAATAGTTCGGATATTACTGTGTGGTCACGTAGGCACAATACATAGAAAAAAAAAGCAGTGTGCTCTGTGGTTACTCTCTCAGGTGGGCGTTAGCATATCATAATCTCTTGGACCATTAGCTTCAGTTTTCCGCATTTGACTTATATGATAGACATTATAAAATACCAGAAATTATACGGTAAAATCAAATCCCGATTTATCTGCGGGAGAACTTATCTGCGATTACATACAGCAGTAGGTAGGAGGAACATTATATGGCACAGGCAAGATGCTGGAGTTTTAAATACAAGCCTCATGATTTTATGTAGTAAAAAGTAAAGCATCAATTTTACATGAATTATCTTAGTATATCTCTTGCTAAGAGACAACATGTCTGACAAAAATAACAGATGATTCAAAAAGCAGACTGAAAATGCTATCCTTTTCAATCAACAAGGTCTGTCAATTTTTTAAATTTGGTACACAATTATGGGTCTCAGTTTAATGTTTACACCCTTTGCTATGGTAAAGAACAACACCAGGTATTTAAATTTTTCTCAATGCAGGACAATGTCAGGATTGTTCCTCAACGTTTATTTTGAGGAAATTGCTTACAAATATTATCAATGTATTATTCCAGACACTAGCAGAACTCTACCAAAATGTATCAAACACTCATTTCGCCAGAACTATCACTACCGTTCTTGCTATCTCACTGTTTACAACCAGAAGGTATGATAATATTAAGTCAAAAATTGAAGCAAATGCCTACTAAACGTGCTGAGTGTCGGTTCAGAATAATGGTCGTGCCTCTTCATGCAGGGAGCAGCTGACTAATTTGTCTGGCACAGAGATGGTTTTCTGTAGGGAGTGTTTCTGACTCTCATTTTCCCTGTTCCTGGTACGTCACATCTTGAAATGACAGAATAACACAGCTTCTGCATTATGATGTTGCTGCATACTAGATCACAACGCTGCCAGATACAGAAGTACAGCTGTCCCAGAGTTTCATAAAACATGCTGCAGAATTCTGCCATCAGCCAGTAAAGCTAAGGGCTGCTGCACATTAGAGTAAAGGCACCTGCTGCCGACATCTCCTTCTGTAACGGTAGAGGAGCCTCTCAGGCATGAAAGAAATGACAGCAAGAGCTTAGAAGAGAGAGAGAGAGAGAGAGAGAGAGAGAGAGAGAGAGAGAGAGAGAGAGAGAGAGAGAGAGAGAGAGAGAGAAAAAAAGGCAGGAAAAAAACTCAACAGTTCTTATTTTATATAACTGAGAATATCTTATCTAAAAAATTATATCTGATAAAAATACAGAAGTCAACAAAGTGCTTATAGTTTAAAAGAGTAAAGGATATATAGTTTGTCTAAATTATATTCAAATCAGCTACTGCATAATCACCTTTTTCTGTCTCAGCCTTAATAGTTTCTTCATGTCAACAGAGCAAATACTCGGACCACGTCAGATGGCTAAATACAGCATGTGGTATTCTACATCATTTCCGCTTAATTCTACTCAACTCCATCAGTATTTCTATCTAGAATTTTTTCTGCATTGGTAATGTTAAGCAAAACCTTTGAAACTAATGGAATTCAGTTCTGGCAAACATTCTTTATGGCACTTCTCTATTTACTATGACACTATACCATTCTTATCAATCTTCGGCTGTTAGCTTTTTTACTTGATGAAAAAAGCATTGGTATAATCTCTGTGTGCTTGTAATAAGGGTCTAAAAAGAAAAGGACTACTATCTTTATTTTAAATAAGTAAAGATACAGCTAAAATTAATTTTGCTTGGCAAATAATGGAAGAAAAAGTTGATATATGAACTTAACAAGTCTGAAAAAAGAGGGGTGAACATTTAGCCCATCAAAGTTATTTGGTTAGTCTTTTATTTTCACTACTGACTTGTAAATATATGAAGTAATATGTAAAAAAAAATCCTGCATCCTTTATATAGTGTCCCAAACCTGATGCCATCAGCAACCATACTTAAGAGTGGGAAAGGTGTGGCCAGTTGGGAATGATGCATCTATTTTGTACAACATGTACCACTGATCTTTCAGGCCATAAAGTTTCAAATTCTTGGGTTATTTTTTTTATTAAAAATTAACAAAGCCAATAAGTAAACACCTTTTTACAAATGGGTCTATAGGCAATGTCTATTATGTCATGTGACTTTAAATTTAACACATATTGCTGAAAGTTTCAGCTATCAACACCAACATTAAGACAAAAAACTCCACAACAATCAAAATGTTTGGGATTGTAGTGAAGGGATGGTCGATTTACAGTTTGTGGATAGGTTACCGATACATGTACAAAGGGGAGTTTTATCACTGCAATTGACAGATGGTTGTTAATTACATTACTCTATTTCTACAATATAGGAAAGGAAAAGATTCATTTCCATGTTTTGTTTAAGGAGCCAAAATATAGGCTTTAAGATTTACTACTCTTACTCTAATTCTTTTGAGAGCCGAAGATGCTTCTAATGAAGAAACACCTAAACATGTTTAAAAGATTAAAATGGTAGTCTAAGAGGAGCAATAAATTTTATAGCCTGGTCCTAATGAAGGGCTTAAGCAGTCACTTTATTGTGAGTGTTTAATTCTGAGTACATTTGCGCTATATTACAAACATTGGAATGAAAGAGGAGAATAACTTAAACTAATATTAAAATTTTTATTCACAAATGAGGGTAGGTATATTCATCTATTCTATGTGTTATACTCTTAAAAGTAGCAATTGTCATTGCTTTTCTCAGGTTTCATATGTTGTTTATACCTTCACTATTTTAAGTCCATACTCTGCAAAAAAGAGTACTGAGATCAGTGTACTAAGATACACAACCTGCACTAGGTTTCCAATTGTTATAGCTCTTTTTTCAATCCAAACCCCACAAAAATTCCACCGGGGATTGAACCCATAATTTTTCAGTTGTGAGACAGAAGCGCTAGACATTGCATTACCATGCCATCTTAGCCCATTGGTGGCAACATATTATAACAATGAACCCCTACAGTAAAAATCTGGTTACAGAGAATAGATCTGTTACTGTTATTTAATTTGCTTTTAAATGATTGAGGTCCACCATTAAAACTTGCTTTCAACAAATAAAAGATAAACAGTGGAAATATGGTATTATGAAACACTGTATTGGCTGTTGGTAATTGCCATTTTCTTTGCTACCATACTGAAATAAAATAATTAAGTTTCTGTCAAAAGGAAGAAATATGAAATATTTATCTAGGCTGACAAAAATCAACGCAATTGCATATAGTTTATATTGTATATACCAACAGAGGGCACACTGCACTCTATATTTCAAGACCGTTACCAGCCCAGGTGCCTTTTTTAACCTCTTTTTATCGCCCTTTGGTAATTTTTCCATTTCTTTGGTTCCGGCCATGCCCAATGAGTAAGCCCCATCATGACAATCTATACCCAAAATGAAATTAAAAATTATCAGTACTGGCAAATTTGTATTACTCCTTTATTTAAAACCATACTGTGCAAATATCAAGGTAAACCAATTATTTTTGTAGTTAGCTTCATACGTATTGCTTCAGAGCACAGAATTTACAAACCAATGCTTCAATGAAATCTGGATCTATTTCTTGAACTGAGCCAACGTCTTTAAGGAAAAATCCTCCAAGGATACTCAAGCTTCCTATGCTTGAAGCAAAGCAAAAATATTAAAAGTGTATGGGTCTTTAAAAGAGAAACAGTTAATTGTCACAGATTACAAGTAAACCTGCAAGGCCTAAAATAGAAAGCTACTGCTGTTTAAACTGAGCAACGTACAACAATTATTTATGTACAAAGCCAAGTGAATTGTTCCAGTATTTTTTTATCATAAACATGAACTCTACAGGCGGCATTACTTCTAGATTTATTCATTCAAGCCATAAAAATAGATATTTGAGTTCCTACTCACATAGTCAATCCACAAAAAATGATGGCAGTAATAATTGTTCTTTATTGTTGATTGTTTTATTTTCTCCACACTGTTTTACAATACACAGAAGGCCTGTTGCTGTCAAATTCCTTGACAACATGTTATGTTTAAGCCAAGGCCAAGTTGCACTGAACACTGTTAAGTTCTTGCACATGATCATAATTCTAATATGGCTGTTACTCCATTTCACATAAAACGTGAGCACTGCAAAACAAAATAAATCTAAGCAAATAAAGTGCATATTTAAAAACTGTGTGCAGTGCAGCAAAGGCTTAAGCACAGGCTTGTTATCTGTATGAGGATACATATTGTTGAAATCAATCAGTTGTTATGATGTCCTTGTTCAGATGTTCCCAGGTGAGCATGGTTACCACTACCATATACTATTCTTATAGTTCAAAAAACAATACAATAACCATTTCATGTAGTTCACTCCAATTGTTTGAGAATTAAGATTTTCTTAATGGCAATGTAATAGTTTTCCTGCAAAAGTTTGTCTCTAATGGACTAGGGACAAAGCAGTAAAGAAACAGCAGACAGAGAATTCAATTTTCTTGTAACCTGTTTGTCTTTTCAAAAGGCTTTCAAAGATCTAACAGGAAATGCAAAGCTGAATAATTGAGTAGCTTCATAAAACATAATTGCAAAAAAAAAACAACACTTTTTTGGAATAGCAGAGAAGAGAAGATAGGAAATTCTCAGGATGCTTTCATCTGAATTTGGATAGGAACAGGTAGAGTTACCTTAAATTAACATCAATCGTTTGCAATTAGTGCAGAATGCAGCTGCTAGAATCCTTACCAGGAAAAGAAAATCCGAACACATTTCTCCAGTTTTGATGTCACTACACTGGTTACCTGTGTCATTCAGAATTGACTTTAAAATTCTGCTTATGGTTTATAAAGCTTTAAATAATCTCGCCCCGTCTTATATATCGGAATGTCTGACACCTTATATTCCAAATCGCAACCTCAGATCCTCAACTGAGTGTCTCCTTAGAATTCCAAGAGCAAAACTTAAAAGAAGTGGTGAGGCGGCCTTCTGCTGTTATGCACCTAAAATCTGGAATAGCCTGCCAGTAGGAATTCGCCAGGCTAATACAGTGGAGCACTTTAAAAAACTACTGAAAACACATTACTTTAACATGGCCTTCTCATAACTTCACTGTAATTTAATCCTGACACTCTGTATATCCAATTCATTATAATAACTATTCATTCAAAATTTGTACTAACCCCTACTCTCTCTTCTGTTTCCTTTTCCGGTGTCCTATTGGTGGTGGCTTGTGCCACCACCATCTACCCAAAGCACCATGATGTTCCAACAATGATGGATGGATTAAAAGCCAGAAGTCTGTATAACCATCAGCATCAAGTGACTCCGTGAGAACCCTAACTACAAAGAGGACTATTTCATTTATGTTAGGTAGAATGCCCAAAGGGGACTGGGCGGTCTCGTGGCCTGGAACCCCTACAGATTTTATTTTTTTTCTCCAGCCTTCTGGAGTTTTTTTTTTTTTGTTTTTTCTGTCCACCCTGGCCATCAGACCTTACTCCTTTTTATGTTAACTAAGGTTGTCTTATTTTAATTTCTTATTTGTCTTTTATTCTTCTTTTCTTCATTATGTAAAGCACTTTGAGCTACTTTTTGTATGAAAATGTGCTATATAAATAAATGTTGTTGTTGTTGTTGTATCACAAATAAATATTTACTTTGAAACAGGTACAAACTGCATTGCTCTACTCTGAGCTGAGAGCTGTTGAAGTGATGACCA
The DNA here is from genome assembly GCF_900747795.2 of Erpetoichthys calabaricus. NCBI lineage: Eukaryota > Metazoa > Chordata > Cladistia > Polypteriformes > Polypteridae > Erpetoichthys > Erpetoichthys calabaricus. The sequence continues at coordinate 71,563,174 of NC_041409.2, read as the reverse complement.
TTGTTGGAGATCTGCACTGGCACTCAACATCTGTCTTGGTCCAGATGCAAGCAAGTTGCAGTATGTGCTGAGATAAGCATTCTGATTACTGTCAAAGCCAGTAGGAACTGCAAAGCCACCATCCTTCCCCAGTAGGCACATCTCCTTCAAGAACCACTGTCAGCAAATGCATTTTGCTTGATTGTTGCTGTTGTGACTGCGGCATGCATATACCTTTCTAATCACTTCAAAGGGTAAGATCAATAGTGGTAAGCAGGAAGCTGAGATAGCAAAGAAAGAAAATTCATGTACTGAACTACTGCTGTCAAGAATGATTAACTCTGATGCTGCTGCAATGGTATGGCAAAAAACTAGGCAAGTGGAATTTTATACTTGTTATGCTAGAGACTATGCAACTATCACTGGAAACACACTGATGATTAAAACAGGGTACGTACTATAGAGGAAATTTTTCCGTCAAGGAACCTCACTAACTTAAATATTTTCATTTCAATTCCAATTAAGGATACTATACTCTAAGTCATTACTTTTGGAAATTGGCCTTTTGGCATAATCCACTGTGTAGTCAGACGGAGAAAAGTGACAGGATGCCTACAAAATTCACCTCAAGTTGTTGGCCTATAAGGGATGATGTCAACTGTCATCCAGTTCTGCAAACTAAACTCCCCTTCAGAAATTAGGTGCATCAGCATTTGCTTTTGTGTTTTATGCTGTGTGGTTCTCTCTTTCTCTGTCTGCCTTACTTGTTTTCATTTTTAAAACAGTATCAGTTTCCACTTCATTAACTGAAGATACACTCTTTCAACAACTTTTTGACTTCAGTAAGTCTTCCTGTTTGTCTTTACTATGAATGCACACTCTATACATGTTTAGCCAGACAAATCAACTGAATTTCAATTAAAATGACTTGGCCTATACACACAGTACTGTATGATAATCTGACTTTTTGCGTAAACTATTTAGACACTGAACAAAACTTTTATTAGTCATGCTGACGTCCAAAGAATATATACTGTACTGTACTGACATCATCCTATTTGTATACAGTATATGGCTGCAACGTGAAACTTGTGTGATATACAGCACTTGCTCTTAAAACTTTATTTTGGTTGTCACAAAGGGCCCAGGCAATACATTTTTATAGATTATATCCCTTTAAAATTCTTTTTTTGCTGTTTTTTTCAACTGACCAAGAGCAAACCAAGTTTTGAGTGAAGAATATGTGTGTGTAGCTTGACTGCAGATGCAAATAAGGCATCAGCAGCAGCAGGCATGTTACAATGCAGCCAAAGCAATCATACTGAATTAAGTAATTAACAGTCCTTGTATCTGTTAATAGTAAATAACAGAGTGAATTTCCCTGTAAAGAAGAAAGCAAAAGTATACTAGTTAAATCAGGTATATAAGACACAAAAGACAAGCATAAAAAGCACATTTAAAGAGATGGGCATTTATCAAGGAGGTGTACTGATAGATACATTGGAGGAGGAGGTAGCTAGTCTGAACTATAGTAAAGAATTGGCAGATCTTTCCTTTGGGGAGATACTGTGCAACCTTAAAGTGGTGCAGGAGGGGACTCCAGACCTGAAAGACAGAAATAAGTAGGTCATAGTTAGACATATTTACAAGGCAAGTGATGCCCACTGTTCAGGAGTCTCAGAGCTAGAGGTGTGCAACTGTTTTCAGGACCTTGCCAAGCTGGCTGATGACCCTGATAACTCAGAGTTGACAGGTAGGGACTCTCAGTTGGTCACCTTAAGAACAGTCCCCACAAAGAGAGAAGTAGTGATAGTGGGGGACTCAGTCATTAAGGTGACTAAAACTCAGGTCTTCTCCAGGGACAGAGTCTCTTATGGTGTGCTAATTCCCAGCACACAGGTGGGGGACATCCCTGGAAGGATGAATAACCTCCTGGCCGGGGTGGATCCAGTTGTCATTTTCTATGTTGAAAAAACTGACATATGTAAGAGCAGGGTACAAGTGTTGCAATCCACATTTAACAAGTTTGGTGCAAAGAAGTATAATTAGAATTATAAGGGGGCTCTGCCCCCTCCTCGTTTCACTTGCCAATCCCTGGGGGCGGGCACTGGGCACCCTCTATCTTGTAGCAGAGCCGCTCGGAGGTTGTCAGGCACTTCTCTGTTAAAGTGATTATATTTAAAGAGATGGTATACAGAAGAGTATTTTACTATATATAGAAAATAAGTTACTTGAGTATTTCACTACAACTGTGAATTTTAAATACCAATGAATTATAAAATGTAGTAAAAGAGTAGAAGTAAAAAAGTAAAACGTAATAAAAAATTAAATTACATTAATGCCTTCTCAAAAACAATATTGTGAATAACTTTATTCTTTAACTTACATTCTATAAATGTTGCTTTTTTATATATCTACGCACATATTGTTCTGGATATTTTTTTCTTGTCCTTTATTGGATAATTCTATTTGTTATTGATTTTTATTATACACAGCTCTTTTTTGCTCATTTTCTTTTTTTTTCTGATGTTCATCGTCAGCTCTTGCTGCTCTTTTTCTATCGCAATCTAAAATTCGACATTCTTGAATAAATAATTTGCTTTTCTATCTTGCCATTATAATCAACTGTATTGAAGGGTGAGTTAGCACTGAGACTGTCAAAAGGTGGTACAGAGAGAGGATGTCCACAGTAGGAGTAATAACTGGGCGAGCTGTGTGGAGGGGAATGGTCAAGGCTGAATAACACTGACACAATGGAAAACTTTTTTAATATAATAGAGAGATAAAAGATAACTTGGAAATTTCTAGCTCACAATTAAATAGTCAAAATAAGTCAAAAATTAAAAACTGTTGAGTATCAGTGATAAAACAAGTGAGTACAAATTATATGTTGCTACACACTATTATGATATCATAGCAATAACAGAAACCTGTTGAAATAAAAGAGATAAGGATGAGCATAACATAAATGGTAACACGTTTTTTAGAAAAAGGGGTGCAGGGTGACATTTATGTAAAACCCTAATATTTGAATGCAACTCTTTATAGGGGGCGGCACGGTGGCGCAGTGGGTAGCGCTGCTGCCTCGCAGTTGGGAGATCTGGGGACCTGGGTTCGATTCCCGGGTCCTCCCTGCGTGGAGTTTGCATGTTCTCCCCGTGTCTGCGTGGGTTTCCTCCGGGCGCTCCAGTTTCCTCCCACAGTCCAAAGACATGCAGGTTAGGTGGATTGGCGATTCTAAATTGGCCCTAGTGTGTGCTTGGTGTGTGGGTGTGTTTGTGTGTGTCCTGCAGTGGGTTGGCACCCTGCCCAGGATTGTTTCCTGCCTTGTGCCCTGTGTTGGCTGGGGATTGGCTCCAGCAGACCCCCGTGACCCTGTGTTCGGATTCAGCGGGTTGGAAAATGGATGGATGGAACTCTTTATAGGTGTATGATGAACCATATCCTAGTGAGGATGTTTGCATTTCTCAAGCAAGTAACATGGATAGAGGCCTGGTATTGGAAGAGAGCTATAGACCCTGTCAGTACAGACTACATGGATTAATATGCATCTTTTAATTAATATTAAAAAGCAAGTTTAGAGGAGGATATTATAGTCATGTGAGACTGTAATTACCCACATATTAATTGGGCTAGCCTTACAAATAGCGGAGCAGAAAAAGTGGAATTTTTAGTTGTAATCAATGACGGTTATTATAGCACTTACGAGAGGGACAGCCTGTCTAGATTTGGGATTTTGTAATAATCAGGATAGAATTCAGAGGGTAGATGTGACTGAACCATTAGGATCTGGTGATCATAATATATTACAATTGGCAGTGTTTTAGACACATATGAAAAAAAAATTAAAACTGTCAATGTTGACTTTAAAAAAAAAATTTTGATCAAATGACACAAAGTCTAAAAAAGATAAACAAGGATAAGGTTTTAGGTGTGGAGTCAGTTGAGGAGCAGCAGGAAAGGTTTAAAAGCGTTCTACATATAACGCTGGACAAGTTCTTTGCAAAATGTAGTGCAGTAAGAAAAAGACCTCAATTGTCAAGGGAAAAGTACTGCGTAGATTAAACAGGCTGAAATCTATATATAAACCATTGTTACTTATTTTTTGAAAATCACTACACACAAAGGATATTACTAAGGATTGGAAGCTACCAGTTATTACCTCTTTATATAAAATATATATATATATATATATCTCTCAGTTCCCTTAACATGCAATAGAAATAACAGTGGATGTTCCAAAGGGCTGTGTCGTTTTAAGAGGGCAGAAAAACAAACAGCAAACCACTGTTAAAAAGAGACCAGCTATTCAATTTACTTTGCTAACTACCCAAGGCTGTGAATTCATCTCGGAAAATCATCATCAAGCACTGTTACTGACATTGAATGTTGATGCCAAGTTGTGAATTGCTGTCTCTGTTCTGCAGACAAACAGACAAAAATAACTGATAAGGGCACCCTACAATCGCTTATATTCTTTCACTATATAGAAGCATATTTAGTTACTATGCAAAGACTGACTGCTGCCACTAGACTGATACAGCACACTTGTGCTTCAGTGAGTGAGTACACATATGTAGCATGCACTTGAGTGAAAAGAACTGAACAGACTTTATATGCATCCACCCATCCATCATCCTAACCCACTTATCCAGGGCGATGTCATGGAGCAGTTTGGAGCCTATCCAGCAATCATAAGGTGGTAACAATGCCTGGATAGGGTGCCAGTCCATTGCTGGGCAAAAACACACACACACACACACACATACACACTCTTGGGCTACTTTAGGACACCAATTTACCTCATTTTAATCAGGTTGATGTTCGGTACATATGTTTTAGCAAAGGCAGAGTGGTAGCGTAGGGCTGCCATTCCAGCCTCACAATGCCAGGTTCAGCATGAGTTTTGTGTGTTCTCCCCATGTATCTACAAATTGATTGGTATCAGTGAATATCAGTAAGTTTACTCACCCAAAAACATTGTCCCAAGTTCTTTTATTACCATTTCCACAGCAAGAGTGACACATCATGCATTAAAAAATTTGATCACTGGTTTCTGATTTTTTTTTACATGCATGTGTATGACACACCACGGGATCTTCAACATGCCAATGGCTTTACTCTTTCAAAAATCAAACACTTTCATTTAAAGCACAATGCAATGTAATCAGTTCAGATTTATTGTTATGTGTAAACAAAGCACAATGTAATGTAATCAGTTGAGATATATTGTTATGTGTAAACAGAACAGTGAATCTCATATGTGATCTTTCCACTATGCTACCACTCAGTGTGAATCTCGCTCCACAAACTATGTAAAATAATAACACAGAATGTAATTGTCGCATGGGTTTCAGTGCTGCATTGTCATAATTCTACTCATGATGGCTGTATTCTTACCTTGAGAAAATAGAACCAAGAATTTCTGATAAAATGTATTATTTTCAGTTTAGGCTTGCTGCTACAAACATGTCTAAGAAACAATGAAGGCATGTTTTCTTAAACCAAAATCTTTGCTACTTCAAAGTTTTAAGGCTTTTCTTTATAATGTGACTCCACTACCAGGCTAGTTATTTTTTAAAATTAATAAAATATGCTTCACTTTAGAAAGCAAATTCATGTAGCAAACTAATATATACCATGATTGTCAAGAAATCATTTTGACTGAGAAAATACTAAACTTATCCTTTAATGGTGTAAAAAATAGTAGAGACAGATTTTTCCCCTAGTGAGAAACAGTTTTGGTAATCAGGACAAGTGCATTATTCTGGGAGTTCCTCTTCTATAGGTTGTGTTTGGCAATTGCCATATCATTGAATTACTCCCTAATTCCATTATATTGCTGCTGGCTCAAGCTGCCAGATGACATAACTACAGCTGTCTCACTGCTTTAGAAACAGGTTACTGATTGCAGATGTCAGCTGGCAACACTATGGGCCATGGCATAATAAGTTTAACCACACCATCAACAGTCTGCAGCACAACTGAGAGGTTCTCAAACTGAAGGGCACAGAAGATTTTCAAGGAGAAGCGTGTAAATAATCAACCTACTGGTTATACAAGACTTTGAGTCAAACAGTATCCTCTAGCGGCCAACCAAAGGAGTGCAGTTTAAAGTCCCAAAACAGCCAAACAGTATGCCTGTGCTCAGAATACCTATTCATCCATCCATCCATTATCCAACCTGATATATCCTAACTACAAGGTCACAGGGGTCTGCTGGAGCCAATCCCAGCCACTACAGCATTAGGAAGGAAAGAAGAATGAATTCAAGATTGCAAAGTAGACGGAAAAAGAAAGGGAACATTGTCACTGACAGAAATGAGATTAAGGATACCAGGCAGAAATATATGGAGAAGTTACTGAAAGAGGACAATGACTGATTTAATGATGTTTGTTGTGAGAAAGGACAGAGTTGTGAGGTTTAAAAAGAGCAGAACATGAAAGCGCTGAAGAAGCTGAAGTAAAGCAGGGGCCCCAAATAAAGTGGTGTCAGATGTGGTTGAAGTGACAAAAAGGGGTTTAAAGTGGTGTCAGATTACATCAGAAGAATGGACCTCAACCAAGGAAACTCATGACAACACAAATTGCAAGAGAAAGATTTAGAAGATCTGGCCAAACTCCATTTTCTGTAAACCCTGAACGTGGCTGTTAAACCAGTGATGATGGTAATCAAAATGTATTTCAGTATCTTAAAATCTTAAAATTTCAAAAACCTTAAAATTATACCATGCCAATGTGAAATATTTCAAAATGTATCTGATCAATCCTTACATGCTAGGGATGTAAACAAGGCTCGAAATTCTGCAAGTATACCATACTAAATCAGTAATTACTGCAAACTTGGAATTTTAATTCCTGCAAATACTCTTGCTTCTTGCAAGGATATTCAACATCTTTTTAAAATCACTATTTTAAAACTGTACCTTATTTGTTACTTAGCAATGAATATATTTTTTCATTATTTACATTATATTAGGCCTAATGCATATGATGTCTTCTTTCTTTTGCAGTTGCTCTTGTCCAGAATATGCAGCAGTGGAATTTAGGCACAGTAGAGCTGCACAATAGTGTAGAAGAAGTCACAGATGTGCGCAGCCTTTGATGCTGTGTGTAAAATGCTCTTCAGAAGAAACTTAACCAAACTTTGTCAAATTGAAGGCTGAATAATCTTGCACTCAAATCCATGCAGAAATTCAGGAAACTGATTTGGATTGTTTTGTGAGTTCATATTCAGTTCTTCTCCTTTTTTATTTGATGAAATGACCACTGCCAATTCATGGCTCTGTTGTGACTGAACTGAAAGAGACTTATAGTCATGATTTCTTTAAAAAGTATGTGATGGATTGACTGCCTTTAAAGGATAAGTACTGCATTTTTCAAGTTGAAGTAATTTCTTCACAATTAAGATATACAGTATATTAATTTGCCACACGGAATTGTTTCCTAAAGTGAACCAATTTTTTATAAATTAAAAAAAATGCAGCCTGCAGTTGATTTTATGCTTGAGTTGAGTGTACTGAGGTCCCAACATGAAAATAAAAGCATTAAAACTTAATGAATATGTTCGTTTTTCAAGACAAAAGGGTTCTGAAGTATTGATCCACATCTTGAGATTGTACACTTTTTAAAAGGAGAATGGCTGTGTGCTTCACTTTGCTGTTCGTCTTCCTCGGTGACAGCTTTTCACCAGCAGGGGCACGGTTGACTCCAGAATACACTTTCAGCTGTTACTGACACTATTCAATACCAATACCCAGGATGTGAATTGCTCTCTCTGTTCTGTAGACAATTGGATAATAAGCACTGAAAAAAAGTCACACTTATGATCACTCACAATCTTTTACTATACTGAAGATTATTTAATTATTTAACAAAGTTATTGCCAGCTGCTACCTGGTATCATCACTCACACTTGTGCTTCTGCGAGAGAAAGACTGAGCAATTGTATAGCATGCAATCACGTGACAAGAACTGAACAGATGTCATATGCATAAACTTAACCTTAATCATATTAAAGTTCACTAAGCTTAATACAGATGTTTAAGAATAAGCAAAGTGGTAGCACAGATCTGTTACTCCTGCCTCACAGCGCTAGGGTCTGCATGGAGTTTGCATGTTCTCTACATGTATTCATGGATTGAGTGGTATGAATGAGTGTCAGTGAGTTTGCTTAAGCAAAAGCACTGTCCTCAGTTATTACCATTTATTCGGCAACAGCAACATAGCGTCCCTATAACATTCAATAAATGGGTTGTGGAACTTCCAAGTGCTTCACTGTGGTTTGGCTCAGTCACACTATGCTCTTTCCACTTTCTCTGTATTTTTTTATCATGCATGTAGTCAACATGCTACGGAAAATGGAGAGTGTTGATTAGCCCTAAGCATCAACATGTAAGGCTTTTATAAAAAGTCAGATATATAATTAACTGTACAAAGAACAAGGAAACAACACTCTGCTATTGGGCATGAACCTTTCTCCACAGGTTCTGCAAAATTACAACACAGAATGCAATAGGTAAAATGTTGGTGTGGTTTAGGAAAAAATAATCATGTCATTTGAGCATGCATCTGTCTCTACTGTATTTAGACTAAAAATTTTTCACATTATTCAAAATATATTTTAAATTGCAAAGGTAAAGGAACTTATTTTGTGATATCCCAAACTGAGTTTCAGATATGCAAAACGCTGACACACATTTTAAGATATTCAAAGTGATAGGTGTGCCAAGCTTGTGGCATCATATTCAAAAAGACTTGAGGCTGTAATTGCTTCCAAAGGTGCACCGACAAAGTATTGAGCAAAGGCTGTGAATACTTATGTACATGTGCTTTCTCACTTTTTTTATTTTTAATAAATTTGCAAAAATCTCAAGTAAACTTTTTTCCCGTTGTCATTATGGGGTGTTGTGTGTAGAATTCTGAGGAAAAAAATGAATTTAAACCATTTTGGAATAAGGCTGTAACATAACAAAATGTGGAAAAAGTGATGTGCTGTGAATACTTTCCGGATGCACTGTATATATATATATATATATATATATATATATATATATATATATATATATATATATATATATATATATTGTTGCGGACTGCCATGGTCCATGCCCGGCTGGACCCTTCGCTGTACAGTAATCCCTCGCTATATCGCGCTTCGCCTTTCGCGGCTTCACTCCATCGCAGATTTTATATGTAAGCATATTTAAATATATATCGCGGATTTTTCGCTGCTTCGCGGGTTTCTGCGGACAATGGGTCTTTTAATTTCTGGTACATGCTTCCTCAGTTAGTTTGCCCAGTTGATTTCATACAAGGGACGCTATTGGCAGATGGCTGAGAAGCTACCCAGCTTACTTTCACTCTCTCTCTCTTGCGCTGACTTTCTGTGATCCTGACGTAGGGGGTGTGAGCAGGGGGGCTGTTCGCACACCTAGACAATACGGACGCTCGTCTAAAAATGCTGAAAGATTATCTTCAAGTTGCTATCTTTTGTGCAGCTACTTTCTGAAACGACATGCTGCACAGTGCTTCGCATACTTAAAAGCTCGAAGGGCACATATTGATTTGTGCTTGAAAAACAAACTCTGTCTCTCTCTGTCTCTCTCTTTATCTGCTCCTGACGGAGGGGGTGTGAGCTGCCGCCTTCAACAGCTTTGTGCCGCGGTGCTTCGCATACTTAAAAGCCAAACAGAGAGAAATGCAAACAAATCAATAGGGCTATCTCTGTGACAGTCACTGCTCCTGACACGCACTCCTTTGAAGAGGTAGATATGTTTGCATTCTTTTAATTGTGAGACGGAACTGTCATCTCTGTCTTGTCATGGAGCACAGTTTAAACTTTTGAAAATGAGACAAATGTTTGTTTGCAGTGTTTGAATAACGTTCCTGTCTCTCTACAACCTCCTGTGTTTCTGCGCAAATCTGTGACCCAAGCATGACAATATAAAAATAACCATATAAACATATGGTTTCTACTTCGCGGATTTTCTTATTTCGCGGGTGGCTCTGGAACGCAACCCCCGCGATGGAGGAGGGATTACTGTATATTCAGGGGGAGCAGCCCTGGAGGGTGCAATACCTCCCCCTGGACGCTAGATGTCCGCCCCCCTGGATTGGAGCGGTGCCTCTGTTTCCCACAGGGCTCCAGGGGAATTGGAGTTGGGTGCAGCCGTGTTGGGTCCCGCAGGCACTGCCAGGGGGTGCTGTAACTGTGTATTTGTCACGCCCGGAAGTGCAGCTGGAACTCGGCGATCAAGCACCTGGAGCATTTCTGGGTGAACTATAAAAGGAGCCAGCGACCACCACTCAGCGGCGGGTGGAGGAGGACAATGTTGCCTGGGAGGAGTGGTGGTGCCAGAGAGAAGTGTTTAGTGCTTGTGTTGTTTGGGACTGTGTTGAGCCTGTGGGGTTCACGGGGAAGACGTGCACCGCAGGTGAAGAAAAATAAATATTTGTTTGATTTTACACATGCCTCCGTGTGAATCTGTGTCGGGCTGGGCGAAATATTGCGCCTTTCTTACTATATATATATATATATATATATATATATATATATATATATACACTAGGGGGTTCCCCCCTGCTCGCTTTGCTTGCCAACCTCCCTGGCCTGTGCTATGTGCCAGCCACTCTGTCTCTGCCACTCGCATTGTGAAGAGGGGGGCTGAACACACCCCAAGGAGACACGGTCGCTCCTCCGATACCCCCTCTTAAACGGTGATACAATGGGAAACAAATAGTTTTTTTTTAACCTCCTCTTTGCTCGATCAGCTGCTGGCTTGCTGCTACTGCTGCGTGATTTGCATCTCACGCGGCGTTTCAAACATTTAAAAGCCTGTAGAGCAGCTGTCCTATTGTTTGTCTTTTATTTCCGGCCCCGGGCATGGTTAAAATTTTTGGCACAAAGTCTCATCTCGCAGGACATGAGTTCTTGATATTTTTTAGTTTATATTTTAAAAAATGAAAAAATGAAAATCTAACAACATCACATTAAAGTTCGATAAATTCTGAAAAGAATGATACCAAACATAAATATGAAGGTTTTAAAATAAGCCAGATTTAAAGATTAAACGTTACATAAAAACATCACATAAAATCGTTGCACAAAATTGTTGCACTTCTAGGCTTAGGATTTTATATATATAAAGTAGATATAGAATATAGATAATGTGACCAGGAAATTAAAAGGGCTAAACAAAGGGAGGGAAAAGATCAAAGTCAAGGACAAGCGGAGGTCAAAAAACGTAAAGCTAACAAGTATCCTAAGTAGTTTTTTGGGCAAAGAAAGAAAGAAAATCTGAGCAGCAATCAAAATGATCAAGAATAAATCTGTAACTAAAGAAAACTGAAGCACGCACTGCAAAGATTTGCTTTGAAAATCCTAAAACTAGAATAATCAGAGGCTATGCTGCTATCTTTATATATGCTTTATATATCCGGGTCAAGCACAGGTCACTTGAGCAAAAACAGTTGCTCAAGCCACAACAAAGATGGACTCTGAAATGATAAATGACCTCATTAAAATGGCACAGGCATGAGGATTGCTTCAGAAAAATAAACACCCACAAAAAACACAATAATAAACTCAAAATAGCACATGAAACTGATTCAAAACAAAAAAATGGTAAGATTCACAACAGTGCCAAGAATAAGGTGAAAGACGTTATGAATAACTGGCATTTTTCAAATGTTGGATGAAAGCCAGTTACTGATCTACAAAGAACTTTAAAATCAGTTCTATTTAAGGGAAATTAAGTTCCTGCTTCTGCTGCTGTAGAATTTGGTAGACATGATAAACTTTCAGCAACTATAACTGAAAGGGAGAAAAATAATTGAAGGATAATGGTTAGGATTTTTTGTTTTGCTAAAAAAAACTGCCATTGACCATCTATCACACACTGTATTCTACACAAGGACTCTCCTTGTGCAAAAACCCTTAACTTCAGTCACATTATGGATGTTGTAACAGTGAAAAGTAAAATACTAAAATGACACCAAGAATCTTTCTGTTCAGTGGACAGACATATTAGTTACATAATAAATACATACCCCTCAAAACAGCAGAGGGTAAATTTGTACATTTTTGAAAAACAGCACTTAGCTTTTAATGTTGCTAACCTCTGGTAATAAACAGCTATTACAGCTCATTATGAAAATTTCTGATCCAACAGTGAAAACAGGAAAATGATTTCTTGTTTGTTGTTGAGTTCTTGATTCCTCAGCTTTCTCCAGAGGCCTCATGTATAAACGGTGCATACGCACAAAAATGTTGCATACACCCATTTCCATGCTCACATTGCGATGTATAAAAACAAAACTTGGCGTAAAGCCACGCAAATTTTCACGCCAAGTCAATCCCCTGCGTACGCAAGTTCTCCGCTCGGTTTTGCAAACTGGCGGCACCCAGCATCAAAGCAGTGGTACTGTTCCTGTGTGGTTTCCCTTTATTTTTTAGATTCACATTCCTGACGTGGCTTTATCAAATACACTGAAATTAACCGCATATCGTTTATTAGTTTAAGGCATCTGATTGTAATCAACCCATAACCATATAATGGTGCACAGAATGGCCAAACTATTCCAAATACTATAGCTGCTTTAGTGTTGTCACTGTCACTGCACCACTCAAAGTATTTAACCCACTGTATCTGAGTATGGAATCACAGCTCTACAGCAGTTGATCGGAAAGCTCTACCACAGATTGTGTCAAGAGCGGGAAGAAAAATCTGGATTGAGCTTCTAGCACATGCTGCCTCAGCCATGCACACAGTCTATTTCAACCTCTCCCATTCGGCAAACGCTCCAGAGCCTTTCCTCTATGGACCTCATGGTTCAGAAACAGTTTCATCCCAAGAGCTATAAATGCACTCAATCAGTTTATCAAGTGCTCCCGGTAGATCTGTTTGTACTTCTAAGTACAATTTCCTCACTGTAAACTTGCATTATAGTTGAAATATTGCACAATCTGAGCCACTTATGCTTTCATATTGTATATTTTTCACTGTTTTTTATCCTATTATTATTATTATTATCATCCCTTTTTTGGCTAAGGTGATGGAACACGTGGTTGCTACACAACTCCATGCTTTTATTCTAGGTAATACACTCTACGAGCCTTTTCTGTCTGGCTTTCGTAAACAGCACAGCACTGAGACAGCTCTTCTCCGTGTAGTCAATGATCTTCTCCGGTCTGCAGATTGCGGTTCCCTTAATATTCTCCTCCTTCTTGACTTAAGTGCAGCATTTGACACTGTTAACCATGAAATCCTCCTGTCACGTCTCTCTGCTGTAGGCATCTCTGGCTTAGCCCTTCAATGGCTCACATCACATCTTTCTAACAGGCAACAGCTTGTCACACTCGGCTGATATAAATCCTCCACCTCACCTATGTCGCATGGTGTCCCTCAGGGTTCAGTCCTTGGGCCATTACTTTTTCTACTTTATATCATTCCTTTGGGTCAGATTATTCACAGACATGGCCTTAACTTCCACTGTTATGCAGACGATATACAGTTATATCTTAATACAGACTCCCCTACAGATTCACCTCCCAGCACACTCACTGAATGCATCACTGATCTTAAGCTATGGATGGAAAATAACTTTCTCAAACTTAATGCCAATAAAACTGAAATGTTACTGGTAGGTCCAAAATCCCAACTTTCTAAGGCATTTAATTTCTCTATTTCTGTTGATGGTACACTTGTCGAACCTGCTCCTGTTGTCAGAAATCTTGGTGTTTTGTTTGATTCATCACTAAACTCTGAGCTACACATTAGGTCTCTTTCCAAAATTTCATTCTATCATATCCGTAACATTGCCCGTCTCCGTCCATTTCTGTCCTTTAATGATGCTCAAACTCTGGTTCATTGTTTCATAATGTCTCGTATTGATAACTGTAATTCCCTCTTCATTGGCCTCCCTGCAAAATCTATACAGAAGCTACAGTATATTCAGAACTCCGCAGCTAGAGTCCTCACCCACACAAAGCGTTTTGCTCACATCTCCCCTGTTCTCTCCCAGCTTCAGTGGTTACCGGTTCCATCAAGGATTAAATTCAAGATTCTGCTTCTCACCTTCAAAGCCCTACATAACCTTGCCCCCCTCTACCTCACTCAGCTACTAGCTCCTTACACTGCTTGCCACTCTCTCAGGTCCTCGAGCAGTAATCTCCTTACTGTCCTACGCACCAGACTCTCCACCTTGGGAGGCAGGTCCTTCAGTGCTATAGCCCCTCAATTCTGGAACTCCCTTCTTCAGTCTCTGCGCGATTGCTCCTGTTTCTGCACTTTTAAATCTCAACTGAAAACTTTCCTCTTCTGCAAACTTTTGCCATCTGTGTAATTTTTTTTTTTTACTCTGTATGTAAAGCGACCTTGGGTTTGTGAATGGTGCTCAATAAATGTAACTTATTATTTATTATTGTTATTATTGTTGTTGTTATTATTTTACCATTTCATAGGAAAATAAGTTTATGGAGGATTTGCATATTGAATCTCATTGTACCATACAATAACAATAAAGGAATTAAATTCAATTGACAGCGTGTATTTACAGATGATGATGACTGGCTTTTAAGTCGATTTAGATTTCTAGGCACTATCTTCGTGGAGCTCTTGATATTATTTTAAAGATGAAATGCATTAAAGTATATACTGTATATTACATTATACAGATATATTTTAAACTTCATTTAAATAATGTATATTGTTAATGATTGAATATGCGAGGACTCAGTGGCGCAGCGTCAGCGATGAGCTGGCACCCAGTTCAGGGATTGTTCGGAGATTGGTTATTTGGAGAAAGAAAAGGAAGGACAGGAATTGGGGGTTAGTACATTTGAAAGAGACAGTACTACTGCAATCAATTATTTTATTGAGGGGCGCCAGCTCATCGCTACCACTGCACCAACGTGCTTCAATGTTTTATATATTGTGGCCAACCAACTGAACCCGACACAGACAAGCAGGGGACACAAGTTCAAGGCACAAAAGGTTTATTTTTTTCTTTTTCCCTTGTGGGAAATGCCTTCCCCATTCCCCACAAGTATAACACAGTTCATGCACAAACAACAGCACAATACCACAAGTCTCTTTCTTCACTCTTTTCCTTATCCTCCTTCACTCCTCGGGTCAAGCTTTGTCGCTCCTCCTCCCAACTCTGGCTCCCCGAGTAGTGGCTGCTGGCTCCTTTTATAACACACCCGGAAGTGCTCCAGGTGCTTGATTACTTGTTTCTGGCAGCACTTCCAGGTGTGGTGGAAGAACTGCCCATAAGGGCTCAACAGCTCCTGCTGCAGCTCCCCCTGGCGGTGCCTGTGGATCCCAACAGGGCTGCACCAAACTCCAAATCCCATGAAGCCCTGCGGGAGTCTGAGGCACCGTTGCAACCCAGGGGGGTTGCCATCTAGCGTCCGGGGGGGGTTAACGCTGTGGCCATGCTTGCTCCACCGTCTCATGGAGGCGTCCCAGCTGGGCAAGAGCCCCGGCCCCACACTACAACATGCTTTAATTTCAGTCATCATGAAAATGATATCAAGTATACATCTTAGTATTTAAATTGTTCCGAGAGCTGTAACATCATGAATGTAATGTATTCTGTGTCCTGTTGGCGTAAGAGAAAGCCCATTTAAGAAGCACATACTGATTCACACATGTAAGAATATATAGAATACGAAGCATTTAACATGCTACTTTAGTTATGATGGGATTTGAGAAACTATTAAACGATTTTAAGATGAAGTTTATGACGTTCTACTTTATTGACAAAATAAACTACGTGATTAAAGTGTAAATTTCAACCTTTTTCACACTGTGTCCCAGTTTTTTTTTTCTCTGTACCCTCGGTGGGCTACGACTCGCCTTTTCATGACGACTTTGATATCTGACTTTGATATCTGACCACTTCTTATTTATTTTGGGCACAGTGCGACTTTCTGAACTTGAACTTTCAAGTTTCTCTGCCACTCTGTCACTCAATCAACTTCCTTTTGTTGTTTATATCACTGCTTAACACTAGAATTACCAGAGCCTACGAAAAAACTCGTAGATCCATCCCACCTTAAATCTGTTCGAACCTCTCCGTCAGCGTCTTTTGTCCTGTAAATGTGCCAATTAAGACAAGCAACAAGCAGCCTGCTACTCCATCCCCCCACAACCGAAGAACGTGCACAAAGTTCTCCCAGCTCATGCCTTGATTGATTATCTGGGAGTGAAGTGCTGGAGTTTTAGAGAGGAAATAATAGATTGTTATTTGGAACACATGCATTTCATGTGTGTTCCGTTTCTACAATAATCTGTGTAAACACATTGTTAAAACAGAAACGTTCTTCGTATTTTAGTAGTAAATGACAAAATGTTGGCATAAGCTATATAATGTGTGAAGTCTGAAGTCCAAAGATCAAATACACACTTTCACAAAAGGTTCAAGAATAAAACAACAGCTTTCGTGGCGTTGCGGTAAGATTTGCTGACTTGTAAGCAAGAGTCCCCGGTTCAATCCTGACTGTCTCCTATATTTGCCGTTTTCAGTACTGAGCTGCTCTTATTATTAATATTATACAGTACACACATACATTTGGTTTGCGTCCATAACAGATGGTGTACATTTATAGTACTTGTGAAAGTTACCGTTTTACTTTCACTTTTATTCTCTCAGTCACGATCACGATACATAATACAGCCCCCCCACCCAGGGATGTGACGCTGATAGTTTTTATTTGAAACTGGGAATAGCTGTAGATGTGAGCGGTGTTTTGAGGCAATGGAACTGGACATTCTCTGATCTGGAGGGACAAAAGCTGACACACAAACACTGGTGAATCTGCCTTCTTCGTATCTCACCGTCACTTAATTTTTTTTATTCAGTTTTATTGAGTGTTCCTGCTTACGCTGAATTAGTATGCGCCTTATGGGCTATGATGTCAAAAAAAAAAAAAACAAGAGACATAGGTATATATGATATTTGGAATTATTCATTGTATGACCTGTATAGTACATTTCGGAAAACAGTGTGGCACGGATGCAACATTATTCATATTCATTCGCATAACATCTTGCGCTTGTAATCAGTGACGTGTTTTTTTTTTTGTTTTTTTTCCGATCTTGCCAGTCTCCACATTGCTGTATGCTGTTTCTTTTGTACTCCAGGACATGCAGAGGAAAGAACAGTACAGATTGCTAAGTTCAGCGCTATATGCAATCATCAAATTCAAATGTGAACAGTTCACACACACGCAAAACCGTCCTTACTACATTTACGACATGTGTACCTGTTGCAATGCGCACACTTCTCTCTATGCTGTGGTTTCTATTACACACCTGAAAGAAAGAGACAATATATGTGACATTTTGAAGAAATAATTTTATGACCTGAATAGTAACAATCAGAAAACATCATCGCACTAATGCAATATTATTTGAAAACAAACAGCGTCAGATCGGGTGTGAATTTATGCTGGAGCTGTTACTTAGAGTCATATCAGGAGGGCCGGGGTGAGGTGGGGGGGGGGTACAGTGTGGAAGCGTATTAGGGTACAGAGAAAAAAAAAACTGGGACACAGTGTGAAAAAGGTCAAAATTTCCACTTTGATCACGTAGTTTATTTTGTCAATAAAGTAGAACGTCATAAACTTCATCTTAAAATCGTTTAATTTAATAGTTTCTCAAAATCCCATCGTAACTAAAGTAGCATGTTAAATGCTTCGTATTCTATGCATTCTTACATGTGTGAATCAGTATGTGCTTCTTAAACGGGCTTTCTCTTACACCAACAGGTCACAGAATACATTACATTCATGATGTTACAGCTCTCTGGTATTCGCTGAATTCTTCTTTTACTCCATGCTTTTGGCATTGTCTTTTCATAGAATGTAAAAACATAAGGGGATATTTATATTGATTTGCATATTCAAAGAGGCGTTATTCTGGGAGGAGTCGGGGTGGGGCTGCAGGCATGTGCACGAGTGTTACTTTTCACGCTGACCGGGATTTATGGTGCGGAAGAACATGGAAGTTGGTGTACGCACAGATTTACAGTAGACCACCGTGAAGTCGCGGTTCAGAGTTCGCAGCCTCAGTCATTCATGGATTTTTCCTTAGAACCTAATGAATAATTGTTAGCGGAAACCGCAAATATCCTCCATAATTTTTTTATGGCTTTTTCATGGCAATACTGTACTGTAGAGAGAACACAAAGTAACTGTAGAGAAAACCGCGGCTTGTGATGGTGAAAGTAGCCAATCTGAGAACATTACTCATTTCTCCTTGCTGCTGCCCTGTGAGGCATCTCCAGCAGATGCAGCCCAGCATTCCCGCATCATAACAGTTTACCGCATGTAGCTATCTCGAGTGTTTCGCTGAATGTTCTCCTGTTTCTCGTTTTGTTCTTCTTAATGCTGCCCAAACGCCCTGCACCTTCTAAGGTTTCTGGAAATGAACCTAAGCGCCAGAAAAAGTTTAAGACACTCCAGGAGAAGGTTGAACTACTGGATTTGCCCTGGGAACTAAAGAGTTATGCCGCAGTAGTCACCCGAGGAGCTGTAAATCCTCTGCTTTGCTGTGCAGTTAATATCTTGATTACATACCTTCATCGTACTGCACAGCTAATTCATCATCATCATCATCTTCAATCAATATCATTCATTATTGGTGAGCACCCATACATTTTACTGAATTTTTATTTAATAAAATTACAGTAATCCCTCGCTATATCGGGCTTCAACTTTCGCGGCTTCACTCTATCGCGGATTTTATATGTAAGCATATTTAAATATATATCGCGGATTTTTTGCTGGTTCACGGATTTCTGCTGACAATGGGTCTTTTAATTTCTGGTACATGCTACCTCAGTTGGTTTGCCCAGTTGATTTCATACAAGGGACGCTATTGGCAGATGGCTGAGAAGCTACCTAACCAGAGTACTTATTATGTATTAAATAAAACTCTTCAAATATATTGTGAGCACGGGGGCTATTCGCACCCCTAGAGGATACGGCCGCTCCTCAAAAAATGCTGAAAGATTACCTTCACATTGATCTCTTCCTTGCTGGACTTACATGTGGCTGCTTTGTCAAGCGATATGCTTCCTGCACGGTGCTACACATACTTAAAAGATCAAACAGCACGTATTGATTTTTGATTGTTTGCTTTTCTCTCTCTCTCTTGCTCTGACATTCTCAGCTCCTGACAGAGGGGGTGTGAGCAGGGGGGCTGTTCGCACCCCTAGACGATAAGGACGCTCTTCTAAAAATGCTGAAAGATTATCTTCACATTGCTCCCTTCCGTGCAGCTGCTTTGTCAAGCGACATGCTTCCCGCACAGTGCTTCGCATACTTAAAAGCTCGAACGGCACGTATTGATTTTTGATTGTTTGTTTTTCTCTGTCTCTCTCACTCTCTCTGACATTCTCTGCTCCTGATGGAGGGGGTGTGAGCAGAGGGGTTGTTCGCACACTGGCCTAGAGAATACGGACGCTCCTCTAAAAAATGCTGAAAGACTACCTTTACATTGCTCCCTTCCTTGCAGCTACTTTGTCCGGCGGTGCTTCGCATACTTAAAAGCCAAACAGCCCTATTGATTTTTGATTGTTTGCTTTTTTCTCTCTCTCTCTCTCTGACATTCTCTGCTTCTGAGGCGCACTCCTTTGAAAAGGAAGATATGTTTGCATTCTTTTAATTGTGAGACGGAACTGTCATCTCTGTCTTGTCATGGAGCACAGTTTAAACTTTTGAAAAAGAAACAAATGTTTGTTTGCAGTGTTTGAATAAAGTTCCTGTCTCTCTACAACCTCCTGTGTTTCTGTGCAAATCTGTGACCCAAGCATGACAAAATAAAAATAACAATATAAACATATGGTTTCTACTTCACGGATTTTCACCTTTCGTGGGGGGTTCTGGAACGCAACCCCCGCAATTGAGGAGGGATTACTGTAAATGAAATTATTATGTATTTACCTTTACTTATACCCACGGTTTTCAAACTTTTTTGAACAAGTACCGCTCCGCGAGGACCAGTAAACTGAAGTACCACTGTCAAAGAATCGTTAATTTACGCCCATGTTGTTTTGAAGAAAAAGTCACTATAATCACTATAATGACTATAATTATGACGTTAAAGTGATACTAAACTAATTAAGGAAATGGGTGCCCGCACTAATAAAAGCCAGCTTGGATTCTTCCACACATTTATAGTAGTATACTTATACTATATATGATTATATGCAACATATTGGCATTCTAGCAACATCGATTCGTGGAAAATAAAGGACCACACGAGTACCACTTGGCATGACTTGAAGTACCACCAGTGGTATGCGTACCACAGTTTGAAAACTGTGGACTTTTACCGAATAAAACAACATCGCATACCAAAGAAAACGCGCTTGCATGAATTACAGTACATATAGGGGAAACATCAGTATTTTACATTCTAGCTCTGCAGGAGACATAACAGTACAATACTGTACAGTATACTGGTTTAGCTTTACATTCTTTTTTTAGGGTAATGTATTGAGCTGAGTTTGAAATGAAATTAAAGTGTATAAAAATCGGCATTTATAGGCATTTTTTCAACTACATCCAAAATTCGCGGTTTTTCACAATTCGCAATTCTACAAGAAAGTGTAGAATTAAGGTGAATTTTGTGAAAAGTGTTGTTAACAGGGAGGAGTGGCAACAACATCAGTGCGCCAGCGTCCCTTCACCAGGACTGCACTCAGATGTCTTTGGCAAACCAACAGCAGGGTGTATTAGCTGGCATTTTTTATCATCTTATTAAAACATTGATTACAATAAATTATTCCAATAAATCATGCTATTGCTCTAAAAACATATTCTGGTGCCTACTTCTTTTTCTGTAATTAGAAAACTCTAGGAAGTTTACATAATTTGTCTGAATGTGAGTTTTATATGCTTTAATTTTTACACATGAAAGGGGCCTTGTCTTAAAATTCATTCTCTTACAGCATTCAACATTAAGTCACATCCTTTTTACAGTACATGCTGAATACTTTTATACATATAAATGCAAGCTAAATCTACAGCATACTGTATATTAAATGTCGCTAAAACCATTTAAAGCACATATCACTGTAACATATTTATCAGAAACATTACTTATTAAAGAAAAAAGCAATAAATTATGTGTGTTAAGTGAATTATGTAATATTTTGAGGTTGGTAGATAGGGTTTTAGGGATACAAAGCTTGTCAAATATTCACATATTCACATCTAAATTACCTTCCCCTACCGAATACTAAAGTTGTTTAGCCCAGATTTTGGTCTTTGTCTCCTTTTGCAATGAACTTTAGGTTCTGAATTGGCCACGAACTGACTCCATATCAACTCCAATGGGTAGATTCAGGCACCTACCAGTATGAGCCTCAAAAAGGGCAATTTTAAACGTCCCTTGAAGCGGGCTGCTATTCAATCAGAAAAAGGTATTACCTTCTTTGAAAAACTCATGTAGAGTCTTTAAAGCCTTTGTTGCATCTAGCAATACTTCTCTAAAGTAATAGCAATCTTTTTTATATGAATTGGACACTGTTTGCATTTGTATTTCACAAAACTAACAACTAAACACACTATCTCGATTTATTGTAATGATACCTGATTAGAGTACTAAAGCAGCATTTTGTTCAATGTTTCATTAGAACTATCCTGCTCACATGCTTCTTTCAAGTGACAAAGCATGAACTGTAAATATTTGCTGTTTTTGTTACTGTGTTTACCTGAGCATAAAGTATAGTTTTCCTTTTCATCTGTGAGTTGGTGTAGCGTGATCATATCCATCATGGTGAAACCCAGTCTTCCAGTTAACAAGGTGTCAGACTAAAGAAGAATAAAGTTTGTTCTATAGATCAGTCTATATGTATAAAAAAAGGAAATTATTTCTTAAAAGACAGATGTTGTTAGTTTAATTAATAACAACAGAAGTTATTAAAAAATAAAATCAGGCTATTCTTTAAAGTGATGTTAAGATGCTACATGGTTTTCCAAAAATTCACACAGTGTTGCATAGCCAAATCTAAAATCAGCCAGTCGAAATATTCAACTCAAATTTAAATATATTTAGAATTCAGCAATGAATATGGCAATCTTAGCTACATTTTATATCTCTGTGTATTTTTTATTCCAGTCTGATACAGGTTTGTTCACTTTGAAGTCTTTTTTAGCAATGTTTTAGCTTTTGCATAAAGCAACATCCATTTATGTTTTTCACACAATAGAACACAGGTTTTTTGAGATTCATTCAATCAAGAAAGACAGAAAACCATTCAGAGCACATACATCACAATAGAAAAGAAAAATGTTCACTCCATAAAATTACGTAGTTTCTAGAAACCCTCTATAGACGTATTTTTATTGAAAGAAAAAATATTTTATTAGACAAGCATATTGTTTCATAAACAAGTGGAGCAAAATATCTTTTAGAAGATCATCAAAAATTTACACACCAGTTCAATATAGTGCATGCATATAGTCACTTACTGGCCCAATTTTGAATTGGCAATTAATACACACAGGCACAGTGACAACATTGAAAACCCCAACATGGACAATGATCAGACATGAAACTTGGACCCAAAACTCTATTCTAGCTACCCACTGTACAACAATGCCACTTTACCAAACAGTAGCGTTTACATTATTTAATATGTTGCTCACCCATATTTTTTCAGTTGATTGTCTTTTTGTAAGGCCTTTTCTAAAATGGATAAAATACTCAAGTTGTGCAGTATAGTTGACTAATAAGTAAAATACATGCAAGTGCCCATAAAAACAAAATGAAAGCTCAGCTGACATTTATTTACTTGGTAGTGGTGCTTTTGTATCAGTGACATCACCACAAAATAAAATGTATTACATTATTATTATGAGACATCTCTTGCACACTATATAGTAAATTAGAAAAATAATGTACAAACCCAATGTACAGACTTATTGTAATGCGCTTAACGGACCACATCTTTCCCTCTTTTACAATAATATGAAAGTTATTTTCATGTTTAAAATGTATTAAAATTGTGTAATCTTTTACAATGACTGAGGGCTCTGTCACTCTCTTTAATGTATTACTTCGAACTTGTAAAGTTTAACCTTTTTTTCTCTAAAAATATGCCAGAATGGAATGGTCATATTAACAATGTGGTTTATGCTGCTGCCTCTAGGCTCTAAAGACTGGGAGTTCAATGTCCATCTTTATAAATATCTATGTAAAGTTTCCACTTTCCCCTTTCTTTGAGTCAGTTTTCTGTTGATACTCCCACCTCCACAAACGTCCTAACAACATGTTAAGTGAATTAGTGACTCTGAACTAGTCCTGTATGAGTGAGTGCACATGTGTACATGAATGTGCTGCGAACTGTGTTTAATCCTGTTTTGGGTGCTATTCTGCAAAGACAGACTTAATTTTTCAATGTACAACTTTACATGTGTCAGAAATACAAAAAATATAACCAAAGTTACAAACAGACCACTAAACATTGTTCAAATGGTGGTCAATCCAATTGCTCAGTGTACTTAGTGTAATAAATAACAAATGTGTCCTGTGTCACATGACAATGGGGAACACCTTGAACTTTTAAAATTCCAAAAAGTAATGTGAAATAGATTCCAGAAATAGAAAGTTGACTTTTATAACATTCTTCACTATATTAGAAGGTGTTGAAGTGGTTCTAAAGTAAAAACACACACAACAATAGAACTATTCATGTGTCTGGGGTCTATTGCCCACCGACTTGGAGCCTGTTCATTGGGGTTTACCCTGGTGGACGAGAGGGTAGCCTCCCTCCGCCTTCGGGTGGGGGGATGGGTCCTAACTGTTGTTTGTGTATATGCACCCAACAGCAGTTCGGAGTACCCACCCTTTTTGGAGTCCCTGGAGGGGGTGCTAGAGGGCATACCTTCTGGGGACTCCCTTGTACTGCTGGGAGACTTCAATGCTCACGTGGGCAATGACAGTGAGACCTGGAAGGGCGTGACTGGGAGGAATGCCCCCCCCCCAAATCTGAACCCGAGTGGTGTTTTGTTATTGGACTTCTGTGCTCGTCACGGATTATCCATAACGAACACCATGTTCAAGCATAGGGGTGTTCATATGTGCTCTTGGCACCAGGACACCCTAGGCCTCAGTTCGATGATCGACTTTGTGGTCGTGTTGTCGGACTTGCAGCCACATGTTTTGGACACTCGGGTGAAGAGAGGGGCGGAGCTGTCAACTGATCACCACCTGGTGGTGAGTTGACTTCGATGGTGGGGGAGGATGCCGGTCAGGCCTGGTAGGCCCAAACGTGTTGTGAGGGTCTGCTGGGAACGTCTGGCAGAGCCCCCTGTCAGAAGTAGCTTCAACTCCCACCTCCGGCAGAACTTTGACCACATCCCGAGGGAGGTGGGGGACATTGAGTCCGAATGGGCCATGTTCCGTGCCTCTATTGTTGAGGCAGCTGACAGAAGCTGTGGCCGTAAGGTGGTTGGTGCCTGTTGTGGCGGCAATCCCCAAACCCGTTGGTGGACACCGGCGGTGAGGGATGCCGTCAAGCTGAAGAAGGAGTCCTACAGGACCCTTTTGTCCTGTGGGACTCTGGAGGCAGCTGATAGGTACCGGCAGGCCAAGCGGAATGCGGCTTTGGTGGTTGCTGAGGCAAAAACTCGGGCGTGGGAGGAGTTTGGGGAGGCCATGGAGAACGACTTTCGGATGGCTTCGAGGAGATTCTGGTCCACCGTCTGGCGTCTCAGGAGGGGGAAGCAGTGCAGTGTCAACACTGTATATGGTGGGGATGGTGCACTTCTGACCTCGACTTGGGACGTTGTGGGTCGGTGGGGGGAGTACTTCGAAGACCTCCTCAATCCCATTAACATGCCTTCCAATGAGGAAGCAGAGCCTGGGGACTCGGAGGTGGGCTCCCCCATCTCTGGGACTGAGGTCACCGAGGTGGTCAAAAAACTCCTTGGTGGCAGGGCCCTGGGGGTGGATGAGATACGCCCGGAGTTCCTCAAGGCTCTGGATGTTGTAGGGCTGTCTTGGTTGACACGTCTCTGCAACATCGCATGGACATCAGGGACAGTGCCTCTGGACTGGCAGACCGGGGTGGTGGTCCCCCTCTTTAAGAAGGGGGACCGGAGGGTGTGTTCTACAGAGGGATCGCACTCCTCAGCCTCCCTGGAAAAGTCTATTCGGGGGTTCTGGAGAGGAGGGTCTGTCGGATAGTCGAGCCTCGGATTCAGGAGGAACAGTGTGGTTTTCGTCCTGGTCACGGAACAGTGGACCAGCTCTACACCCTTAGCAGGGTCTTGGAGGGTGCATGGGAGTTTGCCCAACCAGTCTACATGTGTTTTGTGGACTTGGAAAAGGCATTTGACCATGTCCCTCGGGGAATCCTGTGGGGGGTACTCCGAGAGTATGGGGTACCGGACCCCCTGATAAGGGCCATTCGGTCCCTGTACGATCAGTGCCAGAGCTTGGTCCGCATTGCCAGCAGTAAGTCAAACCCATTTCCAGTGAGAGTTGGACTCCGCCAGGGCTGCCCTTTGTCAACAATTCTGTTCATAACTTTTATGGACAGAATTTCTAGGCGCAGTCAGGGCGCTGAGGGGGTCCAGTTTGGTGGACTCAGGATTGAGTCACTGCTTTTTGCAGATGATGTTGTCCTGTTTGCTTCATCAAGCCGTGATCTTCAGCTCTCTCTGGATCGATTCGCAGCTGAGTGTGAAGCAGCTGGGATGGGAATCAGCACCTCCAAATCCGAGACCATGGTCCTCAGCCGGAAGAGGGTGGAGTGCCCTCTTAGGATTGGTAGCGAGATCCTGCCCCAAGTGGAGGAGTTCAAGTATCTCAGGGTCTTGTTCACGAGTGAGGGAAGAATGGAGCGTGAGATCGACAGGTGGATCGGTTTGACAACCCCCACTTTAGTGGATATTTTTATGATATTTTGGGACTATTGTGGTTATGAACCCTCTAGTTCATAACACCCATAGTCAAGGAAACAATTCGACAGAACAAGGTGAGTGAATGCCTGAAGTGAGTTAATTTATTTGCTGTCTCTGTTTTACATGTTTGGATTGTAAAGCACTAATTTAGGCTTGTTATTAATCCATTTTGTGATTTCACAGTTATCAGTCCAAGTTTTGTACTGGATACACAGGTCCAAAGCAGTTTAAAGTAAGATGTAATCAGAAGATAGCTCATATTTGGTTGTAATGGAAATTATATAAACAAAGGCCAGGATGTGAGAAAAAAATTAGAGGTTGAGAAATGTCACAAGAGAGTTAATAACCACAATATTTAACACTGCCTAAGCCCAAACGCAAGGTGTAAATCAAAGAATTTGTAACCAGAGATAGCTTAAAAATAATAACTTTTTTTTGTTTTTTGTTTTGATTTATCCACAAACATGGCCAGTTAGTAATCAGATAATGATGACCTCGATAATTTCACGGTACGGACATCAAATGCCACATTCTCCCAATCATCATGCCAACCAATAGCCTAGAACCCTAAATTGCAAACAGGAAACAATGGCAGCGCTCATAATAAAAACAACATGCTGCAGAGGGAAGACATATTTCAAAAGTAATATCTTCAAAAACGTTCTAAATTAATCTGGCCATTTAATTAACCTACTTCTAAAACCCTCAGTATAATATTTACATTACATTTAGAGGCAAAAGAAAAGGCTGAAAAAATATAAAACAAAGTTCTGATCATGACAGTTGTAATGTGTTGCTAGGCAGGAAAGGACAGCAGGTGACAGTGACTGGCAGTGGTAATACACTTTGTCATAAAATTGCAGTACAAAGAGAGTGTTGTACCCTGTGAGTCCTTGAAGAACAATAGCTGAGGACACTGGTACAGAATATAAAGAAGTGAAATATGTTAAGAAATGTTAAATGTTTCTCCAACATGCTACTGTACAGATGATCCAGCTGGTGCCAAGCATGCCTAACCCTTGTCAAAATAGGAGGAAGAAATGCAAGGATGACAGAAGGATTAAATACATTCTGGCCAGTACAGAAAAATATATTGCACCAAGTCAGAAGTAAGAACATGCTGTCCCTTTAAGGATTAAGTTCAAAAGGACAAAAAGGTGTCAAAATTTGGACTTGTTTTTATTTTTAGTTGTTTATAATTTAAACAACCTTTTACTTGCCCTATAAAAATAATGGGTATATCATTTGGGGGTTTTAGAGGTCAAGGATTTGAATGGTCTGGTCTGTTTTTTAATTTAGGACATTTTTGAAGATGTTAATTTTGAAATACATCTTGCCAAGGTGCCATAATTGCTTGCTGTTTAAATACAGGGCTGTCAAGCATTGTTAGGGAAGATGTCTGGGAGTGTGTGTACGCCATGTACGTAATTACCGTGACGGTATAAATGTTAGCATCATGAACCCCTTTACTATGTGAGTTTGTGACTAATTCAGTACTTGAAACTCTAGTGTGATGATTTTAAAGATCTCTCTGACTACATATTGTTTTCCGTTATTTGATTTTGATTTATGCCTTGCGTTTTGGCTTAGGCTATGTGTAATATTCTGGTACAGTCGTCCCTCGCCATATCGCGGTTCACCTATTGCAGCTTCACTGTATCGCAGGTTTTTTAAATATATATATATATATATATATATATATATATATATATATATATATATATATATATATATATACTATTGGCTGATGGATGGGAGGCAACCAACCAGAGCACTGTGTTCTGTATCCTGGGCGCTGACTGGCTCAGTGACCGTAGCATCAGTCTGTTTGCTCTCTCGCGCTGTGGCCATGCATTCAGCATCTTGCCTTGTCCACTTCACATCGACGTCTGATCGCTGCGCGTAGTGTTGCTCTGCGGTGTTGTGCTTTGTGAAATTTTTGTAAAGGATTGAAATTATTTCAAGTCCTACGATGCCACCCAAATGTTCTGCGCCTTCTAAGGCTTCTGGCACTGAACCCAAGCACCAGAGGAAGATGCTTATCATCAAAGAAAAGGTGGAACTTCTCAACATGTTAAAGGAAGGTAAAAACTATGTGGCTGTAGGCCGCCATTACGGGATCAACGAATCTTCGGTTCACTATATCAATAAAAGACGAGAAGAATATTAGGTCTACAACAACAAAGACTTTTAACAAGACTGCAAAGAGGGTGGTCACTTCCTGCAATAAGGTCATTGTGAGGATGGAGTCTGCATTGGCCCTGTGGATCAATGACTACAGGAAGAAGAATATCTTGCTGGATACTAACACCATCCGGACGAAGGCCAAGAAACTTTATGACAGTTTTGCAGAAAGCAGGGACATTCACGATGGTGACAAGGATGAAGACGAGGACAATGACGCAGAAGCAGGACCGTTGAGTGCTTCTCCCACCAGACCAACCTCATTCAGTGCCAGCAAGGGCTGGTTTGACAAATATCAGAAACGCTATGGACTCAAGAGCGTTTCTCTGCATGGAGAAGCTGCCTCTGCGGATAAAGCCGGAGCCGAGGAGTACGTGAACAACATGTTCAAAGCTATCATCGAGAAAGGGGACTATAAGCCTGAACGTGTTTTCAACATGGATGAGACGGGCTTATTTTGGAAACGGATGCCGTCTTGCACTTTTATTATGAAGAACGAAGCCAAAGCCCCTGGTTTTAAGGCCCAAAAAGATAGAGTAACTTTTATTATGTGTGGGAATGCTGCAAGCTTTATGATAAAGCCAGGGCTTATTTATAAGTCAAAAAACCCAAGGGCCCTAAAAAACAAGAATAAGAATGTGTTGCCTGTGTACTGGATACACAACCCCAAGGCCTGGATCACGAAAGTCCTCATGACTGATTGGTTTCACTAGTGCTTTATCCCGGAGGCTAAGCTTTATCTGGCAGAGAAAGGCCTCAAATTTAAAGTGCTTCTAATCATGGACAATGCTGGAGGCCATGCTGTCGATCTGTCGTATGATGGCGTCCAGATAGACTTCTTGCCGCTGAACACCACATCGCTCATTCAGCCCATGGATCAAGGCGTTATTCGCGCTTTTAAGGCGCTCTACACCCGAAACACCCTGCAAAACCTCGTTGAAGCTATGGACTCGGATAAAGACTTCTTGCTAAACGTGTACTGGCGTGACTATACAATTGCATCGTGTCTCGTAAATATTCAGAAGGCCATAAAGGACATGAAGAGTGAAACTTTAAATGTCAGCTGGAAAAATTTGTGGCCAGAAGTGGGCCACGATTACAAGGAAATCTCTCCTGATGAAGTCCATCACTCTGCGGTAGATAAGGCTGTGAAGCTGGCAAAACTACTGGGAGAAGATGGCTTCAATGATATGACTCCTGACGATGTGAATGACCTGATCGATGCCTGCTCACAACCGTTGACAGACAAAGACCTGACAGAGATGATGAAGTCAGCAAGCGAAGAAGAGGATGTGGAACAAGACGAACTACGGGGTGAAGAAGCGGAGGAGGTTGGCCTAACACTCGATCGTCTTGCAACCATGGTCAGAATGGTCAAAGAACTTCAGTGAGTGGCTGAAGAATGGGACCCCCAGATGCTTCATTTGTAGCAGTTTGTAAATACAGAGTGGCATGTCAGTTTATAAAAACCTTCTCGCTCAGAAGAAAAAGCAGCGCCAGCAACTCCCCATAACTATGTTCATCACTCGGACGAAAAGATCAGTTGTGCTTACGCCTTTAGCGATAACAGGAGTTACGGACGAGGGCAAAGATACTGCAGCGCCTGATGAAGCGCCTGATGAAGTGGTGCCTTCAGAAGAGCTGTAATGCTCTTTTTGGCTGTGCAGTACATTCATCTCAGCGTCATCAGTACTGCACAGCTAATTCATCATCTTCATCATTCAAGTTGTAGTATACTTCACTGGTGAGTACCCATATAGAATTTTATATGTTGTTAAAATTACATAGGTTTAAGAGTGTAGAAAGTGTTTAAGAGCATAGGACGTGTTTATAAGAGTGTGGGAAAGGTTTATAAGAGTGTGGGAAGGGTTTATAAAGCCTTAAAATATATATAAATTATAAAATAAATATATGGTCGCTACTTTGCGGTTTTTCACCTATCGTAACCCCCGTAACCCCCGCGATAGGTGAGGGATGACTGTATTTAATTTTTTCACTTCAACGCTCGACTTACTATTTTGTTTCATGTTCTGCCCATTGTTTTTTTGTATCAAGACCTCCTGGCTCTGACCTTGGCTTGCTATTACTATCAGGTTACATCTCCTGATTCCATCCTACTTAAAACTGCTACCACTTGGGCAGTCATTACAGCAGGTGAATATTTGTTTCAGTCCAACCAGTTAGATGGTAACACCAAATCCTGGAGCAGAAGGAAATGTATCATGATGCTCTTTTAAATTAGCAGCCAAGAGACTGACAATTAAATCTGACCCTTTTGGGTCACCAGAAGCCATAAGAGGTCATTGCAGAATTCTGGCCCAAAGACGTGGGGCAATTACTCACTGGACATAAGAAGGGAGTATTCTGTGGTACCTTGAGGTAAGCAATTGGTACTGTAGGTACAATGAAAATACCAAAAAATGAGGATGTTAAATTCTAAATCAAGGCTCCAAGTGTGGTTGTGAGGCTGCAGAACAAACTGCTTAGTCACACTGCTGTCCAATTTTAGTGTTAGTTCAACAACGGTTTTAAAGATTACAACCAGGGCATTACTGTCCTTTCAAAAACAACCACAACATGGCATGGAGAATGTACTTCCGAATTTACTGCTTATGAAACTTAAATTTTTAAGTTCTTTTGAATACAATATACTCAAAATAAAAAAATGCGCCTTTGAACTTGCTTATTACACAGAACCAAGATTCTCCCATTTACATCACGTCTGCCCCAAGGTCCTTAAAAGGCTAGTTTAGAATTGATTAGATTTTGATAGAAATAAATGGATTTTTTGAAGGATGTGTGCTTAAGCAAATACAGAATCTTTGCCTGCAAATGCTTAACTGACCTTCTGACCAGCACATGTTCAATGAAGCAAAGCATCTCTAAGAGAGTGATAAAGGCTAAACGTGTTAGGCATGTTAAGAAGCTTGGAAAGAGAAACAAGGGGAGGGAAACAGATGAGGGGAAATTGAAGATGGGAGCGCAAGATCTGGGCTGATGGGGCAGAAGCATGAAAAAAAACAGGAAAATCAATAAGATGCAATATCTCTGCATGTATGGAATAAATGCACCCACAACTTCACTCCCACCACAACACTGAAAACAAGAAAAAGCAATGGAGAACATCATAAAGCTGATCATTGACAACCTAGTTCAGAAGACTGGAGCAACATTACATATTCTCAGGACAGAAACATATTTAAAAACAAGCTGGGATACTGTAAGTAAGATGTGTACCCATACAGTTATATATTTTTGGATAAAGCATCACACGATGAAAAAGAATGCTCGTGTGAGTTTTTTTTTCTTTCAGTTTAATACAAAAATAGTAAAGCTCTTAAAAACAATTATTTAAAACAGATACAATTATTAAAATAATTTCTACTGTTTCACCCTCAAGCGGCATGGTGGTGTAATGGGTAATGCTGCTGCCTCGCAGTTAGGAGACCAGGGTTCGCTTCCTGGGTCCTCCCTGTGTGGAGTTTGCATGTTCTCCCCGTGTCTGTGTGGGTTTCCTCCCAAAGACATGCGATGGATGTTTCACCCTCACATTAGGTTTTATTAATATTACCTGACAGTGTGTTTGTGAGATAAATTTGACAGAAATGCATAAAATGATCTTTAATAATGCCATAATGTTTCAGACATAGATTGATTCTTAAGGTGGTCCCTGGTCTTTCGCAGACTTGTGTTTACCAACAAACTCATTAATCTTTGCTTCATATGACAATACAGTAATTTTAAGCTTTAGGATTGTAATAGCTTAGTAAAGTCATATAATTACTATAATTGTGCCATTCTCCACTTTTCTTTATTAGTTTTGGTATGCAAGTTTCAGTGACAAGTGATTTAGCCCACACAATGACTGTTTTCAAACTAGCAGCTGCTAATTTTATTTTTGTTTGATTCAGGGAATGTTTACACTGACTGATATCAACAGCACATGTCCCATTGTTTACTGATATCAATCCTTAACACAAAGAAGTGAAACCTGCATAAACAGAAAGTGAGCACCAGCATAGCGACATTACCATACTAATGGATCTGAATAAGTACAGATGAGCTTAAAAAAAGAAAAACAAATGTGTCAGATTAATACAGTCAAACAACACATACAGAATAGAACTGAAATGTGTGGATAACAGAGGTCTGTAATCAACTTTTCAAATGTAATTGGTTAATATGCAATACTGAGATATTCTCTGAAAATCTTATCATGAAATAGCAGGTATGAAAAATAGGAAAACTAATGGATGGAATAATGAAGAAAGCTTCATGGATCCAAAACATAAACTATGCTGAATCCACTTTGCCTCCTGTCCTTTTAATTTTGATAATTTATGTAGGGAAAATAAGTTTATATGTATGCTAACCTTCTTAAAGAAAAACAATACATATTAAAACTATAATACATTAACATTACAAGTGTCACGCACGTGCGAGTAGGAGGATGTTGTATGGACCAAGCGAAGGTAATTCCATGCCATGCCAGGGGGTGGTGGGGTGCACTAAACCTCCTCCTGTTGTCTCTGCAGAAGGGGAAAACCTGTCTGACTCAACATTGAAAATGACACTTCTGGTTCCGGCGCCCAGGATGATGTCACATCCGTTTCCGGCGCATAGGATGTTGTCACTTCCGGTTCCGGTGCCCAGGATGATGTTACTTCTAGTTCTGGCACCCAGGACAACATCAGAAGAAGGTCACTTCCAGTTCCCCTACGTCACGTCTGCTTTGAGCACCTAAAACCGCCATCTTGCCAAACTCTCAGCAGTTCATGTCTGGACTCCAACAGAGACACTTCTGTCTAAAACCAAACCCATTGCAGCCAGGGATAATATACGGGTGGCTGCCCCAAACCTTTTTAAGTGTGTCAAGTCTGATCTTTTCACACAAGTTACATGCATAAACATATATCATATCTAACCATTCTAAATAATATCTAACAATTTATATACCAATTTTGTCAGATTGGAAAATGAGCTTAACTATCAAAACTAAAATCTAAAAATAAAATATTAAAATTTTTACAAAGCCGCACCAGAAATACTTTTTTCTTATCCAAACTTTTCAGTGAGCACTTCTTTTTTATTTATTTTGGTATTTATACATTTGAATAATATTTTAACTAAAGCACTTTGCTAAATACTTCCAAATGAAGTACAGCATTGATTTCTCTAATTATGGTATAAAGATAGCTCTAACTGCATACCTTGTCAAGCTGTTTCCATATGGGCACAAATGTGTACATTTCTTGCATTTACTTTCTTAATTCAAATTTCTACACGTAGAAGTTATCCACAGTATTAACAAAGTAAAATGATCCAAGTAATATTTGTAATGAGCCTAATACGATAAATCATAGGTAGATCACATTTATCAACAGAATTCATCAAAAATTGAAGTCAATGTGTGACTGAATCTGTTTCTTTACTGAAACTAACCATGGGTATATTGTCATCTACTAAACAACCATGCAACAAAAATAAATTAATAACAGTGAGTAGAACTTGAACACACAAAAAACATACTGTTGAAACAGGAGCTTAGAAGAACTGTGGCCTGGAAGAAAGTGTGTTGAAAATGTGAAGGATAAAGTATGCTTTGGCCTCTGATATATCTAGAGGAGAGTAGGCATTCTGGGATAGATGGAATTAATTTCTTGTTCTGACAAGGCAACAAACAGCAATTCATCTTTATTGTTTTTGTAGTGTATACTTCAATTTGTTACAAGAATTTTTAAAGTTGTAAGGATCATATCATAAAATCATATATATTAATGTTTTGTATTTTGTTGCGTATTGTAATATAAGAGATACCTTCTCTCACTTCCACTTCATTATTTTGAATTTGTCAGCTATCCAGATTAAACATGTTAGGTAATCCAATCCTTTGCAAAAATATCCCTCAATTTAAATTGTAGAAATAGTAGCATTACTAGTAGTAGTAGTAGTATTGCCATGTGTGCAGATTGCAGAAAAATTGTCTGACCAATTTGCAACACATTGCCACTCTCCAGCGCTCTGATAACAATATATTAAAAAACTGTCATAAACAGATTCACAATTTGGCTGTATGTCAAACTGGCTGTATGTCAGTCACAAAGTGTATAGGGGATTGCAACTGAGGCTGTTCGGGTTGGGTGTGGGTCACCAGTATGCATAATTTAACTGTCAGTATGGCGTAACACAAAACAATACACTTATGAATTGTCACTCAGCTGTTATCATGCCACTCACTACTCCTCCTGTGAAGCAGTATGGAAGTGCCACACAGCTGTGCTCCCAAAATTCCACAGTGGACCTCATTTGTCATTCACGTGTGGGTGCTTCATATCAATCGCTAGATACTTCATGAGGGACAATCCCCCATTTGGTTGTAAAGGAAAAGTAAAAAGTGCATGTACAATATTATTTCTGACAGGGTGCAAAACAGCAAGGAAGCAGATGTCCTAGATTCTTCTCTTAATCACTTCAGAAATCTGTTATGTCTTTAAATTTCACTATTGCTGGTCATCTTTGCCAATATGGCCACTGTCCTATGGTCCTAAGCCCTTTTGACCGACTTATAGAATTAGAGATTGTCACACATTCACACTTACAGACCCTCCAAAGGGGTCGGGTAAGCTGAAAAATTCCACCACTGAACAGAGGGGGGTACTGCCTCTAACTGTATCTCTGGTTTCCTCCACAGTGCCCACTCGTCACCAAAAGACGATGCCCAGCCCTGAACCCTCATGATACTCCCTATTCCAGGGCCAGAGCAATTTAAACAGGAAGACTGATTATGGAGGTCTGCAGAAGATTGTGGAGAAGGAGAGTTTGTGTCCAAAGTCAACTCAAGATCTAAACAACATATTAAGTGAGCTGAGAGCTTGTAGTCCAGTGGGACTAATTTTTGTTTGGACTTCTATTTTCTGTGTTATTAAACAGGGTGGCTGGGTTGGCACCCCAAAATTTCCCAAAGCCTCAACATTGTTCACTCCACAAGATTTGAGTCAAAAATCAGAACTGTGTCACTTTTAACTGTAGTCTCAATGTAGCCTTAGTAGACTGTTGTGGCATATAGACTCAAATTTAGCAAGTATGAATTTTTCAACTCATTTTTACCACTGTGATTTACTAGCACTGATCCAGACTTTGGGGGTTATTGCCCCCAGTCTTTGGGTGGGAAGGAATTTGCCCCTTTATACCCCAATAGACAACACCCATGGAGTATGGTGTGGTTTTCAGGAAAGTATAGGGTTACCATGCATTTGGAATTGTGTTACCAATGTGAAATCAACGTCTGGGAACGTCTGGCAGAGCCCCCTGTCAGAAGTAGCTTCAACTCCCACCTCCGGCAGAACTTCGACCATGTCCCGAGGGAGGTGGGGGACATTGAGTCCGAATGGGCCATGTTCCGTGCCTCTATTGTTGAGGCGGCTGACTGGAGCTGTGGCCGTAAGGTGGTCGGTGCCTGTCGTGGCGGCAATCCCCGAACCCGTTGGTGGACACCGGCGGTGAGGGATGCCGTCAAGCTGAAGAAGGAGTCCTACCGGTCCCTTTTGTCCTGTGGAACTCTGGAGGCAGCTAATAGGTACCGGCAGGCCAAGCGGAATGCAGCTTCGGTGGTTGCTGAGGCAAAAACTCGGGCATGGGAGGAGTTTGGGGAGGCCATGGAGAACAACTTTCGGACGGCTTCGAGGAGATTCTGGTCCACCGTCCGGCGTCTCAGGAGGGGGAAGCAGTGCAGAGTCAACACTGTATATGGTGGTGATGGTGCGCTGCTGACCTCGACTTGGGACGTTGTGAGTCGGTGGGGGGAGTACTTCGAAGACCTCCTCAATCCCAATAACATGCCTTCCAATGAGGAAGCAGAGCCTGGGGACTCGGAGGTGGGCTTCCCCATCTCTGGGACTGAGGTCACCGAGGTGGTCAAAAAACTCCTTGGTGGCAGGGCCCCGGGGGTGGATGAGATACGCCCGGAGTTCCTCAAGGCTCTGGATGTTGTAGGACTGTCTTGGTTGACACGTCTCTACAACATCACATGGACATCAGGGACAGTGCCTCTGGATTGGCAGACCGGGGTGGTGGTCCCCCTCTTTAAGAAGGGGGACCGGAGGGTGTGTTCCAACTACAGAGGGATCACACTCCTCAGCCTCCCTGGAAAAGTCTATTCGGGGGTTCTGGAGAGGAGGGTTCATCCGATAGTCGAACTTCGGATTCAGGAGGAACAGTGTGGTTTTCGTCCTGGTCGCGGAACAGTGGACCAGCTCTACACCCTTAGCAGAGTCCTGGAGGGTGCATGGGAGTTCACCCAACCAGTCTACATGTGTTTTGTGGACTTGGAAAAGGCGTTCGACCGTGTTCCTCGGGGGATCCTGTGGGGGGTGCTCCGGGAGTATGGAGTACCGGACCCCCTGATAAGGGCGGTTCGGTCCCTGTACAACCGGTGTCAGAGCTTGGTCCGCATTGCCGGCAGTAAGTCAAACCCGTTTCCAGTGAGAGTTGGACTCCGCCAGGGCTGCCCTTTGTCACCGATTCTGTTCATAACTTTTATGGACAGAATTTCTAGGCGCAGCCAGGGTGTTGAGGGGGTCCGGTTTGGTGGACTCAGGATTGGGTCACTGCTTTTTGCAGATGATGTTGTCCTGTTTGCTTCATCAGGCCGTGATCTTCAGCTCTCTCTGGATCGGTTCGCAGCTGAGTGTGAAGCGGCTGGGATGGGAATCAGCACCTCCAAATCCGAGACCATGGTCCTCAGCCGGAGAAGGGTGGAGTGCCCTCTCAGGGTTGGGAGCGAGATCCTGCCTCAAGTGGAGGAGTTCAAGTATCTCGGGGTCTTGTTCACGAGTGAGGGAAGAATGGAGCGTGAGATCTACAGGCGGATCGGTGCGGCGTCCGCAGTGATGCGGGCTCTGCATCGGTCTGTCGTGGTGAAAAAGGAGCTGAGCCATAAGGCAAAGCTCTCAATTTACCGGTCGATCTATGTTCCTACCCTCACCTATGGTCATGAGCTATGGGTAGTGACCGAAAGAACGAGATCGCGAATACAAGCGGCTGAAATGAGTTTCCTCCGCAGGGTGTCTGGGCTCTCCCTTAAAGATAGGGTGAGAAGCTCAGTCATCCGGGAGGGGCTCAGAGTAGAGCCGCTGCTCCTCCGCATTGAGAGGAGTCAGATGAGGTGGCTCGGGCATCTGATCAGGATGCCTCCTGGACGCCTCCCTGGGGAGGTGTTCCGGGCACGTCCAACTGGGAGGAGGCCCCGGGGAAGACCCAGGACACGCTGGAGGGACTATGTCTCCCGGCTGGCCTGGGAACGCCTCGGGATTCTCCCGGAAGAGCTAGAAGAAGTGGCCGGGGAGAGGGAAGTCTGGGCATCTCTGCTCAAGCTGCTGCCCCCGCGACCCGACCTCGGATAAGCGGAAGAAAATGGATGGATGGATGGATGGATGTGAAATCAAATGATGTATGGTCAGATTCACATATCGAGCAATACTCATGTATGAATGCATGTCTGTTCGTGTGATGAAAAACGTTTATGCCATTTACAATATGCTCTCTGATTTTGCTGGAGAGGTTAGGTATTACTGTGTTGAAGAAGTATTTTCTCCCAAGGACCTCATATTGCTTGTCGAATTTTTGCAAGCACTGCTTTAAATACTGTTTATTCTGAGGCGTTCAGTGGTAGCATATCTGAAGCCAAGAAGTCTTGATTTTCTCCAACTTGTGTTATTTTTACTGTATTTATTTGATTTTTTAAAGGATTATGAAGCCAGTGGCTGACTCAGAGACAAAGTGGAAGATAGTGAGAGCTAGGCAAAGATATGAGGATGACTATTTTTTAAATTAGTCAGCAAACTGCACGTTACCATATTTTGCAGACAATTCTTATGAAACAGTATCAGCAGATGGCCTTGCTCATATTCTCTGGTGTGATCCTAGACGACTACAGTGGCATTAGTCCTTTTTGACGTCACACCCTCATAAAAAAATTGGCTAACTGTTTTTTATCATTACAGGGGCATATCACCATGTGGTTACTCAGTTAACTGGCAGTAAGCACAGGCCTAGGTTATGGCTCCTGTGTCTTTGAAATGGATTATGTTGGTTTGAGGATGTTATGTTAATAATGACATATTCACTTGCCAAAGCTACTGTGATTTGCTTTTGCTTATTTGTCTGTTTTCATTTCAAAAACCTGTAACCTCTTTATAAATACATATAGAGAATAAATTGCTTACTGGTAAATCTGTTCCAATATTTATCTAATTTATCTATGTCCCACTTCACTTACTCATTTATCATTAGCAGGGCTGCTGCTTGGCTGTTTAGCTCTTCATCTCTATTCTGTCAACAGATATAGAAATGAGGACAAGCCTTGGACATTCTTAGAAACACAGCTTCAGTGGTGCTTTCAGAGATTATCCTCACATCACCTTTACAGTTTTTAATCTTGTGTACCTGTCAGCACAGGTTTAAGTGCAGTAAATATCAAGAGATAGATATTTCAGTGGCATAAAGAGACCATTCCTGAATTGAATGGTCATCATCTTTCATCTTTCACATGTCTTACAATTTCAGAATAGATGAAACACAAGGATATGAAACACAAGGATAACATACTAGATCTCTTAGGCTGCTGAAAATCTGCCCTTATTAGCATGCAACCTTCACTCTTAGATCACGCAAACCCCTGACCTTATCATGGGGCAAAATGCCATGGCTGCAATTAGCCTACTGCCTCCTTCTGGTTTATTTTGTCATTCTGCATGGATTATAAAATGAAGCATGCTGTGTTAAACAGGCAAGAAACAGCAGGGGTGGTGACTTTTCACCAGCAGCAAGAAAGTTTATCCCACCAATCTTAAGGGATTTCTGCAAATGATACATAGTTCTTTTAAACTATAGTAAAACAAATCATTAAACTCATCTTTTACATGTTGATAATTACAGATATATTCTGAAAAACAATCAGCCAGTCAAAACTTTACTGATTTTTTACAAGTTGGACATCACCTCTAACCGCTTCTCAAATATTTCCAAGCAAGGTCAAATCCTCATAGTGTTGCCCCATGATGTTTTGTCCTACTTTCTGTAATGCTGACCCATTTTTCACAATAATTATGTTGCAAACTTTTCACTTTTTCAAGTATTTAAAAAATGATCAGCATAACTTAGTGTGTACAGAAATTTGGGAGATTACCCTGTTACAAAATGTTTATGTATTTTCACTTACAGTATCCCGATTAATCTATTTTAAAAGGTCTCCATCAAACTGCATTAAATCAATTGTTTTCTCATTAAAATAAGCAGTTATATTAACAAGTCATAAGATCAATAATTCTTTTTTATGTGTATTAGGACAGGGTTCATACATTTCATATATTATATATTATATATTAACAGAATAATTTCCCAAACTCTTAAAACCTCAAACTAAAACTATGAGGTATGAACAAACATTCAAACACTTTAAGTGAAAGCTACTTTTATTTATATAAAACAAAAAAACAAAATGCAGATATTGTAAATATGAAAAACACCACTTATCATCGATTGCAAATAAATATGTAGAAAGAAGGAGCATATATTTTTTAGGAAGGAGCAAAACTTCTTATAGTACTTAAAAATGTAACTTAAACTGTAACTTAAGGACTTGTACAAAGACCTTTTCTATGTTAAAACAGCCTGCTATATTATATGCAAATTCTACTTTGCTTATACAGTATGTGCTTTTGTATTTAGATAAGAATTGTCTGAACATTTTGATAATTAGTTTAAGTGATTTAAGTGATAAGTATTAAAGATTTTATAGTACTGTAAGTGTATAGTTTTAAAAATGTTGCTGTATAGGATGTTACTTGGTTGTGAATGTATTTGCTAGTAAGAGATAAGGGGGGTATTTTTCATACGTGGATTAGTCGTTTAGCTGGATGTAATTGTTGACGATTTGGCCTGATCCTGGATCTGTCGGTTTTTCAAAACTCTTGCTGGAAGTGTTGTCATAGCAACACATCCTAATCCTCAAACCTGCTCGGAGCAGGTTTGTTCTACGTAAACAAGGATTAGTTTACACACGTAATCAGTGACGGTGCGTGGAAGTCATCCAGTCATGGCTTCGCCGTTCATGAATGAGCAACCACTTGATATCGGTGCGCAAATTATACGAAGAGAATTTCATATAGAGAGGGTTTTGCGAGATCGGCAAGATCCTTTATTGATCCCGGAAGAAATTCTTTTCGAAAGATACCGCTTTAGCCGAGGTGGAATATTGTACCTCAAAGATTTATTAGCACCTTATATTCGAAGTCAAACTAGGCGAAGTCGGGCTCTCACAACCACACAGACAGTATGCATTGCTTTGAGGTTTTTTACAAGTGGCACTTTTTTATATACTGTAGGCGATGCGGAAAATCTAACTAAAAGTGCAGTTTGCCAGGCAATTCGTAAAGTCTGTTTGGCTCTGAAATATTTTCTTCGGGTTTTCATAGTGTTTCCTGGACACCTGAATGTGCAGACAATAAAAGAGGCATTTCATGCCATTGTAGGTAGGTAATACACAGGCAAAAACACCCACAGTTCCATGAAAAATCTCAATCAGCCTAACATTCTCATTACCAGGATTTCCAAATGTGACTGGGGCACATGGGACTGATCAGAGTGGAGTTTGATCAAACATTATTTGGAAAATGTACCTCTCCTCCTGATGAATAATCAGACACAGTGTCTTCATCAAATATTTGACCTTCGTTAATATCTCGTTGGTCAGACACAGGTTCAAGGGATATGACATTCCCTGCAACTGACCCAACAAAAAAGAGGGCTATATGGAACATACCTATGGCACACATAGAGGACAAATACAGTGCATCCGGAAAGTATTCACAGCACATCACTTTTTCGACATTTTGTTATGTTACAGCCTCATTCCAAAATGGATTAAATTCATTTTTTTCCTCAGAATTCTACACACAACACCCCATAATGACAACGTGAAAAAAGTTTACTTGAGGTTTTTGCAAATTTATTAAAAATAAAAAAACTGAGAAATCACATGTACATAAGTATTCACAGCCTTTGCTCAATACTTTGTCGATGCACCTTTGGCAGCAATTACAGCCTCAAGTCGTTTTGAATATGATGCCACAAGCTTGGCACACCTATCCTTGGCCAGTTTTGCCCATTCCTCTTTGCAGCACCTCTCAAGCTCCATCAGGTTGGATGGGAAGCGTCGGTGCACAGCCATTTTAAGATCTCTCCAGAGATGTTCAATCAGATTCAAGTCTGGGCTGTGGCTGGGCCACTCAAGGACATTCACAGAGTTGTCCTGAAGCCACTCCTTTGATATCTTGGCTGTGTGTTTAGGGTCGTTGTCCTGCTGAAAGATGAACCGTCGCCCCAGTCTGAGGTCAAGAGCGCTCTGGAGCAGGTTTTCATCCAGGATATCTCTGTACATTGCTGCAGTCATCTTTCCCTTTATCCTGACTAGTCTCCCAGTCCCTGCTGCTGAAAAACATCCCCACAGCATGATGCTGCCACCACCATGCTTCACTGTAGCGATGGTATTGGCCTGGTGATGAGCGGTGCCTGGTTTCCTCCAAACGTGACGCCTGGCATTCACACCAAAGAGTTCAATCTTTGTCTCATCAGACCATCAGACCAGAGAATTTTCTTTCTCATGGTCTGAGAGTCCTTCAGGTGCCTTCTGGCAAACCCCAGGCAGGCTGCCATGTGCCTTTTACTAAGGAGTGGCTTCCGTCTGGCCACTCTACCATACAGGCCTGATTAGTGGATTGCTGCAGAGATGTTCGTCCTTCTGGAAGGTTCTTCTCTCTCCACAGAGGACCTCTGGAGCTCTGACAGAGTGACCATCAGGTTCTTGGTCACCTTCCTGACTAAGGCCCTTCTCCCCCGAGCGCTCTAAGAAGAGTCCTGGTGATTTCGAACTTCTTCCACTTATGGATGATGGAGGCCACTGTGCTCATTGGGACCTTCAAAGCAGCGGAAATTTTTCTGTAACCTTCCCCAGATTTGTGCCTCGAGGCAATCCTGTCTCAGAGGTCTACAGACAATTCCTTTGACTTCATGCTTGGTTTTTGCTCTTATATGAACTGTCAACTGTGGGACAGGTGTGTGCCTTTCCAAATCATGTCCAATAAACTGAATTTACCACAGGTGGACTCCAATTAAGCTGCAGAAACATCTCAAGGATGATCAGGGGAAACAGGATGCACCTGAGCTCAATTTTGAGCTTCATGGCAAAGGCTGTGAATACTTATGTACATGTGCTTTCTCAGTTTTTTTATTTTTAATATATTTGCAAAAACCTCAAGTAAACTTTTTTCACGTTGTCATTATGGGGTGTTGTGTGTAGAATTCCTAGGAAAACAATGAATTTAATCCATTTTGGAATAAGGCTGTAACATAACAAAATGTGGAAAAAGTGATGCACTGTGAATACTTTCCGGATGCACTGTATATGCAATGACCATCCTTTACCTGAAATGAAGTGACCACTGCATCCTGCCACTGGTTCTGAGGAGGAACTTCCCCCTGGAATGTCCTCAGAAACAGGGCAATGGGCATTTTGCTGGAGAGCCAACTCTTCTGCAGGGGTTAGGTCTGGACCGCGTGGACCTCCACCTGTTTTTTGCTTCTCTGCCTTCTTATTAGCTTTAAAATTAATGTTTTTTATATTATATATGATTCTTTATGTCAACAATTCTTTAAATAGTTATATACCAATATTTACCAGTTTGAGGTATATTCTTGTACTTCACTTTAACCTGTTCCCATGTTCTCCTTGTGCTCACGTTTGATCTGGAATTATGACATATTAAATAATAATTAATCTGACACATAGGAAATGAAACACTGCATTCAGAAAGTACAATGCACACTACTTAGCGTTTAATTTGTCGGCCACTTTTTGCCAGCCGTCTTTTCTGGTCTGGGCTGCTTTTGCAGTGTTACCCCTTGTGCATATTAAATCTTGAAATTCTTCACGTCCTTTGAATAAAAGGTCTTGCGCCGTGTGTGTGGAAAAAAAAATGCGCCCGTTCTTTCATCATTTTGTTACAGCCTATCAAAGACTTGCTGATCATGTTTTCTAGACTCAATATATATGGGCTTTTCACTCAGCGCGGGCACGTGCATTCATCTCAGATGACTAGATCCAGCTAGACTAATCTAATACAGAGCTACGTTTGAAAAACCGACCTATCCCAGATGAGTGTCACTGGCATTAACTTATCCAAGATGAGGCACCTGATCTCGGATGATTTAAGCAACATACAAAAAATACCCCCAAGAACTGGTTTATATCAAGTGTATAAGCATAAACACTTTTGGCAGTTTTATAAGCTGCTTTTAAGTTATACAGACATGTCGAGCTGTTTCAATGTTATACAAGCATGCTACACTATAGCCCCCTGCTTTTGAGGTAAGAAGCATGAGCACAATTAGTGACTGATTTTGGAACAGGATTTTAATTTATTTGTGCTCCGAATAAAGGCAAGTTTATCTTAGAAACAGGACCAAACCTACTGTAAATATAGTGCTATATAAGCTTATAAAATGAGCTGATCTGAGAGTAGGAGGAGAGGGTAAAGTCAAACAAACATTTTTTTATCACTGCTTGAGACTTCAAGAGACATGACAAGCGCCACCTGGACACACTGTATAAGATGTGTTGATAATTTTTGTCTACTTACAGAACGATCCTGGTTGTATGGTGTCAATTGCCACATTCTCTTTGCTTTCATTTATAATGATTAAATATTCAAATTTATTAGATATACTTTCCTTCCTGTATGTTTTGTTCTATTCTACCACCAGAAGCTGGAAACTGACTTAATTTCTCAGCTAAGTCAACTAGAGATGAGTGAGGGTGCTAAAGACAGTAGGATAAGCTAACGGTCATACTTGAGTAAAGACTGCAGGGGCTATTGACAAAAAGGTGGCAGACTGTAGTCCCACTTACATCTGTGAATTGTATGTCCCCAATGTTTCATAAGAGTAAGAACAGGCAAAACGAAATTATCAACAGAGGCTTGACATTAGACTGTGGGTCCACATTAAAAAAAAATCTGTAAAGGTTAAAGAAGGTATATACAGTATTTTGAGGAGAGATGTCCCCAAAAGCATTTTTGCAATAAAAAAAAAAATATATCAACAACCA
This sequence comes from Erpetoichthys calabaricus, assembly GCF_900747795.2. Lineage (NCBI taxonomy): Eukaryota > Metazoa > Chordata > Cladistia > Polypteriformes > Polypteridae > Erpetoichthys > Erpetoichthys calabaricus. The sequence continues at coordinate 71,518,922 of NC_041409.2, read as the reverse complement.
AGCTAACATTTACCTTGTTGCTTACTCCCTATAAAACACAGGTCAAGCTCACAAATATGTGTTATTCCCTGCATGAAAGAATAAAAACCGTACATAGCATCTACCCCTGAATGTTTAACTTCAATATACAAAAAAATGTGTATTTGCTAACACCATCACAATCAAATGTACTATAAGAAATACATAATTCAATTACAGTTACACATCTGCAGACATTTGTAATTCTCTCCACTCCGTACGCTACTCTGTGTTCTAATACAACACGTTATTTTACATTATCAAAATACATAATTCAGTTTATTAATTTTTACTTGTACTGCTCAAAATATAACAAAATGTTTTGATGAGGAAAGGGTATATGTGTACCTGTGACTAACCAATTTCACATTACGCCATTTCCAGTCATGGTGTATGTCATATTTCCTGACTTCTGTCACTGATTGCAGTGCTGGACCATGACGATTTAAATGATTGTAAACTGCTGGCCATGTCACATTTACCGATTGTACTGCAACTTTCTAGCACAATTGTGGTCACCCCTTTTTGTGGCAGTGTGCTGCCTGATGGAGTCAATGCTGTAGAAAGGCTTAACAGGTATAGTGAGTTCACCCACAATCTATGCACTTTTTTCTTTTTTCCATTTTGTTGTGGTAGTAAAATATGAGACATCAGTTGAGCCTGTCCTCTAATTGCAAACTCCAAAATATCCGCATTCTGTATTCCTAGTCACTGCATTATATGTAGTGTACTTTCAGCTGAGCTTTCATTGGTTGTCAGCACTTATGCACACAAACCTGTCCACACAACTAAAGAATAAATTAAACATGTTTCATTTTATCGGAGCAAATCACAGACTACTTGGAGGGAATCATGGTTCAGTTATGACTGAACATCACTGGAAAACTCATATAATGTGACGTAGCCTTAAATAAGCTGCTTCACATGCTTGTTCCAAAATAAAAGTAATTTAGGTACTGTTTCAGGACTTCCACATTGGCTATCCATTTGTGTTGCTCACTACACAATGCTTTTAAGTACAAGGCAAATTTAGTGATAAGATATGCAATGCACTAACAAATCACAGACATGTTCAGTTAGCAGCATTGGTAACTTAATTGCTGAAAATGCAAAAAAAAAAGGCATGGAGAGATTTGTAAAAATAAGACATCAAGAGCTCTTGACATTTGAATTAATTTAACTTCCATTGAATTCCAGTAAATATTACTCAAGTGTTGACCAGCTGACATTTCCTCTCTATACTGATGCAAGCATAAATCTCACAACAGTAAACATCAAAAACCTGACAAAGTGATTTTCCTGACATACCTGATTCATAAAGTATGTTGTTACAAAAGCATCTTTGCAGAGATTATATAATTAAAATATCTGGAATTATCTTAGCATTTGCAATCTCATACGGCAATGATATAACAATTTTTTTAATTCTACTTTGGAAGCTAGAAAATAAAACTACTGCAAAAACAGGAAGCCCCTTCACAGGACCAATGAGGATGAGAGACAGCTGAAGAGGCTTCCTGTTTGTGCACTACTTTCATTTTCTGGGTTAAATTTATTTCACAACACTTTAGCAAAAAATACATGTGTTTTTGAACACTGTGAGCAAAAGACTAGATGACTTGAAGTGTGGATTATGCGACACAGGTTGTTCAGCTGTTGTCCAGCAGTTGTCTATATTGGAACCTGTTCTTTCAGAAACTTTGTTATGCCCTTTCTCCATGAAAACAAGAGATTAAAATTTTTTTTCTCAGCAACCAATTTAAACTACACCAAGGGAGTAGCATATTAAAAAGTATAATTTTTTGGTGGAGTATGCCTTTAAAGAGTGGTCATAACTGTCGAAACATGTTTCAGTAATTGTTAATTAAACTGAGTTACCACCACAGTCCTAATGGATTATGTTTGAATAGGCCACATGACCCAAGGAATGGTTGTGCAGCCATACACAGAACAAGAGATCTGATTTGGACTGAATGATTTTCAAAATAAAAAATTGTCATTTTGAACCAGTCAGGAGAAACCCAGTCATTGCAACTGTAGTTATAAAAGTACCCCAACTCTTTACATGTATTCTTTGTGCTTACCTTACAAGGCATTAAAGAAGATAACGGTATATTTAAACTAAAACCAAATGAAAAAAACTATATCAAGTGAACACAAAGTTAAATAATAATGAGTAATATTATTCATCTGTTGATTTTATGAATCCCCTTCATCCATTAGAGGGTTGCAGAGAGATGAGTCTATCCCATCAGCACTGGGTGCAAAGCTTGACCCAACTGTGCATGGGTCGACAGGCAGCATGCTAAACCCTGTACTTCTGTGGCACCATGAACAGAAAGCTTTATGGAATACCAACACTGAATTTAGTTAGACTTCCCAAATTACTATAAATTATATCCAAGATATTACTTTACACTGCACAGTCGAACTGGGAACTACTACAAAAAAAAACTATCAGTAGCATTTAGAAACTTGAGCTTTTTATCCTGTTTCCATATAAAAACTGTAACTACATTCAGGTAGAGGCTCAATTCTGTTTTCAGTTGACTTGATTGTATGGAATGTTATTTTTGTCCAATAAAATAATAATTTAAAAAACTAACTACTTTTGGCAAACAGGCTTTCTTAATGAAACAGATACAAATAGCAGCTTTCATTTAGACAACCATTGCAGTCTTAATGATATTTTTTAGCACTGTTCACTGAAATATTATGATGTCTCCTACTGATAAAAATGCAGAGTGTTCTATGAAAAAGTGCCATTTCTTAATTGATTCTTTAATGTGTAACTACAAAAATGGCCACATTATATTAATATTGGTAAGATTAGAGAGAGTTCTGTGCTACCCTTTTTTGTTTATAATAACTTGTTTGCTAAGCCTGTTGATTCTTGCTCTTGCAAAATCTCTAAACCTTACTCTGTACAAAATTGCTTAAACCTTATATATGAATTTCAAATGAGTGACTAAATAACATTAACCTTTTTCCTAATTATCTTCCTCTTATAAGGAACAACATCATGCTCCTAAATTACAGAAAGCATAGAGAACGGAAACAATTCTGGATGTTGTAACTTTTGAAAGTTACTGTTTTAACATGTTTGTTTAGATAGAGCAATATTAATAATAATTCATTAAATTTATATAGCGCTTTTCTCAGTACTCAAAGCACTATCCACACAGGGAGGAACCGGGAAGCAAACCCACAATCTTCCACAGTCTCCTTACTGCAAAGCAGCAGCACTACCATTGTGCCACCTGTGAGGTTCCATACCCTTTTAGTAAAATTAGTAAAATTAATTTTAAATGTACTCATATTCATAATCATTTGCACATTCAAATTCTAAAGTAGAAGCTGCAATGATCAACAAAATTCCTGAAACAACTCATAGTTCTAAATTATGAAACCCGATGGCCTTCATTAGAATCAGATAAACACTTTGTAGAATTTCTGAGTACTGGAGCCAAATTCCCAATGTCCTGAAAAGTTTACTCCAAACAGAGTTTGTTAAACTTCTCTTCCACTGTAGCACCATATTTCTTTCTGTCTTTTATGTGTGATTTAAAATCTCTTATAAATGTGCACTAGTCTTAGATTAAGATAAAATGTTAACATTTGCTCAATTATAGTAATCTAGTAATTAGACTAATTATGCAATTGAATGTGTTACTAGAAGGAGAAAAGGCAGTGATGTAACAATGTTCTATAACTGTAACACCCAGAATTTCCACAATTAAAATACAAATTTATATGATGTATGAGCATGAGATGTCAATGTTGAATGCAGAACAAAAAGCACAGCTGCAAAGAAATACCATGAGAATAACCGGGTGGGTGTGTATACTTTCACCAAACAGGAGAAACTAATGCACAGAGCTGACAGAAAAGACTGGTGTGTAGGCAATTATTCATGTGGTTAGTAGATACAGTTTGTGTTGTTTTGTTGTAATGCATTTGAGGGGAAAAAGAGAGACAACGACTGGGCGAAGACACAGCAATGAGACCAAAGTCCACATTGCTGAAAGTGGAGACAAAATATATTGGAACAGTTAGTCCAAACCATATGAAAAAAAGGGAAGGGTAACTCACAGCTATTAGCCAACTCAAGAACACCCAGACAATGCCTGAAAACCACATATTTCTAAATTATTTTTGAGTCACTCCACTGAACTCTACTAACTGTGGTTGTCTGAATGTATGGCATTCTGTTCCTCACTATTCGGATACTTTAAAATGAATGGTCCATTCACTACCTTTATATTTTCAAAAATAATTAGGCCATCCTTGTAAGATTAAGTACTCACTTTTCTTTACAGTTCTTTTGTGTGTTACTTTATTGGTTATCAGAATTAACTTTACTTTGTCTAACACAAAATTTGATGCTCTTCTCCTGCTCCTCCATAAATACGCAGAGGGATGATGGAATTGGTAAATATTTACAGGGCGGCCCTTATAATTGTTTTTTTACTCCTGTGATTTGTTAAATAAAGGTATCTATTAAATAAATGAAGTAACTTGGCAAACATTGCCCAGCAATGGGTTGGTGCCCTATTCCTGCCTTGTGCAAAGTGCTTGCTGGGATGGGCTACAGCCCCTGGAACCCTTGGTCTGGGTTTAGCAGGTTTAGAAAATGGTATAACGTTTAAATATGTGCTAGACTGATTATTGACACGTTATAGGTATATGCCTTTCCAGAATATATATTAATGTCTCTCAACTACTGAACGGTGTTCTAAACTGCTTCTCAACATTCAAAAGTGAGATTTAAAAATGCAAAGCACTGTTATGTGCTGTACTTATTATATATGCAGGTTCAAATTATTTTATAAGATTTAAATTACTGACCCTTACCATTACACATGGTGTGGGAGGACTTGTAAACCTTATTAGTAAATGACCTTTGCCAAAGTAATGTTTTCTAAAATAACCTTTGTCGTTCTACATTAATCTTCAGGGCACCCAACCGTATAAAATGCACTTGACTATTAATCCTCAAAATTCAATCCTACTCAGTACATTCTTAAAATTAAAAAAATTAATTTACCAGTCTTTCTTATTTAAAACTGTGCCAAAATAGATAATGTTGTAGGATGAGACCGCTTAGCCATTATGTTCGTGTGTACAGTATATATATGTACACACACGATATACCAAATATGTCTGTAACATATATATATGTATATATACATATATTTAAACACACCATGTACACAAAACGATGTGCCCATGTGCTTTTTTAAATATGCATATCCGAACGGATATGAAGCGACTTAAATCGTGTATTTTTATGGGATGGGCGATACAACTGGAGTTTGTACTTCACCTTTCCTCACGTTAACACGGAACGAGCAGGACAAGTGTATCTCACCTCCTCCAACACGTCGACGCTAGCGGGAGTCTCCACTCCTCCATTCGGGGTGCTGGGTGCCGTGTCTCCTGCAGCGGTATCCGTTTCCACCTCGGGTGAAAGCATCCTGCTTTGTGACCATTGCAGGTCCAAGACGAGTGCTTTTCCCACGCGGCAGCCGCCACTCCTGGCTCTTCTCCCCCTCTTCTTTGAGAGGCACCACCAGCAATACAGGACTGGAGCCAGAGAGGACGGGGGATACCGTTCAAGGTGCTCCCATCACAGCGGGCAGGGGGGCGGGGTGGTGGCGTAGCCGCAGTGGAGATCCGATACGTTCAAGGGCGGAAGAGAAGGAACCCCCTCTAACGATGCAGCTCCTCGGCGAGTGACTAGAAACGCCGAACGACATCCACACGCCATGCCCGAAGGCGTCAAAAATAAGTAATTTAATCCGTTGCTCCGCTAAGTGTGAGGAAACAATGCACCAAACTTGAGCAGAGCCTGAAGAAAACTGTACGCTCCAGAGCGTACGCCACAGTGCTCCCCTTTCTTCAACGAGTATCAGGTCCAATTTTTTCCCTTTTCTGGAAAAAGCGCAGCAATTAAGTAGCCGCTACAGAAATTTGGAGTCGGTCGTCCTTGAACGCAAAAGCTGTGCTTGTCCTCTCGGTCCGTATTCCATTCTTCTCCGCGTCTGCACCGTCTTCTCCAGATCCGTGACACTCCTCTCTCTGCTGAAAGGGTGCTGATGCTGCAGGAGCGGCTTCGCTCACCTCTGCAAAAGCGCGGTGCACTTCGAGCTCCGGTGCTGTGACTGACAGCGCGTGGCCACTTCTGTGTTCGAGGGACTGCGCCCGCCGTTGGCGCCAGTGTGTATGTGTGATAGCGGTGGGCGGAGGAGGGATGAGGTAAGGGCGTGCGTTTAGTGCGAAAAGCTTGATCGCCCCAGGCGCGTCCACAGTCAGCCTGCGAGGTGCTCGTCTAACTACAAATGGATTGACGAGGTAACCTGATGGCGGGGACGCGCATACATCACTCTGTACCCTAAGGTCTGACCGAAGGCGAGGTGTGCAAGAAACAACGTACAGTACTCGCTTAAAACCTATTGCCTCAGGCGCGGGCACGCGCGCACATGCCCGCGCTTTGTAGGTTATACCCAAATGGGGGTGTCAGATTTCCAGCGGCAAGTGTTGTACGTAAATAGCCGATCGCTCCAGGTGAAGAGACTCGCGTGCATTCTAATTTTTACGTAGTGAATCTCAGGGGACCAAAACCAGCCTGTGAAACTAAGGCACGCGCCTCTGTTACTCTTACTGGGCAGGCGGGGGGTTGGGGGGGGGGGGGGGTGGTGATGGCATAGAAACACTGAGAAATGAGCAGTGCAACAATGTGCTTCTGGTTTACTAAATATAAACGGGTGCGTAAAAATGGAATAGACCTGTATCACATTTGTTGTGGTCCACATAGCCGAAATCCATTCAAATACACACTAAAATCTCGAAAGCGCGGCACTGATGAGACGCTCTGTCTGTCGTCAAAATTAAAGAAAAAAGATTTGTCGGCGTCTGAGTCTCATCCAATCCGTGAAAACGATAGTTTAGACACGAAGAAGAGTATTTCATTGTGTTAATGTGCACAATTACAATTCTGTCTCGGAGCGCCACAGGCCTGGGTTCGGTTGAATTCTCAGCCTGTTACAATGCAAGGCTAAAAGCCCTTTTCGTTGGGTTTCTCTCTGGTTTCCATTACATCCCTAAGATATGTGTGTTTAGCTAACTGACGACTGAAAATTGATCTGGTGTGTTCAGCAATCAATGAACTATCATTTATTTCCAAGTTTGTGCCTGCATTCCACCCTGCGCTGCCAGGATGTGCTTCAGTGCCTTATAAGTGGTGTGGCTTCATGGCTTAAGTGTTGGACTTAAAATGACAAGGTCTCCTCACCTGACTGTTCTCTAATTTTATATAATGTATATAGTATGTACATGTTATATATATAGTATATTAAATATATATTGTATATAATATATATATATATATATATATATATATATATATATATATATATATATATATATATATATATATATATATATATATATTGTGATGGATAATAGGTTGGTTTGGAGTCGTTAACGAAGGGACAGCCATAACCTGGAAGGACAGGGCAGAGCAGTAATTCCTGCATATTGTCTCCCCCCGTAGATGGCAGCAACCTTGGATATCAGTACCCGTTCAGACACCTGCAGGGAATTGTAGTCTGGGAGCGCAGCCCTGCCGGGGTCTGTGGGTGCTGCTACAGGGTACTGTATACCCCCTACTATCTGAGACTTCTATATAGCCCAGAAGTACTTGCAACAGGCAAAGCTCTGGCACTGGTAGTACTCCCAGTCCCTCCATAAAAGAGACCGCACTGCCTTGTCCAGGCGAGTCGGAGCTGGGACCTGAGATAGGCAATACTTGACTGGAGGAGCAGTGTGGTACAGAGAGACATAAACTGAAGGAGAAGAGAAGAAGCACACTGTGTAATCATCATATGAAAGGTATTTTTGTAATAAACCCCCTTTATTTGAACCCGGGACTATTTTGTGTATTTGTGTTTGGGGTTCTCATGCTCTCTCTCTCTCTCTATCTCTCTCCCTAAATATATATATATATATACAGTATATATATATACACACACATATACAGAGCTATTCAAAATGAAAGAGCAGATTTCAAAAATTTATCACTGGATAGAGGAAAGTTCAAAGTTTAGTCCTATGATCCTTGAGGTTGCATACACTCAACATGAGCACCATGTGAAGAGCGACAAACATCAAAACAGTAGACCATTTCTTGCCACACACGAGTCAACTGGTCCCTAGATATTGAATTCACAGCTTCCTTAATTTGATGTCGCAAATCTTGAAGATTAGCAGGCACAGGTGGAACAAACACTCTTTCTTTAATGTACCCAGTTAGATAAAAATCGGGGTAAGGTCTGGAGACCTGGGAGACCATAGACGATGAGAAAGATTTTGTTGTCCACCTCTTCCAATCCATCGTCCTGGAATGGTGTCGTTCAGGTAACGCCGGACCTCCAAGTGAAAACTAGGCAAGGCACCATCTTACATGAAAATGAAGTCAGCACTCGGTGGCATTCACTGGTACTTTTAGCCGGGCATTTAAACTTTGAACTTTCCTCTGTCCAATGATGTGCGGAATGTGTTTCCATCTTACACAGTTTGTTTGAAATACATTTTTTAAATCTGCACTTTCATTTTGAATAGCTCTTTATATATATAAAATGACAGATAGGGGGCGCTGTCGACCCCTTAAACCCTCAGACCACACATCAGACACCAGATAAAAGTCCAGAATTATATAATAACGTGCACAAAGCACCACCACTCCACAAATCTAAATAAACAATCCACAATCAACAATCCTCCACTCCCAGACGCTTAGCCACCCTGCCTCCCAACTCAGCTTACTGCTGGGATTTCCCTCAGTCCTTTTAAAATGCTTGACCCGGAAGTGTTTCTGATCCCTCAGTCCATGTGATTCTTAACACTTCCGGGTCAGGTGAAAACTCTACTTTTTCATCCCGGAAGCACGTCATTTCTTCTGTCCATGTGACTGGGATGTACTTCTGGGGTGTAGGGAAAATAGTCCTTACTCCTCCCTGCAGTGTTCTCTGGCGGCCCCCATGGTATTCAGCAGGGCTGTGAATAAACACTCCAATGTCCATAATTCCCTGCTGGCATTCGGGGCACTTCCACGCTACAGGGAGGGCTCCACCTGGCGGCCTGGGGGTATTTGCTGGGATGAATGGCTGGCCATATCCCACAATATATATATATATATATATATATATATATAAACACACACGCATATATATTCACTGAGCAAATTACTGCCCATCTGTTTATCAATACAATTGTCTATTCAGCCAATCAAGTGGCAGGAGTGCAATGTATAAAATCATGCAGATGCAGGTCAGGAACTTCAGTGAATGTTCACATAAAACACCAGAATAGGGGGGAAATGTGATCTCAGTTATTTTGACCATGATGTGATTGTTGGTGCCAGATGGGCTGGTGCAAAAAAATCGAGTCAGTAGCAGTTCTGTGGGTGGAAATGGCTTGTTGATGAAGAATGGCCAGAATGGTTCAAGCTAACAGAAAGGCTATGGTAACTCATATAACTACTCTGTACAATTGTGTGATACAGAAAAGAATCTCAGAAATCTGAAGAATCTCAGAAAGCACAACATGTCAAAACCTGGGATTAATGGGTTACAACAGCAGGCAACCACATTAAGTTCCACTATCGTCTCAAACAAGAACAGAAAGCTGAGGCTGTACTGGGCAGAGGCTTACCAAAACTGGAAGTTAAACACTGGAAAAACGTAGCCTGGTCTGATGAATCTCAACTTCTGCTGAGGCTCACAGATGGTAGGGTCAGAATTTGGCACCAACAGCATGAATCCATGTACTTAATTGTGTCAATAGTCCAGGCTGGTGGTGGAGGTGAAATGGTGTAGGAAATGTTTTCTTGGTACACTTTAGATGCATTAATACCAATCAATCATCACTTGAATGCCTCCACCTACCTGAGTATTGTTGCTGACCATATGCATCACTTTATGGCCAAAATTTAACCATCTTCTAATTACTACTTCCAGAAAGATAATGCACCATGTCACAAAGCAAAAGTAATCTCAACCTGGTTTGAAAAACATGACAATGACAATGTTCTTCAGTGCCCATCCCAGTCACTGCATCTGAATCTAACAGAACAGCTTTGGGATGTGGTGGAACAGAAGATTTGCAGCATGAATATGCAGATGACAACTCTGCAGAAATTGTGTAATGCAGTCATATTAGAAAGCTGTGTTTGAAGCTGTTGTTGAACCTGTTATGCTGTGATGTGTCTATCACGCAAGCTGGTGACCCTCAGAAACTTGTCTTCTGATTGGGTTGTGACTTTGGGTATGCCAGATCTCTTCCTATCAGAGTTTATTTTAGTTTCCATTTACCTTTGGATTATGTAGGGCACTGACACTTCAATTTTTTATATAGTTTCTCTAAATGGAAGGCATGCACTTCTTAGGGTAATAATGCTCTGTCTCATTTCATTTGTTAATTGTTGTTTTCCTGCCATTATCACTGGGATATTGTCCAAGTAGTACCTCAGAGGGTGTAGTAACATAGTCTGTTCCAACTCTGTTTTAAGACAGTCAGAGGGATTTTGAGGGTTTTTAAGTAATCAACAGAAGTTGGGAAACCTGTGCAAATTGTCCTGCAAGGCTTAATTTACTTTAATTGCTGCAGAACATCTGTAGGTTTTAACCTAATAGTTGTTCCCTGAAGAAGGCTCATTTGTAATATTCTGATATTTCCTTTGTTCAGTTTTTGCTAACCTGAACCTTAAATTTAAACCTCGGGCAGTGTACCACTTACCTTTTCACTATTTTAGGTCATTCATTTCATTTCATCTGATTAATTTTGAAGAAAAACTGGAAAAACTGAGGTGTTCTAAAAGTTTTGACCAGTAATATATATATCCATCCATCCATTTTCCAACCCGCTGAATCCGAACACAGGGTCATGGGGGTCTGCTGGAGCCAATCCCAGCCAACACAGGGCACAAGGCAGGAACCAATCCCGGGCAGGGTGCCAACCCACCGCAGGACACACACAAACACATCCACACACCAAGCACACCCTAGGGCCAATTTAGAATCGCCAATCCACCTAACCTGCATGTCTTTTGACTGTGGGAGGAAACCGGAGTACCCGGAGGAAACCCACGCAGACACGGGGAGAACATGCAAACTCCACGCAGGGAGGACCTGGGAAGTGAACTCGGGTCTCCTAACTGCGAGGCAGAGAGAGAGAGAGAGTGAGAGAGACATTTATAACAAGCCTATATTAACAATTTAATATAGGAATGTCCTATATTAAATAAAAGTCCTTTAAGATAAATAGTCTTGTTACCAAACATAGTTTCTGGGTTTTCTGTAAATATTTCATTAAGATATACCAATTGCAGTTAACCAATAAATACGTTTATCTAGTGTTCATTTGATATAACTGTAGTAGCACCTATTAAACACTTTGTTATAGTTCAGTGCACTAGCAGAGGAGGTGAAAGGACTGCCTGCTCAGAGGATGTTCCCTGTTGAGTTCTTAAAATTACAATTGTTGCAATGGGGTGTGGTTTGGCTTAATCATAAATTAAATATTCCACTGTAAATGTAACATATTATTGTTTAAGCCAACAAAACAGTAGAAATGCACATTTTAAAAGGAGCAGATATTAGAAATTTAATGATTAGTTTTAAAACCTGATGCCGTGATTATCAATGCTTTGTTACAGCTCAGTAGATTTTTATTCACGTGCTGATTTTGTTGCTCTCTCTCTGGTGTTTTTAAATTCTTTCTGTCTGTGTGTGATTCAGTGATGAATATACTAGATTAACTGGTGAGGCTAAATTGCCCCAGTATGGAAAAATGCATGTGTGTGCCTCATACTTGGACTAGCAACTCATCAAGAGTTATCTTCTGACTTGTGTCCAACACTGCCAGGGTAGGTTCTGGCTTGATTGATAAAGCAGGCTAAGCGAATAGATGGATGGATCTGTAAAGCCAGACAATGTGACAAGCAAATTAGCTTTGCATGCAACCTCTGATACCTGTATATGTTGGAGATACCTATTCTAAGTATATCCATACTTTTAACAGAGTTAACATAAAATGACTGTGAAAACACTGTATAAATCTGCTTCCCTCTGGTTACTTGATGCCTGTTTTGTACAGTGTCCATTAGGTGGCTATCATAGTATGTCATTGCTTTTACTATCTGATTGCTATTTAAATGTTTTACATTCTGTTTAAAGATTCTACATAATTCATATTGTAAAATTAAGGTCCAGGGTAAGGGGGCTGACTTGATCTTTGTTTTTTTTTTTATAAAACATTTATGAAATTTGTCCTGTTTTTTTTTACTCTGCTGTTTGGTTGTCCTCATAGCTGTGTAGTGAAACCTAACTTGTTTACACTGATTTTGGTGTGGTCTGGTAGTAATCTCTGATTTTAGTGGCCAGTAATTATGATATTACATAAATTAAAGATTTCTTTCAAATGATGTAGTACTAGGGTGTTGTACCGTGTTAGCTATTATGAATGTAGCTGAGAAGTCAAGCAAAATGGCACCTTTTATTGGCTGCCTGAAGAAGGGGCCTGAGTTGCCTCGAAAGCTTGCATATTGTAATCTTTTTAGTTATCCAATAAAAGGTGTCATTTCAAATTAAAGTTACCTTTTCACAGTTGGGTTGTGTTGTCTTTTGTTCAGATGCTTAAATGTGTTTAGTGAAGCTGCAGGCATTGTGGTCTAACGGTTAAGGCTTTGTACCTAGGACTTCAAATTCTGCTACTGACATTGGGTGACCATGAGCAATTCACTTCATCTTCCTGTGCCCCAATTAATTAAATAAAAGAAATGTAACCAGCTGTACCTAAACATTGTAAGTTGCTTTGAATAAGGGTGTCAGTCAAATAATAAGTAGTAACTGAGAAAAAAAAATCACACTTCCCCTAATGACTTATTAAACAATAGTGACTGACAGAACAGTTTCCCAAAAAGTTAACAACAATTAAGACCTTTCCTTAAAATTTGAATATAGGTATTTGCCTTGATCCAGCAGTGCTTTTGGTTACATAAAGCATATGTTCTGTATTTAGGAGGTATGGTACAACAACAAAACAGTGCTGTAAGTAATTAATATAATAAGATTGTTGGAGCTATCTGTTTCAGAGTAAAATGAATGTTTTTTTAATATGAACAACAATTACACTTGACAGATGCAACAGAGATGGTTGCATCACTTCTTTTAGGAAATAGCGAATAATCTAAAACAACAACAGAGCTCAAATTGTGTGTAAATATTCATATGCAGAATATAAAACAGTAAGAAAAAAACATGTACCTACACTGCCCATCAGCCTCCTTGTAATACACCTGCTATTTTGCAGCTATTGTTAGTATTAGTTTGGTTGGATGTATGTAACAAAGTAAAATATATAGTGACACTACAGAAGATCTCTGCAAAATCTGCACAGTGAGGCAAATGAGATCTCAAATCTTTTAGGCCACAATTTAAAAGATAACTAGAAAAGTAATCATGCTACAACTAAAAAAACTCAGCCATCAGATCTACTCTAATGAAAGCTGTCTAGTCTTGATCACATCGTCCAATTTATTTTCGTAAATCTGAAAAAGTTTTCTAAAATTTTTGCTAGGTGATGGCTAGAAATTTGTCAATAACACAACCATCATTTCACAGGAGAAAGTTCGTGTTTTGCAACAGCAGTAGTATTGAGCCCCATTCTCTAAAGAGTGTTAATTTTTAACAGTGGCCATTGTTTCACTTTTTATACACGTGTATTACTAGCCATTGTGAATATTATGGTGACACTAAGATGTGAATGTTCCTCTACCTGCCTCTCTTATTCTACATCCATCATGCCCATAGTCATTTGGAGCTCCTCTTCACCACTTTGATTTTTTTTTGGATATACTAGATGTGTATTTTTTGTATAGTATAATTATTGTATATCTTACTGGGCTGTTAAAATTCTAGCATATGTACAGTATTTAACATTCAACAAAAAGACAAGAATTTCACCATTGTCGCTATTATAGTTTGTAACTGGTCATATTGGTTGTGCAAATGACAATAAAAATAGTTGACAAAGTCCTGAGGTATAATTTAACATTTATTTTGTGATAGTCTATACTAGTTCTTTGTATAAAATATTGAGGTAAACAAAAGATGGCATAACACATATTGCTGCATTATTTAGAATTAACAAACCAGTCTTTTAATACAATTGTGTCCCTTTCTTGAATTGAATCAGCATTTTGAAAGATGATGTTTAGACATGTACATTTAAGATAAGCTGTATGAACACATAATGTTTCGTGCCAACTGCTGATTTAATTTTATCTTCTTCTTCTTCATTCTGCTACTCCCGTTAGGGGTTGCCACAGCGGATCATCTTTTTCCATATCTTCCTGTCCTCTGCATCTTGCTCTGTTACAGCCATCACCTGCATGTTCTCTCTCACCACATCCATAAACCTTCTCTTTGGGCTACCTCTTTCCCTCTTGCCTGGCAGCTCTATCCTTAGCATCATTTTCCTAATATACCCAGCATCTCTTCCTCGCACATGTCCAAACAAACGCAATCTCGCCTCTCTGACTTTGTCTCCCAATCGTCCAACCTGAGCTGACCCTCTAATGTACTTATTCCTAATCCTATCCATCCTTATCACTCCCAATACAGATCTTAGCATCTTTAACTCTGTCATCTCCAGCTGTCTCATAATTTTTGGTTAGTGCCACTGTCTCTAATCCATATAACATAGCTGGTCTCACTACCGTCCCGTAGGCCTTCCCTTTCACTCTTGCTGATACCCTTCTGTCACAAATTACTCCTGACACTCTTCTCCACCCATTCCACCTTGCCTGCACTCTCTTTTTCACCTCTCTTCCACAGTCCCCGTTACTTTGTTACTGTTGATCCCAAGTATTTAAACTCATCCACCTTCGCCAACTCTACTCCCTGCATCCTCACCATTCCACTGACCTCCCTCTCATTCACACACATGTATTCTGTCTTGTTCCTACTGACCTTCATTCATCCCCTCTCTAGAGCATATCTCCACCTCTCCAGGGTTTCCTCATCCTGCTCCCTACTCTTGCTACAGATCACAATGTCATCAGCAAACATCATAGTCCATGGGGACTCTTGTCTAATCTCTTCTGTCAGCCTGTCCTTCCCTGATGTAATCCCATCTCCATGTTGAATGCATCTGTCACTCCTACTGCAGACCTCACCACTGTTACACTTCCCTCGTACATATCCTATTTTTCTCTTACACGCTTCTCTGCCACTCCTGACTTCCTCGTACAATACCACAGCTCCTCTCGAGGCACCCTGTCATATGCTTTCTCCAGATCCACAAAGACGCAATGCAACTCCTTCTGGCTTTTTCTATACTTTTCCATCAACACCCTCAGAGCAAACATCACATCTGTGGTGCTCTTTCTTGGCATGACACCATACTGCTGCTCACTAATCATCACCTCCCTTCTTAACCTAGCTTCCACTACTCTTTCCCATAACTTCATGCTGTGGCTCATCAGTTTTATCTCCTTGTAGTTACTACATCTCTGCACAACCCTCTTATTCTTAAAAATCGGTACCAGTACACTTCTTCTCCACTCCTCAGGCATCCTCTCACTTTCCAAGATTCCATTAAACAATCTGGTTAAAAACTCCTCTCCCATCTTTCCTAAATACCTCCATGCTTCCACAGGTGTGACATATGGACCAACAGCCTTTCCATTCTTCATCCTATTCATAGCAGTCCTTACTTCCTCCTTGCTAATCCATTGCATTTTCTGGTTTCCTATCTCCACATCATCCAACCTTCTCTCTCTCTCTCTTTCTCATTCTCTTCATTCATCAGCCTCTCAAAGTACTCTTTCCATCTCAACACCCTTTCCTCACTTGTGAGTACATTTCCATCTTTATCCTTTATCACCCTAACCTGCTGCACATCTGTCCCAGCTCGATCCCTCTGTCTAGCCAATTGGTACAGGTCCTTTTCTCCCTCCTTAGTGTCCAACCTCTCATACAACTCATCATATGCCTTTTCTTTTGCCTTCACCACCTGTCTCTTCACCTTACGCCTTATCCCCATGTATTCCTTTCTAATTTCTGCATCTCTCTGACTATCCCACTTCTTCTTTGCCAACCTCTTCCTCTGTATACTCTCCTGTACTTCTCCATTCCACCACCAGGTTTCCTTTTCCTCGTTCTTCTGTTCAGATGTCATGCCAAGCACCCATCTTGCTGTCACCCTAACTACATCTGCTGTAGTTGCCCAGCTGTCCAGAAATTCTTCACTGCAACCCAGTGCCTGTCTTACCGCCTCCCTGAACTCAACCTTGCAGTCTTCCTTTTTCAACTTCTATCATTTCATCCTTGGCTCTGCCCTTACTCTCCTCCTTTCTTGATCTCCAATGTCCAGACCACCATCCAATGCTGCCTAACTATGCTTTCCCTGCCACCACTTTGCAGTGGACATAATCTACCTGTGTGCATCTTCCTCTACTCTTGTATGTCTCCTTATGTTAATCTCTTCTTAAAATATGTATTCACCACAACCATGTCCATCCTTTTTGCAAAATCCACTATTACCTGACCTTCTTCATGCCATACCTATCCATCACCTCCTCTTCCCCTCTGTTCCCTTTACCAACATGTCCATTGAAATCCGCTCTTTGTCCCTTGGGTACACTGTCCATCACTTCATCCAACTTAGTCCAGAAATCTTTCTCATCCGTTGCACACCCAACTTGTGGGGCATAAGCACTAACAACATTCATCATCACACCTTTAATTTCCAGCTTCATAATCATTGCTCTGTCTGACAGTCTTTTCACCTCCAAAACATTCTTGACATACTGTTCCTTCAGAATAACCCCTACCCCATTTCTCTTCCCATCCACACCATGATAGAACAATTTGAATCCACTCCAATCTACCTGGTCTTACTCCCCTTCCATTTAGTCTCTTGCACACACAATACATCAACCTTCCTTCTCTCCATCATATAATCTAATGGTTTCCCCTTACCAGTCATACTGCCAACATTTAAAGTTCCTACCCTCAGTTTCGCTCTCTTTACCTTCCTCCTCTCCTCTTGCCTTCGGACACGTCTCCTCCCTCTTCTTCTCCTTCTTTGGCCAAGAGTAGCCTAATTTCCGTCAGCATCCTGTTGGCTAACAGTACTGGTGGTGGCCGCTGTTAACCTGGGGCTCGACCAATCTGGTATGGAAAACTGTATTGTTGTCCGCATATTGATTTGGCAAAATTTTACACCGGATGCCCTTCCTGACGTAACCCTCCCCATTTATCTGGGCTTGGGACTGGCACAAAGAAACACACTGGTTTGTGCATCCCCTTTGGCTGGGTTAACTCCTGATTTATATATATATATAATCTATAATTAAATGTTGGGCGTTGAGAACTGAATTGGATTTTAACTAGTAGAAACTGACAAATTTTTTTCTGTTACAGATAATATAACTGTAATTTCATTTTGTCTTGTCAGAATTTTAATTTCAGATATCTTTACCAAGGGTGGCATGGTGGTACAGTGGTAGCACTGCTGCCTCGCAGTTAGGAGACCCGGGTTCGCTTTCCGTGTCTGTGTGGGTTTCCTCCGGGTACTCCGGTTTCCTCCCACAGTCCAAAGACATGCAGGTTAGGTGCATTGGTGATTCTAAATTGTCCCTAGTGTGTGCTTGATGTGTGTGTGTGTGTGTGTGTGTGTGTCCTGCAGTGGGCTGGCACCCTGCTCTGGGTTTGTTTCCTGCCTTGCACCCTGCGTTGCCTGGGATTGGCTCCAGCAGACCCCCATGACCCTGTAGTTAGGATAGAGTGGGTTGGATAATGGATGGATGGATATCTTTACCATATTTGAGTTAAATATATTAAATGTAATTAAATACTGGAAATTAAAATTTTAACTAGTGAAAATGTAATTACAGAAATCTCTACATGAATGCACCATGTAAGTGAGAGGAAAAACTCTGTCAGTTTCCACTAATAAAAATATGACTGGAGATGCCTGAAATTCAGATTCGGACTAGTGAAAACGTAACTATAGAGATTCACACACACACACATATACATATATAAATTAGCATTTCAACTATTGAAAATGTATTTTGACACAAGTGTTAACACCACATTCCACACATTTTGACTAGTTAAAATATAATTACAAGATGTCTCATATTGAAAGCACTATAGAAGTCAATGAGAAAAGTCCCTTGACTATCTGTGTAATGCAAAGTACATACAGTGCATCCAGAAAGTATTCACAGTGCATCACTTTTTCCACATTTTGTTATGTTACAGCCTTATTCCAAAATGGATTAAATTCATTTTTTCCTCAGAATTCTACACACAACACCCCATAATGACAACATGAAAAAGTTTACTTGAGGTTTTTGCAAATTTATTAAAAATAACAAAAAAAATGAGAAATCACATGTACATAAGTATTCACAGCCTTTGCCATGAAGCTCAAAATTGAGCTCAGGTGCATCCAGTTTCCCCTGATCATCCTTGAGATGTTTCTGCAGCTTAATTGGAGTCCACCTGTGGTAAATTCAGTTGATTGGACATGATTTGGAAAGGCACACACCTGTCTATATAAGGTCCCACAGTCGACAGTTCATGTCAGAGCACAAACCAAGCATGAAGTCAAAGGAATTGTATGTAGACCTCCGAGACAAGATTGTCTCGAGGCACAAATCTGGGGAAGGTTACAGAAAAATTTCTGCTTCATTGAAGGTCCCAATGAGCACAGTGGCCTCCATCATCCATAAGTGGAAGAAGTTCAAAACCACCAGGACTCTTCCTAGAGCTGGCCGGCCATCTAAACTGAGCGATCGGGGGAGAAGGGCCTTAGTCAGGGAGGTGACCAAGAACCCAATGGTCACTCTGTCAGAGCTCCAGAGGTCCTCTGTGGAGAGAGGAGAACCTTCCAGAAGGACAACCATCTCTGCAGCAATCCACCAATCAGGCCTGTATGGTAGAGTGGCCAGATGGAAGCCACTCCTTAGTAAAAGGCACATGGCAGCCCACCTGGAGTTTGCCAAAAGGCACCTGAAGGGCTCTCAGACAATGAGAAAGAAAATTCTCTGGTCTGATGAGACAAAGATTGAACTCTTTGGTGTGAATGCCAGGTGTCACATTTGGAGGAAACCAGGCACCGCTCATCACCAGGCCAATACCATCTCCACAGTGAAGCATGGTGGTGGCAGCATCATGCTGTGGGGATGTTTTAGGGACTGGGAGACTAGTCAGGATAAAGGGAAAGATAACTGCAGCAATGTACAGAGACATTCTGGATGAAAACCTGCTCCAGAGTGCTCTTGACTTCAGACTGGGGCGATGATTCATCTTTCAGCAGGACAACGACCCTAAGCACACAGCCAAGATATCAAAGGAGTGGCATCAGGACAACTCTGTGAATGTCCTTAAGTGGCCCAGCCAGAGCCCAGACTTGAATCCGATTGAACATCTCTGGAGAGATCTTAAAATGGCTGTGCACCGACGCTTCCCATCCAACCTGATGGAGCTTGAGGGGTGCTGCAAAGAGGAATGGGCGAAACTCCCCAAGGATAGGTGTGCCAAGCTTGTGGCATCATATTCAAAAAGACTTGAGGCTGTAATTGCTTCCAAAGGTGCATCGACAAAGTATTGGGCAAAGGCTGTGAATACTTATGGAGATGGGATTTCTCAGTTTTTTTAGTTTTTAATAAATTTGCAAAAACCTCAAGTAAACTTTTTTCACGTTGTCATTATGGGGTGTTGTGTGTAGAATTCTGAGGAAAAAAATGAATTTAATCCATTTTGGAATAAGGCTGTAACAACAAAATGTGGAAAAAGTGATGCACTGTGAATACTTTCCGGATGCACTGTAACATATAAATCCAATTATCATTATGATAAGTAAGTATTGAATTATAGGTACCTGAAGTTCTTTTTGACTAGTTAGAAATATACCATAAATATATAAATGTTAAATTCTTTTTAGTCTAATTAGTAGTTTGCATATCAAAAATGTAATTTTGGCTTATCAGGACATAATTATGGGTACTCAAGGTAAGGCTTTAAACAGAAAATGGAATGCCATAAAAGAAAAAAGAACTTAAGGGATTATGATTGCAAGCATGCTGCTGTAATACTACAACCCCAATTCCAAAAAAGTTGGGACACTGTGTAAAATGTAAATAAAAATAGAATGCAGTGATTTACAAAACTCACAAACACATATTTTATTCACAATAGAACACAGCAAAAAATATCAAATGTTGAAAGTGAGAAAATATTCAATTTTAAGAAAAGAATAAGCTTGTTTTTAATTTGATGGCAGCAACACATCCCAAACAAGTTGGGACAGGGTCATGTTTACCAGTGTGTAGCATCCCCTCTTCTTTTAACAACAGTCCATAAATGTGTGGGAACTGAGGAGACCAGTTGCTGGACGTTTGGGAGAGGAATGCTGTCCCATACTTGTCTGATATAGGATTCTAGCTGCTCAACAGTCCTAGGTCTCTTTTGTCGTATTTTTTGTTTCATGATACCCAAATGTTTTCAGTTAGTGAAAGGTCTGGACTGAAGGCAGGCCAGTTCAGCACCCCTATGCTCTTGTAATAAATGTAGTATATGGTTTAGCATTGTTAGCATTAGCGTTCAAGGTTTTCCAAGAAAAAGACATGGTATAGATCGGAGCAGATATTGCTCTAAAACTTGTCTATGCCTTTCAGCACTGATGGTGTCTTTCCAGATGTGGAAGCTGCTAATTCCATTGGCACTAATGCACCCCCATACCATCTGAGATGCAGGCTTTTCAACTGAGCGCTGATAACAAGAAAGATGGTCCCTCTCCTCTTTAGTCAGGAGGATAAGGCATTCATGTTTTCCAAAAAGAATTTCAAATTTCAATTCATTTGACCACAAAACAGTTTTCCACTTTGTCTCAGTTCATTTCAAATGAGCTTTGGCCCAGACAAGATGGTGGAGTTTCTGGATTGTGTTCACATTTGGCTACTTCTTTGCTTGATTGAACTTTAACCTACATTTGTGGATGGCAGGGTGAACTGTGTTCACAGACAATGATTTCTGGAAGTGTTCCTGAACCCATGCAGTGATTACCATGACAGAATCAGGCCTGTATTTAATGCAGTTCCAGTTGAGGGCCTGAAAATCACGTTCTTCCAATATTGATTTTCGGCCTTGTTCCTTGCGTACATGGATTTCTCCAGATTCTCTGAATCTTTTGATGATATTAAATACTGCAGATAATTTGATATTCAAAGTCTTCACAATTTTACTTTGAGGAATATTATTTTGAAATTGTTCCATGATTTGCAGACACATTTTTTTGCAGATTGGTGAACCTCTGCCCATCTTTACTTCTGAGAGACTCTGTCACTCTAAGATGCTCTTTTTATGCCCAATCATGTTACTGACCTGTTGCCATTTAACCAAAACAGTTGCAAAATGTTCCTTCTGCTGTTTCTTTTTAGTATCATTTACTTTTCCATCTTTTGTTTCCCCCATCCCAACTTTTTTGAGACATGTTGCTGCCATCTAATTCAAAATGAGGTAATATTATTCGTGAAATAGTAAAATATCACACCTTCAACATTTGATGTTTTCTATGTTGTATTGTTAATAAAATATGGTTTAATTAAATTTGTAAATCATTCCATACTGTTTTTATTTACATTTTAATGTTATGTTATGTGTAATATATGTAATGTTTATGTTACTAAAATGTCTGAAAGAGCGATAATAAAACAATTAAAGAACAGCACTTACAAGGCCTTCTGTGCATAAATCCACTGGACTGGTATTTGTCTGCTGGCCATGAACTAAGTCCTTTGTGATTAGCCCTTGGTGACAGTGGAGTTTAACAGATGAACTATAAATGCTGGAACCACTTTCCTGGCTCTTTTTGGTTATTGGGTTCATTGGTTTATCTCCTGTAGTTTGTGCATACAAATGAATTTTAATTTTCCTGAAATAGTCTGCGTTAATATGCAGTGAACAAAGCTACATAAAAATATGAAATGGTTTGACAAACCTTCTCCTGTAGATAAGTCTAGCCCATGGATTGTTGAGTAAGATTAGTGCTTAACAAAGAGTGAAAGGGCCTCTGCTTAGGCAGTTGATAGAAAAGTACAACATATCTGTGTAGGTTTGGAAATATGGAGATTTACACACTTGCACGATGCACTAGTTTGAACACTGGTCATGCCAACGCCAGAAATTATACTCGTGCTTGTCTCTGTCTTGGTCTAAAAAAGGTTTACATCCTTGAGTTACATTCATTTTACCTATTTATTTATTTTTTTATTTGCTTTTAGCTATTTTTTTTGTTAAATTCTGTAATCTGATATTTTGCTTTTTATGCTGTATTTCAAGTTTTTGAATTATCAAGGATTTCTTACACATGGTAATTTAGCTTGGTATTTATCTTGTTGTTATCCTTTTTCTTTATATTTTAAGCCAAAGGCAGCAGGGCCTTCTGAAGGTGTAGCTGGCCAAAGGTAAAAGATGTCTCAAACTAGTTCTGAGGCATTAACACCAGCTTCAGTTGTTAAAATACCCTTGAAATTTATTTGTTGCAAGTTCTAGTTTTTGATTGTTCAGATTTTTGGATTTTTCTGTTCTTGTTTTTACATTTCATTTTTTGTCTTTGTCCTTTTACCCAGGAAACACTTTTACCCAGGAAACTTACAAGATCAGGATATGTTATTTTAGGAGGCCCAGACCCCTCATGGACCCCGTGATCATCAGAGGTGACTGTGTGCAGATCATGCAGACCTATAAATATCTGGGAGTGCAGCTGGATGATAAATTAGACTGGACTGCCAATACTGATGCTCTGTGCAAGAAAGGACAGAGCCGGTTATACTTCCTTAGAAGGCTGGCGTCCTTCAACATCTGCAATAAGATGCTGCAGATGTTCTATCAGACGGTTGTAGCGAGCGCCCTCTTCTACACGGTGGTGTGCTGGGGAGGCAACATTAAGAAGAAGGATGCCTCACGCCTGGACAAACTGGTGAGGAAGGCAGGCTCTATTGTTGGCATGGAGCTGGACAGTTTAACATCTGTGGCAGAGCGACTGGCGCTCAGCAGGCTCCTATCAATTATGGAAAATCCACTGCATCCACTAAATAGTATCATCACCAGACAGAAGAGCAGCTTCAGCGACAGGCTGCTGTCACTGTCCTGCTCCACTGACAGATTGAGGAGATCGTTCCTCCCCCAAACTATGCGACTCTTCAATTCCACCCGGGGGGGTAAACATTAACATTTAACATTATACATAGTTATTGTCTGTTTTTTACCTGCATTATTATCAATCTTTAATTTAATATTGTTTATTGTATCAGTATGCTGCTGCTGGAGAATGTGAATTTCCCCTTGGGATTAATAAAGTATCTATCTATCTATCTATCTATCTATCTATCTATCTATCTATCTATCTATCTATCTATCTATCTATCTATCTATCTATCTATCTATCATTTGGATTTGTCTATTTTGCCTATTTGAGGTAACATTTACTCTTTTCTAGATCTTTCTTCAAACCAATTTTGTTATTACATAGAAAGCTCTAGTTTGTTCTTTTGAGCTAGGAGTGTATATGGTTCCGTGCTTCATTTTTGGGATTAATAAGTGTTAGCCTATTTGTGTGTGCAGGCTACCAGCCTGAGTTTAAGATTCAGGATCAGGCCTACTTTCGTGCTTCTGAGGTCTAGCTTACGTATTCAGGCATGTTTTTGAGTTTGTTGGCCCAAATTCAACAGCAGTCTTTTTCCAATTGCAAATATCAATCTCTGCAAGACTTTTCAAAATAAAAATGCAAGTTATGCACAATATTAACCATCTTATATCAAGCATATATATTAATGGTAATATAAGGTAACATAATATTCTCAAACCAGCTTATTGACATTCAGTGTTGAAGATACTAGTAGCATCAGCCACAAGCCAGTAGCCAATTCTTTTTTATATTCTTTCATAGACTTAAAGGTCAAAATGATCAGATAAATGGAATACAGCATTCACTCCATTTTCTAAAACTTCTTTTTCAAAACGGGTTTGTTTATCTGGAAGCAATACTGGCAGCATCATGCAACAGTCAGTCCAGTGTCATTCCAATGCAGGCTACTCTCAGACACATATCCATTCATGTATAATGAGCCAGTTTAGAATCACCACTTAGTCTTTGGCCCGAAAAGGTCATGTAGAAACAGGAAAAAATGTGGAATTGAACTTAGGTCATTGGAGCACTGAAACAGTGTGCTTCCCTAAGATAAAACAAATAAAACAATATCTATAAACTAACTATATAATGTACATGTGTCTTGTGCTTAATGTGTTTAATGTGTCGTAGGAGAGGCAGTACCTAATGTTCTGTTTGATACAGGAGATCTGATTGCACTCCGCATTTGGGGGCCTACTCACGTGTAAATAATCCAAAGAAGACAGATGTAGTGGTTGGATAGAGTACTATCTGAGATATAATCTAGCCATAAAATACTGCATATAATTGGCAGACACTTTTACCCAGGAAACTTACAAGATCAGAATATGTTACAATTATTTTCCAGTTGGAGAAACTGATAGGTTAAGTGATCCATTTAGGATCACACAGTGAATTAGAGGTACAGTAGTATACAGCCCAGAGTCCTAGTCATCATGTCACCATGTCAACCCGCCTGCCTAATAATGGATTAACTTTTGGAGGTGAGATTTTAAAACTTATTAAGAAGTAGTGTTCCTAAGACTGCAATATGTTCATGCTTTGGGTATTAATCATAAACACTTTGTACTTTTGGAATTTGTTAATTAACCTCATCTTTCATTAATGCGCAGAAATGCAACAGTAATATGTTTTAGCCTACTGAACCCATGATTAATTTAATAATACTGTGTTTAAGAACTAATATAATAATAAATGATATAAGTGAAGTATATTCAATTAACTACTTTTTGTATAGACATTATATGTTTCAGGGTGGCACGGTGGCGCAGTGGTAGCGCTGCTGCCTCGTAGTAAGGAGACCTGGGTTCGCTTCCCGGGTCCTCCCTGCATGGAGTTTGCATATTGTCCCCATGTCTGTGTGGGTTCCCTCTGGGTGCTCTGGTTTCCTCCCACAGTCCAAAGACATGCAGGTTAGGTGCATTGGTGATCCTAAATTGTCCCTAGTGTGTGCTTGGTGTGTGTGTGTGCCCTGCAGTGGGCTGGCACCCTGCCCAGGGTTTGTGTCCTACCTTGTGCCCTGTGCTGGTTGGGATTGGCTCCAGCAGACCCCGTATTAGGATATAGCGGGTTGGAAAATGACTGACATCATATGTTTCCATCAAAGTGTCTGAATTTTCTTCCATTGTCAGTAAATGAATGGTTTTGTCTGTGTATGCTTTGTGATGAGCTATTTAAGGCTAACTGCTGCATTATTCCCATTTCTGGTGGGTTGTGTTGCCATGCTGTTCATGCGAGGGCAGGTCTGTTCAGAAAAAAGATGCATATAACATACATACATAGAGACATCTTCATTCATATGACTAGAAAGAGAACTTTTAATTGAAGGAGAAAAAGAGCTCAGCAGAGGTTACATTGCAGGGAGTGCATTCATCAAGCCTTTCATCAGAAACTCTTTATAGATAAAAAGAAGCAGATGATGTAACCCCTGCAGGCGTAAAATTGACTAGTAATCTAAAAATCTTTATGCTGTAGAGTACACAAATTAAGACCAGAAATCATGCAATATGTTACAATGTCCTGATTATAATAATGAAATGGGTTTCCACACATCCATAACAAGCAAATTCTTGATACATACTGCATAGACCAAAGCAGCATGACTCTACTTGAGGGCAAGAGAATTATTGCAGACAGTCCAACCAACACTTCACAAGCCTAATTATTTGAATATCTAGAAAAATTGACCACTTCTACAGTGCTAGCTAGACAGAATAACAAACATACAGACAGCAGACAAACACATAGATAGATAGATAGATAGATAGATAGATAGATAGATAGATAGATAGATAGATAGATAGATAGATAGATAGATAGATAGATAGATAGATAGATACTAGCTTTCATTACACCTGCCTCTCTAATTAGAATCCATCTCTTACTGTGAAGTGAACATGTCTTCTAAATAAACAGCTTTCTCCTACTTCTGCTCTGTCTCACTATAAAATCCGTTTGGTGTGAATTTCATTTTCCTTGGAAAATACAAAAACAAATTTCAGTAGACAAGCATAAATTAGCGCTTCTCAGTAATCAGAATTACTCTTTCATTTTTCTTCTGAATACTTTTTTAAAACTGCCTCTTCAAAATAAGCACACAGGTGCCAATGACACCGAGTTAGCTGTTGGCTAACATTTGATTTACACCTCATTTGCACCTCAGTTTCCTGATTGTTAAAGGAAAAAGGAAAAGTTATGGACTCAGACTCCTAAGAAGAGAGTGGTGAAAATTATTCCAAACAACAATAAACTTATTTCTGCATTTTACAAAGAGGCAGAGCTCACACTCCTTGTAATTTCTACAACTGCAAACTAAGAGCTGACATAAGCCACCCCCAAATGACCAATCAGATGTTAACAGTAGTGGACAAGACTTTTAGCTCCGGGCTGTATTACCAGGACTTCGCACTTTTCATGTTTCTTACATCCTTATCCATGAATGAAAAACTTTGACCACATCCAAGAAAATACATAAACAATAAGATTACTGATTCTCTCTTTAGAGATTAATTGGTTTAAATCTTTGGAAAACTATCTGCATATTACCTAAATAGCATACATTTACTTACATACTGCACATTCATTTTTAAAACAATCCAAACTAATTTTAGCACTGCAAGAGACTGAAGACTACACAGGTAGCAGTCAACAAAAAAGCAGTAAACAACCCTGGACAGGGTGCCAGACCTCCACAGTACCCACTCTCACTCATACAATTACAATATAGAATCCATCCAGTATCCAACCCGTTATATCCTAACTACAGGGTCACGGGTGTCTGCTGGAGCCAATCCCAGCCAACACAGGGTGCAAGGCAGGAAACAAACCTTGCACAGGGCACCAGCCCACCACAGGGCACACACACACACACACCAAGCACACACTAGGGACAATTTAGGATCGCCAATGCACCTACCCTGCATGTCTTTGGACTGTGGGAGGAAACCGGAGCACCTGGATGAAACCCACGCAGACACTGGGAGAACATGCAAACTCCATGCAGGGAGGACCCGGGAAGCGAACCTGGGTCACCTAACTGCGAGGCAGCAGTGCTACCCATTGCGCCACCGTGCCGCCTTATAGAATTACAAATAAAGGTAATTTATAGGTTGTTAGGGATGTGAAGAAAGAACTGGAATACCGTTCTGCTAGAGACAGGTGGCTAACAGTAATAGCAGTAGTCACTAGGAAAAAGCCTAAACCAAAAAACAAAGCAGAGATCAAAACCAAGAAGTCAGAGAGACTTTTCTTGAAGGCAAACATAAACCCAAAAACAACATTGAGAAAAACTGCCTAAAGTTTGATTACTAAGAAAACCTTTAAGAAAGAAATCCACTACCAAGTTTTTGGGACTTTATTTGTGATCTTGGATGGAAAGATTACCTGCTAAGTATATCTTGTTCATTACCTTGGGAATGCTACAACAAAAACCAAAATGATAGCACCCATGAGAAACTAAGAGGGCGTCAGAAGAAACACTAAATTATTTTAACACAATTAAACACCCTTTAGAAACAAGACAGTTTTCAAAATTTGGGTTGCTCATGTTTCAAAACTCAAACCTGGGGAAATAACAGTAAGAAAGCATAAGGGGAAGCTCAGAAAAATGACAATAAAATAATTTCATAAAAAAATACCAAGATAAAAAAAGACACAGGCATGTAAAGAATGTGCAAGAGTCATATAGACAACAACCAACCGAGGATTTGAACCCAGAATGCTGATCTTTTATCTAGCATTATCCACTGCACCATTCATTTCACAATCTTTTAAAGATGTTTGCAATGCTTTTATGTAAGCATATACAATAGACTGCAAGTCTGGCATTGTGCCCTTAGTTGTTCTTTGCCTACTCTCAACTGTATTGTTTTTGACTTCAAGTACTTGAGGGGCCATGGGAGTTTGTGACTCCATGATCCATGTTATTGTATAGCTGAAAAACACTGCATGTCCACTTAACCTGAGATGATTTACAGTGAACACTGCAAGAGAAAGTCATTTTTCTGTCACTGTAGTATGCTGCTTGAACCTAGTGCTTGTAGAGTGAGCATTGAGCTTGCATTCTAGCTATTAAGTCTAATCCCTTTGAGGAAGATGTGGGACTCTCTCATTTTGACTTCTCTACTGTTTCTTCTTTTATAAAGAAGGGTAATCAACAATACAATACAATACAGTTTATTTTTGTATAGCCCAAAATCGCACAGGAAGTGCCGCAATGGGCTTTAACAGGCCCTGCCTCTTGACAGCCCCCCAGCCTTGACTCTCTAAGAAGACAAGGAAAAACTCCCAAAAAAACCTTGTAGGGAAAAAATGGAAGAAACCTTGGGAAAGGCAGCGAATGCTTAAAGATGGCATTTCTACTGTTTTCTGAGGTTGTTTTCTTTGTTCAGGTCCTCTTGGGCAGTGTATGAAGCAGTTAGGACATAGTCAAGAGATCAGTTGCCACAGATGGAGGGATTTAAGTAATTTGGGGTCTTGTTTGCAATTAAGATTGAATAGGATTAGTAGATTGGCCAAGAGAATAGTGCTGCAGATGCATAAATGTGTGTGAGACCAAACACATAGCACAAACACTAAATTTACTCAGTAGTCTACATATTCATTATAAATTATAGCCATGAGCTTAGAATATTTTCAAAAATGAGAGGCCATTTGATGTGAGTAAAAGAGGTGGTCTCAGTATATGTGATGAATCTGGGGTTTGGCATACTGTAATAGGAGGACCTTCAGTTAGAATAAGATGGTTTGAATACTTACGAGGGTCTCTTTTCGGTGCCTTCTACCTTCCATGTATCTGACATGGCTCCCTGGAAAAAGACCATGACAACCTGAACGGGTTCTGTCTCTCAAGTGGCTTGCAAATTGCCCAGGAGGAACTGCAGACAGCTGCTGGGGAAGAACAAGTCTGGCCTGAATTACCTGGACATTTACCACTGTGATCTTCATAAGAAGATGCTATACAGGAAATTAGATAACAGACAGAATTGCAAGATTTAGATTCCTATTATATTTAACCAGGAATATTGTAAATTCCATGCAACAGCACCCAATGCATCTGTTAAAAAATCTGTTACAAGTCTTAGGTATAACACGTAAATTTAAGTGTCTGAATTATGGCTAGTATAATATTTTGGAGAAAAAGATAGTTAAAATGAATTTACTTAAAGAATTTAAATAGATTACATTTAAGGAAAACAATATTACATGGGGTAAAACAATCAATGACACTTTTTTAAAGAAAAAAGTGCAATAAAGTCTCCAAACACATTCTGGAAGAGTGTACAGTAGATTATGGAAAACAGTTTTGACCAGTATTGGAATACATTACTCCATTTTAGGAATAACTAAAGAGCCAGATGGTTAAAGACTCTTTCCAAAAATTCTAGTCTTTAGATCAGCTGTGCATTGAGTCATTCAAGGATTCTAAAGAGTCATTTGATCAGAGTGATCAAATGATGTAAAACTTCTGCACTGTTCTGCATACGATTAAACTCTTAAGAGGGCTAGAATACCAATGTTCTCACAACCTTGTAGTGGGTGCAGCAATGTGCTGTATCGGTGCGTGCTCCTAACCTCTCTCTCCCTCTCTCAAACATTTAAAATTATGCTGAATATCATGATCAGACAAACCAGGTCAAGCTACATGACTTAAACATGGCTAGATGGTGAGGGAGTGGTAGATTTGAATATGTAACCTTATGGGTTTGGGGTATTTCATTAGCTGCTGGACAAATGGCCCACACTGCCTAATGGCTTAAATCTTGGGGTGCTACAGCTCACTTACATTACATTTATTTGTTTGGCTGACACCTTTATCCAAGACAACTTACAAAATTTGAAATACCATTGGTTACATTGCGTTTATTTTTCCAGTTGGAACACAGGCAGCTGAAATGACTTGCTCATGGTTACACAGTGTCAGTATTGGAAATTTGAACTTACAACTTCAAGGTCCAAAGTCTGAAGTTTCATCCACTATGCCAAACCGACCTTCAAAGCTCAGAGACCCTAGTGTACCTGTTTACACTAGTTACGCCACATAAATCTCTTATTAATTTTCCACTTGTTTTATTCTTTAATCTTTGGTCTTCAACCCCACTTCTAATCTGTGTCAGACATGTTTGTGTAAGGGACATCGGGAGGGCTTTTGTAATAGTTGTAGGTTGACGCTGTCACTATCATCACCTTCTTGTGCTTAGATCTGACTGGAGAACTGCTGACATCACTTCTGCCCCAACTGGAAGCCCCACCATGTCTGGTCCATAAAAGAACAAACAGCAGAGGAAGAGTTCAGTCTAAATAAACATGCATCTGAACAAGATGTTCTTTTTATATTTCAACTGTGTGTTTAATTTTCCCTTTTCTCAAATATCACTTTGGCACCAAAACCTAACATTATACTGGGTTTCACCAACTGGTGCCCTGAACCATCATTCCTGTTATTTCCTATAACTTTACATATGTAACATTTTAAATGTATATTCAGTCTTCATCTTCTTACATAAACCATTGGTATGTTTCCTGCATTTTTCCTTCTTCTATGTATTGTAAGTAAAAAGTTTTCCTTGCTTTTGATGATTTTTAAATTACTTTCTAGATCCATTAATTCTACTGCATATGAGATGTGTCATATAAAATGTTTCAATATTTAAAAGACAGCAAGAGGAACAATTATGTAGTAGTGAAGACTCTTACTTCACAGATTATGCATCCTGGTGTTATATCCAGCCCCTTGTCATTGTTTGCATGTTCTTCCTTGTCTGCCTGGGCTTTTCTCTGAGCACTGCTGTTTTGTTTTCATATTACAAGAACATGTAGATTAGTTTGATTGGTGAATCTAAATTGTGATGAGTGAGCAAGGCAATGTTGGGTGAGTGAGTGTGACTTGCAAAGGATAGGAACCTTACATATGGTTAGTGCTAACTGGACACTTGATTCTGCCAGTGCAAACACTGGCTCATTTTAACCCTGAACTAGGAAAACAATTTGGAAAATGGGTGGATGAACAGGAAGCCTAAATGAGGTATAGCAGGAAAAGCAATTATCAAGGGATATGCAACATTACAAATAATAGAGGTGACAAATGTACACCAGAAGTTGTAGATCAATGCAACGTCAAAGTTCATCAATGTAGCATGATAAAGCACATCAATAGTTCAATTATGAACTATTCAACACACCACTTACACTTTATAAGCCAAAGCGATGTAAGCAGAAAGCTCTTATGGTAAGTTGCATGATCACGCTGAATATAAATTATGTACATTAGTAAATTTTGAATACTAAGTAGGTAAAATGTTGCTGCATTGATCAGTGAATTCATTTTTTGTATTATTTGAAAAAAAATCATCCCACTAAAGATTGAAGCTAAAAACTTTGAATTCTTGAAGGCTTTATATGTTTTATTGTCCAATAGCATGAAATAGCAGGAAGCAATGCTGCATCAAAGCTTTTGGGTGTGTGTGTGTTTGTGTGTGAATATGTTCTGTGATGCATTAGTGTCCCTATTGTGGGTCTTACCTGCCTAGGCTCCTTGTAAAGCACTTCCTGTTTGGGTTGCACTTTCCCTTGCATATTGTGGACTGATTTTTTTTTCTGTCAGATTGATAAGCATTTTGGAGGGGAATTCTCTTTATATTAAGGATTTGTTCATTTTCACGAAATCATTTGGCTTGTTTATTTTTTGACTTTAATGTCTGTATTGTTTTTTTCTTTTTTTCTAATTGATGTAGCTAATATATGTGTATGTTCGTATGTAATGCATTTGGTATCTATATACTATTAATTTATTTACTGTGAAACACAGCTCTTCTTTTATTTGCTTCCATTTGCAATGAATGCTGCTAGCATAGCATCGGGCATACTAGCCCAAAACTTGTTTTAAATGACATGGCTGCTTATGCTAATTTTTATTATAGTGCAATTGAACGTTTGTACAATGAACGTACAATACAAAGATCTGTAGTCCCAACTGAGCTGGTAATTCTAACGCGCCCTAAATAAGTATATATTTTATTCCTCGTTTTTAGAACAGGTAGGTTCAATACACCATAGACATAGAAGCACTAGACGCCTCATGACCAGCAGCATCGTACGTCAATGTCACCGCCATATTACGAGTGGCACTGCTGTGGAGTGAAGTCATGGATAAAGATGCCACACGCATGTGCTGCTTGGGATTGTACAAACCGTTGTGCGCTCCAAACCAGATCACAGGGATTACATTTCATAGGTAAAGCTGAACAATTGTTTTGGTTATATTTGGCCATTACAAAATCCCATTTTATAATCTTAACTTTAGCTATGCCAGGCTAAGCTAGCAAAGCTATGCATTTATGTGCTCAAGTGAGCCTCCAAACAAAGTTTTGGTTAAATGTATTTAGTCACTAACTATGTAGATTGTTGTTAGCTGTTAACATTTCTCAAACTTTGAAAGTTTCCCAAAGAAATCCACCTCAGGAAGCAGTGGGAGGTAGCTCTTAGATGGGATTTTGAGAAAGCTGTCCTGTGATGTGTGCTGTGCTAGTTTGGTAACAGATGCTGTACCGGCATCATATGATCAAGCTACCACTTGCTCACATTAAAAAAATAAAGGAGGTTTGATGATTCCTTCTGAGGGTACAGTCAAGGTGGTCAAAGTAGCTGAACGTGTTATCCGACAGTCGACATTAGGGCAAGCTGTCAGTGTATCTTTGCTCAATCAGTTTGTTCGGGCTGGGATTGGTTCAGATGATGTGTTTTTTCTCAAGGAGCACATTGAGGAAACACAGTTTGAAATTAACAGCCATCATTTTATGCTCATGTCTTTAGTTGTGTCTGTCTTCCACAAACTAAGGCTGCACCATATTACAAGGCTGAATACTCTCAAATTACAGAGTGGCAACACACGGAAAAATCTATGTAAGACAGTTCTGTTTCATGGATTTTAGATCCTATCCTGTATATATTTAAGTAACCACATTGTGTGTGTGCGCGTGTGTGTGTGTGAGAGAGAGAGAGATTGAGAGAGGAATGAGTGAAATGTTTTCAGAAATTATTAAGCCAATTTGTATACAATAAAATTGTTTATTTTTGTCATTGAGTGTATCATTTCACTGTTAAAAGAAAGACAAACAAAGATAACTGGCAGTAACAGTGCAAAATTCACAATTAGTATGCCAGTTTGAAAAGATAAGTTTTGAGGGTAGTTTTAAAATGTGTTATTAAATCGAGCTGACGTATATGAGAGGGAAGAGAATTCCAGAGTTGAGGAGCACAATGAGAGACGCTCGAGCTCCCATAGAACAGAGTTTGATGTGCGGTACAGGAAGTAGAGCTGCAGATGAGGATCTGAGGGAGCGAGAGGAGTGTAAGTCTGGAGGAGATCAGTGAGGTAGCGGGGAGCTTTAAATGTTAGGAGCATTGTTTTGTATTGTATTCTGTAGTTAACAGGGAGCCAGTGAAGTTGAGAGGGAATAGGTGTAATATGTTCAGTGGACTTAGAACAGCAGGTTATTATCCTGGCAGTAGAATTTTGAATAAGTTGTAAGCGATGGATAAGTTTTTGTGGGATGCCAGATAGAATTGCATTACAGTAATCTATGCGTGAGGTGCCTAGGGCATTAACCAATACTTCAGTACTATGTTGCGTAAGAACAGGACAAGGGTCTAGAAATGTTTCGGAGATGGAAGAAGGCAGTCCGAGAAATGTTACTTATATGAGAGGAATTATTTAATAATAATATTATTATTATGTAATAATTGTCATTATTATTGTATAAATGGATATAAATAATTGCATTTAAACGATTCGCCAAAATCTGCTGTATGTAAACGATACTGTTTTTTCATCAGAAAACCTGGTTTCCACGTTTACCTGTATTAGTTTAAATGGCACTTTTGCCACTCGCAATATGGCGTACGCGCTAACGTATCGTGTCGACTGGGCAACACAGTGAATGCGGCGTCTATCTATATATGTCTACTCTATGCAATACACCTTCAAGTGTCTTGCAACGCAGTAAAACTTTTTTCAGACTGCTCAACAGCGGAACTGAGGTAATGAGTGACGCAATCAAACCCTTTCGACCTCTTGGATGTGATTGGGCAGCTGTGACGTATGGCGGAAGTCAATGCTCTGTGCGGGGCGGAAGTGAATCCTGCACGTTGTATGTAAACTAAAGGACTTGTAGTGGTGGAGGTATTGAAAGGTAAGAGAGCAGATCTTCCGTAATTTGTAACAATATACATACTATTAAATGATGTTGCTGGAATAACTAGAATTTGTTGGATTGATTTGGTTTGCAGCGTCAGACGCGTGGTTGGCTTGCTTGCGCTCTCCCCATCTTTTTGTCTGTCACTTTTGTATTAGCAGACATGCATGCCATCCAGGGTTACTTCTTGCCTTGTACATTATGCTGCCAGAAAATGCTGTACTTTCCCAGGAGTCTCTGAAGTAAAAGGAATGTTCAGAAAATAGTTGTGCAACTGCCTTAATTGTAAATAATAAAACACAACTCGCACCGTGCACGACTGCGATTACTTTTTTGTCCGTTGCATGTAAGAGGGCTGGTGTTCATTCATTGTACACTCTTTCATAATTGTTATATTAATTTCTTCCATTCTGCCACTCGTTCTTAATGTTTCTATACATTTACTTAATTCTGAGAGCTTTTGGCCAACAGAATTGCTTGTCCTACTCATAAATATTTTGAACAACGATAAAAGTTTGATTTATAGTGTAGACACAATGCTTTGTTTGAGATACCCATTCAGTTGCTCTTGCTTTCATATCTAATGTGACCAGTGATGTATCTAGAATTTGGTGGACTCTTTAAAAAAAAAAAAAAAAAAAATCCAATTAAGAAATGATTAGCATTGGATAAGATATGTCAATCCTATAAGGTACAATAAAAGGTCAGTAATTAAGCTGTGTGCAGGTATAGGAACGATAACACCATTGTTAACCTTTTCATTATGATATTAGGCAGGCAAGCATATCAATAATAAATAAAGCCTTGCAAAACAGCAAATGTGCGGTTACCATGGGACCCCCTTCCATGCAACTGCCCCATCAGGACTGCCTGTAGACAGCCCACTGAATGTCACCATTATTGACGTCCGTTTGACATTCCTGTTGTTTTGTTTACCAGCTCATTTCTACGTGGCTCCACGAGTTGATTTAAGAGTTCACAGAATTCCACCTTTCTTATTTTTTAATTTTATGACATATAACCAAGCTTGTATATCACTTTCGAAATTGATGAATCATGAATGGTGGTTTTTACATTAAAATATAAGTATAAGATCTTTAGTACAGTTGTGTTAATCACAAGACATGGAATCTTAGGAACAATAATAATAATAAGAGAAACTAAAACTTAATATTTAATTGCAGACTTTTAGTTGACCAAATAGTTAAGGTAATATGTTGATTAAAGTGAATGGAGTATTGCTTTGGTATCAAATAGAAATCATGGATGAAGAGAAATGGAAATAATGCTTGCTTAAAAAAAAAAAGTCATGCCTTGCATGAATGGAGGCTTTAGAAGGGGCTTGTACATGTTCTCCTCTGTGATTTTGATGGGTAAGTAGTACCTGAAAGACAAGAACTTCTCAGAGAGGTATCTATATCTGAAATGGAATATGAACTTTTATCAACCCAAAGCTGGTGGTATTACCATTTTTCTATGAATATATCATATCTGAAAATATTCAAATATATAATAGAAATGTTAATGTTCAAATAATTTTGATTTTTTTTCTTTCTTTGTACCTTTATAGGCAGCAATCACTCTCTCGAAATCAAACAAACTTTATTATAGTTCCTCTTACAGAAAAGGCTATCACAATATGCTTGAAATTGGTCCAAATTATGACAGACAGATAGTACTCTGTTTGTGCCAAGGGAAATTTTGCTTTTACAGAATCTTAACAAGTACAATAACAAAATAGAACAACAACCCATCCTGAAACACACAGTTACAAAAAAGATGTAACAACTATTGGCTAATATTAAAAGACAGCAAAGCATTATATATAGACAGTGAGGCATTATGAAGTCATTTTGCAGTATGTACAATGGAGCCTCAGTAGTGTTTCTTGACACACTGCTTTTGAATAAATTGTTTGCTAAAAAAACTCAATGCTATGATATTATAGAGAGGATGTGTAGCTTTGTTAATAATGGTCATCAGGTTTGTCTTCATTCTGTCCTTCGCTACTTCCCCAGTGGGTCAAGCGTGTCCCTTAAAGGAGCCTGCTTTCCTCATTAGCATGTTGATTTGGTGGACTAGTGTTGAAGTGATACTACCAGCCTACCACATTATATTACTACTATATATGCTACATATAATTGTTCAGTTATCTGGCAAATTCTCTTTTTGTCTTGACAATTTTAGTATAAACTTACATTTCTTTATCATGTCATCAGCAAGCTATGGAGTGGCCTCCTGAGTTTTACCAATTTTTGCTCAAGTTGTGTACAAAGAGGCCTAATTGTATACAAATTATACCTCTTTGTCAAAATTGTGCTGTAAAGCACCCTGAAATCCATCCATTTTCTAAACCCTTCTTATACATCAATATGGGATTGAACGGACTTGGACTATATTGAGTAGCAACACTGAGTACAAGGTAAGTACCAGGACTTACATACTAGGACAATGAGCCAGTTGCAAGGCAATTTACGGTTGATATTTAACATTATAGGATAGCTTGATCGTGAAATGATTATGGGTTCTAGTTCATGAATCCTGGATTATGTGTTCAAGTCCAGCACTTGGTCATCCTCTTTGTGTTTTAGTTTCACCTCCAAAATAATGCTCTTGCTAGAATTAAAAAAAACTGAAGTCTGCAATAGTAGTTAAAAGAAGTAATATAAAATACTTGTTTTTCTTCTTCTTAATTTCTTGCTAAAATTAAGCTGCTAATGTATATAGCATCATATTTAAAAAATACATCTGTCTGTGTGAAACAACAACAACAACAGCATTTATTTATATAGCACATTTTCATACAAAAAAGTAGCTCAAAGTGCTTTACATAATGAAGAAAAGAAAAATAAAAGACAAAATAAGAAATTAAAATAAGACAACATTAGTTAACATAGAAAAAGAGTAAAGTCCGATGGCCAGGGGGGACAGAAAAAACAAAAAAAACTCCAGACGGCTGGAGAAAAAAATAAAATCTGCAGGGGTTCCAGGCCACGAGACCGCCCAGTCCCCTCTGGGCATTCTACCTAACAAAAATGAAATAGTCCTCTTTG
The DNA here is from genome assembly GCF_900747795.2 of Erpetoichthys calabaricus. Classification (NCBI taxonomy): domain Eukaryota; kingdom Metazoa; phylum Chordata; class Cladistia; order Polypteriformes; family Polypteridae; genus Erpetoichthys; species Erpetoichthys calabaricus. The sequence continues at coordinate 71,481,391 of NC_041409.2, read as the reverse complement.
TGTTTAAGGTTCTCACGGAAGGACTTGATGATGGTGGTCATGCAGACTTCTCGCTTTTAATCCATCACTGTCGGAACATCACGGTGCTTTGAGTAGATGCACCACCACCAAAAGGACACCGGAAAAGGAAACAGAAGAGAGAGTAGGGGTTAGTACAGATTTTAGAGCCACCATGAATAGTTATTACTCTGTATATCCAATTCATTATATCAGGATTAAATTACAGTGAAGTTATGAGAAGGCCATGTTAAAATAATGTGTTTTCAGCAGTTTTTTGAAGTGCTCCACTGTATTAGCCTGGCGAATTCCTATTGGCAGGCTATTCCAGATTTTAGGTGCATAAGAGCAGAAGGCTGCCTCACCACTTCAACAAGGAATATTCCAACCCAAAACTGTATATTGCACACATCTTTCTTAACCTAGAATACCTAAAATTCACTTGGGCCAAGATCCCAATTTTAAATGATGTTGTTAAGCGCTCAGAAATAGTTGGAATTGAAATTTGCTAGTTTATTACACTGTCTTTAAATCGCAACAATCCATAGTCCTCAAACAGCTCTGTTTGGGGTAATACCCAATGGCACATTACTGCTTAAAGATTTGTTGTGATAATGTCCTCACAGGTGGCGCAGTGGTAGTGCTGCTGCTTTGCAATAAGAAGATTGTGGGTTCGCTTCCCGGTTCCTCCCTGTGTGGATAGCGCTTTGAGTACTGAGAAAAGCGCTATATAAATGTAATGAATTATAATTATTATTATGTACTCTACACCACTGATTTTCCATGTTATTCTATTCAACTAAAAGAATCCTAACCTCATTAGCATAACTCAATGGGAATAAAATCCCTTTACTTTAAATTAGAAAAAAACTGTTAACGTTTTTGACACTTTTTAAGGCTTCATTCTTCCTGCACTTTGGATTTTGATGGTGGATTATGTAATCTGTTTTAAATAATATGCATATTGTATTCCTTGTAGTCATGTAATGTATTCATTGAAACATCCGTCCATCCATTATCCAACCCGCTATATCCGAAGTACAGAGTCACGGGGGTCTGCTGGAGCCAATCCCAGCTAACACAGGACACAAGGCAAGAAACAAACCCTGGGCAGGTCGCCAGCCCACCACAGTCATTGTAACATAATCCATAAAACAAATAAAATACTGTATATTATAAAGATACAAATATACCTATATACACAAATGGAGCTTTCATCAGTAAGTAAACTATGACTGATTATAAAGTTTTACGTTGTATCTAGTTGTCTGGTTTAAAATAACATTTATTGGTCTAGCATTCCTTCCTTCTTATATTAGAGTTTTATAAGCACGATTCATGAGCTGTATTCATGGGTTGATTGTAACGCTATGTGCAATTATGTTGCACTATGAATCGTGCAATTTAAAAATCATGATGCAATATTTTTTTTTAATATTGTCCTATATGGGCACTTTATCAAAGTTTATATTTTTACCATCAGTGGTAATAAAAATGTTCTATTTCATTTTAAAAGGTTCTGCATACCGCACTATTTATTTTCGTATTTATTTTATAGAAAGCAAAATTGATCAGCGTAGTTAATTCACTAATGTTTAACCCTGACCAAGTCACTAAACCTGTCAAATCTTCACCTATTGCAAAGTGGCCATCAAATGTTGTTTTTATGCATAATCTACTCTGTCTCACTCTATATATATCTATCTATATATATATATATATATATATATATATATATATATATATATATATATATATATATATATACAGTACTGTGCAAAAGTTTTAGGCAGGTGTGAAAAAATGCTGTAAACAAAGAATGCTTTCAAAAATGGAAGTGTTAATCATTTATTTTCATCAATCAACAAAATGCAGTGAATGAACAAAAGAGAAATCTAAATCAAATCAATATTTTGTGTGACCACCCTTTGCCTTCAAAACAGCATCAATTCTTCTAGGTACACTTGCACACAGTTTTTGAAAGAACTCGGCTGGTAGGTTGTTCCAAACATCTTGGAGAACTAACCACAGATCTTCTGTGGACGTAGGCTTCCTCACATCCTTCTGTCTCTTCATGTAATCCCAGACACACTCGATGATGTTGAGATCAGGGCTCTGTGGGGACCATACCATCACTTCCAGGACTTCTTGTTCTTCTTTACGCTGAAGATAGTTCTTAATGACTTTGGCTGTATGTTTGGGGTCGTTGTCTTGCTGCAGAATAAATTTGGGGCCAATCATACGCCTCCCTGATGGTATTGCATGATGGATAAGTATGTGCCTGTATTTCTCAGCATTGAGAACACCATTAATCCTGACCAAATCTCCAACTCCATTTGCAGAAATGTAGCCCCAAACGTTCAAGGAACCTCCACCATGCTTCACTGTTGCCTGCAGACACTCATTATTGTACCACTCTCCAGCCCTTCGACGAACAAACTGCCTTCTGCTACAGCCAAATATTTCAAATTTTGACTCATCAGTCCAGAGCACCTGCTGCCATTTTTCTGCACCCCAGTTCCTATGTTTTCGTGCATACTTGAGTCGCTTGGCCTTGTTTCCACGTCGCAGGTATGGCTTTTTGACTGCAACTCTTCCATGAAGACCACTTCTGGCCAGACTTCTCCGGACAGCGATGGGTGTACCTGGGTCCCACTGGTTTCTGCCAGTTCTGAGCTGATGGCACTGCTGGACATCTTTCGATTTCGAAGGGTAATAAGCTTGATGTGTCTTTCATCTGCTGCACTAAGTTTCCTTGGCCGACCACTGCATCTACGACCCTCAATGTTGCCCGTTTCTTTGTGCTTCTTCAAAAGAGCTTGAACAGCACATCTTGAAACCCCAGTCTGCTTTGAAATCTTTGTCTGGGAGAGACCTTGCTGATGCAGCATAACTACCTTGTGTCTTGTTGCTGTGGTCAGTCTTGCTATGACATGAAACTGTCTTCCGCAACCTCACCTTGGTAGCAGAGTCTGGCTGTTCCTCACTCAGTTTTAAGCCTCCGACACAGCTGTTTCTGTTTCAGTTAATGACTGTGTTTCAACCTATGTGTGACATTGATGATCATTAGCACCTGTTTGGTATAATTGGTTGATCATACACCTGACTATAATCCTACAAAATCCCTGACTTTGTGCAAGTGTACCTATAAGAATTGATGCTGGTTTGAAGGCAAAAGGTAGTAACATCAAATATTGATTTGATTTAGATTTTTCTTTTGTTCGCTCACTTTGCATTTTGTAAATTAATAACAATAAACAATCATTATTTATATTTCTGAAAGCATTCTTTGTTTACAGCATTTTTTCACACCTGCCTAAAACTTTTGCACAGTACTATATATATATACAGTATATATATATATATATATATATATATAAATCCTAAGCCTAAAGGTGCAGCGGTGACATTTTTATGTTGCATTTTTTGTCAAGCTTTAAATCAGGTTTATTTTAAAACCTACATATATATGTTTGGTTTCATTCTTTTCAGAATTTATTGAGCTTTAATGTGATGGTGTTAGATTTTCGGATTCTTATTCTGTTTATAAATTATAAACTAAAAAATATCAAGAACTCACGTCTCGCCAAACGAGACTTTGTGCCAAGAGGTTTAACCACGCCTGGGGCCGGAAATTAAAGACAAAAGAGTAGGACAACTGCTGTACAGGCTTTTAAATGTTTGAAGCGCCGCGTGAGATGCAGCATCAGCTGATCGCACAAAGAGGAGGTTAAAAAAAACTTTTTGTTTCCCATTGTATCACTGTTTAAGAGGGGGTTTCAGAGGAGCGACCACATCTCCTTAGGGTGTGTTCAGCTCCCTCTTCACAACGTGAGCGGCAGAGACACGAAGTGGCTGGTGAGCGAAGCGAGCAGGGGGGAACCCCTAGTAGCATATATATTTTTAAGTTTTATGTTTTTGTGTTTGCTTTCATTTTACCAACAATCTGAAATGTATTTCCTTTCTACTGAAATAGTTTTATTTCAACAGGTATACACAGGTATATTTGTATCACTGTAACAAACAGTGTTATCTGTAGGACTGATTTATTTTAAAACTTAGGTTTTTATAGCAATTTTTATTATTTTTTTATTTTTTTTTTACTTTGTAGCAATGTATTTCTAGGAGTGAACTGTGGACCATCTTGTATCATGGCTTACAAAAAAAACCCTTTTGAGTTTAACATTATTCAAACAGTGCATATGTACAGAAGCTTATTTCGCAACCCAAAAAAAAATTATTACAGTAGTACCCCAATTTTCCATGGCCCAATTAACAGAGGTTTTGTATTATCACAGGCAAACATGTAGGTGTAATACACTACTTTCGCAATAATTCATAAAAGCTTTGCTGTGAATACTGTACTAAGTGTGTAAATACTATAGTTTTAGCCTTAGGCCTAAGTGTACCAAGCAAGTGGTTGAGGAGTTGGTGACAGTGGGACTGTGGGTGTGGCTCACTCACCCCTCCCAAAGTGCAGTCCTCGACAACTGCCAGTGTGTTGTTAGCATTGACCGTGTACACAAGCTCTACTGTTTGGTTTGTGTTGGATTCTTGTGTTTGTATAACTATGTGGTCTGATAAAGAAAATCTACAGATTTCTTATAGAGACGGTCAAAATTCCATAAGAACAGCACTTTTGTATATTGAACAGCAGGAAGACACTACACCTGCTGACATTTTAATGCTGAAGTGACCGCGGAGCATTAGGGCGAAGAAGCGAGGAACATTAATTTTCATGAAGGTATGAAAAGAGGCTTGAAAGTGAAATCTTTTATATCCGTACTTTTTAATCTGAAGTGACTACAGCCATCTGTTTTATTTGAGTTTTCATTTATCTGAGGTAGCATCGGCCTACGTTACCTCAGATAATCACAGTTCTATTGTATTGCATTATTTTGCAAAAGTATTGCATCATTTTGTAATAATTATTTCACAGTGATATTGTCATTTGCTGTCATTATCATCATGCACATGCGTGCTTCATTCGTTTAATAACAGCTGGTCATGGAGCACGCTCATAGCTCAATGAAGTAATGAGAACTGAGCAAAAGTTCTACGTGTACATTTAGTTTTAATCATGTTCATGTCTATTAAGTTCATTACAGATATTTTAAAACTGGCAGAGTGGTTGCGCAGAACTGTCATTCTTGTTCCCCCATGTATTTGTGGATTGAGTGTGCTTAACTTCTCAATTAAGAAAATATGTTTTATCCTACATATGCTGTGAAGTAAATACCATTCATCCATCCATTTGCAAATGACTGGATTAAAACTAAGCAGATACATTTATAAGTTTCTGTTATTGCATTGCTTGCGGCATACTCTTTTCTAATTGGCTGTGCAGTTGTGCGCTGCAACGGACCAGCGTATCATCCACCATGTTTGCTTATTGTCTTAAACTCATTTCTGCTGCAATAATCACTGGCTCCCTTTGACACTAAAATGTGCCGATTAAACTTACTACAGTAATCCCTCCTCGATCGCGGGGGTTGTGTTCCAGACCGCGAAAGGTGAAAATCCACGAAGTAAAAACCATATGTTCATATGTTTATTTTTATATATTTTAAGCCCTTATAAACTCTCCCACACTATTATAAACATTTTCCACACAATTATACAGCATAAACCCTTTGTATTCTTTTAGATATTAGGTAAGATTCGTTGAAATTATGTATGTAAACACACTGTTTATATACAGTAAAACCTAAATATTATTTTAAAGATATCGAGCGTCTCCTATATCACATATGTTACAGCCATTACGACAGACAGGCCATCAGCAATAAATACGTACAATGCAAAAAAAATTGTATTCAGTAAAATATGTGCACAGTGACACTAAACTATGTACATGTAATAAGTACTGTACATAGAAAATTAATTATGGTTACTCATCAACAATGACATGACGACTTGTCCAATAACGATGAGTTTAATTTTACTGAACAACAATGAGGAGAGTTACAGCTCTTCTAAAGGAGTCTCTTCAGGCGATTGTGTAGCACCGCCGTTGTTGTTCTTCCGGCAGTCTTCAATCCAAATCCCTAAAGCAGACTCCATCTGGACTACCGCCTTATTACATCCACTTACAACTCGTTTTGCGCCCTGGTTAAAGGACACTGCGGCCGTAGATCTTACATTCTTTTCCTCCTTTTTAAATAAAAAGAATCGTGGACTCATTGATGCCTTAATGGCGTCCTGCAGCGGTATAGCTGTTCCCTTCCTTCAACATATCTAAAACTTTTACCTTTTCGGCAATCGTTAGCATCTTCCATTGGCGCTTGGGCACGGCCCCTGAAGCAGTAGCAGGAGCATGTTGATGCTGAATGAGCGAGACAAGACTACTTGGTTATTGCAGCGGAATCGAATTCGGTGCTCCGTCGCTGAGCCAATCAGCACACAGGAACTTAACTGCATGCTCTGATTGGGTAGCTTCTCAGCCATCCGCCAATAGCGTCCCTTGTATGAAATCAACTTGGCAAACCAACTGAGGAAGCATGTACCAGAAGTTAAAAGACCCATTGTCCGCAGAAACCCGCGAAGCAGCGAAAAATCCGCGTTATATATTTAGATATGATTACATATAAAATCCGCGATAGAGTGAAGCCGCGAAAGTCGAAGTGCGATATAGCGAGGGATTACTGTAATCAGTATGTGCAGGATTAAATGTATACCAAGAACATTTATTCAGTTCTTGACACATGATTGAATGCTATGTATGTGAGTGAGTGGGCACCTTGTGTTATGTAAAGAATAGGGATCTATCAAAGTCTGCTCTTCACAACACATGTTTGTGGAAGTGTATCATGGCACAAACAAAGGAGGTTTCTGAGGAACTCACAAAGAGTTGTTGATGCTCATCAGGCTGGAAAAGGTTACAAAACCATCTCTAAACAGTTTGGACTCCACCAATCCACAGTCAGACAGATTGTATACAAATGGAGGAAATTCAAGACCATTGTTACCCTCCCCAGGATTGGTCGACCAACAAAGATCACTCCAAGAGCAAGGTGTGTAATAGTCGGCGAGGTCACAAAGGACTCCAGGGCAACTTCTCACCAACTGAAGGCCTCTCTCACATTGGCTAATGTTCATGTTCATGAGTCCACCATCAGGAGAACACTGAAAAACAATGGTGTGCATGGCAGGGTTGCAAGGAGAAAGCCACTGCTCTCCAAAAAAACATTGCTGCTCGTCTGCAGTTTGCTAAAGATCACGTGGACAAACCGGAAGGCCATTGGAAGAATGTTTTGTGGACATATGAGACCAAAATAGAAGTTTGTGGTTTAAATGAAAAGCATTATGTTTGGAGAAAGGAAAACACTGCATTCCAGCATAAGAACCTTATCCCATCTGTGAAACATGGTGGTGGTAGTATCATGGTTTGGGCTGTTTTGATGCATCTGGGCCAGGATGGCTTGTCTTCATTGATGGAACAATGAATTCTGAATTATATCAGAGAATTCTAAAGGAAAATGTCAGGACATCTGTCCATGAACTGAATCTTAAGAGAAGGTAGGTCATGCAGCAAGACAATGACCCTAAGCACACAAGTCGTTCTACCAAAGAATGGTTAAAGAAGAATAAAGTTAATGTTTTGGAATGGCCAAGTCAAAGTCCTGACCTTAATCCAATCAAAATGTTGTGGAAGGACCTGAAGTGAGCAGTTAATGTGAGGAAACCCGCCAACATCCCAGAGTTGAAGCTGTTCTGTACGGAGGAATGTGCTAAAATTCCTCCAAGCCGGTGTGCAGGACTGATCAACAGTTACCGGAAACGTTTAATTGCAGTTATTGCTGCAAAGGGGGGTCACACCAGATACTGAAAGCAAAGGTTCACATACTTTTGCCACTCACAAATATGTAATACTCGATCATTTTCCTTAATAAATAAATGACCAAGTATAATATTTTTGTCTCATTTGTTTAACTGGTTTCTCTTTATCTACTTTTAGGACTTGAGTGAAAATCTGATGATGTTTTAGGTCATATTTATGCAGAAATATAGAAAATTCTAAAGAGTTCACAAACTTTCAAGCACAACTGTATATCTTATTACCAGCCCCAGCAGGCATGTCTTTTATGAAATAACGCAATATTTTTTGTTTGAGTGGCAGGAATAATCTTCCATTGATAAGATCATTGACTTCAGTATTGTCATATAATTATGAAAATGGGGCAGAGAATATACTGCCTCCATAACCTGTGCAAAATTTCAGTAAACGCTGGTCTAGTTTTACAGAGCTATATACTGTAATCAGGAGTGTCCTCACATAATAAATCATGATCTACTTTAGCACAGAATCTGTACACTCCAAGAACAAACTGCAGTATGTTACTGTATCTTATCTGCAGTAATAGTCATTTGATATAGTCTTCCCTTCTTTGAAAATCTTAATAAGCCCAGAGCAAAGAAGCAAGCAGAAAAGATTTTGTTGATCCCACTCATCTGTTTTTTAAATTCACATCTGTGAAATGTTATTTATCCATCTTACCTAAGACCACCGTGCACCAAAGCAGCTCTTTTGGTTGAGTGTGCACAATACTGAACCAGCCCTCCTATTTGAATTCAGTTACTGCTGTCTCGTGTAATTCACAATGAAAGAATGAACAGCACAATATGACTTTAGCAGTCATTCCTGACATTGTCATTCTAATTGTAAACCTTTCTTCTGTACACTTTGTTTTATATTTCAACTGAATTTTTGACCATGTCTAAATAAGTATGTTTTGTTTTTTGGTTATTTGGAGCATGTTATTGTAAAATGTACAGTAACTACCATTTTCTTTAAACCAGTTACCTCAGAACAGATTCCATACAGTGGGTTGAAAAAGTATTCGACTCCCTAGACAAAGTTTAAATTTCATGTAATATTTTTCTTTGAAAATGCATCTTTAGTTTCATACTGTTACATATAAATGAGGGCCTCTTGGACAATAAATTTTCATTAAAAAATCCTGAAAATCAAATTATGCTGCAACGATAAAGAACATATCAGTGAAATCTGCTGTTGAATAAGTATTTGACCCCTAATAGCCTGGAGACTGTATAATTGTTAACAGTGCAATAAGGGTAATGAAAATAGGGTAAACAATCAAGCAATTAATCCTCTAGCTTGTTGACTGGTCTATAAGTGATTATTTAGGCCAGTTCTTAGGAACATACTATACATCTGAGAAATCAGTACAAGTGGCTTATTTAATGAAACCTCAAAAACTGACTAAAATGAAGACAAGATAACTTTCTAATGACTTGAGAACAACTGTGATTAAGAAGTTTATAGACGGCAATGGCCATTGCCAAGCTCTTTAGCCTCAGTGTGTTCACTGTGAAGGCCATCATAGTGAAGTGGAAGACAACTGGAAGCATACTGAACCGGCCTAAGTCTGTCCACCCTGTTAAAATAACAAAGAAAAGGTCAAGAAAACTAATCAGAGAAGTAAGAGCAAATCCTACGGTGACTCTCAGTGACCTGAGAAGTAAGAGCAAATCCTAAGGTGACTCACGGTGACCTGCAAAGCTCAGTATGTGCAGCTGGAGTGGATGAGCACAAGACTACAATATCGAAGGTTTTACACAGAGAGAGGCTGTATGGCAGAATGCCAGAAAAAGGCCACTACTAAAAAAAAAGTAATCTGGAAGATCGATTAGAATTTGCTAACAGACATCTTGACAAGAGTCCTACATTCTGGAGTCATGTAGTTTGGTCTGATGAGACCAAAATTGAACTTTTTGGTCTCAACACAAAAGCGTTTGTCTGACGGATAGAAGGGACTGCCAATGATCTGGCAAACACCATACCTACCATCAAGCATGGTGGGGGGAGCATCGTGCTTTGGAGCTGCTTCTCTAGTGTAGGCACTAGGTCCCTTGTCTGTATTGAAGGAAGAATGGATTGTAAGAATTATATCCATATTTTGGAAGAAAACCTTCAAACGTCAGCCATGAAAGTGGAACTCGGACGACACTACCACTTTCAGCAGAACAATGACCCGAAACACTGTGCAAAAGTAACCAAAACATGGTTTGACAAAAAGAAGATTTTTTGCAGTAGCCTAGCCAGAGTCCGGATCTGAACTCGATTGAAAATTTGCAGCGTGATCTCAAAATTGCAGTTCATAAACGAAAACCTTCAAACTTTGCCCAGTTGGAGCAGTTCTGCAAGGAAGAATGGGAAAAATTGCCTCCATCCAGATGTGCTAAGCTTGTAGATGGCTATCCAAAGTGATTGCAAGCAGTTATTTCTGCAAAGGGTGCTGCTACCAAGTATTGACTATGTATCATGTGAAGGGGTCAATTACTTTTTCAACTGCATTTTTCACAACATGATTGTCAATTTGCATTTGTTTAGTTCCCCAAGCTCTAAATGTTTCAAAATATGTACACAGAGAAATAAAAGTTCACAGTGATACTCTGCATTTGTGATTTTTATTGGTTGTAATGATGTAAGATGGAAATACGGTGGCTTTCCAGAGGGGGTTGAATACTTTTTCAACCCAGTGTATGTGTACTTGGTAAAATTGAAATTATTCTGTAAGTGTGCACTGTTCCTATTATCGACCGTGATATCATTGTGTATCTAATACAAGTTAATCATATTCCTTATTGCTTTAACGTATTTTAGATTAATATTTTTATTTCATTATTAATGCTATTAAGTAATTGCATTGATACAGAGACTTGGAATGCTGCCTCGTCCAAAACCAGGGGACTCTGAAGATGATTTGCTTCGATACCAGGAGCAGTTCCTGGCTTCAAGGTCTGAACCAGCTGTCCGTATTATACGCAAAGTTGACAAGCGCAAAGGAGAAACTGAGTCCTCGGAGGGACTGAATGAACAACGGAATAGGGATGTTGTCTCCATTCAAGGTATTTTCTGGTTTAGCTTCAATTGTGTAATTCCAAATTATCAAATTGTTTTTTTGATGGCGTAGCATTTCTAGGATTTCAAGTAGAATTGTCATATTGTGCTCAGCGTCGCAAGAATAGACGTCATGCAACTTGATTAAAAGGAGGTAAAGGAAAAGGATAGATGGTTGATGCTCTTTTTTATAATTCTGTGTAATAAGTTAAATCTTGATGGTAAATTATTCAAATCTCCATTGGCTACATCCATAAAGGCAGCTATTATGCACTGCTGAATACAGAGTATTCTTGTTGAAATTGTTTTAATACATGCTAATGAAAAACTTTAAATGAGAGAACTGTTGGCTCAAGCAGTTTCATACTGACTAGAAAGGTTTCTAAATGTATATCTAGCCTTGTAACTGAAAATTTATGTTCTGGTACATTGCTAGGAATCCCAGAAGAGCCTCCACCACTGAACTCTGTACCACCAAAAAAGTCCCGCTTTAAGACACAAAATGTGCAGTTTGAAGATGAAGATCCAGAAGAACGTATAAATCGCCATGACAAGCATGTCACTGTTGTTCTGTCTAAAATCATTGTAAGTACAAGTGTCCTCTCGTGAATCTGTGATTTTTAAACCATGAAGAGAATGTTTCTATTGAGTTCATGGTTTTAAACTGGTCTGGACTTTACCGTTTTTAAGCTTAGTTGCTTTCAATAAGTTGTTTAGATGTTTCTTTGTGTGTGTGTGTTTTTTTTTTTTTTTTTAATTCTTGGTATATACACTACAACTAGAAGATCTCCGGATCATTTTCTTCATTAATTTTAGTCATTACCATTTTAGAGACTCTCAGTTCTTGCTGTGTGTCAATGTATGAGATCAACTTTTATACTTATGGTGATCAGCGTTGATAAACTGAAACTGTTACTTTTTATACACAGAAGATAATGGAAAAGGCTTATTTTGATGTATTTTTTTTGTCGCACTTAGGAGCGTGACACAAGTGCTGTTCCTGTAACTTTCCCAGCATTTACTGGAGCTGCATTTCCCAAAGCCTGTCATAGATCAGAGGTGCAAGGGCAGGTAAGATATTTGAAGCAGGGTCTTTTTATTCATATTGTGATAGTAGTGGCCTGTCATGTAGGGAATGTTTACTCAAAAATGACCTAAACAGTCTAAAGTAATAAAACCTTTATTACTGTTAAGTAATCTAATGACAACTTTTTAAAAAATTTGCTAGATGACATATTGGGAACACTTAACTATTGAGTACCCGAACACACCATATTGAGTGAGTGCTCTGAATGCACAAAATATCAAAGGATTATATAGTACTAGGGTGTTGTACCGTGTTAGCCATTATGAATGTAGTGAGAAGTCAAGCAAAATGACACCTCTTATTGGCTAACTAAAAAGATTACAATATGAAAGCTTTCGAGGCACTCAAGCCCCTTATTCAGGCAAGATATGTAGAAAGCAAAGCCCTGCTACTTATTTGTACCTTTCTATATAATTGGCGAGCTCCTATCTGTCCAGTGAGGTGGCTTATCTGCGTAGCATCTCCAAAAAGTGCCTCACAAGAACAATCTCTCTCTCTCGGTTTTAGCTCTGGCCTCTTTTCCTCATCCAGTAAAACATTTGACAACTTGCCTCCTGACTTCGCAGTCATAATTGTGATTAGGTGGCTTTATTCCCCATTCTTGGACTACTAGCACAATCACTGGAAGTATTTCAGTGTTTAGGAGTGTTGCTAGGAAGTTCTTCCTATTGGATACAAGGTCTGACTTATCCCTTTTGGGAGCCTATACTGCCTCATAATGGCTTGAAGAAATTCTCTTAACTTTCTGTCAGTCCTCCATAACTTCTTTCTTGGATTAAGTACCCTTGAAATAATTACTTGTGGGCCACTTAATACATATATAATGTACATTGCCCCCTGAAGACTGCTTAACCAAAAAAAAAAACTCATTTTTGTCTTCAGTAAACACCAATGTACTACTATTTTTTTGGAAAAATAATGTCTTCGGGTTAGTAGCTATTGTCCGTTAGTCGAACATTGCTTTTACCCGGTGTTTAATCCAATAAACTGGATACTGTTTTGGCCAATTTAACTTCATAAAACTACTTCAGTTCATTGATATTTTTGGTTTGTCTTATATCAAGTAAGGATGTAAAGACTGGTACTTTAGGTTAGGATTATAAGGATAGATTTTCTCCCTCTATATTTTCACTTGACCATTATCCTAATGGATTGTTCTAATTTTAATCTTTCAAAAACAATTTGTAAAATTCAGTATTTAAAGAAGTAATCCACCAAAAAAAATGACAGTATATTATTTACCCCATGTAGTTTGCAGTGATGGCTGAAATCTCATGTTTTCATGCAGAATGAATGTAAAAACCTTTATGGTATAATATAAACCAGTGGTGGCCAATGCTGTAAAACAGCAAACGGCGTGAAAAACATCCATGGAAAAAAAAAATTAAAATCCACATGTCAGTTTCCAGTCGTTTGCTTAAAATGTGCAAAACGCATCCATTTTTGCTGCAATATTGTTAAGTAGGAATTTATGGGAAAGTCGGTGTACATCTTGAATAGGAAAAACTAATCACATGGGATAGTGTTTTTGAATTTAAGATATGCCTCTCCCCTTCTTTCATTGGTCAAGAGTCTTATGTTTATTTCTTAAAGGGAATTCCTTGATAGATGACATATGTGAATTTAAAATATCTAAAGCATACAAAAATCAATCAGAAGCAAAAATCTATGATTTTGCTTGAAGAATATTTGTTGCAGAACATACGTATTTAATATAAAGGGGAGCACCACACATACAGGATTTCTTAATGTCATAGTAGCTTTGGACAACAGTAAACCAATAACTATGACAGAATGGTACTGATAGTGAAAAAGCAACAAAATCCTTTTAAAATCATTGTTGTACAAGTCTTATAAAAATAATGGAACACCTGGCATATTAAATATAAATACAATAAATGAGATTTGGGGGAGCAACAAGAGCAAGATTATTTATGCTGAAAATTTAAAAACAATGGTATATAGTATGTTTTTATACTTTTTTATATATACATGTGTGTATTTGTATGTATTTTTTGAGTGGAATTAACTTTCTCTTTATTCCTTTTGGATGTACAGGCTGATGTAATCCTAATGTTCCCATTTGTTTACATTTACAGTGGTGTGAAAAACTATTTGCCCCCTTCCTGATTTCTTATTCTTTTGCATGTTTGTCACACAAAATGTTTCTGATCATCAAACACATTTAACCATTAGTCAAATATAACACAAGTAAACACTAAATTCAGTTTTTAAATGATGGTTTTTATTATTTAGGGAGAAAAAAAATCCAAACCTACATGGCCCTGTGTGAAAAAGTAATTGCCCCCATTGTTAAAAAGTAACCTAACTGTGGTGTATCACACCTGAGTTCAATTTCCGTAGCCACCCCCAGGCCTGATTACTGCCACACCTGTTTCAATCAAGAAATCACTTAAATAGGAGCTGCCTGACACAGAGAAGTAGACCAAAAGCACCTCAAAAGCTAGACATCATGCCAAGATCCAAAGAAATTCAGGAACAAATGAGAACAGAAGTAATTGAGATCTATCAGTCTGGTAAAGGTTATAAAGCCATTTCTAAAGCTTTGGGACTCCAGCGAACCACAGTGAGAGCCATTATCCACAAATGGCAAAAACATGGAACAGTGGTGAACCTTCCCAGGAGTGGCCGGCCGACCAAAATTACCCCAAGAGCGCAGAGACGACTCATCCGAGAGGTCACAAAAGACCCCAGGACAACGTCTAAAGAACTGCAGGCCTCACTTGCCTCAATTAAGGTCAGTGTTCACGACTCCACCATAAGAAAGAGACTGGGCAAAAACGGCCTGCATGGCAGATTTCCAAGACGCAAACCACTGTTAAGCAAAAAGAACATTAGGGCTCGTCTCAATTTTGCTAAGAAACATCTCAATGATTGCCAAGACTTTTGGGAAAATACCTTGTGGACTGATGAGTCAAAAGTTGAACTTTTTGGAAGGCAAATGTCCCGTTACATCTGGCGTAAAAGGAACACAGCATTTTAGAAAAAGAACATCATACCAACAGTAAAATATGGTGGTGGTAGTGTGATGGTCTGGGGTTGTTTTGCTGCTTCAGGACCTGGAAGGCTTGCTGTGATAGATGGAACCATGAATTCTACTGTCTACCAAAAAATCCTGAAGGAGAATGTCCGGCCATCTGTTCGTCAACTCAAGCTGAAGCGATCTTGGGTGCTGCAACAGGACAATGACCCAAAACACACCAGCAAATCCACCTCTGAATGGCTGCAGAAAAACAAAATGAAGACTTTGGAGTGGCCTAGTCAAAGTCCTGACCTGAATCCAATTGAGATGCTATGGCATGACCTTAAAAAGGCGGTTCATGCTAGAAAACCCTCAAATAAAGCTGAATTACAACAATTTTGCAAAGATGAGTGGGCCAAAATTCCTCCAGAGCGCTGTAAAAGACTCATTGCAAGTTATCGCAAACGCTTGATTGCAGTTATTGCTGCTAAGGGTGGCCCAACCAGTAATTAGGTTCAGGGGGCAATTACTTTTTCACACAGGGCCATGTAGGTTTGGATTTTTTTTTCTCCCTAAATAATAAAAACCACCATTTACAAACTGCATTTTGTGTTTACTTGTGTTATATTTGACTAATGGTTAAATGTGTTTGATGATCAGAAACATTTTGTGTGACAAACATGCAAAAGAATAAGAAATCAGGAAGGGGGCAAATAGTTTTTCACACCACTGTATTATAGGTTCATTAGCTTCATATATTCATTAAAAAATCAATTAATCAGGTACTCTAAATTCATAAAGATTTTAAAATGGAAAATTGTTTATTGATTGCTACTCCTGGTGTTGGGATTAACCCTATAAAGCTTTAAAAAATGATAGCTTTTTAATAGATCCCAAAACTGATGTGTGAAATGGCAACCCCAGGCTCTGCTTGTTGTTGTTTTTTCCCTGTACTGTGAACACACTAGAAAATAAACATCAAAATCATTTAGTCTTATTCACATTAATGCTCAATTTAGATTAAGATATTTTTAGTGAGAAAACAGTCACTTTTTGCATGTGTTTATTTCAGTCATTATCTGAACTCTTTTCTTTTGATGTCTATTCATCTGGCTTTTACAATGACCTTTTATTACACTGGACCACAAATTAATTTCAGACAATTAAAGGAGTCCTATATCGGCCTTTTATAGCTAACAAGATGAACATTACTAATGAGACTGTACGGTGGTTATTTTCTTCTGCTCTCACCAGCAAAAGATACATTTGCACTTATTTAAATCCCCAGACAAATCTTTAGAAAGTATAATTATTAATTTTTATTATTTCTCTCACTCTTGTGCTTTTTGCAGTGTGAGTTTTATTTCTGATGTATTTTAACAGTACAGTGTTCAGAAGATCTCCATTTGAAAAATGAAAATATACTTTTTTTTAATCTTTTTGTGTTGCAAGAGTAGCTATGTAAAGGCTAATGAGAAGGCTCACATTAATGATTAAACCACTCATAAAATATTCATGCTCTTTAAAGTGCAGAAGAGAAAGAGAGATGGCATCTTTGGCAGCACAATGAGATTAATTGGTGGTTGTTAGGTGCTAGGCATATACTGTACAAAGATTCACAGTAGTATTGTGGCTGTTGTGGAGTGGAGCTGACTGGCACAAACATATAGAGGAGGCATTGTGTAATGCTGTGACAGTCAGAGATAGGAGCATTATATTGCTGGCTACCAGCTCTTTAGTAAATTATGTGGGTCTTGCAAGCAAGTAAGAATTTAACTGCACTCTGTACAAAAGACAAATAACATGAATTTCTAACTTTTTTTAACTTATTTAAATAAACAGTAAAATTAAGTTAATTAAGGAGTTCAAAATGATTCAAGACCTAAATGCTAGACTTTCAATCAAACTCATCTTTAGCACTTTAATTTGAACAGCATTACATCAGCCAGACTTGTGCGTCTGTAAACTCACGACCATCAAAACAACTTAATGTTATAAAAGCAATGACAAGTCAAGCAAAATTATACCTTGTACTGGCTAAAAAGATTACAATATGGAAGCTTTCTATGCAACACAGGCCCCTTCTTCATGCAAGATGTAATACATATGGATGTCCCTGTATTTATATAGACACTAGGACAGATAGAACATTGGAAACCCTTTAAGTGAGACATCCTACATGTAAAAAATTAATAGACCTCTCCAGGCTAAAATTAATTTAGCAAGAGAGGAGAACAATGCATAGTCAAAATGCGGTTCTTGTTGTCTTTGTTTTTATATTCCAGAAGGTTGTCTCTGGTAATGACAGTAGCTCTTCTTATTTGAGTGTCTGTTGTTTTAGGAGTAAATCCTTGTCTGATGAAATCTTGTCCAAATTCCTGCAGTTGTTTATCTTGGTCTGTCAGGTCTGAGCAAATAGGTTGTAACGTATTGCTTGGCTGAAAATGATGGAGTGCCTTATATGCTTGGGGTGGAAGCTATCACTTCTCTGTTAGGTCCTTCTATCTGTTGGTTTGTGAAAAAACAGAAGTTACAAGGGTGTTATCTTTCAGTTGAACTGTGATGTCAAGGAAGTTGACTTCTGTTTTTGAGTAATTTAAGCTTCAGCTTTATGTTGGGGTGGAAAGAGTTATATTAGGTATGAAAATGGAGGAGTTCCTTCTCGCTGTCAGTCCAGATTATGAAAATGTCATCTATGTAACAGAGATACAACGATGGTTTTATTACAGATGCTGACATAAAATCATCCTCCCAATTTTGTCATAAATAGGTTTGCATAGTGAGGTGCAAACTGACAGCCCATTGCAGTCCCCATTTATTGCAAGTAAAAGTCTTGTCCAAATGAGAATAAGCTGTTTGTCAGAGTGAATTTTATCATTTGTATAACTGACTCCGTGGGTAAATCATGTTGTTTAAGGTACGTTTCACATGTCAATGCGCCATCATCATGGGGGATGTTTGCGTAAAGTGCCTCAACATCCATTGTGGAATTTGTGACCAGTAAGGTTCCCTCAGGTAAGGGGCCTATACCAGACAGCTTTTTTAGGAAATCAGGGAAGTCCTGGATGTAGCTGGTTGTATTGTGGGCGAGGGGTTTTGAAGATGTGCTCCACCCATCCTGAAACATTTTCTGTAAGGGAACCAATTCCTGAGATTATAGACATAAATGTTAACGTTACAGGTTACCTTATGTGTATTAGCTAATCATGTATCTTTTCTTATATGGTTTTTAGAATCTCTTATAGCATTAGTATTGATTGTTAATCTAAACCTTTTTCCCTGATTTTTAAAAAGGAGAAAAGGTGATGATGCACATAGAATATCTGTGATAAATGTGTTATAAAGAATACTTTATGTCAGACCATAATACTCAGCACAATCACTCTATGTAATTTTGCATTTATTGACCTTGTAATTTTGCTTAAAGTTTTTTTTTATGCACGTAAGTAACTGAAAATATTTGGTGCTCTTCTCAATTACCTTTACAATATGATAAAAAGTACAAGTACAGCTGGAATGTAGTGAATTATTTCACTGGTGATAACACAACTTAATATCATTTTTTTACAGTAAGTTTTGACTTTGAGTTAATTTTTTTTATTATTGGCTCTGTTGCCTCACAGCTCCAGTTTACTGGGTTCAAATCATGTGCCCGGCTGCTGTCAGGGTGGATTTTTTTTTATCTCCCTGTGCCTACATGAATTTGTCTATGGTTACTCTGATTTTCCTCCCACATCTCAAAGATGTGCATATTAGGTTAACTCGTGAGACTAAATTGGCATAGCATGTGAATTATCAACCCATCACTCAACCTGACAGAAGGGCTGTGATGAAGCAGGTACTGCTCCATGCTCCCTCTTCTAGCTCTGGGAGCCTCTTGAACCCAACAACATTGGTAATGTGACTGGATGAGCTGGCAGATGAGGACTTGAAACAAGGAGATGGTGTAAAAGTGTTAGTGCTCTCGCTCGCTCCTGCTCCGACTTTTTTCTCTTTCTCTTTTTTCTTTCTGCCTTCTTTTTCCGCTAACCTTTGTTCTATCTTGTTCTGTCACTCATGCTTCTCCTTTTTATAATGGGGACATGACACGGGTGTGGCGATTAGCAGCTCCCGGCATCAATTACGGACACGGGCGATCCTGCACCTGTGCACTTCAGTGTGGAAACGCCCATGTCCGCATAGCGCCTGGAAACCACTCCTGCCACACTACCACGCCCCCTCCTTAAGCTGCGAGTGCGGTGATTATTTATTTAAAAACTGTTTAGAGCCGCGGACCCGCTATATCACAAGGGCATCCCTCTAAGAATGTTTCTTGCTTTGAACTTGATGTTATTGAGGTAACACCAGTGAGTTTGAGAAGGTTGTCTTTATTAAGACACTTAATTCAGATCTTTCTACCTTTGATTGTGGTATTATTGTTAACTTGAGCTTTACGATTAGCTTGATTACCTTGTACTGATTATATTTTGATTTAAAATGTATTACCATTTTATTTACTTGCTGCACTTGCCACTAATTAATCATTTATCTGCAATAAAAGAAAAATTAACAACTAGAAATGTTTAGCTTCAGTGCAGTTATGTTTGTTTTTTAAAAGTAACATGTCTACTTTTGAAAATTGTTTCTGTAATTGAAGTGTAGAAATTAAAAAATATATGAAACACAGGTTTTTCTCAGTATGCTAAAATGGAAACAACTGAATAATTTTAATACATATGATCTTAACCTGTATAACAGCATTATGAAAATGGGAGAACAGGCCTTGTCTGAATTAAATTCTAGAAAAGGGACAAATTCTACATCAGTTCTTATAACTACGCACTTTTCCGTGACTTCTAGGAGCACTTACATTAAATTGAACGTGGTCAAAGGGGATAAGTAGCTTTGGAAAGGTTGAGAATCTTGGTCTAATGCATGCACAGTTGTTGCCACTGGAGTCCTGTATTATTTGCTCTTCAAATAAGTTCTGGTTCTTTGAACAAATAGATTATAATTGTATATTTTATTGAACATATTGTTTAAATATCTAAGGACAAATGCATACTTTTTACTTTGGTTTTAGATACCTTCTCCTTTGGGCAGAAAGAGTATATTTGCACAGAAAATGATGCTACAAAAAGCTAAAGAAAATGGCCTGCTAGCCAAAGAAGCATCACAGTCTGCCATGGAACGAATACCCACTAGGGCATCAGATGATGTGGAGATGAAGATGCAGATACATCAGCATCCTGGTAAAGTGTTTTGGTGGTTGTTTCAAATTGCAGATTTGTTAAAAAACAGCTTTGTGGCCATGATTTCCAACTTTGTCTCATACAAATATAGTTTTTAACAACCTAATTTTGTGTTAGGACAGTATAAAAGTTTTCTTCTTCTTCTCTTTGCCTTGTAAATAGCAGAATATCAACTTCATAGTTAGCATATACTCCTAATCTGTAGATAGCCATTTTACAATAAATATGGTAAGGGGATAGAGTAATAGTTGATTAGAATGTTTTGTGTAAAGATTCAGGAAAGTGAGAGAAGAAATGTCTAAATCTGTAAAAATGTGTGTTTAAGTGATGTCATTTGAAATTGGAATTTTTTTTTAACTGCTGTCGTCTTCTTCTTTTGGCTGTTCCCATTAGGGGTCGCCACAACAGATCATCTTTGTCCATATTTTCCAGTCCTATGCATCTTGCTCACAACCAATGCAATCTCTCCTTTCGGGCTTTGTCTCCAAACTGTCCAACTTGAACTGACCCTCTAATGTACTCGGTTCTATTCCTGACCATCCTTGTCGCACTCAATGCAAATCTTAGCATCTTTAAGTCTGTCACCTCTATCTCTGTCTCCTGTCTTTTTGTTAGTGCCACCATCTCCATCCCATATAACATAGCTGGTCTCACTTGTAGTCCTTTCCTTTCACTCTTGCTGGTATCCGTCTGTCACAAATTACTCCCGACACTCTTCTCCACCCACTCCACCCTGCCTGCACGCTCTTCTTCACCTCTTTTCCACAATCCTCATTACTCTGTACCGTTGATCCTAAGTGTTTAAAATCATCCACCTTCGCCACCTCTTCCCCCTACATCCTCACCATTCCACTGACCTCCCTCTCATTTACACACATGTATTCTGTTTTGTTTCTACTGACCTTCATTCCTCTCCTCTCTAGAGCATATCTCCACCTTTCCAGGTTCTCCTCAACCTGCTCCCTACTCTTGTTACAGATCACAATGTCATCTGCAATCATTCATGGGTACTCCTATCTAATCTTCTCTGTCAACCTGTCTATCATCATTGCAAATAAGAAAGGGCTCAGAGCTGATCCTTCATGTAATCCCACCTCAGCCTTAGACGCATTAGGCACTCCTACCACAGATCTCACCACTGTCTCACTTTCCTCGTACATATCATGTACCACTATTGCATACTTCTCTACCACTCCCGACTTCCTCATACAATGCCACAACTCCCCTCTAGGTACCCTGTCGTATGCTTTCTCTAGGCCCAGAAAGACACGATGCAACTTCTCTTGGCCTTCTCTGTACTTCTCCATCAACACCCTCAGATCAAACATCGCATCTATAGTGCACTGGCATGAAACCATACGGCTGCTCTCTAATCATCACCTTCCTTCTAAGACTAGCTTCCGATACTCTTTGCCATAACTTCATGCTGTGTGTCATCAGGTTTATCCATTTATACTTGCTACAGTTCTGCACATCACCTTTATTCCAGTACACTACTTCTCCACTCCAAGATTAAACAATCTGGTTAAAAACTCCACTGCCATCCCTGCTAAACACCTCCATGCTTCCACAGGTATGTCATCTGGACCAACAGCCTTTCCATTCCTCATCCTTTTCATAGCTGTCCTTATCTCCTTCTTGCTAATCCATTGCACTTCCTGGTTTGCTATCTCCACATCATCCAACCTTCTCTCTCTCTCATTCTCTTTATATGTCAGCCTCTTAAAGTACTCTTTCCATCTGCTCAACATGCTTTCCTCGCTTGTTTCCATCATTATTCTTTATCACCCTAACTGCTGCTCATCTTTCCCAGCTCGGTCCCTCTGTCTAGCCAATTAGTGCCGGCCTTTTTCTCCTTCGTTAGTGTCCAACCTTTCATAAAACTCATCATACACCTTTGGCACCTCTCTCTTCACCTTATCTCCTTGCACTCCTGTCTACTTTTTTCATCTCTCTGACTATCCCACTTGTTCTTTGCCAGCCTCTTCCTCTGCATACTCTCCTATACTTCCCCATTCCACCACCAAGTTTCTTTGTCCTTCTTCCTCTGTCCAGATGTCACATCAAGCACCCTTCTAGCTGTCTCCTTTGCAACTTCTGCTGTAGTTGCCCAGCTATCTGGTAACTCTTCACAGCCACCTACTGCCTGTCTTATCTCCTCCCTGAACTTCACCTTACAGTCTTTTTTTTAAACTGCTGTAATTATTTATATTGACCTTACATAATTCATTATGCACAGATCCTACATCAAGACTTATTTCAGGGGATGGTCTTGGTAAGCCAGATAGTGCCTCAGAGGTGAAGCAGATTCAATGGGAGAATGAGCAGCGTCTCAAGAGCATGTCAGAGGTTGAGATTCTGGAAGAACAGAGAAAGCTGATCTCGCAGCTTGGTAAGTTTAAAAGGCTGTGTGGAAATACTACTAAAGATGTGGAGCTATATTGAGTTTAAACAATTTAATATTTCTGGTGAAATAGTAAATAGGGAAAATAGATTTTTTTTCACTAACCTGTAAACCAGGGGTGTGCAAAGCCATTCCTGGAGGGCCGCAGTGGCCGCGGGTTTTTATTCCAACCCAGTTGTTTAATTAGAAAACAATCCTTGCCAATAATTACATTTCATGGCGTTTTAGTGCTTTAACTCTGCTATGTCAAGTCATTCTCAAATCCTAGATTTTTTTTTCCATTCTAAAGATATCCAAATATTTTGAAGTGTAAAACAGATGGGTAATTCTCAGTCCTTGACTTTTTTGTCTTCTCTTTCCTTCCAAGTATTTAATTAAACCAAATAGTGCATGATAAATACACACAGGTGTAAAGGGTAACAAGCAAAATGGATAACTGCTGGTTTCTTTTGTCATTTGCATCTTATTGCTAATAAGGAGCAATTAAAAACCAAGAATGCAGCTGTTTAAGACTTAAATAAGCAATAAGGGTTCAAAATCTTAACGAGGGAGATAACTAAAATGAAGCAGAAGTGTTTCTAGAGCAATTAGTGCTTCTTATTAAGCAATTGGGTTGGAACAAAAGCCTGCAGCCACTGCGGCCCTCCAGGAATGACTTTGCACATCCCTGCTGTAAACAGAGAAACATTTTTATAAGACTGTTTTCTACCCTTCACAGAAAGTGACACTTTCTTTCTTGATATTATGAATGGTTATTTTGAATATCTTTGAATTCTGATATCCTAACTTGATACATAAAGGTTGTGAAAAACATTAAATCCAGGAAAGAAAAAATATTTTTCAATAAAGATAGTCATTGGTGTTTGCTATAGTTGTCTTTTCACAAGGGCTATCAAGAGAAGGAGAAGTGGTGTGTTGTTTCTTAAAGGAGATTATTCAAGTATTCACATGCAATCAAGTCTAAATTTGATTTCTTTTTTTATATAAAGTATTTTATGCAGTGGACTGGCACCATGTATACAGCTGGTTCAGTGTGTTGTAAACAAAGGTCTGTCACTTTTTCACTTAATAAAGAGTGTGATTCCTGTCAGTAAGTGTGGTGGGTATAGTGTGAAGAAAAATAAAGTGCTGACCTAAAATGTCACAACACTAATGTTACTTACTTTTGTTCTGCTAGAGTTCCACTTTGGAATGACTGTATCCTAAAACATAAAGACGATTTTTTTTGTAAACAGATTTATATTTTTAATTAGGTCCATGTCTAAAATATATTCTCTTTTGGTAAATAATTTTAGTGGTCTTAAATTTGGTTTATTTTTATTGAGTACAATTAAATATTCAGTGTTTAGCTAGGTGGTTTCAAAACAGGTGACAGATCTCAAGTGATTTTAGTGACAGAGAGGAAAGTACTTTCCATTTATTTTTAAAAACTGAAGCCATCAAACTTTGGAACAGTTTTGCAAATTTAATAGTAGAATTTAAAAATTCAAGATGCTACACTATTTTAAATTGGAATTGTACAATTGGTCTGAAGATCCAGTATGGGGACACTTTGGTATCAGATAAATGCCATGATGCTCACTTGCCAGACATCACAAAGCATCCATTTCCTCATTAATACTTGCACTCTGGAAGACTTGGCTCTGAAATAGTTTGTCTTAGGTTTAAAACAAGTTTTGATACATAATATTTTAAAAACCTATTAAGTAACTTTTCTGTTTTGTTGAAAAATATAGGAAGTTCTCTTTTAGAAGTATTAATTACATAATAACTTGTCGTTTAGTATTTGCAGTCCAGAGAATTTATCAGATAAATAGACAAACTTTCACTTCCTTTATATGGATTTATGTTGGACTTCCTGGTGGCACAATAGTATCTTGGCACAATATTCAGTTCTCGCCATTTCCAAGACACCTTGACTTGGTGTTCTGTTCTGCATAATGTTGCTGTTTGCTTTTAAATGAGTTGGCAAGCAGTAATGAGGCTGTATTCACAAAATGATCATGAAATCATGAAAATTATGATAAAGTCTTATAGTACTACTATGGAATAATTATGCAGTATCCCTGTAAGCAATGAATCAAGTATGTGCTTTTAAATTAAAAAAAAAAGCAGAATAATTCATATTTTGTATTAAGCAACAAAACTAAGATTTCTTCTGTTTAACTTGAAAATGTATTAAAAGTGTTCTACTTGTCCTTGGGTACAAATTTCCAGTGAATGTCACCCAGCAGGGATCCTTTGAGTGTTTCTACTTTTATGTGGGGAACTGTCAGAATAGAGTATTCAGTACCCTGACCAGTGTAATGCTTCAGGGCAAGCCCTTTCTCCGAAATCCAAATATCAAGCAGGAATGACGTGGATTCTGCCTCATAATTACACTTTTCCAGGTGAAAACAATATCTCCCCTTTTATAAAAAAACATATACAGTACAAGAAAATTTAAAGCAAGCTTCTGTTTTATATCTGAATTACTTCTCTATGCATCTTTAATTACTTAGAATTAAATCAACAGTTCTTGATTTATGGGATAATCCTCTTAGTTTCTTTGTGGATTTAGCTTTGTGATGCTTTAAGGTCTGACTTGCCCTAATAGTGTATTTATTTATTTAAGTAAAAGTAATTTAGTTACTAGTACAGTGCTGTAAGATTGCTTGCCATCTCCTAGTTCTAGTTTTTCCATCCATTTCCATCCATTAAATGAAAATAATTAAATTAATTTGCAGTCTCACTGGCTGCTGTTTTGCCCTACCTTCTCTTCACCATTAGATAATGTGTTGATAAAGACAAAAAATGTACAAATGTAAGGACCACTACATGGTGTGTTAGTTAAAACACTGATTAAGTTTTAGTTGCAAATATACTGATTAAATAAAAATTATTCAATAAGATCATAAGCACCCATCTACCACTCCTTATGTCAGTCTACCAATAAAGCAGTCTTCTCTCCAAAGCAAAATTCAATCAATCTGGTTATATTTCATTTGAAAGCTATTTATATATCAATATATGTTTATTGTGTCATTGTTGTTCATTGTTGATTTTTTTTAGCCAGTCAATGTAAATTAGGTAATTGGTGGCAGTTTTGCTTTTCATTTAGATCCTAGGCTGGTGGCTTTTGTAAAGTCCAAGATGTCTTCAGCCTCTTTGACAAACACAGATTTAGAAATGAGTAGACCGGATAAGCAAAGATCAGAGAATGAAGAAATTATGGAATTGGAGACAACGGCAGAAATGGAGGATGAAAGCAGTGACCGAGACTTATGTCCTCCAATAACAGGTGAGGATTAATGGCATGATAGGGTATCTTCTCTACCCTTTTGGTAATTTTATACCTTTCTGGGGTAGAAGCTGAGAGATTTAGCCAGTGGGTGCAGAGCTCTGTTGCTTGCAATATTCCTTGTGTTTTCTCTAACATAGTCTTGCTCACTTGCAATATTTATTCAGCTTCTAATCTATTGCAGAAATGAGCTTTATACAAGGTTGTTTTTTGAAAGCAGGGATGACAGTTATACTAATCTATTTAATCTAAAAAGTTTATAAAACCTGGAAAATAAGGGTGTTCTAAAACTTTTGACCAGTACCGTAAGTTATTGGATGTGTGAATTTTATATCTATTTTAAACTGTTGATATTTCATGGAAAAAGAAAATTAAAAGAAAATTTCAGTGATCTGACTAAGAAATAATAAACTAACAACTGTGATGCAGATATTTTGCATATGAGCTGCTGAGATTTTAAAATTAAAACACGAGCCACTTTCAAGTAAAGTACAGTGAAACCTCGGTTCACGACCATAATTCGTTCCAAAACTCTGGTCGTAACCCGATTTGGTCATGAACCGAAGTAATTTCCCCCATAGGATTGTATGTAAATACAATTAATCCGTTCCAGACCGTACGAACTGTATGTAAATATATATATTTTTTAAGTTGTTAAGCACAAATATAGTTAATAATACCATAGAATGCACAGCGTAATAGTAAACTAAATGTAAAAACGTTGAATAACACTGAGAAAACCTTGAACAACAGAGAAAACTAACACTGTAATAGTTCGTGCTATAGCGCTACGAACTGATCGCTAAAAACACTTTTTTTAATGAGTTTTAAGCACAGGGAAAAAAAATGAACATTTGAAAAATCCGTAATTTAATAAACCACCAAGAAAAGTAACATTGCAACAATGCACGCTACGAACCAATCGCTGTAAACAAAAGTGAAAACAAAAACAAGCCCAGTGCATTCTTTAACTGCCTTCCTACCTTAAGCATCCAGCCCTCTCTCTCTCTCTCGCTCTCTCTCTCTCGTGTGTATGTCTCTCTCTCGCGCGCCTGTGTATGTGTCTCTCTCTCACGTGCCTGTGTGTGTGTATCTCTCTCTTGTGTGTGCGTGTGTATCTCTCTCTCGTGTGTGCGTGTGTCTCTCTCTCACGCGCCTGTGTGTGTGTGTCTCTCGCAAGCCTGTGTGTGTGTGTCTCTCGCAAGCCTGTGTGTGTGTGTCTCTCTCTCTCGCGCGCCTGTGTGTGTGTGTGTGTGTGTCCCGCTCTTTCTCACTTGCTCGCTTGCTGCACAGGAAATGCACAGGGAGAGACTGAACATGTACAAACCGGTGGTAACTGGCTTTATCGTTGTCACAGGTGGCTGGGTGCGGTCAGCAATCAGCCGCCTATTTAAGGAGCCGCCTCCCTGCAATCAAGGCTGGAGTCGGGTGAGGAGGAAGACGAGGTCGGTGCAGAGGAGGCGAGGAGAGGCCTGACGTGAGAGACAGAGAGAAAGAGAAGAGGCTAGTGAGAGCCTGGACATTGGGAGACTGTGGGGCTTGGTGGCGGTGCACTTAGTGACTGTAAATAGTAATTGGGTATAATAAACGTGGTGATGAGTGGAAACGTGTCCTCCTGTGTGTGTCCAGGCTGTCCTATTTCACATCGTATACCGAGTGTGTGGTTGTGAACAGATGCAAAAGTTTGGTGAACTTTTTGGTCGTAAACCGATTTGTTTGTGTTCCGAGACGTTCATGAACTGAGGTTCCACTGTATATAGTTTGCCTGGATTGCATCTTCTTGAACTCGGATCATTAATTATCATGAAATTGAGGCAACAACAAAATTGGTACAAACAGTGCTTTCAGCATTTTTTTTTTTTTCAAGAAACAAATCACGTAATAAATAAATAATACATGATAAAAACAAGTGCTCTTCTGTGTAGGAAAAATCAATACATAAATTGAAATCATGAATAGAACCCAGTCTATCGCCGAGCCTAGTGTGTCTCTCTCACCTGTCTCATCTGCACACCCTCCTTGGCTCTTTGTAGCAGATCAGAGATGCCGGCATGTTCAGTCAACCATTAAGTGCCTTGCATCACAGCCACCTCAGTCAGTATTAGCTGGGATGCTCAAAGCCCAGCTCCAACATCCAACCACCATCCTTTGGCATATTTGGTATGACCTTTGAAGCCATTAGCCGCTCTTGGTTTGTGGCATGCAATTATTAGCAACTTGCCCCTAGAGCAATGTTTCTCTGTCTTCTCTTGGAGCCACCTCCTGACTGCCATGCCTCTCTGTCCACTTCTCCAGGTAACACTCTCTAGTTCTTTCTGACTTTTTTTTTTTTTGCTCTTGATCTCACCCTACCTCCCAGTCTGTCCTACACAGACTTTTATACCTGCTTGGGTGCAGGTGATCTACTTTATGACCTATGGAGTGTCAATGAGGAAACCGACAGAGATGATTGCATTCACATTTGAATTTGCCATCAGTTGATTTCCCCATTAAGCGTCCCAGGGCCACATGGCATTGGACTCACACCTACACTCACAAGCCTAAGCTGCACTGTTTTCATTGAAAAACTTGGACTGCCACAGACCCCTAACTCACTGCAACACATATATCCCCAAAATGTGTCACTAAAAAATTGGGGTAATTTAGAAGATTCTGTGAGGTCTATATTTTAGCAGTCATCATTGAAAAAGGGATTTCCTATTGGTGTCTTTATATACAGAAGTCATATGGCCTAGAGCTGTACCTCATTGGCATTTACACAGAGCTCGACGTGATGCCTGTGAATAAAATATCCCATGGAAGTTAGTAAACCACACTGTAAAATGAACCAGGCAAGGAACAGAACAGAGAAGCATAAACTATACAAATATTTTATTAATTTTCAAAAGTGAAGCCTAGTTCGAAATAGACTCCAATGCTGCTATTACTTCGGAATGGTAGCAATTTGCAGAATTAGAGGCTTGATGCTAAAATCTCTTTTGCTTAATAGTTTCAACAACTGTTGCATGTTTTGAGACTTTTTCATTATCACGAAGGAACTCTTCATTTTCCAACATTTTAGGACAATTTTAGCCTAAAAGCTAAAGTTTTAGTACTGGCTTGTTCGTTTTACTGCAAATCATTTTGGTCAGTGTTTTCCTAAACATTTCTGAGTTTCGGGATTTCATTTCATCCTATTTATTATCAGATGTTAATTACTTTCTATAAAGAGACTACATTTTTACAGTTTTCAGTATTTAATATGAAAGTATGGCAATTTACTAACTGTCTTTGTGTTACTTGACTGTGGAATTTAAACAACAGTTTTGTGCTGTATTTAAAGGGAATAATTTGTTTTCTGTATATTTTTTAGATTTGATACTTCTGTTTTTTCACATCGTCTATAATACAACAGCCAGTACATATTATCATTTTCACTTGTATTTCTTGTATTTTCAGTTGTAAATGATAAGTATTTAAATTAATTATAGAAATAACAACAAATGAATTCTTAAAGTTTAAACACAATTAATACGTAAAACAAAAAGCCATGCTAAATGGAATATTTCTTAAACTCAATCCTGGAATTGCTTCTAAACAGTTTTCTGTATGAAGTATAAGTCAAGAGACATAAGGAAGAACTGTTCATGCCCTTTTATTTACTGCCAGTAACGGCACACTGCACGATAATGTGCAGTCAATACACTTGACTTGAGCATTCATAGTTTTCATACATTTTCTCTGTATGTTTATCATTCATTTGCTCAGAGGTTGATGCGCTTGCTGCTTCCTGAGCAGCTCTTCTTTTCTCCACCCTAGCGGCTCGCTTCTTCTCTTCTTTTGTTGGCATATTTTCGCGTTAAAACTGACTTGTGTTTCAATTACTTAGTACATTTTATTTAATTTTTCACTTAAGCTGGCACTTAAGTCTTCAATCTGCCGCAAGAATGATTTAAGATATGAAGAGGTAGGGTAAGTGACGGGGAAGGTGGTAGGGAGGAGAATGGTGCCCTGCTGAGAGTTGATTCTTCAATAAAATAAAATAAGAATAAAAAGAGGAATAACCTTGGAGGTCAGTCATCACCCCAAAAGCAGATAGTAGACATCACGTAGTATATGTGTACCAAATTTCAGATCAGTAGGTTAAATGGTTTATGAGCTACAGGTGATTTAAAATCCTGGACAGACAAACGAACAGCCTCAGTAGCGTATTATATATAAAGATATATGTATGTACTAATCAGTAGGTGGTTGCTTCGGTAATAGACAAGGATAAAGCAAAAAGAGTTTAAAATTTAAGTAACATTAGGGATACTGAATCCATGAATGAAATCTAAAAACCTTTGATAAATTACATTGACAAGTAAAAAAAAGAGACTAAGAATGTATAGGATCAATAAATATGAAAACTGTAACATATTTAATTTCATCCAATTTCCACCTGTAATCAATTATTTGGTTAAAATGAAAAACTTAAGGCAAAGTGGTACTCAAGGACCAAGTTTGAGAAACACTGATCTAAGTAGATTTATGGGCTTCACTCTACTTATTTTATCTTCTGCCGTTTTTGAGCAAAATCGATAGCTATTTCCTAAGAGACTGAGAAATGTCTCCATCAAATTGATTGGTTTCATGGGAGAACTGCTTAGGTTAGAAAAAAAAAAAACCTGTACGTCTCATTCTGGGAATCTCTGTTTGCTTCCTATCAATTTTAATTAGTATAATTAATTTTCATTCCCTTATCTACTTAGTAAGACCTGTTCTGCAGAAGGTCCACTTTAAAATCTCCAGAGTAACATCTTTATCACAGTAACTTTAGTTCTAAAAAGACACACTGTATGACGTTGTTACTTACCTCTTGGATATTTGTGCTGGTTAGATAATACCTCTAGAAGACGAAGCAGCAAACATTAACATAGAAATGGTTGTAAAAATTCTGTTTTGTTTTTAAGTTGACGAGTTGCCTGTAAAACCCAAAGAAGGTTGGGTTCACATGGACAAATTAGAACCAGAAAAACTTGAATGGCTCAGGGACCTCCCTCCATCACGAAAAAAGGGGACAAAGAAGGTAATATGAAAATGTTAGTAATTGGTTTATCATTGATTAGAAATTACATGTAGATGAGTAAAAAATTTAAATAATGTAATGTTTTTTATGGAGAAAAAAGTAACAAAAATCTTGATACATTAGGCATCACTGTGGACTAATATTACATAAAACCTGAAAGGACTAAATTTCTGCCTTAACAAATTCAGGGCCAGTCTACAGTTCTAGAGCTCAATTCTGTTTCAAAGTATTCCCACTGTGTAGGAGCAAATTTTCTGGAAGAGGTTTACCAATATATAAGCCAAAATATGCATGTTTGGGTCATTCAGTTTGATATCTGAGAGGGGCATTTTTTTTCATTGATGTCTTGATATTGTTTGCTGTTTATCAGTTCTGGTCTTGATGAGACTCCTTACACCAGTAATTTTGTTGCCTTCATTCGCCCTAAAAACATGAGATTAAGGTGAAAGATACATCCTATGGATGTGCTAGGACGCATCATCAGAGATGGTCCCAGAACTGAGCTGGCACTAGTTGATTTCACCACCTCCTGCACCTCCTTTTGGCTTGACTCTCTTATGTCAAAGCTGACTTCTCTGGCTATTAGATCAATGAGGGCTCTCTGGTATTCCAAATCCTGGTCTCTCATAGGACCGTGCAGGGTGGCATGGAGGAACTGGTCTACTTACTCCTTGGAACATGAGAGACATCCAGTGCACTTGCTGCCAAGCAACACCCTTGTGAAACCAAAGGGTTAGCTATAAAAGCTGCCCATTTCCTGGCTCTCTCCCCGCCTTTTCGCCTGTGCCATTCTGCTCTACGCAGCATCTTGAGCTTCCTCCTTAGAATGTTCTGGAGCTCTGTCAGTGGTGGTTTCTCCTCTTCTTCTGCACTCTTATACTGCTTTGTGAGGATCCAGATTTATTGTTGCACCTGGAGTATCCTTCCTGTTCTTTGATTCATGATGTAGGGTGCTTTGCTGGTCTTCTACTTCTCCAAGCCAAATGTGCTCTGCTCCTTAGCTCACAATAATCGTAGACATGGCTTGCAGGTGGCTGTCAGCATCCCCCTTCCACATGTTTCCAATTATCTGGGCAGCATCCTCCCCAAACTGGTGCCACTCTCTCTTCTTGCTGGCTGGGTGCCATTTTACCCACGCCTTTTGGACTATTTTGCCCGGTGATGGAGCTTCAGATGCTTGGAGGTGCTGGACTGGTGTGTGATTTCGGGTCGGGCTCTTCCCTTGTCTCACCAAAGTCCGACCATGGGTGCTGCACTGTAGGCTCCAGCACCAAGTACTTCATCTTGGCCTGATGTATTATAAGTGCACGCTGGTTCTTGCAGGCCTTGCCACAGATGCATCTTGTAATTGTACTTCCATTTGTGTTTGTCGTTATCCTTGGGGACCATTCTTGCAGGGTTCTAATTCTTCCTACCTCTTGGGCTCCCCTCGGGGTATGTACGTAAATGTGGTTCCATAGCTTGTTGCAGGTTCTTCCTCTCGAAAGATGCGGCTCAGGCTGCTAACTCTCCCTGCCCCTGTTTCTGTCTTTCCGAGCTGTCAACTGCCTTTCCAGTAGTTGCCAATCTGTCCTTAGTTGTCAACCAGACTGTTCCTGGTAGTCACTGGTGTCTTGGGAAATAATTACCTGCATAGTGGTCAACATCAGCTAAGAATCTGTTTGCATGTCATCCTAATCAGGCAAGGGTATCCTTTACAGGACACATGCTTACTTGATTTTCCCACCATTCACCTACCAACCCTTACGATGCATGTTTCACATATTTACTTTGAAAATAATATAGAGTACATTTTCATCTTAAGTTTATAAGCAGTTGAAAGATTAGCCCTTTTGAAAGAGAAGCTTTATGAAGAAAGTTTTATGGTATTATTCATCACTTGTGGAATCCCACTCTGTGTTTATAGGCAATGCAGGCTCGTTTTGATTTCTCTGGATCATTGATCCCACCAACTGCTGACCTGCCAACACATCTTGGACTGCACCACCATGGAGAAGAGCCAGAGGTCAGAGAACATTTTCACCCATACTTCCTTACTAAAATTATTTTTATTTCATAAAATGCATGCATTATTTTTGATTTGATGATGATCTGTCTTTGGGGAGTACAATATCTTGTAAACTGAAAAAAAAAGTCTGAAAAATTAATGTTTATGAAACAACAGTAGATCAGTATAGAGAGGGAACACCATTAGCTATGTGTGTTTTATGCATATTTTTTTATCTAAAAGAGATGCTTTCAGTTTCTTGAGAGCTGAGCATTCAGGTCTTATTGCAACTCACAACTGGCAAGTGCAATCTGCTGTTTTATGTTTCTTTTATGATCAAATTTGGACAATGTTGCTTGTTCTGAATAGCATACGTTGTTTTATTTGCATAGCTGTTCACATGCAAGATTATTCTGATTAGTGTTTTTACTTTTTTAAATACAGGACCCTAATTAAGGAAAAGTAGATGTGCAAAGGGTGACCCAAAGTACTTATATACTGTACCTCTGGTGTTTACAGAGTGCTTATATATAAGTTAGCTCATATGAACTAATAAAGGATTTACTACTCAGAAAAATTAAAAAACAGTCACTTTTTAAATTCAGTTGCAGTCTATTAATTTAGAGTATAATGTGTATGCTGAAAGACAGCTGTTGGGTCATTGTGCAGATACAGTGACCACATGATCTGAATAAATCCCAGATAATCCTCATGCAATTAGCAGAAAAGAGTTTTAGCATCCCTGGGTTATAATCTAGTTTATTTTAAACCTTTAAACCATTCTGTTTCACATACCGTCTTTGAAATTTGTTGGACATGACAACCAGTTTTTGTTTTAAAGCAGTATCCATTTTTCAGTATCCAAAATGTACAAAAGAAGACAATTTATACATTAGTACCATCTTTGTTATTACATGTGACTTTTATTTGATTGTATTATTAACAAACTTAAATTCTTGGTAAAGCTTTATTGTAATGTTAGCTATCATAACAGAATCGGTAATACTGTACTCCAATGCATTGTACTACACCTTTATTTTAATTAATCAATCTGTTTTCAAAACACATTTTAAAACGAACACTATAAATAAACTTTTCTGCAGAGAAATTAAGATTAATGTGTGAATTAAGTAGAGATTGAGAAAGTTTTTTCTGAGTGAGAGAGTAGGTTACTCAATGAAGCATGCTTTCTATTCACAGAGTAAACTTCTGATCCATACACACTAAATCTTTTCACTGTCCTTCTCCTTGTAGCTTGCTGGCTATTCACTGCAGGAGCTCTTCCACCTTTCTCGCAGTAAGGTGACTCAACAGCGCACACTGGCTTTTACCACTCTGGCACGTGTCTTGCATAAGGTAAGAGTTACAAACATTTCACGTTTTGCACTATTTATTTGTTTACCCATTTCTTAAAACATTTTCACTGTTAGTTTCATAACCTTGAACATCTGTCCAGTTTGATTGTGAGTGTGATGCATTTTTGTTAAGCAGCATAGCTGGTTAAATAACACAAAAAGCAAACTCATGTAGGACCCTGCAGCTGTGATTTTTGTTTATCACGTCTCTTAATTTTTTTTTATTCATCTTGTTTTAGGTACATCTGGGAGAATTAGCATCTATGGTGAAGGGCAGAATTATATCCACTCTTCTGGATGCTGGCCTTTTGTTCCTGCTTCGCTTTGCTTTGGATGACAATGTGGAAGTTGTAATCGCAGGTGCAGTTCGAGCTCTTTGGGCACTGCTGGTTGTCCCTAATGATGAGGTATAGTTGAAAACTATCATGAGCTTCTTGGGTTGAGGATTATTTATAGTGCCCTCTCCTTTTTCCTTTTATGTTACTAAATCCATAATAGTAGGAGATAAATTATTCATTCATTGATTCATTTTCCACCTCTTACCCGAAGCAAGGTTGCGGGGTCAACAGTCTTAACAGTGAGGACCATGTATCCTTTTCCGCAGAAACACTTGCCAACTCATACTGTGGGATCCGAAGGTGTTCTCAGGCCATCTGGGAGATATAATCCTCCCAGTGAGTCCTTGGTCTTTCCTGGGGTCTTCTCCCAGATGGTTGTGCTTGTAAAACTTACACAAGGGAGGCATTCAGAAGGCATCCATATCAGATGCCCAAACCACCGCAACTGGCTCCTTTCAAAGCTGAAGGTCTTCTCCAAGCCCGTGCTTCTCACCCTATCTCTAAGGGGAGTCCAGCCACCCTGCAGAGAGTTTATTTTGGCTGCTCGCACCTGTAATCTCATTCTTTCAGTTATTACCCAAAGCTCATGACCGTACTGTAGGTGAAAGTAGGGATGTAGATCGACTGGTAAATCGGGAGCTTTGTCTTCTGACTCAGCTCCTTCTTCACCATTGAAAATCTGTATAGCGACTGCATAACTGTGCTTACCACCCCAATCCGTCTGTTGATCTTACCATCACTTTTCCCCTCACTCGTGAACAAGACCCCAAGGTACTTAAATTCTCCATCATTACTCACGTGGGTGTTGAAGTCTCCCAGCAGAACTATGGAGTCACCAGCTGGGACCCTTTCCAGGATCTATTCCAGTCACTCCAAGAAGTTCTGGTACTCCGAACTGCCATTTGGTACATAGGTATATTCTAGGATGACTCAAGGTGATTGTTGTAGAAGAAGAGGAAGGAGGTGTGGAAAAAATAGGAGTATGGCTGTTGAGCATGTGTTGTAACTGGGGCAGCATCATTCCAATACGTGAATTATTAGTAGATGTCATTATGTGAACGGTAGTCTGCAGTTAGCAAATGTAAAATTTTCTTTGTAAAAAGAGTGCAAGAGGGCTGTGTAATGCTGATGCAAGAAGGATAAATTTACATACTGGCAATAATGGCATTTTAAACAAAGTAGGAAAGTTCTGTTAGGTGACATGTTCAGTACAGACACAGGTGTGGACATAGCATCAAAACTAAGGGGAGGAGGTGCATATAAGAAATTTTAAAAGCTTATAAAAGCAATCGATGGTGTTGTATTAGGTATGGGAGTGAGGTGTGGCTGATGAAGGTGAAACATGAAGCAAAATTGGAAAGAATAGAGACCACCATAGATGTATGGAGCGCCACAGAGCGAGACAAAGATGAATGCTAAATTGAGATATAGGCTGGGTGTTGAGGTGATATGTGATTTGCTGAGGAGAAAGGTGGATCAGGCATGTGGAGTAAAATACAAAGGATGATTGGATAAAGAGGCACGCCAAGGTGGAGGAATGAAGTGCAGAGAGAGACTGAAAAAGACATGGTTACAGGTGGCGGCGGATAAAATGAGAATGTTATTTCATGCTTCAAATGATGCCCAAGACCATGGAGACTGGAGAAAAAAAAACATTTAGAAGGCAATGTAACTGGCCATTAAACTGGTGAAGATATATCTGTCCTTCATATTCATTTCTGGAGGTCAAAGGCTCAGTTTACAGTTATACATATACAGAAGACCATGTTTTTGTCTGTGTGTAGCCCACGTGCATCAACACACACACAAAAAAAAATCTTGGAAAACACCATACAATATATATTTGTATGTGCTATTTGGGATGTGTCAGTTATAGTTAGGTCCATAAATATTTGGACAGAGACAACTTTTTACTAATTTTGGTTCTGTACATTACCACAATGAATTTTAAATGAAACAACTCAGATGCAGTTGAAGTGCAGACTTTCAGCTTTAATTCAGTGGGTGAACAAAACGATTGCATAAAAATGTGAGGCAACTAAAGCATTTTTTTAACACAATCCCTTCATTTCAGGGGCTCAAAAGTAATTGGACAAATTAAATAACTGGAAATAAAATGTTCACTTCTAATACTTGGTTGAAAACTTTTTCCTGGCAATGACAGCCTGAACTCTTGAACTCATGGACATCACCAGATGCTGGGTTTCCTCCTTTTTAATGCTCTGCCAGGCCTTTACTGCAGCGGCTTTCAGTTGCTGTTTGTTTGTGGGCCTTTCTGTCTGAAGTTTAGTCTTCAACAAGTGAAATGCATGCTCAGTTGGGTTAAGATCAGGTGACTGACTTGGCCATTCAAGAATTTTCCACTTCTTTGCTTTAATAAACTCCTGGGTTGCTTTGGCTGTATGTTTTGGGTCATTGTCCATCTGTATCATGAAATGCCGTCCAATTAATTTGACTGCATTTAGCTAGATTTGAGCAGACAGTATGTCTCTGAACACCTCAGAATTCATTCAGCTGCTTCTGTCCTGTGTCGCATCATCAATAAACACTAGTGTCCCAGTGCCACTGGCAGCCATGCACGCCCAAGCCATCACACTGCCTCCACCGTGTTTTACAGATGATGTGGTATGCTTCGGATAATGAGGTGTTCCACGCCACACTCCATACTTTTTTCTTGCCATCATTCTGGTAGAGATTGATCTTGGTTTCATCTGTCCAAAGAATGTTTTTCCAGAACTGTGCTGGCTTTTTTAGATGTTCTTTAGCAAAGTCCAATTTAGCCTTTCTATTCTTGAGGC
The DNA here is from genome assembly GCF_900747795.2 of Erpetoichthys calabaricus. Classification (NCBI taxonomy): domain Eukaryota; kingdom Metazoa; phylum Chordata; class Cladistia; order Polypteriformes; family Polypteridae; genus Erpetoichthys; species Erpetoichthys calabaricus. The sequence goes on along the minus strand of NC_041409.2, from coordinate 71,444,020 downwards.
TTATGAGTGGCTTGCACCTTGCAGTGCACCCTCTGTATTTACTTTCATGCAGTCTTCTCTTTATGGTAGACTTGGATATCGATACGCCTACCCCGTGGAGAGTGTTGTTCACTTGGTTGGCTGTTGTGAAGGGGTTTCTCTTCACCATGGAAATGATTCTGCGATCATCTACCACTGTTGTCTTCCATGGACGTCCAGGTCTTTTTGCGTTGCTGAGTTCACCAGTGCTCACTTTCCTTCTCAGGATGTACCAAACTGTAGATTTTGCCACTCGTAATATTGTAGCAATTTCTTGGATGGGTTTTTTCTGTTTTCGCAGCTTAAGGATGGCTTCTTTCACCTGCATGGAGAGCTCCTTTGACCGCATGTTGTCTGTTCACAGCAAAATCTTCCACATGCAAGCACCACACCTCAAATCAACTCCAGGCCTTTTATCTGCTTAATTGATAATGACATAACTTTTTTTTTTTTAACGGACTTGCCCACACCTTCCCATGAAATAGCCTTTGAGTCAATTGTCCAATTACTTTTGAGCCCCTGAAATGAAGGGATTGTGTTAAAAAAAATGCTTTAGTTGCCTCACATTTTTATGCAATCGTTTTGTTCACCCCACTGAATTAAAGCTGAAAGTCTGCACTTCAACAGCATCTGAGTTGTTTTATTTAAAATTCATTGTGGTAATGTACAGAACCAAAATTAGAAAAAAGTTGTCTCTGTCCACATATTTATGGACCTAACTGTATGTTAAAAGTACAATTCTCAGAAAAAAACAACACATTGGAGTTATTTTCTGTCACTTGAGGTGCAGGCATTTTATTGAGCTATGTGGGGTGTGCGATGGTGTAGGTGTTTGGCTACCCTGCATATTTTATTTTGGCTCTCAGATATGGCTACACTGGAGGTTGCCCAGCAGTGAAACCACACATCTCTATGTGCACTAGTGCTGTCATTGACGTGATACAAAATAGTAAAATACACATTAACAGAGAATATGCACATAAATGTATCCACTGCTTCGGAGCATGCATGTGCTCAGGCTGATAAACTGAAAACAGGAAAAGGCAGCTGTTGCAGTATGGCAAGAGATGGGTTTTCTGTGCTATGAGGTCTCCTGGTAAAAAAAAAAAAAAAAAAAAAAAAAATGCAGCGTGCCACATTTTTTAAATATACTGTGCCTCTCCTCAATGGTATGAATGTGTATCTTAGAATAAAATGTATTTTACTGTTGCTGAAATACCACAGGCAACTGCGAAAGTTTAAAGTTTTAGCTTTAAAGGGTTTGAGTCATTGCCCATACCACATAAATAAATATATTAATACTGTTCCTCTGTTAGTTGCTTCTTTGTCTGTATTCATGTGAATTAAAATTCATAGCTTTTAGTTAGATGGAAACACTTTGTTTTGTCCTTTTGATCTAGTCATGGGTTTTTTCTTTGATAGCTGTTTCACTCATCAGAAATGGCTTGATATGCCACTTAAAAGTCTGGTTGTTCCTTTTCTGTTCTACAACTGACTTCTTCCTTGGAGCCTTTATTCTGTTTTGCTGACATCCAACCCTAGCAAAATTATTACACTCTGAGCCTGACATTCATGTTTTCTGTTGGTTCCACTTAATTTTTTTCCTTGATGTAGCAATACCTTAGGTGGTTGATTGTCCCAGTCTTTTGCAGTCTCTGTGTGTTTAAGTTCCTTTGCATGTCTTTTTAGTGTATTCTCTAACATGATTTAAAGTTATTTCCTTCTTATTTAAGAAAAGCCTTCTGTTAAAGATCACCATTTTTGTTCTATAATAAACAGCAGGGTAAGGTTTAACTTGATTACAATGGAACAATTTTACAGTTTTCTATATAACTTTTATTTTTACTTATAAACTCTTTTAGGAATGTCTTGACCGAACATTCTCTTGGCTTCATGGGATGTTCACATTTCCCTTATTGCCAATGGAAGAGTCTGATGATGAGGAGGAGGATGAGGTAGATGAAAATGGCAAAAAGGAGACAGTGGAGGAAAAGGAGGCTAGAAAGCAAGATCATGAGGTGGCCCAAGCTGATATCATCAAGGTGATGCTGCCAGATTTACATGCTTTTCACTTTAATCTTTTCTTGTTTATGCCTTAACTGCAATTTTATAATGATTGCTTTCTTTTGACTTCTTCTGATTTTCAATTTACTAGGGCCTTTTGAAAATGAAGTTGCTGCATAGGCTGAGGTATATTTTAGAAGTTTTCCGCCCGGGCCCCAGAGTGGTTCAGGACATGCTGGAAATCTTAATTAGGATCTGTCGCCATTCAGCTGCTGCTGCTAGCCAGGTATGACTTAATTGTATGAGTAACTTTTTAACTTTTTTTCTGAAAGTAAATTCCAGCAATTGCTGTATCATTACTTATACTTGTCATATCCTTGTTTGAGTGATGATCACCTATTTACAGCTTTTCCAAATCTGTTTTTTTTTCCTAAGCCGATTTCACATGTTGAATTCATCCATCCATCCATTATCCAACCCTCTATATCCTAACTACAGGGTCACGGGGGTCTGCTGGAGCCAATCCCAGCCAACACAGGGCACAAGGCAGGAAACAAACCCCGGGCAGGGCGCCAGCCCACCGCAATGTTGAATCCATAAAATTCCAAATTCTTGAGTAAAGCTACGCAGACATTATTAATACAGCCTTATTCACACTTTCAGGACTATCATTACTTTCTCGAGTAGAAAGATTTTGCATACTTTGGTCTCAGATAAAAGATCAAAGTCTCTGGAAGGTTCATGAGTGGTATATAGCAACTAATGCTGCAGTTGTTTTTGCCTGAAAGAAATTAGCTGATTAGCAACAGAGCTGAGGTGGTATTTTTATTGTATTACTACTGTTTTTGCATATGTTTTCTGTATTTTACTTGAACTGCACATATGCAACATAGACATAATCAAATCTATTGATTTAAAGTTGAGAAGTAGCAAAACCATGTAGCGGGGCCACATAGTGTTAAATGTCAGTACTGAGTGCGTCTCGTTTCATTGTCCCGTTTACTGTTTATGTGCATCAGTTAATGCCGTCCCCGAAAAACGGGGACGGATGATGGAAGGAGACCACAGCCGCCAACCTGGAAAACACCTGTTTACAATCAATCAATCCCAGCCGTCACAGGACTATATAAGCCATCAGCAGGAGAAGGAAAGGGAGGAGAGAAGGAGATTTTGTTTCAACATTACGACCACGAGCAACCTGTACCTGTTTTCCATATTGCGCTTATCCATCCAGTTTGTTTTCCATCTGCCGGATTTATTTCAAGGACCTCACCACGAGATACCCCGGGGTAGGACTTAATCATCCACCACAGACACGAGGATTCACGGTGAGGCTGTTCCATTTTTTTCCGGGGAGAATCAAACAACTCTATCACTAATTCAGTCATCCGCTTTCAGGACATTTTCTTTTTTACCGGACTCACGTACTCATTCATTTTCAGTTTGTCTTTCATTGTCGTTATTCGTGTTGTGTGTTTATTTGTTACAGGGACAAAGGAGGGTTTTTGTTGTGTGTATATATATATATATATTTGGTGGTGTCTTATTATTGCTGGGGTGGAGGGATATATTTATGTTTCTATTTTTCTAAGTCATTTTACTTAATACATATAACCCGTTTTACTTCCCGTCTTTGTGTGCTTATATTTTTCACCGTCGATTGTGGGGAAAAGTTCAAATGGTAAGAAGTACGGCTTGATAGTAGATTATTTCTCAGTAAATTATCCAGGCCACTGGTCTTGGAGGTGTAGCTGCCGGCTGGGTAAAAGGGGTCGGCCGTTACACGTGAAGCACTAAGGATCTGAGTACCTATGATATTACAACTTTTGCTATCTCTGAAAGTTACAGATGCCCATTTTTTCATTGTGTGAACGCCATGTGGACTGTCAGTTGTACTGCTAGTGCACATGGCTTCCTTTATTGATTTGAAATTATTTCCTTTTACAAATGTGGAGACAGCTGTGCACATCATCCACTCAATTGTGGTGAGAACTAGCTTAAAACGTTCCACCATGCCCTATCTGAAGATTATCTCCCTTGTTTCAGAGTCTGTCATATCAAATCAAATTGTTAACCTTGCAAAGCAAACAACTTTCTATGCTTGTTTATAAAAATTGTCTAGCCAATATAGACATAAATGCTTAATTACCAATGTGTCTGAGGAGTAGCTCATGTTTTTTTTCAGTGAGGCCATTGTGATGTTTTGCCTGTTTGACCTCATAATTTTACAACATTTTTCACACATAGGACTGTGTTGGTATATTCCCAGTAAACATACCACTAGGTCCTCTTTTGGGAATTTTTTTGTGATAGTGATTCAATGATTGTTCCCATGTTAGAATTCTGAAAGTGAAGTATATGGAACAAAGGTACAAAGTGGTATTTTCCAAGTATGGTGAATTAAAACATGATCCATTAATGCTCTGCCAGTACTCCTAACATCATGAGAGGGCAAAATAACTTAAAGTAACATAAAGTAACGTTACGTTATTAAACCTGCTTAATCTAATATGGAGACCTAGGCTGCCAGGGTCTATCCCAGCAGTATTGAATGTAAGGTAGGAAGTCAATGGATGCACACAGTTACATTCACCAAGATCAATGTTTAGAATCACCAGTCAGAGATGAAAGGCAGAAAATGAGCAGAAGTCAATCTTTCTTTTTTTCTGAATCAATCCATTCAATCATTTTCTGAAAGCACTTTTGCCATTAGGACTGGAGCCTGTGCCACCATCTTTAGGCTTGAGAGAGGAGCAAATCTTAGATGTCATGCCAGCCTAGAAAACAGCACACACTTAAACATGCATACCCAGACTCAGGTGAATCTGGCTAATTTGAAATCACCAGTTAACCTAATATGCTGTTTTTGGTGTGTGATGTAACTGAATAACCATGAGAATACCCACCTTGCCAATGAAAGCATGTGCAGAATCCACTTAGAAAAGGGCATTAATCAAATCCAGGTCCATTGAGCTGTGAGACAGTAGTACTAAACAATCTAATTAAAAGTATACTTTTCAGTACTTTACTTGTTAAGGTTGTTTTCTGTTTCAGTCAGGTGTTAGCTTTTATTGTCTACAGTAATCCCTCATCTATCACGGGGGTTACGTTCCAGAGCCCCCCGCGATAGGTGAAAATCCGCGAAGTAGCGACCTATATTTATTTTATTATTTATACATATTTAAGGCTTTATAAACCCTTCCCACACTCTTATAAACCTTTCTCACTCTCTTGTTAACCTTTCCCACACTCTTATAAACACTTCCTACACTCTTAAACACCTCAGACCAACACTGCACACTGCACGCAGCGATTAGACCTCAATGTGTCTGCACTCGCTTTGTGAAGGGGGGCAGCTGAACTCACGCTGAGCAGAAATGGACTTTGTGCTGCTTCTGCCAAAATGCCTGCTTGTCGCTCTGCGCGTTCGGAAGGAGGAGGAGGAATGGTGTGTGTGTGTGTGTGTGTGAGGGCTGAACACACGTTCGCTCAAACTCCCCCCTCCCCGGAGGCGCAATACGCTCCTGCCACTTCGCATTGTCAAGGGTGTGGGGAGCTGAATGAACGCTAAGGAGAAGTGGACTTTGTGCTGCTTGTCGCTCTGCGTGTCAATAATTTAAAAGCCTGTACAATCAGGCTTTTAGGTGTACATCACCTATTTTCCTGTCTCACTGTCTTGTCTTGCGTGAAGTTAAAATGTTTTATAATAGTGAGATGTTACTCATATCCTTAGCCCGACATCCACATATCATATGTGTTAACAAAGTGTGTTTTATAAGTTTACATGTGTTTGAAGCATGTGGGATGGGTATTTTAAGGCTTAAACTATAAAAATGTTTATTTATATGGTCTTTCTATATCGCGGATTTTCTCCTGTTGCTGATGGGTCTGGAACATAACTTCCACGATAGGCGGGCAATCACTTGTATTTAAAAACCCGCAAAGTCGTGAATCCGCGAAAAGTGAACCGCGAAGTAGCGAGGGATTACTGTATTTTAATTCAAGTCAAGTCAAGTCAAGTAGAGCTTTATTGTCATCCTAACAATATACTTACAGTAAGTACTCAGTGGGACGAAATATTGTCCTCCAGAGTCAAAAGGTGCAGTACACAAGATATATATATATATGGTGTAGATCTCCTGCAGACTGGGTAGAGAGCTGCCAATGATGCACTCAGCAGTCCGCACAATCCTCTGAAGGGCTTTGTGGTCAGAGACATGGCAGTTTCCATACCAGACTGTAATACAGCTGGTCAGGACGCTCTCTATGGTGCCTCTGTAGAAGGTGGTAAGTATGGGTTTAAGGAGGTGCACCTTCTTCAGTCGTCGCAGGAAGTAAAGACGCTGCTAGGCTCTTTTTGTAAGATAGTTGGTGTTTTTGGTCCAGGACAGGTCCTCTGTGATATGAACACCGAGGAACTTGGTGCTCTTCACTCTCTCTACTGTTACGCCATCAATGTTGAGTGGGAGATGGACAGCCTTTGTCTTCCTGAAGTCAACAATCAACTCTTTTGTCTTTTCAACATTAAGAGACAGATTATTGTCTTTACACCAAAGTGCCAACCGTTCCACCTCTTCTCTGTATGCCGCATCATCGTCGTTCTCAATGAGTCCCACTACTGTAGTGTCATCGGCGAACTTGATAATGTGATTTGTGTCAGAGTTGGAGGTGCAATCATGGGTCAACAGCGTGAAGAGTAGCGGGCTCAGCACACAACCCTGGGGGGCACCTGTGCTCAGTGTGATGGTGTTAGATCTTATATTCCCAATCTGTACTGTTTGAGGTCTTTCAGTGAGAAAGTCCAGAATCCAGTTGCAGGTGGAGGTGTTGATTCAGAGCAGATCCAGTTTACTGATCAGCTGCCTGGGAATGATAGTATTGAATGCTGAGCTGAAATCAATGAACAGCATTCTTACATGTGCATTGCGGTGATTCAGATCTTGGTATCTTTAAGACAATAGGTCACCAAAGTCACTGAAGTTATTGTATCATGCGTTTCCTAAATTCTTGAACACTTTTGTACCCTTTCACTTTAGAAAGTCTGTTCCTTTCAGTTGCTGCTGTCTGCTTTAGGGCAGATTGCAACAAAGGATTAGTAAATAGAATGAGTGGCCATCTGCAAGGCAAGTGAAACTGTTTGTAAAATATCTAACTTCAAAAATAGTCATAATTATCTGGAAAGTGAAAAGTACTAGATGTTATAGATAAGTTGCACATGTAATTAAATTGAAGGCTTCAGGTGACATCATTGGCTATGGAAAAACAAGGGCGCTTCGCTCGCCAACCCCCGGTGTTGGGTAACCTGAAATACATTGATGAATGTATGAGATATATTGAAGTGTAAAGGTGTAGATGACGAACAAAGGAAGTAAAGAACCCATAGCATGGCACATTAGAAAAATCTATTGGAATATTTCTTTATACACAACATTTGTAGTAAAATCGTTGATAGATTGCGTCATCTGGATCTAACACGTAGATCTGTGCATATTTGCGTTCGTGATTTGGCTCAGGGTGCACTGTTCCAATCCGATGTAATATTTGTCCACATACACGAAAGCAGTATGGGCCATTGCCAGCTGGTGGCCTGATATTTACCCCGGTAGATGCAAAAGCAAATGAACTATTGTAGGATTTAATGCAGTCAATAAAGTTTTTACTTTCGGGTACATTGTTAGTTAGAAACAGCCGTAGATATTCAGGATATTCATCTAAAGGAGGCAGTCTAACCTGACCCCTTTGACAACAACGTGTAAACTCATTAGTTGTATTGCCAGTTGTTTGTTCAGGGAAGTTAAGTGAATGACAATGACAGGAAATGATATTCATTAATCCTAATGAATGTTCATTAATAGTGGACGCATTACAGAATGCGTTGTCAGCTAATTGACGGAATTGTTTAGCGGCTGTTTGTCGTTCCTTTCTTTGCCGTCTATCTATTGACTCTGCTGTTTGAGAGGCGCGTTGTAGGCACCTGTGTTCATTAATTGTATTCAGGCGGGCTCGTTTCTGTATGTCCGTTAGTTGAAAAGTTTCGTTTTGGAGCTGGAGCCGTGACCGTGACTCCATTTGTTATCTGTTGTCCACCGTTAATAATATGGATAATTGCACTTACTGTTAATACGGAGCGTTTTCTGTGGTTGTACTGTTAATAATGCATCACTGTAATGTGATTCACATATGCTATATGGTTTGGACGTGTGAGGATGCCGTACGTTTAATACGGAGAGTTCGTTTATTCTCATTACCCGGACCATGCTGTGTAGTGTGGACGTTTAGTTCAGAAGCGCGTTGTAGACGCCTGCGCCTTTCGTACTTTCTCGCGCCTTCTGTACTATCTTTGTGGACCTTTGTGGACTCCGTAGTGTCTTCCGTTTGACTCTGGGGTGCAGTGCAGAATCGTCTTTTCTGTGTGGCTGTGTCGTTAGTCGTTAGCTATGGGCGCGTTGTTGCTTCATGTCTTATTTACGTTAGTTGAGCTCTTTCGTTTTTAAGCCATGACTCCTTTGTTCGCGGTGGATCAGACTTTGCTTGCGGTTTATGAGACGCGCGCTGTAGGCACCTGCGCACTATGTCTCCTGGGTCCATCGCCATGTACCTGCGTCCGTGCCTTCCGGTTTACCATTCTCGATTAGTAATATGGATAGTTCTAAACTGTGAAGAACAATGTGTCAAATTTGTAAACAACTGCCATCACTAATAATAAAGCGGAATATATTTATGAATGACATGATAGGAGAAAAAAACGTGCTGGCCAATAATGTTTTTTCTCTCTCCTTTTCTTTAGCACAGGATCTTTTTAAAGTGTATATTCTTTTATTCTTATTTACAATTTTTTTTTTTTTTTAATACCTTATCTGGGCCCACATTGCCCCAGCCTCTACATTTTAAACATCGGGCCACATATTTATTTCACCTGACCAATGAAATTAATAAAAAAGATAATTATTCTACACCTTTGCTTTTGATTATTATAAAGATACTACTTTAAAATAAATGCTCTTTAAAATGTTTCTGATCTGCATGTTTATTTAAAATTTCTTAAGGTATTGGATTGTCCTCGGCTTATGGAGACAATAATATCAGAATTTCTCCCCTGTTCGTGGACATCTCCTTCAATGCAAGGACATAGACCCACATTGGAAAGGCCACATGGCTTGCCTGTTGCAGGAGCAATGAAGCTGATAAGAGTGCTGGCCAGTACTGGGAGGCATGCCTGTGCTAGGCTGGTAAGTCATTCAGCACAAGTCTTTAGTACCTGAATTGTCTGACTAAACTCCATAATTGAAAGGCGGGTCATCTAATTATTGTGTGCCCCTTCTAGCTGAACAACTACAAGATTAGAGCACGTTTGTTACGCTTTATTGCAGTGGAGCCAGAAGATCTGCTTTTAGAAGCTTGTGAGGCAAAGAAACTGAGCCTTGAAGCTTTGAGGATGTGGTGTGTTGCAGCTGGATATGGACAGGCTTGTGATTTGTATAGGTATGGAAAAATATTTTTTTTGTCTTATGTTAATGATACTACAGAGTGACTTGCTAGAGTTATGTACATTCACTGGCCACTTTATTAGGTTTCCCTGTCTAGCAATGGGTAGAACACTGGGTAGGCATGAATTCAACAAGGTTCCAGATACATTTAGGGATTTTGTTCCATGCAGATTTGATGACATCACAACATTTCTGCAGATCGTTTGGCAACATCTTTATGCTGTGGCTGGCAGTGTTACCGATGTCAGTTACCACGCATTTGGTTACTGAGTTGTATCAAAAGTACTATGGAACTAAAAGATTTTCTGTATACATTATGTCTGTTTTTTTAATTAAACCAAGGGCTAATATTATTGGCAGGCAGTGTGTTGTAGTGGCTAAGGCTTTGGTCCAAGAGATGTATGTAGTGTAAGTAGTGTTAAGAGGTATGCTAGGGTCTCTGTGTTTTAAAGATCAGTGTAGCATAGTTGTTTAGGCTTTAAAATTCAACCCTTGAAGATGTGGAATCAAATCCTGTTTTGACACTCTGTGACCATGAGCGAGTCACCTGCCTGTGCTCCAACTGGAAAAAAAAAATGCAATTAAGTATATCGTAAATGGTGTAAGTTGCTTTGGATGAAGGCACCAGTCAAATAATACTTAATAATGATAATGATATTATTAGGTCACAGGAGCTGCTTACTCTTCAATTACTGCTTTTTCCTAGTGACTTGGCTTTTGTTGATGGTCATTGCAAAATACAGATTTACAGGAAAGTGAATTGAAATGGGTAATCAGTAAGAAATATGTGAAATTTGAATGTATATGATTATTGTTAGTAGATGTTTATGATTTTCATTTGTTTACCGCTTGGGGTTTTAACCCTTAAAAATTGATAAATTGAAATCTCCTTTCTTAGCGGATACCTAGTACCCTAGATGAAACATTCTACCAAGTTCAGCTTGATGAGTGAGTGAATTAGTCAGTCAACACTGTATTTTATACAGTGTGTGTGTGTGCGTGTGTGTGCGTGTGCGTGCGTGCGTGCGTGCGTGTGTGTGTGTGTGTGTGTGTATATGTATGTAAGTAAGTGTGACACACCTCCTCTCAAAGGTGCACTATTAGATTGTGATCTCAGGATTATACAGTCCATTGAAATAAGCTCAGAATAATCATCATACCTTGTGAAGCATCCATGTGCAAAAGGGTATATTTGTAGTCATCAGGTGATGAACACATTCAACCACAATGCTTAGACATTCAAGTAATGCTCAGTTGATATTAAGAGGCCTAATGTGTTACAAGAAAACAGTCCCCAGACCATTGGACTCCCATCATCATCCTATACCAAAAGTAGATTCCAATCTGCAGTCATTTAGTTTTAGAGAAGACATGCCCAGTGTAGTCTCCTTTTCCTGTTCGTTGGAGTCAGGATCCAACATGTTTTTTGTTCAGAGTTGCTTTTCTACATAACACTGTTCTTAAGAGCTGTCTGTCACCTACAATCATACTACAGTTGGAGTATTTTAAATCACTTGTATTTCACATTATAATGGTTGATCAAATAACACCTAAAACTCTTGACCATACTATATGCATGTACATATGGAGTATATATAAAGTGGCCACTGAATGTGTATCTGTGAAGGAAAGGATGACATACATTATTAAAGGAAAATTTTTATTAACAAAGTAGTTTTGATTAGTCTTGTGTAATGTTTTTGCCCTGGAATTGTTTATAGGGTTTATTTTTGTCACATGTACAGAGTACAGTGAATTTCTTTACTTCAGTTGCTACTCATGTCCATGGTGTTCTACATTCTGTTTTTTCTTCAGAGATATGTATCCTGTCCTCATAAGAATGCTTCAGTCTATTCCAGAGCTGATGTCTAAGGAGACATCTTTGGAACCTTTCTCGAACCTTACTCTTCAGAGAGCAGAGACTCTGTTGTTATTGCTCACAACAGTCACACAAACTGCTGGTTCTACAGAGGAATTAAAGGCTAACCAGATGGGGTGAGTGCCAGGTTTGTTTAACAAGGAAAAAAAAATGTTGAGTCTTCTGAAGTCAGCAATTTTATATGTTTTTACTGAAAGAAAAACTATGCTTGCCATGACTTATGTAAGTAAGTGCTACAGCCAAGCATTTCTCTTTCTTTTCAACTTTTTCTTATCTTGCATCATTTGCATTGCCTAGCTGCTTCTGCAACCTGGCAAAGCTACTCATGCATGCTGTCCTAAGATAATATATTGTTTCAAGGTGTGGTGTGATCTTGAGTCCTAAGAGCCATTTGGCTTGGTTGTCTCAAGATGCTCGCAATTCAACTCAAGTTACGGAAAGCTTTTATTTTTCTGATGGGTTTATATTGTTTGTGTTTACTCACAACAGAAATTCTAAACATTATTTTTTTCGTGGCCAGTAGATCCTCAAAGACGGACTTAGTATCTTTTTACATTATGCAAGATTAGCTTAACAAATGAGGAGACTGATATGAGCACACTCACACAATGTATAGGTTACAGCTAAACTTCAACCATTTACTGTTACCTCTGTCTTTATCAGGCAAAGAAAGAAAAGGTGTTTGACCATTAAGGGCTTTGGTCAGTGATCAAGGTCAGCACAATAGAATGCAACAACACAACCAACTTTTCTGGACCACGATGCTAACAATATAAAAGTGGTTGCAGGAAGCCTCCAACAGGTGCAGCCCTTTATGCTCATTGTGTTTGTCACACAGTATGAAACATGGCATAATATTATATATATTATATTATTATATTATCCTTCTTGACTCAGGCGCCGCCGAGAGTGGCAGCCTTTTCAGCAGCTCCGTGTTGTGAATTTCCCCTTGGGATTAATAAAGTATCTATCTGTCTGCAATATAATGTCCAACACAGCGGCATAGACAACAATAAGACATAAAACATGTTTTCTTGCTTTAGACAGCTTTTTTCTTTCTAGATTCTCCCCTTGCAGAGTCATTCAGCCACCTACCCTCCCTACTTATAAACCTTAACATTGTGTCAATTGGTCTTTTTGTGCTGGGTCTGGTGTTAAGTCCACTAATACAGAGAAATATTTAGCTTTCTTTAGTTCATTAGCTATTTATCTTTTCACTTGTTCCCTCGTCAACTCAAATAATTTGGTTCAAATTCTCGATAACAAGTAGTTTGTACTGCCTCAGTCTTTTTGTCCATATTTTTGCATATGTTCTACTAGAAAGTTATTAGATTGGCTGATTATCTCTAATATTTCAGGAAAGTTTCCATTCTCTAGTTACCCCTATAGTTCATCATACCTCCTGAAAGTGAGACCTCCTACTGGAAGGAATTGGACCACTGACATTACATGCCTCAGCACCATCTGCCAGTGCTGACTGCCTTCCTGTAAAAGTTGAAAAATGGGCAAAATCTGTAGTATTTCCCATTGCCTATCACAATAAACACTGCATACAAGCCATGTGCCCTTTGGAACTCTTACAGTTACCAGTACATTCTGGATGAATGGACGGACGGACGGACAGACAGACAGAATGAACAAACCAACTTACTTACCTTATTTATTTGCGTGTTTGTCTGTCTGTCCATCTGTCCATCCACAACAGGAAAGTTGGCTTTTTACAGTGGCCCTTTAAAAAAATAAATATATAAATAGATAAATAAATATACATGCACACACACCATGGTCTGAACACACACTCAAATGATTAAAAAGAAAGAAAACTTCTGACTTGGCAGTTACTGCCATTGTTTCCATTTACGAAATCCACTCACAAAGGCGTGCTGTGATATTGGGGAAAAAGCTTATAGGCAAAGCAATAAATCTATCCAGGTGTGACAATACTGAGGATCTGTCAGCTAGGTTTTGGAAGGTGGAAGGCACTCTTTGAATAAGAATGTTACAAGCCAGGGAGCTGCTGTATACTATTCCCCATAGAGATGAATCTGCATATCCCATGACAGATTGTCCCTCCAATCATTGTTGGAAGGTATATTTGCAGTCTCAGCAGCTCCCATCTTTAACAGCCCCACTTTACTGCTGCTAGATGATGCATCAGTGTCTGCCGAGCGCTCTCAATCCTCCCTTTCGTCTTCATTTTCATCCTCTTCCTCTCTTTCCATCCTTTCTTAAATATCAGGGCCACCTGGACTAACATCATCTTCTCTTTTCTTCTTCATTTTGTCCCTTCCTCTCTTTACTTTTTTCTTGGGAGGGCTCTCGACCTCCTGCTCAGCTAGGTTAAAAATTGCTCTCCTTATTAGTAACACCCACCCTCTCAATCAGTTAAGAGTCATCAATTAACTTTAACTCATGGGAGGAAAACCGATACAGGCACAAGGAGAACTTACAAACTCTACACAGGTAGTAGGCAGTCCTTGATTTGGACCCAGGTAATCTATACCAAAACTATTAAATCTGGCAATGTGCAATAGCATATTTTTTGTCATTTTGTCAGTAGAATTTTAGATTTAGGGCCATTGTCATTTTTAAATTGTTTTTGCTTCTTGTAGCCTCGTATGTTTTTTGCTTTGTGTAAAGTCTTTTTTTACAGTTTGTATTGTGTGGTTTATTTTTGTTCAGTCATCCACTGGACAGAATATACCTTGGGGAAAACTTAATATTTAGATCAACCTGATGTGCGGGGCTGTGAGTCTATTTATTTTATAATTAGGAGAATTCTCATTTGACAAAGGATTCCCTGGCCAGGTTGGCAGTTATCCCTGCAGGATGTTGTGCAGAGATTTACTGTAGGAGGTGTGTTTTAGTGGTTGTTTTACTGCCATTTAGTTTTCTTGTAATTCCTAGCTCTTGCATTTCACTTGTACGACTATGTGTACCTTGGCTAAATGATAATATATAAAATAAAAAGCTATTGCCTTCTTCCAGATTAATATTTAAAGAAGTAGATTTTTATGACATATAGAGAGCTCTGCTTGCAGTTTTATTGGTGCTAATGCCATTTGATATCTAGTAAAAGCATCGTGGTTGTCTTTTCTTAGTGAATCTGAAAGTGCCCTCCCGCCTCCTCCTCCTCTGGACTGGAGTCAAGTGGCTGGACTGCAACCCTTCATTAAAGCATCTCTGAAAACCTGTCTGCGGTGGCTAACAGAACCAATTCACTGGGAAAATGTACACATGTTGGCAGCAGCTCACTTGGTCTACCTGGGGTCCTTCTATTCACAGCTGTATGTGCAGGTGAGAGGCTGTGCTTGTAATGACAAATGTCAGTTCTGTTAGCAGTATTCTACTTAAGTGCTTTCTGTACACACTTTATAGAACAATTACACTACAGCTTTTTAACTATGTGAAGTATAAGAAAAAAATTGTCAAAGTAAACAAAAGTTAATACCACCGCACCTATTTGCAGGAAGCTACTTCAGTTAACTCTGAGACTTTGCTAAAATAAAAAGACTCTTTGCTTCTATTTTTAGGGTAGTACGAGGGAAGTATAGTACACCTATCTTACTGTATTTTTTAAATATATAATACCAGTAACGGCCTAGAGCTGGACCTCATTGGCATTTACACAGAGCTCGACGTGATGCCTGTGAATAAACCACACTGTAAATTGAACCAGGCAAGGAACAGAACAGAGAAGCATAAATTATACAAATATTTGATTAATTTTCAAAAGCCAAGTTTGAAATAGACTCCAATGCTGCTATTCACTTCGAAATGGTAGCACTTTTCAGAATTAGAGGGTTAATGCTAAAATCTCTTTTGTTTAATAGTTTCAACAGCTGCTGTCATGTTTTGAGACTTTTTCATTACCTTGAAGGAACTCTTCACTTTCAAACATTTTAGGACAATTTCAGCCTAAAAGCTAAAGTTTTAGCTTGTTCGTTTTAATGCAAAACATTTTGGTCAGTGTTTTCCTAAACATTTCTGGGTATCGGGATTTCATTTCATCTTATTTATTAATCAGATGTTAATTACTTTCTATAAAGAGACTACATTTTTAATTGAAAACGTTATTTTTTTGTTTTCAGTATTTAATATGAAAGTATGGAAATTTAATAACTGTCTTTGTGTTACTTGACTGTGGAATTTAAACAACAGTTTTATGTTGTATTTAAGGGGAATAATTTGTTTTCTTTATATTTTTTAGATTTGATACTTCTCTTTTTTCACATCGTCTATAATATAGCAGCCAGTAAATATTATCATTTTCACTTGTATTTCTTGTATTTTCAGTTGTAAATGATAAGTATTTAAATTAATTATAGAAATAACAACAAATTAATTCCTAAAGTTTAAACACAATTAATACATAAAACAAAAAGCCATGCTAAATGGAATATTTCTTAATCTCAATCCTGGAATTGCTTCTAAACAGTTTTCTGTATGAAGTATAAGTCAAGAGACTTAAGGTAGAACTGTTCATGCCCTTTTATTTACTGCCAGTAATGGCACACTGCACGATAACGTACAGTGAATACACTTGACTTGAGCATTCATAGTTTTCATACTCTTCTCTCTGAGGTGTCGCCTGTTGCATGGCTGCACTTGGGCCCTTTTCTGGGATCCTGAGTTGGTTTGTCATGTGGTGGGTGCGGCAATACGCTGTATCTCTCTCTCACTCTCTCTCTGTACGTTTAGTATTCATTTGCTCAGAGGTTGATGCGTTTTCTGCTTCCTGAGCAGCTCTTCTTTTCTCTACTCTAGCGGCCCGCTTCTTCTCTTCTTTCATCGCCATCTTTTCGCATTAAAACTGATTAAGTCGTTGTTTGTGTTTCAATTACTTCGTACGTTTTCTTAAATTTTTCACTTAGGCTGGCACTTAAGTCTTCAATCTGCCTCAAGAATAATTTAAGATATGAAGAGGTAGAGGAAGTGATGGCGAAGGTGGTAGGGATGAGAATGGCGCCTGTACAACATGTGCCACACAGCTGCCCTGCTTCCTGCTGCCGAGAGTTGATTCTACAATAAAATAAAACAAAAATAAAAAGAGGAATAACCTTGGAGGTCAATCATCACCTCAAAAGCAGATAGTAGACATCACATAGTATTTGTGTACCAAATTTCAGGTCAATAGTTTAGACAGTTTGCGAGCTTCAGGTGATTTAAAATCCTGGACAGACAAACGGACAGCCACTGTAGCTTATTATATATAAAGATTTATTAATGTGTTGAATCGGTAGTCAGGGTGTTATAATGGTAATTACCAACAAACAGCTTGATTGAATTAGGAAAAAAAACTTATAAACCTACATTTTTCACACATGCTAATAATGAATGATATGTTATAAATGATTATATACACAAGACTATTGAAGTGGTTTCAGAGAATTAATTTGGTCTATAACCCTTAGTCAACAGAGATCTGAATATTCTCTCCCATTGAATGTCATAATTAGCTTGTTCCATCTTCTTGGTCATATGAGTCATTGTTGTTGCTAATGCCCCATCCATGCTACAATGTTTTCCCTTTCAAAAATGTGGACATTAGTTACTGTGCCTTTCATCTGCACTACCCCGGCGTTCATAACCTACGACTTTTGAAAATGCCCTCCGGAGCTATATACTTCTGTAAACGTAGCCTCAGCATTGAAATGTGGATGTATAAAATGCAGTTTACCTCATACGCAGACTGTTATCACACTGTTATTGGTTCATGCCTATTAACTCACTCTTCCCTGACTGGGTCCTGTTCACTATAACATCTTGTGACCTAATGGATCCCTCTTCATTTAGGAAAAATATTTTCCTAAACAGAAGACCATAAAAGTAGTTGTTTTCCATGAAGTTCCTTGTTTTGCTTACCTACAGTCATATGAAAAAGTTTGGAAACCCCTCTTAATTTTTTTTTTATTTTGATTTTTGTTTATCATTGTCTGAGCTTTCAAAATAGCAACTTCCTTTTAATACATGACATGCCTTATGGAAACAGTAGTATTTCAGCAGTGACATTAAGTTTATTGGATTGACAGAAAATATGCAATATGCATCATAACAAAATTAGACAGGTGCATACATTTGGGCACCCCAACAGAAATATTACATCAATACTTAGTTGAGCCTCCTTTCGCAAATATAACAGCCTCTAGACACTTCTTATATCCTTTGATGAGTGTCTGGATTCTGGATGGAGGTATTATAACCCTTGTTAGGTTAATAACCCTTTTAAACCTTCTGTTTAGTTGTCTTGATTCCTTTGGTAATAAACATTTGAGATTTTTTGCCCTATGCTATAGCTCCGTAAAGCATGAAACTAGCTACAGTATTAGTGACACTTGCCTTTCAGCAGTTGACTAGGAGCAGCCCTTTCCACAGGCCTTTTTTGACTGGGTATCACCCATCATTCAGTCTCAGACAGAAACAGTGACTTATCACTGAAATTGAACTGGCACAGTTATGTTACCTGGTCCAGACTGTTTCTGGTGTCACATTAGAACCAGTACCGCTAGTGAATCTTGTTCATATAGATTGCTATGGCATTAAAGTGATGCTTAATATTAGCTCAACATGTACTTGCACAGTGGCTCTTTGCTTTGCTGGGTGACCCTGTCATTACTTCTAAATATGTTCTTGACCCTTCAGTTATCCATTAATGCCACACACTTGGCATAGAGGAGATTTTTCATCCAGTTCTTCTTCACTCAGAAAACCATGGACACATGGAATACGTTATCAAGTATTGTGGTAGAAACTGGTAATTTAGGGAACTTCAAATTCTACTTAGTGTTATTTTAGACAAATTAAGTGAATAGGATTGGCAAGGATCCTGGGCTGTCAAAATTGTTCTAATGTTTGGTATCTGTTACTCTAGAGCACTTTCTGCCCAGTGGATACCCTCCAGGAGATAGAGGCTTTAACTTCAGAGGTCCTGCTTCCTCTCATAGGTCATCAAACTGTACTAAATATGATCGATCATCTTAGGTGAGTCACACTTTCCACAATCCAAGATGTTTGTGTAAGCCCTAAAAGAATGCTGTCAGTAGCCCCTGTCACAAAGAGTGTAAAACATTTTGGTTTAATCACAGTATTTATTCCGGCCTTACTAGCTGTAAACTGCTAGAAAGTTTATTCCGGTTCTTAGGCTGGCCATAGAGAGCACTTATTAAAATGTTTCTGTTAGAAATTTTATTTTAATTTTCATTGCCTTTGTATTATATTTTTCTCTGATATTTTTAGGCAGTTTTCTGCACTTTGTGCCCCAACCTCTTGTGCTGCTAGTCGAGAGATTATACATGGTCTTCCAGGCTTTGGCTGTAGTGAAGGAATGAATGTTAGCAACCTTTCAGATGCAAAATCTCCATTTCCCTTTCTGATGGGTCTATTCTATGTCCTTGATTCTATCACTAATGTGCATAAAGGACTTGCTTGCAAGGTGAGTGTCTCTTTCCATATGAACATACCGCTTTACCTTTATCTGCTTAATGTATCCGTTCATCAACTGCCTGTTAGTTGTTTTTTTGTCCTGTATAAATCTCATCATAGAATTCTAACTCTTTCATGCAAGATTGTATGATTGTTTCATGTTTGGACCACCAGGGCATGTACAGCCTCCTAATCTGACACAGGCAGGCAGAGACATGAGTTGCCACACAACACACTTTTTTTTTTATAGTGTGGAGCCCTTCTACCTCCCTCTGTTCGGTAATAAACACAGTCACAAGCACTAGAAACAGTCCTTTCCTTTCTTCGCCGCCTCCACTCCTCTCCCAGTAAGCTTCATCCACATCCTCTCGACTCCGGCTTCTCGAATGGAGTGAGGCAGCCCCTTTTATAGGGCACCCGGAAGTGCTCCAGGTGCTTCCAAAGTGGCAGATATGCTGCAACCCAGGGTTCAGCAGTTGTCCAGGCGTCCCCTGGCAGTGGCCACGGTCCCCAGCAGGGTTAAGCTTCTAAGTTCCAAACCTGTGAGTCTGGGGGGTTGCCCTCTAGTGTTGAAGGGAGGTATTGCCCTGAATATGCCCTCCTTCTTGGTCCTTCCATCACAGGGGCGTCCCGGCCTGGCAAGGGGCTTGGCCGTCCGCCACACATGGAATTAGTACTTTTACATCTGTCCGGACCGTACTTAGGCTTTGAGTGGATTCATATACTAATGTATTGTTTAGTTGGAATGCCACTATGTCTGCTGGCACACATTCCTCCACTAACAAGACTGGGAAATAGTGAAAAGCAAATATATTTAAAGCTGGGAAAAAGTACTAAAATATTTCACAATAATCACCCTATGAAACTTATAAAGATCAAAAGACTTAGTTTTGTTCCATTGTATGGTTATAATTTAAAGAATAATATGAACACCACTTTCTATATCGTAGGCAGTCATGTGCAACACTTCTTGTCTTGATTTCCAAGCTGTTCCTAGTCAAGTGAACTTCGGGTGTTTCTCAAAGACAGCCCTTTTCACAAATTAACAAATTACTTCTGCATTTAAACATTTTTCTACTCTGCTTTCATTTGAGTGTATTGATGTATTTCCCTTTCTTTCCCAGTTTAGCAAGACAGTGAATTTTCATTTCTCTTGTCCTAAAAGCAATATGTCCTTTTGCCAGTAGAGGGAGAAGAAGAACCAGCTTTCTAAATCTAAAATAAGGCATTCACTTAAGTATAATCAGTGGCATTAAATAAAAATAAACACAAAACGGAGAAAGCTTTGCCTGTAAAATTTTGTTAATTCAGATTTGCATGGAATTTTTTTTTAAATATAAAGGTTAAAACAACAGTGTGTTAGAGTTGAGTCTCTAAAATGTTTACACATGCAATGCTGATCCTAATTACTATTTGTAGTAGATTGACAGTAAAAATGTAATATAGCTTCAAAATGTGATCAAAGTCATAATTTAAATTCTGTTTGTAAGGGCCTTTTTCTGGGTACACTAGTTTTCCTCCAGTACTCCAAAGGTATGATACTAGGCTGTGACTAATTGTAAGTATATGTATGAGTGTGCCCTGCAGTGGGCTAGTGCCAGTGCTGCCCTCATGATGCTGCATTTTGATTTGGTGGTATTTAAGAAAATGTATGGAAAATACATACATTTATTTTGGGACTTTATTTAAAGTAATATACTTCACACACACATACTGTACACAGAGGAAAAATAAGTCTGAGTCCCTCTTGTGATCTGTGCCAATCTTTTTCTTGAAAGAGTGCATGTGTACCTTAAGATCTTATCTTGGATATACGGGATCATTTTGCATATATGCAACATTGATATTTGTTTTTATTCTTTTACTGTATGGTTTAGATTTCTGTATTTAATTCCAAAATGTTTCGAAACTTTTTTAGCTTAGATCCTCATTTGTAAGCAGCAGTGTGTTCGTACAATACAAAGTAATTAAAACTTACTTGGCTGATGCCTTTTCCTGAGGTGACTTTTGAGATACAAATGGTTACATTTAATTTGTTTTTCCAATTGGTGAAGTGACTTCCTCTTGATCACACGGTGTCAGTAGAGGAATTTGGGATCCTCAGGGATTCGAAGTTCAAAGTCTTAACCCCAACACCATACCGCCTGCATGTTAAGAAATTATACAGGTGTTTAAATATAAAAAAAATATTGTTTTGAAAGTTTCCATTATTAGAGACATCTGGTGTAACAATAAAGAAGTTATTTGGATTTTAAGATTAACCTTTTTCGGTAGTATACATTTTATTTTAAAGTTTTTACTTAATAAGTTGTAACTTGTAATGCAATTGTATAATTTTTACTATTTGTTCATTCTTTTGTGATTCAAATCTAGTTCTCTCTTTTAGGTTATACATTTACTTTTGTAAATTATATGGTAAGAATAAATGTCCAGTATGCCCTTTCATAAACATCTCTGAGCTTTAGATAATCATATTATTTTCCATGCATGTTTTTAAGCATAGTAGCCCGGAAGCTAGTTTCCCTCGAGATTTCATGTCTCAGTAGAATTGAGACATTTCTTTTGAAGCTGAGAAGAATAGCAGATACTGTATGAATGCTAAAAGGCATTCTGTGATTTTCTCTTTTTCATTGTTAGGATATTATGCATGAAATGCAGCCATCATCTCAGTTGTTTGTTGAGTTTTAAACATTTTCTTCTGTAGCAAAGCAGTCTAAACAAAGACTTCTTTCTGTCATAAACTTTTTATGTTTTTCTATGAAAACATGGTTAAAATTTTTCGCAGCCATCACTCTAACCTTATGGAGTAAGTAACTTGTAAAAAAAACATTTTTGGGTAGAGTATTTCTTTAATGACATTGTCAGAGTAAAAAAAAATTGCTGCATATTTCCAAAAATGGGAGCTTTCAGCTTCTTCTTCTTCTTTCGTCTGCTCCTGTTAGGGGTTGCCACAGCGGATCATCTTCTTCCACATCGTCCTGTCTTCTGCATCTTGCTCTGTTACACCCACCACAATGAAGTAAAAACATTTGCATTGTATGTATCTCTAAAGTGCGGTGTAGTGGTTAAAGCTTTGGACTTCAAACCCTAAGGTTATGGGTTCAAGTCCTGCTATTGACACTGTGTGACCATGAGCAAATCACTTGACCTGCCTGTGCTCCAATTAAAACAAAATAAAAGAAATGTAACCAATTGTTTAATAAATTTTCTAAGTTGCCTTGGATAAAGGCATCAGCCAAATAAGTAAATGTAAATGTAAAAATCTTCTGAGATCAATCTAAAAGTAAAAAAGCTTATTGTGGGGAAAGGAGCCAGACTTGACCACATGTGTCTTGACAGTTGTGGTATTGTGCACATACAAAACAGATTTAGTGGCCAAGCTATACCAACAGCAAAACAGTTTTCAAGGACTTCTTTATCCTGTAGCAAATACATGACTTAGGCGTTTGACTCAATTAGCCATTAACATATAATCTAATAATTTTCCAAATCCTTCATTTAATTACAGGTTTGATACAAGTAAACAAGGTATTAACACAAAAAACAGTCGAAGTGCCTAGAATCCTGTCAGTTGCAAAGCAACCTTAAGTACAGCATAGTGGGAACATCTACAGAAAATCAAGCACTTTAAGTCTTAGTTGATTAGCCATTTTGAAATGTATGAGTTAACCAGTTTATAATTAGCAGTGTCCAACTATCCGAATAGAAATTAGACCTTTTTTTAAAGAGAGGTTTTGTTATTGCAATCATTTTGCTCCAGTTGTTAATTTCACTTAAAAACAAGTTTATATTTTAAAGACACAAAGCCACAAACTCTAAGACAGAACACCAATCCACCGCAGCACATACTTTCACACACCCAGACATGCTTAGACTGGGCCAGTGTAGTGTTGCAAGTCAATTCAACCGACACATCCATTGGAAGTGGATAGAAAACCCCACGCATTTAGGAAGATCAAGCAGATTTGATACATGTGCTAACTCTCTGATTCTCTCCCAGATTCCTGGACTGGAGCTGCAAGTGCTTGTGATTTTGCTTCTCACTAGGCATTTATAATATTAAACATTTGTAGATATATTGATTGCTGTATTGTATAGACAAAAACCTTGAGCTATTAATATTTTTAAAGTTACTATAATTAATACATAAACAATAATCAAAATTGAAAAATATTAAATTTTGATATTAACATAAAAGGATATTGAGGATCAAACATTATTGTCAGAACAACTGCATACAGAAATGTTATCAGAGTATCATATTATTCTTGCAATCTTGAGTTATGTAAATAATAACTGATGAAATATAAATAGAAAAAACATATTATTTTATTTTTATTTATTTATTTATTTTTTATTTTATTGATTTTATTGTAATCATTCCATACAAATAGATCAATTTTTTACAGAAAAAAAAAGGATTGAAAACAAATCCACCCCCGCCCCTGAGAAAGAGAGCATGGCCAACGTACTAAAACTTAAAAATAGTAAAAATAAATAAATTAAAGAGTTTAATAGGCGGATACAGATAAATGGAGAAGAAGAAGAAATAGGGAGAGAATCTACTTCCTCAGTGCTTTAAGAGCTTACTCTAAAATATTATTAATTAGATCCTGCCAGGTTTTGAAGAAGTTCTGCACAGATCCTCTAAGTGAGAATTTGATTTTTTCCAATTTCAAATAATATAAAACATCAGTTACCCAGTGACTTAAAAGAGGAGCGTTAGGATTCTTCCAGTTTAACAAAATAAGTCTGTGTGCCAATAGTGTAGTGAAGGCAATCACAGTTTGTTTGTCCTTCTCCACTTTAAGCCCATCTGGAAGGACACCAAACACAGCTGTTAGTGGATTAGGAGGGATTGTGACACCAAGGCTGTCCGAGAGGCACTTAAAAATTTTTGTCCAGAATGATGTTAATTTGGTGCAGGCCCAGAACATGTGACCCAGTGAGGCTGGAACTTGATTGCAGCGTTAGGTTGGATCTTGCCTTAGAAACATTTTGGACAATTTCAAGCGAGACAGATGTGCTTGATATTTAATTTTGAGCTGAATAATTGTATGCTTTGCACATATGGAGCTCGAATGAATTCTCTGCATTGCTACCTTCCACTCCTTTTCTGATATGTTGAGTGAGAGATCCTTTTCCCATTGTACTCTTGGATCTTTGAAAGGGAGGGACTGTAAAATATTTTTATATATTGCAGAAATGCTGGCAGAGTCCTCGAGACTGAGCAATATTTTTTCCAGCATAGAGGAAGGTGGGAGATGGGGAAAATCGGGCAGGTTCTGTTTGACAAAGTTTCTAATTTGAAGTTAGTGAAAGAAATGTGTTGTTGGAAAATTAAATTTGGAATGTAATTGTTCATAGGATGCAAAGATGTTGTCTATATTAAGATCTCTAAGCAATTTAATCCCAAATGTTTTCCAGATATTAAAAACTGCATATGTTTGCGAGGGTTGAAAAAGGTGGTTCTCATGCAGAGGTGCTACAGATAAAAGATTCTCCATCTTAAAATCCTTTCTACATTGGTTCCATATTCTGAGTGAGTGAAGCACAATTGGGTTATTAGTATATTGGCGATAACTTGCATTTATTGGGGCACAAAGCAGGGAATATAGAGAAATACTGCAGGATTTTATTTCTATTGCTGACCAAGCCTGTGTATGTTCACCTATTTGTGTCCAGGTTTTTATAGCTTGTATGTTTGCTGCCCAGTAGTAAAACTGAAAGTTAGGCAGAGCCATGCCACCTTTTGTCTTAGGTCTTTGTAGGGTCGCTCTTTGGATACGTGGATGTTTTAGGTTCCAAATAAATGAGGTTATGGTTGAATCTAATTGCTTAAAGAATGATTTATTGATGTATATTGGAATGTTTTGAAATAAAAAGAGAAGCTTAGGAAGGATATTCATCTTAACAATGTTAATTCTTCCAGCTAAAGTGAGGTGGAGTGTTGACCATCTATGTAAGTTTTGCTTAATTTTTTTCATTACAGACGGCAAAATTTTGTTGATAAAGAGATTTATGTTTACTTGTGATATTTACCCCTAGGTATTTAAACTGATCTGCAATAATAAAAGGTAGGGTGTCCAATCTAATATTATATGCTTGAGAATTCACTGGAAAGAGCAACACTTTTATTCAAATTAATTCTGAGACCAGAGATCTTTTGAAATTCTGTAAGTGCTGTTAAGACTGCAGGCACAGTATTTTGTGGGGCTGATATATACAAAACCATATCATCTGCATATAGAGAACTTTTCTGTTCCAGTCCTTCTCTGATAATCCCCTTTATCTGATAAGCATTTCGACAGTAAACTGCCAGTGGTTCATTGGCGATTGCAAGTAGCAGTGGTGACAAGGGGCATCCTTGTCTGGTACCACGTTCTAGTTTAAAGTAGTCTGAGCAAATGTTGTTAATACAAACTGAAGCTTCTGGATTGGTATACAGTAGTTTGATCCATGCACAAGTATTCGGGCCAAACCCAAATTTCTCTAATGTAGTGAAAAGGTAGTTCCATCCAATCATATCAAATGCTTTTTCTGTATCCAATGATAATAATATCTCCGGGGTGTTTGTCTTTGCCGGTGAATACATTACTTTGAACAGGCGTCGGAGATTGGAAGCTAAGTGTAGGCCTTTAATAAATCCAGCTTGATCTTGTGATATTACCAAAGGCAGCACTTTCTCCATCCTTGTAGCTAGGACTTTGGAGAGTATCTTAACATCATTTTTCAGAAGTAAAATTGGTCTGTATGATGCACATTGTGAGAAGTCCTTGTTTTGTTTTGGAAAGACGGTGATTAATGCTTGGTGAAAAGTTTGAGGAAGAATTTGATTGTCTCTAGCGTCTGTAAATGTTGCTAATAAGAGGGGAGCTAGCTGAGTGGAGAATTTCTTATAAAATTTGACAGGGTAGCCATCAGGGCCTGCTGCTTTCCCGCTCTGAAGTGACTTTATAGCATCTAGTAATTCTGATAGCGCCAGAGGTTTATCCAATTCCTCTGCAATAAAAGTATCTATCTGTGGTATCTGTAATGTATCCAGAAATGCATTAGATTGTGTGTTGTCTTCTTTGAACTCAGTAGAATATAAGGATTTATAGTAGTCTCTAAATGTGTGCATTATATTTTTATGGTCAATGATTTTATCTCCGTTCGTGTTGGTGATTGCTGGGATTGTATTGTGAACTTCTTGCTTGTGGATTTGTTGAGCTAAGTGCTTATTAGCTTTCTCTCCGTGTTCATAGTAATGATGTCTTGATTTAAAAATGAGTTGTTCAGTTTCTTTGGCTGTTAAGAGGTTGGGCTCTGAATGCAGAGCCTGTCTTTTCCTATGAAGAGCTTCACTTGCACACCTGGCATGTTCTTGATCTATTCTAGTAATTTCGCTAGTTAGCTCTGATACCTTCTTGGTTTCTAATTTATTTCTATGGGAAAGATATGAAATGATCTGTCCTCTTAAGAAGGCCTTTAGAGTTTCCCAGATTATTCCTGCAGAGTTCTCTGGGGATGTATTTGTCTCTAGGAAGAAACTGATTTGTTTTGATATAAATTCTGTACAGTTCTCATCTGCTAATATAAGTGGGTTAAGACTGCATCTGCGAGATGAGTATGTGGGGCATAATGATTTCAGCTCCAAGATCAGAGGGGCATGGTCAGAAATAACAATAGTGTTGTACTTGCAAGATTTAATCGCAGGCAAGAAATTATTATCTATAAAGAAATAATCAATTCTTGACTAGCAATGATGCACTGGTGAGTAGAAGGAATATGTTCTTGAATTTGGGTTTAGAAACCTCCAGGGGTCTGATAAGTTGTGATCAGTTAAAAATTGTGTAATTGTCTTTGCAATGTTAGATGTCATCCCCCCTGTGACAGGAGACCTATCTAAGAGTGGATTTAAAACAAAGTTAAAGTCCCCAGCTATTATAATTTTATGACTTCACATTGGGAATGGATGCAAATACATTTTGCATGAATTCCCTATCATCGACATTGGGTGCATAAACATTTATCAAAATCACTTTACAGTTAAATAAGTTGCCCATGACAATCACATATCTCCCTTCAGAATAAGATACTACATCTGATGCTACAAATGAGACTGTTCTGTGTATAAGAATTCCCACACCTCTAGTTTTCTTTGTAAAGCTGCAATGGAACATTTGGCCTGTCCAGTCTTTTTGCAGCCGGAACTGATCATTGCTTAATAAGTGGGTCTCCTGTAAAAATACTATTTTTGCGTTTAGACCTGTTAGGTGAGAGAATACTTTCTTTCTCTTTAATTTGTGATTCAGGCCTTTAACATTCCAGCTCACAAAGTTAACTGTCCCATCGTGGAGAAATTGATTCTGAATTTTTGATGTCATTTTGTAGTCTTAACTGGAAGTGACACAGCTTTAACCTTAATTTCAAATTTTCCCACAAGTTATTGCCATGTAGCCTATTGTTACGTTGGAAGTTGTAATTGTAAGGATTAAAATGATAGATTAGATATAGCTTTCTCTCTTTCTCTCCCCCCCTTATCCCCCACCCCCCCCATTTTGCCTCCCCACGTGAGGCTGGACCCCACTTCACAAAGTCTCAGTCCTCTGACATACCTAGAGACAGAGCACGTCCAAAACAAAACAAGCCCCCCAGCAGCGGTATTTGAGGATTAAAAAGTAGAGATGTCTATTGCCAATAAAGTCTAAATACTATATATAAGCATAAATATAATCAACCGTCTTGAAATATTAAGACAGTAAACCCAGGGAATGATGTTAAAAAGTGGCCCTGGATAAGCATAGTAAACCCTAATGCAATAATAACAATAACAATAAACCAAGGGTATGATGTTAAACAGTCTCTTTTAGAATAGTTTATATAAAAAAAAAAAAGAACTACAGGCAGTCCCCGGGTTACATACAAGATAGGGACTGTAGGTTTGTACTTAAGTTGAATTTATATGTAAGTCGGAACAGGTACATTATTTTAGTAAATGCTATTGTCGACCGACTGTAACCAAGTGCTCTGCCAATGAATGATGGAGTTTCACCTCTCTCTGACCTTTATTATTATTTCTACTTTATTTTCAATGGTGATGGTTTTTCTCTTCTTTACTGTATCAACAGCACTTGCATCAGATTTGTGTTTCAGAGACATTCTTGAAAGGTGAAGACAAAAGGTTAAGATGAACTCTTCTGCACAGCACTGTACAGCTATCACAGCAGGCAGGCGTCCTTCGTCAGCACGTCTGCTGTACTGACAAGAGACAACTTCCTGCTATGTACGTAACAGTACAAGCAGCGGTTCACCACCCACCCACCACACAGTCACCTCCACTACAGTATGCAGCCTGCAGCGTGCGTCCGCCCACCGAGAACGAACACGGTGTGGCCAAAGGCGTGCAGTGAATCGCCCACCACCGCCCCCATTCAACAGGCAGCCACCCGAAGCACACTACAATGCTACCCCCCGCCGCCTCATTCACCCTCAATGGCCTCCGTTCAGTCACAACTAGGTCACTGCTTGCAGCATTACCAACCGCCCACCAAAAACGATTCAGGGGGAGCTGTGTGTAGTGTAGTGCAGTGAAACGCCCTACACCGCTCCATCCAGCCTGCGTCCAGTCAGGAGCAGTAGCTGTGGCGGTGTAGTGGAAGAAAAAAGGATATATAATTATGGTACCCGTATCATTGCAAGCAGATCAGCCAGCAGGTAATACTATATGTTCTTGCCATACCATGATAGGATGCAACTCACTTTTGTATTTCAAAAAAGCGTCGGGATCAGCTTTGTTAACTCCTTTTCTGCTTCCTCCTTGGAGGAAAAGATGTGATATTTGTCTTGAATATCCACTTTCAGTTTGGCAGGATACAAGAGGCTGTATCTGATATCTGCTTTCCGTAAAATACATAATTTTAGATATGAAATAAAAAAATACTTGCATTAAAAATATAACTAAGTTACTTATGCAAGATTACTAAGATTTTGCCATTTTAAATGTGTCATTCTTTTATTTAAGTTATGTTTGTATTGAAAATATTGTTTTTGTACTATGCAAATTGAGTTAAATAAGACAATTTAAATTTGTCATTAAGACTGCATTAAACCTTTATGTCACTTAATGATGAGCACTATATCATTTATAAATGTTCTTTTTTCAATATGAATACAAATACGCCATAATATTGGCTGCTAGGTATGTCATTCTCTTTATTATGTATCTGATTTAAAGCAAACAGTCTATTTCCAGCATGGTACAGCAGTTAATTGCAAAATAACTTAAATAATCATCAAGTCAACTTAATACATTTGCTTGTATGTCATAATACATAATACATATGTTAGTATGTTAGAATTTAGATTTGTTTTCATTTGAATAATTTAAAATCTCGCTAGTTGTCTAGTCATCATTTGGTATCTTAAAAAATGTCTTATGTGTGTATTCCATCTTTGCCCCACCTTTTCTTGTAGTAGTAGTAGTAGTAGTAGTAATAATAATAATAATATTATGCATTGTTGAATTATTTTGTGTTACCATACAGCCATCCTATGGATGAAGCATACATATGGTTTCTGACACTTTGAAGTCAAGCTGTTGACAGGGCCATATAGCCAGCAGTCCATTATTTGCTCTCTATTTTTCTTATTCAGAGTTGCAGCTTCAAAACTCCCTATGGTTAATAACCACTAAGTAATTTGCAGTAGGTGATATATTTTTGCCATCTTCTATGAAGTCTTTTGGATGATTATGATAACAGTTTCTACATGCAAGCTAGAACAGCATTTCTCTCTCACTCTGTTCAATAATCTTCATCTCATGACAACCATTTTAAAAAATCTGCACTTTCTTTAGGGACTGAAATTAATGAAAAACTAAAAATACAAATAAAAAGGGTTCAAATGGAGTGCGAGAATATTACAACAATTTTTAACTTAGGTTAGAAAGGTTTATAATGTTCACAATAGAAGATACACATTCATGTCTGATTGTGAAAGAAGTTTTTAACAGCCTCATACATTTTTTATATTTCCATTGCATGTAAACACTATCAGTCAAAATCTACAAGCGAAGCAGTGACTCTGGGATGCTGACCTTAGAGACAATCCCAAGATGCTGGCTTTAGAGGCACTGTTTCAAAGATAAAGCCATATCTGACTGTCAAATAAACAGAAAAGATTAAAATGGGCAAATGCTTGGAATCACAGTGAAATCCATATTCTAATGTATCTGCAGTGTTCTTTTGCCCATTTTAACTTTTTTCTTTCCACTGTTGCACATAATATGGTCATTTGGTGTGAAGACCTGTAAGGCATCTGATTTCCAAATGGTTTCTTGTTCAGTTGTGCATCCTGGACTTCCTCTTCCTTTTCTGTCCTGGTTGGATCCAGTCGACCCTGTTCTCTTGAGACATCAGTGGACGCCTTTGTATGAAATGTTCAGCTTCTTGGTAATCAGTCAGATGAAACAACCTTCACAGAACAACAACAAACTGATGTGTTTCTTGAGAAGGCAGTTTAGTTAGAGCCATTCTTGAATCCATAGAACTTTAGGTATGCCAGTGCTGTGCAAGACAATGAAAGACAATCTACTTGCTTTGTTGAACAGAATAACTGATTTCAGCCATTATAACACAATTACAAATGTTCCTCTAATAACTGATTAGCATGTAAACATGGTTAATTAAAGATGAGCTAAGAGACTTTACCATTATGACACTGGAGTAATGGCAGCTGAAAATGGGGCTTTGCAGTCAAATGTGAATAATACATTATAAATCCCCAATTTCAAGTAGTTATCACCATTTGTAAAATTTACAATGTTTTGACTATATTTTTAAAATCAGTTTAATGTACAATGATACAAGTGTCCGTTTCTGTCAAAAATGGTGACTTGAAACCTTTGAAGTATAGTGTCGGTTAATGTTATGTAGGTAATGTTTTATATCCCTTTCTAATGAAATTCTTTTTTTTTTGTTTCAAAATCTCAATCAGAGTAAACAAAATTTATAATTTCTAAATCTGAAACTGTATTTTAACATGATGTAGATAACTGAAAAATGCATGATTTAAATCTGTTATTAAATGCACCATAGCGGTCTGGCAGGAGTCTGTCTCTTATGTTTTTGAAATAGAATTTTTTATGATTTAGCTGTTTGTGTTTTTAATGATTTACATGCATTTTTATTCTTTTCAGTCAGTGTCTGTGCATAGTATCAAACTGCAGCACTGGAAGCAATCAATTTTTTAAGGCAAAGTTAAATTCAAATCTACCTTCTTTTGAAATTTCAACATACATTATTTATATAAATGTGTATTTATTGTTTAATGTGAATGAAAGTGTAAACTGACAATATGAGAGACTGCATAATTCTGTACATTTCATCCTGCCCTATCTCTGCTTTATATTGCTCTCAATAAAACAAACAGATTTACAAAATGGAATCTTACCTGAATTTTAAATTTATTTCATCCCCATTTAAATTCATTTTTATATTTGGAAGAAGGTCAGAAAGGCAGAAATTTTGTTTTTAATATTTTTTGTTTAACTTGCACTTTTAAACAAAATAACTTGCAAATCACATTTGACACATTTTGATAGAGCATTGACAAGTGCAGTGACTTGCTTAGGTCACCTCATGCATAACTTATTTAATGTCATGGACAATAGGCCACAGTGCCTAAAATAATTATAAGGCTAATGGAAATCTCTATTTATTTCTACAGTTTTTGAGTGTACTTGTTTCTCCACGACTTTTGGATTATCTTTGTTCAAGCTGCTCAGCATTGCCCAGTTTTTCTCTGTCCAGCGCATGGTTACTTCGACATGAATATCATCTCCAGTATCTTTTGCTGAAGCTTGCTTGTAAACAGGTATGGAAGATTTGCATTACTATTGTTAGGGATAAACCGTTGCTTCTTTTCATGTTGATCTTGTGATTTATTATTATGCTATTAAGAAAACACAATATTGTCTTAAGCTTGAATTACAGTGGAATTAATTTCTGTTATTTTCTAATTTTGCATTTTGAATAAGTGGAAAGCTTCAGATGGTTAATTGTCTGAAAATAGGGGTTTATGTTGACACAACATTTACATCATCTAAGCAATATGCAGGAAACAATTGAAAAGGCAAATAAACTGTTAGGTTATATTGGAAAAGCCTCAATATAAATCAAGAGGTGGTATGCTTAGGCTATATAATACACCACTGAGGCTGAATCTGGAGTATTGTGTGCAGTTCTGGTCACCACACTATGAGAAAGACATAACAGTGCTGGAAGCTGTGCAGAGGAGAGCAACCTAGTGCATCTCAAGACTTAAGGACCTGCCGTAGTATGACACACTTAAGGAATTAGACCAGCTTGATCCTGCATAGAGGAGACTGCCTGCGGACCTAATCCAGGTCTTTAGAATTCTCAAAGGCATTGATAAAGTAGATCCATTAGAAAGAATTCTTCCAACTTAACGGTGAATCACATACAGGCAAGTGTGTTTAGGACTGAAGCTAGGAAGTACCGTACTTTTTTTTTTTACTTAGGTTTTGGGAAACTGGAACAAACTACTGAGACATGGAGTTGAAGCAAAAACTTTGATCACCTTCACGAGGTGTCTAGATGAGATATTGGGATGGCTTAGCTATTAGCTGAACAAATGAGCTTGATAAACTGAATGGTCTCAAATTACTAATGTTTTATGTTGTTAGCATGTTAAGCTATTGGTTTTGCCTTTTCTGTGTTTGACAAGCAAATTCTAGCAAACTTCTGTATTTAACTCTACTCACCTGGCAAAATATAAGCTAATGATTTGTTGTCATTTGTCCCTACTTATTTTATAGGTTTACAGGTTTTTTGTGTTTTGCTTCTGTAATGTTATAATCTGTGATCAGTAACTCAAAACATTTTCTTTTCTAACAATTTATATTTTTAATAAATGTAATGTTTATTCTTTTTTGTTTTTTTCATTAATGTTAAACTGATTATTTCCTTCTTTTTCAGATGCCGTTAAAGGCAGAGGTATCACAGCAGATAACAGTTTACCACAAGATCGCTATGGCAATGCTGCCTCGACTGCTGCCTGGCAGTGAATATCAAGCACATGAACTTTTGTCTACTATGATTTTTAACCCCAGTTTCATCCCGTGAGTCTACACAAACAGGCTTGGTATTTTTTGTCAGTGTGGAATCGTGAGTTAAAAAATTACATTTTTATTGTCCACAAAAATGTAGACAGGTAATATGGTAAACCTGTCTGAGGTAAAATTGGACGAAGCGATAACATTAATGATTATATTTTTTGGGAATAAGTATGAGAGACAGTTTTGAAGTTGTACAGTGTACCTCCTTGATTTTTAAAGTGCTGGTGAGACAGTTTATGTATGACAGAAATTAATGTAGTAGCATGGATTGCTGTTTAAGGTTTCTGACCTTTCCCCATCTTTCTTGTTTTTCCGCAGTGAGGGACGCTGTGGTGGCCCAGAAGCAGTAGATCTTTCACAGCTGCTTCGCCTTGGAGATGGGGACCAGTGCTCTCTATCTAGTCAATTTACCGAGTCTACGACAGGCACTTTGTTACGGGAGGCCTATGCCAATCTTGCATCTCTACGAGGATGTTACTTGACTCACCTGGCTCACTTGGAACCAAGTGTCTTACGATCTAGAGATATTTATCTAGGCCATACCCCCTTTGTGTGTTCCCAAATGCTGTCTGAGCTCACAGGACCAGTTGTTCCTTCTGATTGGGCTTTTCTTCCTCTTGTAAGCCTATATGAACAAACTGCAAAGGAGGAGTCAAGCGGGAGAACTGTGGAGTCAGTATCAGTCACCTCCAAGGAAGCAGTCACACACTGTCTACAGTGGCTTCTGATCTTGGAGACCTGGCATGAGGATGCTTTGAAGTCTGTTCCTCCTGCTGCAAAGTTTTGTCGCCTTGCCTGCATCTTTCTCTCAGGCAGTGATCTGTTTCGGGAGCGTCCTGTGCAGCGCTTCCTTTGGGCTTTGCTCCTTGCTCTGTGTAGACCAACTCAGTTAAATGCTCTAGATTTAACAGTGCCTCCTCCTGGTCTGGCCTCATTTCATGACTTCTACTCGTCCCTGCTTGTGCAGTTTGAAGCAGTTTCTTTTGGTGATCCCCTTTTTGGTTGTTTTCTACTTGTTCCACTCCAGCGCCATTACAGTATGGAACTGAAACTCGCTGTATTTGGAGAGCACATTGGACTTTTGCGCTCTTTTGGTGTGAGTCTTGCACAGGTAAGTTTTTTGAATTATATGTGTTTAGAACTGTAAATGTTTGAGATTTTGATGCCACAATTTACACTTCAAGAAAAAAGGCTGAGAAAATTACAGTTAAAGGTGCAGTATCCAGTACTTTAAAAAATGACAAGTTGAAATGGCTGTCATATTACAAGATAACATATAATATAAAAATACTTTGGTGCTGGTTAGCCTATCTGCAAAGATCTCTTTCAGCATTTCCCTTTCTCAGAAGTCTGTCCCAGTAGATGGATCTACTTGACTTTGAAGTGACTTTACTATTATGTGTGAGTGTTCAAAATTGAATTTCATTTATTTCAGAGATTGATAGCTGTTTTTGCCCTTGGTACTTTGTAACTTTCTACTTTTTTGCTCAGTCTTAAGCTTATTATGACTTGGTTTGTACCTTTCTCTAAACTGTCGGGTTCACCCAAACAAGTGATAAAAGAAAAGCATATCTAACAGTTATATTATTTAGCATTCAGTGCTTTCGATTATGTGTTAGATTTAGTGAAACAGAAGTAATTTTATTACAAGGAGCAATTCCTAGAACACGAATAATAATTATCTCAGTAGTTCAGTAATAGTTCAGCAATAATATTGAAATGCCATAAAGAGTGTTCAATGCACCACAGTCATAACATACAGCTTGATTGGTGAGTGTCACACACACCTTTTTGCGGCCTGAGCAGCACTTCTGGCAAGGTCTCCTGCCATCTCAAAAGTCCTTTGTTACTTCAGCTCTAGCATGGATATCACCACAGATGGGTCATTGCTCCGCAATTAATTTCAGCAGTTAAGTTTCATATTTTTTTAAATAAAAATCACATTGATATTATATTTTGTTCTGGAGATATTGAAGTTGAAATTGAGCTTAAGGGGGAGGAACAACTGCAATTATTAATGAAGTTGTCTCTGTTTTTATGTTTTTCTAGTTTTCATGTGATGCTCAGACAGAAACATGGAAATTTAAATTTTGTATTTGTATATTTATAGGAATAAAATATAAGATAAGATAGATTCCAAATAAATAAAGTGCAATTTCTTCCGGGCAATTTCATTAAGATGCACTATTGACCAGATTCTGTCATCTTGAGGATATGTAGTGCTATTAATTTAGCATTTCACCTGATTATGGCAACTTTTAGTGAGGTTTTTTTTTTCTTCAAAATATGTGTACATATTTTATCATCCTATATTCTAAATTATACTATATGGAAATAACTTCAAAGTTTTGTAAAAATAGGTGTGGTGGATTTGGTGTAATTCTCTAATAGGCAGAATTTTTCTTTTAAATATATATATATATATATATATATATATATATATATATATATATATATATATATATATATATATATATGTATATATATATATATATATATATATATATATATATATATATATATATATGTATATATATGTATGTGTGTGTGTGTATGTATATATATGTATGTGTGTGTGTGTATGTATATATATGTATGTGTGTGTGTGTATGTATATATATGTATGTATGTGTGTGTGTGTATGTATATATATGTATGTATGTGTGTATGTGTGTGTGTGTATATATATATATATATATATATACAGTGGTGTGAAAAACTATTTGCCCCCTTCCTGATTTCTTATTCTTTTGCATGTTTGTCACACAAAATGTTTCTGATCATCAAACACATTTAACCATTAGTCAAATATAACACAAGTAAACACAAAATGCAGTTTGTAAATGGTGGTTTTTATTATTTAGGGAGAAAAAAAAATCCAAACCTACATGGCCCTGTGTGAAAAAGTAATTGCCCCCTGAACCTAATAACTGGTTGGGCCACCCTTAGCAGCAATAACTGCAATCAAGCGTTTGCGATAACTTGCAATGAGTCTTTTACAGCGCTCTGGAGGAATTTTGGCCCACTCATCTTTGCAAAATTGTTGTAATTCAGCTTTATTTGAGGGTTTTCTAGCATGAACCGCCTTTTTAAGGTCATGCCATAGCATCTCAATTGGATTCAGGTCAG